>NW_028270167.1:31699501-32899501 GCF_037043375.1 Chiloscyllium plagiosum | reverse complement strand
GTTCTTACTGATTGAGATCTTGAGGCTGCGAGCTGCAGTTCCAAGGACATCATTGGTCTGAAACAAAACCATTGCCCGTGAGGAGGGATACCCTGTAGCTCAAGTTTGATTTAACCCCATCTTGTCTCCTGCCAGGTTTATCAATGCCAGGCGACGTATCCTCCAGCCAATGCTTGATGCCAGTAATCCCGACCCTGCTCCTAAAGCCAAGAAAATCAAATCCCAACACCGGCCAACTCAGCGCTTCTGGCCAGATTCTATCGCAGCAGGAGTACTCCAGCAGCAAGGAGGGAATCCCAGCAACCCAGACAGTAAGTGTGCATTGACTACATACATCAGTGTCTACCACATATTAAGCCTCAATGTTTCAGTGCCTGCAGCCTCGGGAATCAGTGTGTGTCTTCACTCTTTTTCTCTCTCCCTCACTGTCTCTTGCTCTCCCCTCTCTCCTCTGCCACTTTTTCTTTGACATCAGTCTCTCACTTTCCTTTCGGTTTATATCTTCTCCATTTGCTTTCAACCCCCTCACTTTGGTACATCTCCATCTCCTGTCTTTCTATCTCCCACGAACAATCTCACTTTCCATTTCCTTCATGCTTTCTCGCTTTCTTTGTCTTCCAATCTCCCTATCTCTTTCTCCCCTTCTTTCTACCTCCCCCGCTCTCTTTCCACCAAACCCCATTTCACCCACTTCCTGTATTACTCTTTCTGTTTCCCCCACATTCTCTCTCTCTCTCTTTTCTTTCTTTCTTTCTCTTTCTCTCTCTTTTTCTCCCTCGTATTAATCTAAGTGATAACGGACCCTTTTCCTTTCAGGCACTATGACTGCGGCCATAGACAGTCTCCAGTCACTCTCCTCTGACACTGCCACCCTCGCCATGCAGCAGGCCATGATGGCTGGCCATGCAGGCGATGACTCGTTGGATGGAACCGATGAGGAGGAGATTGAAGAGGAGGAAGAGGATGAGGACGATGACAACGGGGAACTGCAGACGACAAATGTTAATGACCTGGGCCTGGACAATAGTGACTCCCTCGACTAACTTCTCTGCTTGCACACACAGGAGACAAAGGAAAAAAAAAGTTGACCAGTGTGCGGACTTTTTTTTTTAAAAAAAGGAAAGACTCTTCTCTATGAACAAGTCACATCAAGATGACAGTCATAAGAATGAAGGCCCCCGTGTCTAGAATCTATTTTGTGATTTATTCGGTATTAATGAATGTTATTGTGAATGTATCCTTCATTTTTTTTTCAACATTTGTTTTACATTTGTATTTTTTACTTGGCTGGTGTGGTTGTCTCCACAGCCCTCGATACTCCTGGCTTCACATTTGGTCTGAGGCGTTTCCTAACACTAAGGAGAGAGGGGCGAAACGGTGAGACTGTGTCCATCATGCTCTCACCCTGGCTTTCCAACCAAAATAAATATTGATTGAAAAAGGGCAGAAGCTGTTTGTTTCACGGGTCACTCCTTTCCCCGCTTGGCCGCCAGTACCTGATGGACCTCAATTTGAATTGGAGACTGGGTTAGCAGCAAAGAGCTGACAAGGCTGATTGAGTTCTTTCCTAGCTCTTCAGTTACATGGCGTCCCTCCTCTTCCTGCTGCTCTCCCCAGCCAAGCCCTTTTTTTTTTTGCCCTGTTTGATACATTTTAGTTATAAAAAGAATATTTTAAAAAAGCACAATCTTTGAATGCCCCCTTGATTCTTATCCTGGTTGGTGTTTGCTACTCTGACCCGAGGTTTGATGTTTGGAGTCTCTAGCGTAATATGAGGTAGGGGGATCGGGGTGTTGGTAACCTTGCGCAGCAACCTACAGACTGACTGATTTGTTTTGAAACTATGAAGCTTTTACTATTACCTTGATGTTAATCGATGGTGCCAGATCTTGATATGTCCTGGAACTGCCCTTTGCCTGGTTTCTAACCAGGCACTCCAGTCTTTGATTAGCTCTCCAGAAATTTATCAAATATAAATCAAACACTAAAATATACTGTTTTCTAGAGGTGAAATTGAAGCTTTTTCTTTTCCATTAGATATTTTCCGCGTTCGACAGGAGAATGGCCTGTCTTGCTGGGTTCTGAAGAAATCACTTCCACTGTGATTGTGATAATATGCTTAATCATTTCCTGTTCCCATATTGTACAAATTTGAAGGAGTTATGCCTGTATGATTTGGCACTTCCTTGCTTCTTGTTTCCCTTAGGACTAGAAGGGATTAAAAAGGCCTTTATTGTCAAACTTATTTCAGATTAATACAGTCTACTAGGTATCTGAATCATAAGGTAGCACTCGCAGACCAATATTTAATACAATTAAGGCCAAGTAGCACTCAAGCATTTCATGATTGACCCTCAAAGGACCACAAAATAGGAGGAGCATATTCAGCCTTTGTTCCATGGTCATCTGGAGTGTTATCAAAAAGGATTTGTGTGTTGACATACCTGGTCAAGGCAAGGTTCAACTTGGGGCCGTGAGTTTGCCCTCCTGCAGGATATTTTGACTGATGCAGAAATGCTTGTGTTATCTCTTTTAACATAAGGAACCGGGTGGGGATAAATATTACAATAATTAATTGTAATTACAATAATTACTACAATAATTAATTTATGTCATTAATCTCAACCTATTTTTATGTACAAATACCATGTTCCTCAAATGCATAAGTGCCTGGGCTGTTAGCTTACAACAAGGAAGTATGCTTCTAATAGAGGGTCATGTTTCCAATGATCTCATGTCAGGTGGAGTATGAGATCTTCATAACTCTCAGGTCACATGCTATCATCCAATGATGGTAACATGAGCAGGATGCTTCATGGTACACTGACAAACTGATTGTGAGACATAATTCACCGTCCCCTATTTTCCAGAGATAAAAGCACATCCCAAACAGATACACATAGTTGGACAAAAGCATGTGATGACAATTCAAGCAAGTAAAACCGATTTAAAGGACTAGTATTTCAGACATCAGTAATGCGTTGGACGTTTGACAATGCACCCTGATCTGGTGATTGTATACCCATCTGGAACGGTATGCATTGCTCTCTGCTGAACATGCTTAACAATTTGACTGGCAGTCTGCTGATTGCTGTCACTCAACATCACTACACAATCAAAATATTTGGAGTATTCGTTCTCACTCTCTTTGTACATGATTGGTGTGTCCTATGTTGCTCTGAGCCGCTTTCTGCTCCTTTGCAATGTAGCACCATTTTACTTTGTATGTTTCGGAATGACCTAGATTGGTTGCATGGTTGAGAAATCTTTGTTTGCATCCAAATATTTGTACCTGTTAACTCCCACTGTGCATCCAGTGCACAGTTTTGTTGGTTCCCTGTTTCCTGGCTAGTCATGTATCTCTCATTCTCCTCTGTCATTGAAGTAGAATGTCCTGTATTTTGATTACACAACTGGTTGCTGGACAAGGCTGTGACTTGATTGCTGCACATAAATTGTGCTGGGATTGATAATCCATCCTCCTTTGGTTTTGTACAAAAATACCATCTTGTTTTGTGCTCAACCCAATTTGATAGTCTATACCATATGCTTTGCTAGACCGTTCAAGTGTGGATAGTGGGGATAATGTCAAATGGGTCACTCCCCATTTAGTGCACATGTCCTGAAACAGTCTGCAGTTATCCCCATAGAAATCTTTTCTGGATTTTGCTGATCATTTACAGAAAGAACAGATATATTGATTCTGCAAAGCCCTTTCTGTACACATGCCCTGACACAGTTTGCCTGTAGGAACATTTGATCCAGGATTCAAATAAACTGAAGATGGAGCCCATCGTGTCAGTGATGGTCACACTTGTTGTGTTGCTAAGACATTGAACAATATCAAGAAATCCTTCTCAAGGATGTAATCTCTCTTGTGCATTGTCAATATCTCCATTGCTGCTCTCATCCAAGGGACAGATGGAAGAACATGTAGATGTTGAGGCTCCCTCTGCTGCTGGGGTCGATCCACTCGGCTATGCCTCACAACTATGCCCATCATTAAATATTCTGCTTCTGCAATGGACAGATAGATGTGCTACCAATCTTGTGTGTCCAATACCCGTGTGTGCTGGTTTGACATGTACATAATATTTTGATGTAATGTTTTTAGTGTTGGGATTTGTTTGCCTTTGAAAATATCTTGTGATAGACCAAGTTCATCTTTGGCTCTTGCTAATTTTTTAAAAAAATGGTATGAAAACTCAATGTCCTAACCAGCTCGGTATGATTTTCACCAGAGTTTCCACACTGAATTATGTGGTGTCAGCAACTGTTGAAGATTCCCCCACCGCCTGGAGGAAGAATGCCTCATCTTCCACCTTGGGACCCTCCAACCATACAGGATTAATGCGGATTTCACCAGTTTTCTCAATTTCCCTACCCTCACCTTATTCCAGATCCAACCTACCAATTTGGCACCACCTTCTTGACTTGGCTTACCTGTCCATCTTCTTCCCACCTTCCTTCACACCTATCCACTCCACCCTCCTCTCCAACCTATCACCTTCACCCCCACCTTCATCTACCTATAACACTCTCAGCTACCTCCCCCTTCCCATTTATCTCTGAGCCCCCTTGGCCCACAAGCCTTATTCCTGATGAAGAGCTTATGCCTGAAACGTTGATTGTCCTGCTCTGTGGATGCTGCCTGACCTGTGCTTTTCCAGCACCACACACTCAACCCTTGCTAATTTTGCAACAATGGGTGTGGCCAAAGTGTAACAAATTAACTTTGAGAACATCTTCAACTTGTTAGTCAACTCATTAAAAGTGAAGATCAAGAGACATATCTTGGTCTTTGTGTAGTTTGGGTATTCCAACTAAGCATGTCAGACATAATCATCCTGGTATCTGTCTTATATCTCACTTCAAGACCATTATTCTTGCAAATCATTGACTGATTTCATTCTGTCACATTTGTTCTGTCACAGGGATGTGATTTGAACCTTGCGAATTCTGACTATACTGAGAACTGTGTACACTGTCAGTCCTGCTGTTGCTGAACTGGTGGTACCTAGCAGGTAGATGATTTTGGGAAGCCGACCTGAACTTGCCTATTGGTGCTGCAGTGTGATTTTGCCAATGTACAGAATTGATGATCCACCATATCCTGTGAGATAACCTCTTGCATGTTGTACCATGGAGTGCATATCTTTCAGGGTGCATAGTTCGAACATGTGGCCACATGCTCCCATGTCAATTTTAGCTTTTGGTGTGTGTCGTCCTACCTTTTCGCGGTGTATATTTATAGTTATGAAAACTTCTGATCACCATATGTTGTCTTCTGAATTTGCCCTTCAATTGGTCAACTCTAATCCTCTTTGTGTTTCTGCACACTCTTAAAACTTCACTTGCAAGTGTTGTCATTAGATTAGATTAGATTACTTACAGTGTGGAAACAGGCCCTTCGGCCCAACAAGTCCACACCGCCCGTCGAAGCGCAACCCACCCATACCCCTACATTTACCCCTTACCTAACACTACGGGCAATTTAGCATGGCCAATTCACCTGACCTGCACATCTTTGGACTGTGGGAGGAAACCGGAGCACCCGGAGGAAACCCACGCAGACACGGGGAGAATGTGCAAACTCCACACAGTCAGTCGCCTGAGGTGGGAATTGAACCCGGGTCTCTGGTGCTGTGAGGCAGCAGTGCTAACCACTGTGCCACCGTGCCGCCCACAAATCATCCTGGTATCTGTCATCTTCCGTCTAGTTGGTCATCTGTGTTTTGTTCCGGGATCTGACTTGACCTTAGGAACCAGATTTCCTGAATAGACCTGAATGGTCTCTTGACGCTCGTGCTTTGCAGATATTAAGAGAAACTAGATAGGTGTTGGGTAGGTGCAACACATCACCTGTATTACAGACTTTATTGTTTGGAAAACTTTGACCATAGCAACAATGTTGCCTGCACCTAAAACCTGTAACTGTTGTTGGTCTGCCATGATGATTTCACACTTCTGTCCATGCTCAAATAACACATCGATTGTATGACCCTCTTCGTTGACCTCAAATCCTTCCAAAGGCTTTAATTAATGTAAAGACAATAGTTAACTCAATGCAGTTCCACTGGCAAATTCACACTCATGTCCGTTTTGTAGCCTATTTTGCCAAACTAATCAGGGTTGGTGTCTGTATGAAGTACATTGGAGTCTATTAATCATGAAGTTAATTGTTATTTTGAGCTGGTCTTTGAGAACCTTCCAGATCTTTTCTCGATTTTACTGATCATTCAAGGAAAGAACAGATATATTGATTCTGCAAAGCCCTTTCTTACCAAAGGATAAAGAGCTCCTTTCTCAGCATTGACTATTGCTTGAAGAGGGCTGCATTTGTCTTTTGATCAGCTGTAATTCGATAAGAGTGCATTGAGTGCACAGTCCATAATGAGGTTTCTGCTATTCATGATTTTGTCATAAAAAAAATTGGACTGTTACACCTTAAGCTCTTTGCCTTTGTGTCAATGTAGGTTAGAAATTGCTCTTTCCTTAAGGACACAAGGTTTACTGGTAAACTCTTACTTACATAACAACTATCAGCAACAGGGATTTATAGCTTCCAGCTTTTCTATTGCACTTCACTGGCTATGTGTACCAGCAGAGGTTTTTTATTTTTTTCTTTCAGTTATGGCTATCTTAGAATTTTATTTTATCTTGAAAAATCTTGTATTCTAGTCAGTAATTAGCTTTGTTTTTGATGGCCAATGTCCAATCTACAGATTGCTACAGCTCACAGAAACTGATACTGTAAGGGAAAGACACACTCCCTCTGTTCACATTCTCTGATAGCCAAAGCTGTTGTCCATTGGTTTTTAATTAGTTTTCCAAATATTTGCCACGAAGACAATTGGAGTCTTTTCTAGACTGCAACCATGTTGTGAGTTTCCCCTCCAACATGGGATTTTACCTGATATGGCAAAGTTTATATTCTCTCTTGTAACATAACAAACTGGTGCTATTAAAAAATGCAATAGATATTCATTACTACAAAGTATTAATTACCAATGTCACATTCCTCTGTCACCTAAGTGTCTGCGCTAATATTAAGCCATTAACAATAGAGGAGCATGCGTCAGTAGAATGCCATGCCGCAAGTGATCTGAAATCAGATGGGATATGAGATCTTTATATTCTCAAGTCACATGTATTGATGAGATTATGAGCAGGTCCGTTAAAGGTGTTCAGACAAATTGCTATTCAGACTTTGTATAACATAGTCATCATTTCTGTATGTTGTATCCCTCAGAATCATGGTCACTTCAGCCTAGTTGCCAAATTGTATCTGGTTTTTATCAAGATAAGTTTCTATATTTCTATACTTGTGGGGTATTTCATGTAATGTTAAGTTGCCCATGTACCTCATAAGCTGCAGCTCTTGGGTGTCCTGACGGCCAGGGCCATCAGTTGACTGGGACCAATCTGCCCAGGGTGGTGAGGAAGAGGGAGATGTTATGTTGAAAACTGGAAAAGCTTTTTGCTACTTGGCTGCCAAAGATATTGCTGTTGAAATAGATCGTCCATTTTTAGTTGTTACAGTGAGCTCTGTTAGGGATTCTAACACATTGGGAATCTTTTTCTCTCCCGTTTATGAATTTTGTTTATGGAATGTGGCTGCTCCAGTATTTATTGTGCGTCCCTACTTGCCCTCAAGAAGACGGTGGTGACCTGCCTTCTTAAATGACTGCAGTCCACGTGGTTCATGCAATGACCCTCACATTCTCTCACTTAACATTTGGCCTTTAAAGACTGTACCATTTGAATTTACATTGCTGCCGTATAATTTTCCATGTTGTGTAGCCATTGTCAGTGTCCCTGCCTCAAAATCTGGATCATTGCCACTAATTCCAGAGTTGAAGAAGGGTTTCATCCCCCTTCTCCCCCTCCTTATGCTGCCTGGCTTGCTGTGTTCTTCCAGCCTCCTGCCTGTCTACACTAATTCCATAGGAACAGGAAGAGGCCATTCAGCTCTTTGACAGAATGACAGAACGCAAACAAATTATGACTGATTTCTTTCTTAATTTATCTGGCCTTATAAATTTTCTTTGATAATCGTACTTAAATTGATTGAACACACCAGTTGATCCTCTATTCTCAGTGGGGAGAGTTCCAGGTTGCTTTCTGACATCTTCTTTGAATGGAGTTGCTCTTTAGATTCTGCTCCCTTCTGGACACTTCCACCAGGGAACGGAGCCTCTCTATCTGTTCCAGAAATTCAGAGACTTGTACAGCATAGAAAGAGATCCTTTGGTCCAACTCATCCATGCAGACCAGATGACCTAAATTAATCTAGTCCGATTTGCCAGCCCTTGCCCCAAATCCCTCCAAACCCTTCCTATTCATATACCCATCCAGATGCCTTTTAAATGTTGTAATTGTACCAGCATCCACCACTTTCTCTGGCAGCTCATTCCATACATGCACCATCCTCTGCGTGAAAAAGCTGCCCTTTTAAACCTTTCCCCTCTCATCTTAACTGAAGCCCTCTAGTTTTGGACTCCCCTCCCGAGGGAGAAGACCTTAGCTGTTCACCGTATCCATGTTCCTTATGATTTTATAAACTTCTATAAGGTCGCCTCTCAGCCTCCGACGCTCCAGGGAAAAAAGCCCCAGTCATCTTTAAAAATGTAATGCGATATCCCTTCATACTCTATACAATGCCTATCCTCCTAATGTAAACCTTTCTGCCACAGTATTAGTCTGGTGAATCTACACTATGCCTGCTCCAATATCAATGTCTCCTTCCTGAACTGTTTTGATTACCTTTAGTACCTGAGTATCCAAAGCCCTTTGTTCCTGCACAGATCCTGCTCTTACTCTATTTTGAAAATATTCCAGTTTATTTCTGTCTGATTCAAATTCTATCGCCTCACATGTTCACACATTTAACTCCCAACTGTCATTTCTCGTAAGTGAACAATCCAATCCAGCTTGTGTGTGCGTGTGTTAGTATCCTGTCCCCAGTCTACTGAGATACCAACAGTTTAGTATACTGCTGCTTCAGGTTGAATCAAAATGCTCATAACATTAGCATCTTGTTCAAACACAGGATGAGATCTGACCTGCAATCAGTCCGTCACAATAACTTCTCCATTTCATCTCCATAACATTCTCTGCCTCTTCCATTGCTTCACATCCTTGAATGGGTTTTGTTATCTCCCCTAATGTGCTGTCTGGCTCAGCATCCATTTCTGTCAGTTTATGCCGTTAGGAATGTTTGTATTTTGTTAAAAGTGCATTTTTTGGTCGTCATACCCTGGTTTGCAAGAGACATGGAGAATAGCTTCTCGATGCATCTTCACTGCTTTGTAATTGATATGATTCTTCAGCATTTCGTGCATTCGCTCTGCAAAGTTTTGGAATCGTCTCATCTGACACTTGCCTTTCTCTGGACTGTTATAGAGTTAGTAAATTGCAAGCTTTTATTGAAAGAATGGGCACCAGGTTAAGTTGCTAACATTGTTTTCCAATTTATTTTGGGCCTAGATGTTCTATGCTCCTATATCCTACCTTTGAACTTGGGAGATAAAATTTACACTGAGGATATTGTACAGCCTAAGAATTTAATTACTTATGTAACCTAAGTGCAGTAACATAGATCATTTAGTGAATGATTTATCATCATGTCTGAGTATTCCAGAGCTTTTATTTTACAATTAAATGTTTTGAAGTCAGCATCAATGTGTAGACAGCCATTTTGCGCACAGTCAGGTTCTAGGGCCAGAGCAATGGGGTGAATGGTCAACGAATCTGTCCTGATTTGGTGCTGTTGGTTCTCCGGGGATCTTAGTATGTGAGCATCACTGGCAAAGCAGTGTATGCTCAAGGTTTAACAACAGTAAGATTTTTAACTTTTAAGTAAATTTGGTAATTTTACGAGCGAACAAATAACCAGATTTATTGAACTGCACACTTTGCAGCCACAACAGTTGTCAAGGACTTGAATTTGTGTTTTCGTTGATTACTAAGTGCAGTGCTATTGGCTGCCATAACCTGAAAATACTCCAGCTCTACAATTAGACTTAGCATCCACTGGGTCAATATGTCGTTAACATCCATCTGTGGAGAGGAACCCGACATTGCAGCCTTCCCTGAGCATTGCGCGAGAGTAGTGACGTATTCAAGCATCAGAATGAACTTTGATTCAGAGATGAGAGTTCTGTAATGAAACCAGCTAATACTAAGATGCAAAGACCCATAGACCAATGGTGAAATGTAGATAGCAGGGCAAGTAGCTAACTATAACCAACAACATAAACCTAGTCTAAACAAGGTGTAAAAGTATTTCAGATCTCTCAGTCAACTTCCAGTTGAAGTATTAGTAAAAATGCCGCCTGTTAACTGAACATTTTGCCAGAGCAAACCATTGATCCTTGACAGATCATTCCAGTGTTGGTGATATGGGGAATTCTCTTCCTTGCTAAGTTGGGTAATATACTCCTGTGCTGTCTGGAAGATTGTTTGATGACAAAGAGGCTGAGAGAATATCCTTAATTCTGCAAGTGATACCCATTCCTGATGCATATCCTGTTCTGATTGTTTTTAGGCCATGTATTATTTTTTGGTCAACTCCTGTTTGGCTTCAAATCTAAATAAGCAATCCCTGGTGCATCTTCCTATAGAAGAACAGGAGGCCATGTGTAATATTGCTGCAATATTGTGACAATAATTTCATATACAAATGCTAAGCAATTGGTTTGCCGAGAACCATTAGTGTGCAGCGGATGTGTATCATTAGAGAAATGAGAAGAGTAATATATATGCCATATATTTTCACATATATTAGAGTCTCTCATGCGATAGAGTCACACAGCATGGAAATAGACCCGTCAGTCCAACCAGTCCAGGCTGAACATAATCCCAAACTAAAGTAGTCCCACCTGCTTGCTCCTGGCCAATATCCCTCCTAGCCCTTCCTATTCACGTATCTATCTAAATATCTTTAAAATGTTGCAATTGTACCCATGTGCACCACTTTCTCAGGAAGTTCATTCGACACACGAACCACCATCTTTAAAAAAAATTTGCCTCATGTCTTTTTTCAATCTCTCTCCTTTCACCTTAAAAATGTGCCACCTAGTCTTGAAATTCCTCATCCTAGGGAGAAGACAAGTACCATTAACCCCATCTATAGCTCTCATCATTTTGTAAACTTCTATCAGATCACCGATCCAGTGAATAAATCTCCCAGCCTATCCAGCCTCTCTTTATACCTCAAACCTTCCATACCCGACAACATCCTGGTAAATCTCTTCTGATCCCTCTCCAGCTTGATAAAATCCATCCTATAACTGGGCGAACAGAACTGGACACAGTATTGCAGAAGAGGCCTCACCAATGTCCTGTACAACCTCAACATGACTTCCCAACTCCTATACTCAAAGGACTAAGCAATGAAGGCAAGTATGCCAAATGCCTTTTTAACCACCCTGTCTATATGTGACATAAACTTCAAAGAATTATGTACCTGCATCCCTCTGTTCTACAACACTGTCTGTAAATCAAATTCAGGATGTACCTCTTCGCGTACTCCTTTGTCGTTCAGTAGTTAGCTTTGCAGCCTCACAGTGCCAGGGACCCGGGTTCAATGCCACTCTCAGGCGACTGTGTGGAGTTTGCACATTCTCCCTGTGTCTGTGTGGGTTTCCTCTGGATGCTCTGGTTTCCTCCCACAGTCCAAAGCTTTACAGATTAGCTGGATTGGCCATGGGGAATGTAGGGGAAAGGTCAGTGTGGACTAAATGAGTCAAATGACCTGCTTCCCCAATGTCGGGATTCTCTGAAATAGACATCCAGCAATTACCATACCAATGTCAAAGAATTTCCATGTTAACTATTTGATGCACATTCTCCCTCAGTTTGGGATTCTGCCAAGGAAAGCAAATATGCCAGTGACCTAGACATCGAACTTCGGCAAAATATGTTGTGCTCATTATGACAGCAATATCTTAGATTGACTGAACAATTGATTTGATGAACATGGGGGATCTCTCTCTTATTTGCACCTCCTCCCCTACTGATTACAAAGTCAGCTCCCATGTTGACCTAAATCTGTTACCAATGCACTAAGGAAAGATCCAGAGAAAATTTACCTGGATGGAAAGTTTTAGTTATGGAGCAAACTGTGTCACTCTCTTTGGATCAGAAGAGGCTGAGGGGAGAAAAAAATGAAGTATATAAAAATGATGAGGATAGTTATTATGATACAATGGATAGAAAGGGCCTATTGCTTGATGAGTCTGTACTTGAATATAAGGATGAGATTGTAGGACCATTGGGTCCATATTGCAGAGAGTATAGATTTAGGGTCAGAGGTAGGAGGCTTAGAGGGCATTTGTAGGGAATATTTCTCACCTAAAAAGTTGTGGAATCTAGAACTCCCTGCAATAAAGAGGAGAAACACTCAACATTTTTAACAGACACTTGGAATTGGACTGACCTCACACATACAGGGTTGCAGGCTAAGAGCTGGAAAGCGGAATTAAGCTGGATGGCTACTTGTCAATCACCAGGAGCAAAATGGGCTGAATGGCCTCCTTTCTTACTGTAAATTTCATGAATTAGAGAGAATGATTTGCTACCCTAGCAGTTCCCTATGTGAAGGAGAACAGCTCAGATTCACAAAGCGAATATCATGTCGGCAGTGGGTCAGGCTTCTAATTTTGTTCAAAGTATCTTTTGAGTTTGCCCTTTATCCTCTGACGTCAGAAACCTTTTGATCCATTGCTCCAACTGTTGCTTTTCAAATTGCTCAAGAGTATTCCGGAATACTCGATGAGGTAAAGTTTCAAGTTTCAACTTGGTTTTTAATCTGTGTAATGTCAGTAAAAGGAAAATGTTTTTTAGAAGTAGCCTTTTGTTTTTCACTTTACTTCAAACCAGGGTGTCTTTACAAATGGTATGTCTCATCAGACATTGTACTGGCCTTCAGTTATGGAAAGGTAATGGCTGGTTTTGTTTGTAGGGAGAATCTCCGATGATTGTTATTGTTGCTGGCACACCATAGTCTGACATGGGGGTAAAACGAACAGATGCTGTGCCCAGGCAACTGGAATTTTAAGTGAATTTCTAATTGTAGTTGCTATTTCAGGAAGGAATGTGGGTAACAATCGGCCTAATTCGCAATGTTTCCTTAGAGCTGATTTCTGATATTTCATCTTGTCAAAACCTCCATGACCCGTATCCAATCATGTAAATCACCTGCCACTTGTGTTCTCTCGTCGACACTGGCCCCTGGATCCAACAAAAGTGTGAAATTCTCATCCTTGAGTTCAAATCAATCTGTGACCTTGCCCAGGCCTATCTTTGTACTTTGCATTAACTCTTCAACTTGCTGGGATCTCTGCACTCCTCTCATGTCAGCAGTCTTACCCATCTTGCGCTTCCTTCATTTGACCTCTGGCAGCCATGCCTTCACTATTTAGGTGCTAAGCAATGGAATTTCCAGGCTAAACCTCTCCATTTCCACCCCTCCCCAAGATAATTCTTAACACCTACCTCTGACCAAACCTTTAAACTCTCTTGTGAGATCCTGTGCTCAAAGGCAGCATCAGAGAAAGTTAACACCAAGCCAGTGCAGGAGACATGATAGGCCTGGTCAAAGAGGCAGAGTTTTAAGTATGAGTTGAAAAGGCAAAGAAGAGTAGGGGGGGGATTCTAGAGTTTAGGCCCGAGGCAGTGAATTGCAGAGTGATTAAGGGGTAGAGTTGGAGAATTGCAGAATTCGCAGAGGGTTATGGAGCTACAGGAACCTACAGAGGACTGAAGGGGTGAATCCATTTGAACATAGAGTCATAGAGTCATAGAGGTGTTTAGCATGGAAACAGACCCTTCTGTCCAACCCGTCCATGCTGACCAGATATCCCAACCCAATTTAGTCACACCTGCCAGCACCCTGCCCATATCCCTCCAAATCCTTCCTATTCATATACCCATCCAAATGCCTTTTCGATGTTGCAATTGTACCAGCCTCCACCACATCCTCTGGCAGCTCATTCCATACACGTACCACCCCCTGCATGAAAAAGTTGCCCCTTAGGTCTCTTTTATATCTTTCCCCTCTCACCCTAAATCTATGCCCTCTAGTTCTGGACTCCCCCACCCCAGGCAAAATACTTTGTCTATTTATCCTATCCATGCCCCTCATAATTTTGTAAACCTCTATAAGGTCACCCCTCAGCCTCCGACACTCCGACAGCCCCAGTCTGTTCAGCCTCTCCCTGTAGCTCAAATCCTCCAACCCTGGCAACATTCTTGTAAATCTTTTCTGAACGCTTTCAAGTTTCACAACATCTTTCCGATAGGAAGGAGACCAGAATTGCACGCAATATTCCAACAGTGGCCTAACCAGTGGCCGCAACATGACCTCCCAACTCCTGTACTCAATACTCTGACCAATAAAGGAAAGCATACCAAACACCTTCTTCACTATCCTATCTACCTGCGACTCCACTTTCAAGGAGCTATGAACTGCGCTCCAAGGTCTCTTTGTTCAGCAACACTTCCTAGGACCTTACCGTTACGTGTATAATTCCTGCTAAGATTTGCTTTCCCAAAATGCAGCACCTCACATTTATCTGAATTAAACTCCAACTGCCACTTCTCAGCCCATTGGCCCATCTGGTCAAGATCCCATTGTAATCTGAGGTACAAAGTTAAAAATCACACAACACCAGGTTATAGTCCAACAGGTTTAATTGGAAGGAAAGCTAGTGTGCTTCCAATTAAACCTGTTGGACTATAACCTGGTGTTGTGTGATTTTTAACTTTGTACACCCCAGTCCAACACCAGCATCTCCAAATCATAATCTGAGGTAATCTTCTTCACTGTCAATCAATGCGTTTGTGGACCAGGAGCCAATGTAGATCACGGTAGACAAAGGGTGATGGATGGATGGTGCTGTGAGTTTTGGATGTGCTACGGTTTGTGGAGATGAGAGGTAAGTCTGTGAACATTGTAATAGTTAAGTAGAAGCAGAATATGGCAGATGCCGGAAAACAGAAATTAGTATTTCAAATCAAACATGTCTTCTTTGGAGCTTGTAATCATCATGTCTGGACATAATAAAAGTATGGATGAGGGTTTGAGTTGCTGACATTCTGATGTGGACCATGGATAGGCAATATAATGAGGGTTGGTCATTGTGGATACTTCCAATCAAACCAGGGCTCAGAGCCACATTATTTAACCAATTTGCCCAGAGCGTGAGCCAGTGTAGAAATGGCAATCTGCAATTACAGTAAATGGGCTTCAAGCGCCACCTAGTGGTTAAGTATGGTGACGACATGCTTGATTGCTTACTCCCATGAAGAGGCAAACCCTAATGATCAAAATCCTCTGGACTGTCTCAACGACCTTCTTACTTTTAAAAAAAATGATCTTTTTGATAGCTGAGAAAGGAAAAAATGTCACCTGTCTCTCTATTATAAAATTTGTCTGGCTGTTTAGTGAAAACAAGGTAGGTGAGTCCAAAACTATGGGGCATAGGTTTCAGGTGAGAGGGAAAAGATTTAAAAGGGATCTGAGGGGCAACTTTTCACACAGAAGGTGGTGTGTGTACGGAGTGCATCATAGAATTCCTACACTGTGGGAGCAAGCTATTCAGCCCATTGGGTCTGCACCGACCCTCCCATGCCCAACCTTACCCTATCACCCTCCATTTTCCATGGCTAACCCACTTAGCCTGCACGTTATGGGCAATTTAGCATTGCCAGTCTACCTAAACTGCACATCTTTAGACTGTCAGAGGAAACCAGAGCAAACCAAGGTAGACATGGGGAGAATCTGCAGACTGCATTCAATCACCCAAGGCTGGAATCGAACCCAGGCCGTGGGCGCTAACCATTGAGCCACCGTGCTGCCCACATCATTTGGATGCAGTATTTCTTTGAACAAATTTAGATCATGCAAGTAACCTGTGTCTAGTTGTTTCATATGCAGATTTTTTTTTAAGAAAGCAAGTTATTTGGAATGTATTAAGATTTCAAAAGAAAATATCTGATACAGGAGTCAAAGGGATGGTAAGGGTCAGGAGATAGACAAAAGATTTTGCAAGTGCCATCTTGAAGTTTAAGACAGCTGGAGAGTGAGGTCAAAGGGAAAATGAGAGAGTGAAGGAAAAGTAAAACTTGAATTTGAAGTGTTCAAAAATTTTATGTTTAATCTCCCATCCCTATCGATGTTATTTCTTTCAGACATGTAACTCTCCAAAACAGGGACTCATGTTAGTCTGCACTCATGTTTCCCCAGTTTAAATAACTCCATCATTGGCGTCTGAGCCTTCAGCTGCTTGGGGCCTAACCTCTGAAATTTATTCTTTACAACCTGCCCTCTCTATCTTTCATTCTTCCTTTGAGATGTCTTTTCCCTGGGGTAGGTGAGTCCAAAACTGCAGGGCATAGGTTTCAGGTGAGAGGGGAAAGATTTAAAAGGGATCTCAGGGGCAACTTTTCACGCAGAAGGTGGTGTGTGTACGGAGTGAGCTACCAAAGGAGATGGTGGAAGTGGATACAATTACAACATCTAAAAGACATCTAGATGGATATAGGAATAGAAAGGGTTTCGAGGGATATGACCAAATGCTGGCAAATGGGAGTAGATTAATTTAGGATATCTGGTCAGTTCAGGTGAGTTGGACCAAAGGGCCCGTTTCCAAGCTGTACATCTCTATGACTGTATTTGATCAAGCCTTTTGGCCATTATCAATCCCTAACAACACCTTATCTAACTCCGTATTAAACCTCTCTTTATAATGCTCCTAAGAAATGCTTTGGGATTTTTTAATGCTAAAGATGCCATTTAATTTAATTTGTTTATGTCATCATGCTTTGAGAGCTTATTGAAGTGATGAATGTCAACGTTACGACAGTAATGTTAGTTTTATTGTTGTAATATTTGTGCTTTCTTCAACACCGAAACTGTTCCCTCTAGCTAGACCAGTATTCCACTGGCACTCAGAAGGTTAACAGAAGATGAATAAGTAAAATCAGTAAGAGTAACTTCCTGAAAGTGCCCTTGCAGTGGAAGACTTGACAACTGGAAATATGACTTGCTGACAAGAAGTGCACCTGACTCCAGCTCTTCACAGACCGCGTTAGGGAACTGGAGCAGGAGGTGGATGAACTTCAGATCATTTGGGAGGCAAAGGGGGTGATAGAGAGGAGTTATAGGGAGGCAGACAAACATAAGTTACAGGATAAAGGTAGCTGGGTGATCATCAGGAGAGGGAAAGGGAACACGCAGACAGTACAGGGATCCCCTGTGGCTGACCCCCTCAACAACAGGTTTTGCACACTGTTGAGGGAGATGACCTACCAGGGGAAAGCCTCAGCGGCCAGGTTTCTAGCACTGAGCCTGGCTCTGTGGCTCAGAAGGGAAGGGGGAGAATAGGAGAGCGATAGTGATAGGAAATTCAATGGTGAGAGGAACAGACCAGAGATTCTCTGGTCAAGAATGAGACTTCTGGATAATATGTTGTCTTCTGGGTGCCAGGGTTAGGAATGTCTTGGATGAAGTCAATAGGATTCTTAAAGGGGAGGGTAAGCATTGGTACCAATGACATACCTAGGAAAAAGGATGAGGACCTGAAAAGTGAATATGGGGAGTTAGGTTGGAAGCTAAAAGGCAGGAAGAGCAGAGTAGTAACCTCAGGATTGCAACTGGTGCCACTAGGAACAGAAAGGAGTGCAGGGGAACATGTGTCTGCAGAGCTGGTGTACAAGAGATGGTTTCAGATATCTGGATCATTGGGATACCTTCTGGGAAAGATGGGATCTGTATGAGAAGGACGGATTGCACCTGAACTGGAGGGGCACCAATATCCTGGGTGGGAGGTTTGCTAGAGCTCTTCAGGAGGGTTTAAACTAGTTTGGCAGGGGTGGGAACCAGAGCTACAGATCTAAGGATGGGTAGTGAACAGCCAGATACAGTGTCCAGAGAGTCTGTGAGGAGGGATAGACAGTTGATAGGACAAAGATGTAGTCAGTGTGATGGGTTGAAGTGTGTCTATTTTAATGCAAGAAGTAGCAGGAATAAGTGTGATGAACTTAGAGCATGGATCAGTACTTGGAACTAGGATGTTGTGGCCATTATGGAGACTTGGCTATCACAGGGGCAGGAATAGTACCAGGGTTTAAATGTTTCAAAAGGAATAGAGGGGGAAGTAAAAGAGGTGGGAGAGTGGCATTGCTAATCAGAGATAGTATCACATCTGGAGAAAGGGAGGTCGTCGAGGAGGGTTTGTCTACAGAGTCAGTATGGGTGATAGTCAGGAAAGGAGCAGTCACTTTATTTGGAGTTTTCTACAGATCCCCCAGTAGCAATAGAGAGACAGAGGAACAGATTGGGAAGCAGAGTTTGGAAAAGTGCAGAAGTAACAGGGTTGTTGCAATGGGTAACTTTATTTTGCCTAATATTGATTGGAACCTCCTTACTTCAAATGGTTTGGATAAAGCAGTTTTTGTCAAGTTTGTCCAGGAAGGATTCCTGACTCAAAATGTAGATAGGCTGACTAGAGGGGAGGCCATATTGGATTTGGTATTTGGCAATGAACTAGACCAGATATCAGATATCTCGGTGGGAGACCATTTCGGTGATAGTGATCACAACTCCCTGACCATTACGATAGTCATGGAGAGGGAGGGGAGCAGACAGTAAGTATTTAACTGGGGAAGGGGAGAATTACACTGCTATTAGGTAGGAACTGGGGTACCTAAATTGGGAATAGATATTCTCAGGGAAATGCATGACAGAAATGTGGAGGTTGTTTAGGGACAACTTGCTGATAGTGCTGGATAGGTTTATCCCACTGATGCATGGGAGTGACGGTAGGGTGAAGGAACTTTGAGTGCCAAGGAATGTGGAACATCTAGTCGAGGAAGAAGGAAGCTTCCTTAAGGTTGAGGAGGCAAGGATCAGACAGGTCTTTAGAGGGTTACAATGTAGTCAGGAAGGAACTGAAGAATGGACTTAGGAGAGCTAGAAGGAGACATGATAAAGCTTTAGCGGATAGGATTATGGAAAACTGCAAGGCATTCTACACCTATGTGAGGAACAAGTGAATGGCCAGAGTGAGATTAGGGCTGATCAGGAATAGTGGAGAGAACTCGTGCCTGGAATTTGAGGAGATAGGGGAGGTCCTTAATGGATATTTTGCTTCAGTATTCACTACTGAGAGGAACTTCTGTCATTTGTGAGAACAGCGTGAAGCAGACTGATATGTTTGAACAGTTGATGTTAGGAATGAGGATGTGCTGAAAATTTTGGAAAACGTGAGAATAGATCATCCCCTGGGCCAGACGGGATATACACAAGGTTACTACAGGAAGCAAGGGAAGGGATTCCGGCACCTTTAGCGATGATCTTTGTATCCTCTCTATCCACTGGAGTAGTGCCAGATGATTGGAGAGTGACAAATCTTAATCCCTTGTCAAGAAAAGGAATAGGGATAGTCCTGGGAATTACAGACCAGTCAGTCCTACACCTGGGCAAATTACTGGAGAGGATTATCAGAGAGAGGATTTATGATTACTTGGAAAGCCATACTTTGATTAGAGATAATCAGCATGTCTTTGTGAGGGGCAGGTCATACCTTACATGCCTTACTGAATTATTTGAAGATGTGACAAAACTTATTGATGAAGGAAGAGCAGTGGATGTGGTGGATGTGGATTTTAGCAAGGCGTCTGATAAGGTTCCCCATGGTAGGCGCATTAAAAAAGTAAGGAGGCATGGGATACAGGGAAATTTGTCTGTCTGAATGCAGAATTGGCTGGCCCAACAAAGACAGAGGGTGGTAATAGATGGAAGTATTCACCCTGGAGCTCGGTGACCAGTGATGTTCTGCAGGGTTCTGTTCTGGGACCTCTGTTCTTTGTGATTTTTATAAATGACTTGGATGACGAAGTGGAAGGGTGGATTAGTAAGTTTGCCAATGATATGAAAGTTGGTGGAGGACCATTGTAGGTTGCAACAGGACATTGACAGTTTGAGAAGTGGAAGATGAGTTTAATCTTGAAAAGTGTGAAGTGATTCATTTTGGAAGGTCAAATTTGAATGCAGAATACAGGGTTAAAACAGGATTATTGGCAATGAAGAGGTACAGAGGGATCTTGGGGACCATGTCCATAGATCTCTCAAAGTTGCCATCCAAGTTGATAGGGTTGTTAAGAAGGCCTATGGTGTGTTGGCTTTCATTAGCAGGTGGATTGAGTTTGAAAGCCGTGAGGTTATGGTGCAGCTGTATAGAGCTATGGTTAGACCACACTTGGAATATGGTGTTCAATTCTGGTCGCCTCATTATAGGAAGGATGTGGAAGCTTTAGTGGGGGCACAGAAAAGTTTTACCATAACACTGCGTGGACTGGGGCCCATGTCTTATGAAGAACGGTTGAGTGAAGAAGGATGAGAAGAGACTTGATAGAGGTGTACAACATGATGAGAGGCAAAGATAGAGTGGATAGTCAGAAGTGTTTTCCCAATGCGGAAATGGCTATCACAAGGGGGCATAATTTTGAGGTGATTGGAGGAAGGTTTAGGGGAGATGTTAGAGGTAAGTTCTTTACACAGAAAGTGGTGGGTGCATGGAATGCACTGCCAGCAATGGTAGTAGAGTCAGATACATTAGGGACATTTAAGCGACTGTTGGACAGGCACATGGATGATAATAATATGGAGGTTAGTCTGATCTTAACCTAGGCTAAAAGGTCGGCACACCACTGGGAGCCGAAGAACTTGTACTGTACTATTCTATGTTGTATGTTTTATGTTGTACGTTGTACGTTCTATGTTCTTATCCTGATACATGCTTCCTTTGGGTCTGCATTGGGAATGTGCAATGGAGAAAGAAACCCATAATTTCAGAGCTCATGGACATACTGCATAATGCAACTTCGTAAAAAGAAATTCTTTCTTTAGTTGTTTTCTTTACCTCATTAGCATAATTTAGTCTCAAGTACTGAATATACGCTTATTTTGATCCAACAAACAATGGCATCAATTAACACCGATCACAAAGGTGGTGCTGAGCCATCTTGTACAAAGCAGAGCCATTGAGCAATAAACATTTATTCAATTATCTTCACATCCAGGTAATATATGATGTAATATTGACTGTTTGCAGTAAAGGACAGTAATATCTGCCTCAATATCCCTGTCTCCTTTAGCCCAATTGTCCTGTATTCTCAATTGTTGAGATATTCGGATCAGATTCCCTTTTTTGCTGTAGTGGGGTATTAGGGAGAAACCTGCTGTCATGCTTTCCAGGTTCCTGGCATTCCTGAGGATCAGGCATACAATCCAAGACATGATACTGATTCACACTGGAGAATGGATTGAAGGGGTATCTTTTCCAGTGTTTCCCATAGCAGGGTGGTGACCCACTAGGGGACAAAGGTTTCATGTTTTTCCCATCATGATTGACATTGGGTCTAACACTCTTGAGGTGGCAATTGGATTCATCATTGGAGGTCTTATTGGTGGCCTCATTTTCCTTGTTCTCTTTGAAATGGTATTCTTTCTGGGGTGTGCTTCGAGCTTCAGTGTTCACGGCAGAGTAGATATGTTTCTGATCTGTCTGGTCATGCCAGCTGATGAAGTATTCCACCTGGCACTGGGGGCACTTCAAATCAAAGTTGTCTTCCTGGTCTTTCCCAATGAAATGGGTCTCGGACACAATGTGCTCACACGGTAACAGATATTGGTTGTTGTGAGAGTTTGCAAATCCAGTGCAGGTGGGCATCTGATAGGGAGTTAATTTTGTCTCTCTCAACTTGTCCACAAGCTTCATGTAATCGTCGGAGCTGTGAGAAATAAGATATCAGTTAGAGCACATGCATGCACTGAGAACAGGGCAATTTATCAAACTTAGAGGAGAAAGTGAGGTCTGCAGATGCTGGAGATCAGAGCTGAAAATGTGTTGCTGGAAAAGCGCAGCAGGTCAGGCAGCATCCAGGGAACAGGAGAATCGACGTTTCGGGCATAAGCCCTTCTTCAGAACAGGTTGATGACAAATATCTAAAGAAAGAGGGGCTTATGCCCGAAACGTCGATTCTCCTGTTCCCTGGATGCTGCCTGACCTGCTGCGCTTTTCCAGCAACACATTTTCAGCTCTTATCAAACTTAGATAAAGGTTTAGGGTATCTCCAAGATTGCTGATAAATAAGAGTTGAGATGTACATGGCACTAATCTAACTGAGGAGCAGAGCAGGCTCGACTGGTTAAATGGATCTCTTACTATGAGTATCTTCCCTTCCTAATTGAAGTAACAGGCTTACGACATCAATTGTTCCTCACTGCTGAGACCAATGGGGTGCTAGAATCCTGCTAACCCCCATCCCCCGCAACTATATTTTTAAGATGCTGAGTGCTCTTGACATGGCTCTGGATGAGATTTTCTTTCTCAACAAAAGGAGGGGAACTTGGCAAGTTCTGAATCTGCATTGGTTGGTCCCACACCGATAGAAACATCTTCATTAAACCAAGTGATTGAAATTTGAAATGTTAGTTACATTCACGTTGGAGTAATGGTTTCTTTTCCTTCCTTTACACAGCTACTCCGGGAACCTCCACCAATCTTCCCTGGTTACTGAGGACATCACCAGTTTGAATGGGACACACCAACACCCAGTTTTACGTCACCTCCTTCTCTCAATCTCTTCATTATCTCCTGGTCAGACTGCCTTTCCAAATTTCCAATCTCGGACGTGACTCAATATCATTGAGTTAAACATGAGGAAAATGGTTACTGTCTTCTGCTCTTGCTATAAACCCATCTGAGGAATTCCATGCCCAACATCAGCCCCTCTCCCCACAATAGACTGTTCACAAACCTATTCATCTTGGAATTGAGCTCATGACTCCAAATTCTCATTATAAAACCACTTTGTTCTACCTCCACAATCCTAACAATCAGAGCTGCGTATTCCTTAGCACAGATGCTGCTGAAAGGTCCATTCATTGCTCTGTCACCTCCAAAGACTATTCCAATGTTATCCTGAACAATCTCTCATCTCCCATCTTCTGAAATCTTCAGCTCATCACTGACCATTTCCTAACTCATTGCCTTCACTAACATGCATTGGCTCCCAGTCTCAAAATTTTAAGCTCATTCCTCCTGACCTGTGTACCTTCCTCCTGACCTGTGTACCTTCCTCCTGACCTGTGTACCTTCCTCCTGACCTGTGTATCTTTCTCCTGGTCTACAACATCCCTGAGGTATTCAATCCCAGAGTTTGACCTCTTGTACAAATCCCTCTCCTTTCTGCCCACTCTTGCTGGTGAGCACCCTTTGTTGCTTTGGTCCAAAGGTCTTGAATTGACTCTTTAAACCCTTCCACCTTGCCATTTCCTTCTCCACTTCCTTCCAGATCCTTGACTCTGGGGCCAAAGTTTCCTGTTAGCTCTTCTGGTAATGCTAAGTTAGATCCAAAACAGATAGCAAAGTAGATACCAAAGTAGACATTACACTTATCCTTGTCTTACAGACTTCTGCCTCATAACAATCCCCTAACCTTCATATTCCAGCAGCCTCTTTCTTTAGACATTTGTCATCAACCTGTTCAGGCATATCAAGTCAAACCTCCAGGATAGGTGTGACTGGGACCTTGGCTTTTTGGACGAGAGGTAAGGGCCCTTCCACTGTGCCAGAGGAGCCGTAGTCCCCTTGTGTGTTCAAACACAATTAATTGATCAATACCTGAACATCTTTATCCTTGATCCTAATTAAACAATTGGTGTGTCATTAACAAGTATCTCCTTCTTGTCCCTTTCTGAAGTTGCTTGGGATAAAGGTCCTATTTAAATATTGTTGTTATTGCTCCAGTATTCTGAGAGTTCGTTCTTGTCTCCGCAAATGCTATTCCTGCGGCAGTGGGCATGAAATAATCATGTTCAGAAATTGTAAAGAACTCAAAAAGATATTGGAGATTTCAGTTCTACTCTATGTTGTCTCTCCTGAGTTCCTGATCCTGAGCCAGAAATTATAACCAAGTGGAGAGTAACTGATCCTGAGCCAGGAATTATAACCAAGTGGAGAGTAACTGATCCTGAGCCAGGAATTATAACCAAGTGGAGAGTAACTGATCCTGAGCCAGAAATTATAACCAAGTGGAGAGTAACTGATCATGCACAATTGGCAGGGTGGGACTACAGTTATAGAAAGGTTTGGAACACTGTTGAGACACTTTTAAATTCCGCTCAATGACGTATGCAGGATTTATTTTACTTGTGTTTGTTCTTGGGTGAATTGGCAGAGCTCCATTTCTTGCCCTCCCCTTTTAGTGCTATGAGCATCAAGAGGTGAAGTATGGGGTCAGGGTTACTTGAGCACCACATGCAGCCAGTTGTGTTTTGTATAAATCTTCAACAGCTTTCGATTCAGGTCAATTTCAGATGAAAAAGCACAATAAGGGCAAACAAGTGCAGCAGATACATGATACACCACCATCTGAAAGTTCCCCTTCAAGCAACTCACCATCCTGACTTGGAAATATATTGCTGTTCCTTCATTGTCACTGAGTCAAAATCCTGCAACTCCCTCCCTAACAACACAGTGTGTGTCCTTATCCTCCTGTATTGGACTGCAGTGTTTCAAGAAGTCAACTCACCAGTACCTGCTCAACTGGGGAGAACTTTGCCAGCCTAGATTTACGAAAGACTTATAAGGAAGATGGGCAGGGGGCTAAAGGTCACTGGGCCAAGAAATGTGCAAGGTTTAGAGAAACCCAACTATTTTATAAGAAAGACAGATGCCAGTTGGCACGACAAATCATGCAGGCTCCTGCATATCATTATGCCCTCTACCTTCAAGTTCCTTGTTTGAGAATTTCATACTTAACCTATCTGTGCCAAATAATAAGGTTAATATCAATAACTTTGCAAAATATTCAGTACAGAGACATGATGGCGAACTAATGCACCCCATGTGATGAGGAAGACGTTAACATCACCATCTCTGAGATAATTCCAAGAATGCGTTAGGCCTAGATGGAATGAAATTCAATAATATTCTAGATATACATTCTGAAGATGTCATATGTCTTCCTTGACCTTACTGTCTATGGTTGAAATCATATGCAATCCCAGATTCCTTCAAAAATGTTGAACCATCTTAATTCCCAAAACTGAAGACCAGGAATGCCTTAGAAACATATGCAATTGGAAGTCCGTTATAATTGGATCCATCTTATTTTGCTTATTCACTAAAATCATGGTGAAGAAATTTAGCTCCCTTGTTAGTATCAATCCCAAACAGAAAGAAGTTTTAGCAGTGAACCCCAGATTGTAACAAGAACTGGATAACATCATCCAAGGCACCAGAAGAAGCAAGAAGGACCTCACAGTTGTGTTTACTGACTTAGCAAAGGCATTGGACGTGATAGGACACAGAAGGTTAACGAGAGTGCTCCAAATCTTTTATATAGTTAAGTTTTATACAAAGCTCAGTTCACCAACATCAGCACGGTTTCATGAAGGGCAAGTTGTGCTTGCAAACATGCTGAAGTTCTTTGAGGAAGGAACCAGCAAGGTGGATTATGGAGATCCAGTCTTCCAAAAGATATTTGACAAGATGCTGCATAAACGACTGATCCAGAAGGTTAGATCCCGGGGGTTAAGGGTAAAATATTGACTTGGATTGAAGATTGCTGGCTGATGGAGAGCAGAGTGTTGGGATAAATGGGTCCTTCTCCAGACAACAAATGGTAACTAGTAGGGTGCTATAGGGTTCAGTTCTTGGACCTCAACCATTTACAATCCAGATAAATGATCTTAAGCTGGGACAGAAAGTAACATGGCAAAGTTTGTGGATGATACTATAAGCAGAGTGGAGAGTAACTGATCCTGCACAATTGGTAGGGTGGGAATACAGTTATAGAAAGGTTTGGAACGCTGTTGAGACCAATGTCCACTTTTATGTTCAGCTTAATGACGTATGCAGGATTTATTTTACCTGTGTTTGTTCTTAGGTGATTTGGCAGAGCTCAATTTCTTGCCCTCCCCAGTTGTGCTATGAGCATCAAAAGGTGAAGTATGGGGTCAAGATTACTTGAGCATCACATGGAGACAGTTGTGTTTTTTGTATAAATCTTCGACAGGTCAATTTCAGATGGAGAAGCACAATAAAAACAGAAGGCAGCAGATACATGATCCACCATATTGCTGTTCGTTCACTGTTCCTGAGTCAAAATCCTGCAACTCCCTCCCTAACAACACAGTGTGTGTCCTTATCCTCCTGTATTGGACTGCAGTGTTTCAAGAAGTCAACTCACCGGTATCTGCTCAATTGAGGTGGGCTCAATTATATAATGATATGCAGGAGCCCCCATGATTTATCGTGCTAAGTGGCATTTTTTTTATATAGAGAAATTGAGTTTCTCTAAATCTTGCACGTTTCTTGGGGACAGAGAGTTTACAGATGGATATTAATCGACTCACAGAATGGACCAGAATCTGTCAGGTGGAGTTTAATGTGGGTTAGTGTGAGGTTGTCCATTTGGCTGGAAAATAAAAGGGCAAGAAGTGTTGTTACAGGTATATGGGCTATTGGTGAGACTACATCTGGAGTATTGTGTCCAGTCCTGGTCCCCTTACTTGAGGAAGGATGTGGTGGCACTCCAGGCAGTTCAGAGGAGGTTCACGAGACTGATTCCAGGGATGAAAGGGCTGTGTACTAGGAACGGTTGAATAGCTTGGGCTTGTACTCGCTGGAGTTCAGAAGAATAAGGGGGGGGGTGGGATCTGACTGAGGTATATAAAATGCTAAAGGGGATTGATAAGGTGGATGTTGAAAGGGTGTTTCCCCTTGTGGGACAGTCTCAAACAAGAGGTCATAGATATAGAGTGAGAGGAGGTCGGTTCAAACCTGAGATGGGGAGAAACTATTTCTCCCAGAGGGTTGTGAATCTGTGGAACACACTGTCCGAGAGGCTGATTCAAGAAAGTAATAGGGTATGTTTCTGAAAAAAAAACAAGATAAAGAGCTATGGCGAGAAGGCAGGAGAGTAGAGTTTACACCAGGATAATGATCACATTACACGGTGGAGCAAGCTCAAAGGGCTGAGTTGCCGACTCATGCTCCTAATTCCTATGCTCCTATGTTAATCATTGACCTCTATACTAATAGTACAACCATCATTGAAGAATAAACTGCTCTGTCCTCACTTTTGCAGATGACATTGCCTTGTTGAGTGATTCTCATACTGGGATGAGGAGGAACCTCTAGATTATCCAGACCTTCAAGAATACTGGATGAACCATTGACATCTCAAAAACCGAAGGTTTCAGTTTACCTTTAAAGGTGAGACTTTTCCGTACAACGCTGAAGAATGTTAGAAATTGAGAGGGGAGGAGATTGTATTTATCCTGCGGCTGAATTGGAGGAGGGGTCAATTCTCTGATTGATCCCTGGGTGGGTCTTGCAGAAACTGACTGGGTAGAAAAGCTTGAAAACTGGGTCACCAATTCGGAGTTGACTGCTCTTCACCCTCAAAATATCAAGCTCCTCAGGACACGTCATCTGCAGAATTTATTGTAACCTTATTCTTTCAGAAATTTTTGAAAATACTTTACACAGCCTTAATTTAGTTATGAAGCCTGCCAAACAATTTCTCCACCTCATACAACTGATGGTATTTTGTATGCCAGAAATAAGGATGGAGGGCTAGGTCTACCTAAACTTGAGGTACAAATCTCGGTTGCTATTATCAAAAGAGGAAAATGCTTGCGTTTTCTTAAGATCACATGAGTAAGACCTCCTTTCAATTTTACAGGAAGAACAATCTAGACACTGTAAAATGATTAAGTGAACTGGAAATCCTGAGAGAGATTGATGTTTTACCTGTAAGCAGAACATCAGTCCCTCAATCGAGATAATTGATGATCACCTTGGTCCACAATATGTAACATCTGTGATAGATCCTATTAATACTTATGGGAAGTGGAGAGAATGGGAGATGGCCAAATGGATTGATTTGAAAAATTAATAAGCCAGGAGCAATTATTTCAAGAATGATTCCATATCACAGCCTTTATGTAATATCAAATCACGAAGATTTATTAACAGATTCTTACTAGATGGTAATTTTGTATCTTACCAGGACCACAGTATCCAGATGTAGGCCACATACCCAGAAGGGGTGTAGAAGATATGAAACCCCGTTGGAAAGATTACCACGTATTTTAAGTTCTTGTCCATTTGTCAAGAATGCATGTATTAAAAGGCATTCACAAAATAGGTGCCAAGTTACAGCAATATATAGGGAAGTATTGATCAATTTATAATGTTGAACCCTGACATAAAGATAAAAAGGATCATCTCTGGAAGCCAGATTTGATCTTTAATAGAAACCAATTGATTGTTTTTGTCGTTGTGATTGTAGGACTTGAAGTGTTAAAAGGTCCTTGGAAACTACATGGCTGGAGACTTACAGGAGGGACCAAACTTGCCCACGGTTTTGTTACGGAGCAAGAGGGAAACGGTTTGAGCAAAATAGCAGTCTTGTGAGATTTCCCTGGATCGTTTAAGATGTTTACCAATGGTATCATTTGTCTCACTATTGCGCTGGTGCTGGGGTTCCTCCAAGTCTTCGGTGATGGGTCAGACAGATTCAATTTATTTGGATCTTTGGCACCAACACTTCATGGTTGGTGAATGGGCACTTGTTGGAGGTACCATTAGTGCGTGTAAGGAATGGTGAGATAAAACATTGTACTATAAAAAACCCCTAATGGTCACCCTAACCCTCACCCAGACTTTAACCCTATCCGTAACACTAACGCTCACCCTTTGCCTCACCCTACCAGTAACCCTACCTCTAATCCTCATCCTCACCCTGACCCTCACCCAGACCCTAATCTAATCCTCACTTTCACCCTAATCCTAACCGTAATACTAAAACCAACCCTAACCCTCAGCCTAAACCTAACCCTAACCCAAGAACAAATTTTTTAAAATTTCAGATTTATTGAATTCAGTTTCATAATTTACTCAACTCCTCACTAAAATAACTAAAGATAGTAAGTTTAGCCTAAATCACAAGACAGAAACCTCGCTAAATTGGAGGAAATGCCTGTGTTACACCCACTCTCCACTGAAGAGAATGAAAAATAAAATCAGAAAGATTATTAAGCCAGTGTAAGGGCCCAAACTTGGGAGCTGAAATTGCCCCAATGTGTCCAGTTATAACTAGGAACTTCACACTTCAGAATATATCAACCAAAACAAATTGTATTGATATAGCCTCCTTAATGTAATAAAATATCCCAAGGTGTAATCAGACAAGATTTGACATGAGATACACAAACTGATGTTAGGACAGATGACCAAAATCTTGGACAAAGAGGTAGCTTTTGAATAAGCGACGTAAAGGAAGCAGGAAAGGTGGAGAGGTGAGAGACGTGGGAAGGAAATTCTAGAAGGTGCACAAACACCAATGGGAATGCTATGGAAATTGGGGCAATACATCAGAGTGGGTTTGTTTTGATGATCAGTTCTGTTCTGATAATGTCACTACAGCAGAAGCTGTTCACAATTGCGAACAAAAATCTATGGAATCGTTATGTTGAGAAACATTGTGGGGAAATGGAGGTCTAAAGTATGATGGTAGTCTCAGTAATGAAAAATATTGAGCTATCATTGAGGTTGCCTTGATTTTGTGAATGGTACAAAATTGAAGCACTTTATTTTGAAGAAAGAATGCATCAGCGCATTAATACTGTTTGGAAATGAGGCGATAGGAAAAGAAGATTTATCTCATTCCCCCATTTTTTAAAACTTAAAATGACACACCGCACAAATAGTTTTGTTAAGTATAGTCTGGGAAGAGGATGGGCTGAAGACAACAGAATTCTGTGAAAGGCTGTCATTGTTGGAAAATATAAGACACTGTTCAGGATGTTTATGAAGTGTTTATAAAATAAACCTTCTTTTTCAATACGTCACTCACTCATCCTCAGCCTTGTTTTCTGACAACTTGCAGATCCTGATGAAATAGAAGAGGATTCTCCTGAATAAGTTACTCTTCTTCGTTTGGCTCTCAGTCTGAACCATTTTGTGACAATACGTGAACTTCCTAATCCCTACCAGCAACAATCACATCTCTTTATACTCTCTCCAAACTGTTGCAGCTTGTTACCAGGGCAACATGCTACTGTGGTGTCACACTGCCATAGGGGTGTCATATGCACAAAGACCAAAGCCCAGTTTGTGTATTTTTGGGTTTGTAGAGCCTGACAAATGAAATCTTTCTTAGCTGAGAAAATTTGATATACTCGCGCCTTTAATGTATTTTTATATATTTGCAATGTAAGATTAAAATGTCCCTTTTCTACAAGTAACTGAAGCTAGTTCTGATCTATTTTCTAATCAGTTTTCATCATTGAGGACATACTTCCTTTCGAAGTGTTGTACAAGTGTTAATGCTCCCACCAACACTCGAAACAGTGGAAACCAAGATCCTCACACTAACTGAGAATATTGTATCTCTAAACTGTTTTACTGATGCAATTGCTAATTGAATTCAAACAACAGGGTCAGCAAGTAGCAGCGAGTTCATTGACATTTAGAATTGATGTTAAGTTTCCTGGGAGATATATGTGTGAGATCACATGATGCTAATATGATAAGTGGTAAGTTGGAGGTCACAGACTATAATAATGGGAATACAAAGCAGCCTATGTAATGAGAAACAAACACGGAAAATGCTGGAGAAACTCAGCAGGTCTGGCAGTATGTGTCAAAAGAGAATCAGTTCAAGGCCAGTATAGGACTCTACTTCAGAAGTTTGTGTCCAGCATCAGATTTAACATTAATGTGAACCTGTGATTGTTCTCTCAGATGTTAGTATGTGGTCAGTTTCAGAACGCCAGCAGGACATGTGGATTTAAACAAGGAGAATTATTTATCCACATACTTTCACAAAAAGATCTAACTTAGACATGCACTACACATTCAGGGAAGATATAATTTTTTTTTAAATGGCATCACATTGAACAAGTATCAAACCAAACTCGGAGTTAACATTTCACATTGTCTTTGAGGTTCTAGTGAAGGTGGATATTATTTTCCCACCTTTAACTTGTATTTCAGATGGTGGTCACATTGCACGGATTGGAAATCCAGATTAGAAAAACAAGTCTGGAAAAACACCCCACTTCTATCTGGCATTTTTGTAGGAATTCCGCTGAGGCCAGCTCAGAATGTGCTCCAAGAGAGATGAAGCAAGGTCAGTGTTAGTTAAAGCCAGCACCTTAAGGTTACCTTCAAGCCCATCCCCCTCTCTGTGATCATTATTTGGGGCTGAGTCTATTCCTCTCCCTAGCTCTACTTCTTAACTAGAAAAACAAAATGAAAGCTTTTGTTGCTAAGATCTGCTGCTTGCCATGTATTAACACTTATTTTTATCTAAGAAAATTATTGCTTTTGAAATTTTTTTCATGAAATTCATCTTTATTTGGGCAAACCTTATCTTTCTGAAATTAGCTGCCATATCCCCCTCTCCGGAGTGAGAGAAAATCAAAATGTGGACCTCCACCATTATGTGCAAATGCTGAGCAACGCTGCAGTGCAGGGATATCAAACAGTGAGAGAGAGTGTCCCATAGACAGTCCTCAGAATAAATACAGCACAGTGGCTAGTGGCTAGTGGTTAGCACTGCTGCCTCACAGCACCAGGGACCCAGGTTCAATTCCATGCTCAGGTGACTGCCTGTGTGGAATTTGCACATTCTCCCCGTGTCTGTGTGGATTTCCTTTAGTGCTCCGGTTTCCTCCCACAGTCCAAAGGCTAGGTGGATTGGACGTGATAAATTGCCCATAGTGTCCAGGGATATGCCGGCTAGTTGGGTTAGTCTTGGGAAATGCAGGGTTACAGGGATAGGGTAGGGGGTTGGGTCAGGGTGGGATCTCTTAAGAAGGTTGGTGTAGAGTCGATGGATTGAATGGCCTGCTTCCATAGAAGGATTCTATGATTGGCGATTGAGAAATGAAGGTACAAGTTCAGTATATTAGCATAAGCATCATTCATTGAAAATGAAGGGGTGCGTGGTACATAGGTTGTGCCCTTACCTCTGAGTCAGGAGGCCTGCGTTGAATCCTGCCTGCACCTGTCATAACAAGCCTAAACAGGGTGATTGGAAAATATCTTAAAAATACAACGTCAGTGAAAAGTAATTCAATTAATGTTTGAGTTGCACTCTGTTGAGTGGCTCTGTGGTGTACTGGCAGTGTACCTACCTCAGAGTCAGGAGGCCTAAGTTCCAGTCCCATCTGCTCCAGTACATATGTAATAACATCTCTGAACAGATTGATTAGAAAATATCTTCACCCAAAATGTAGAGTGCACAAAAAAATTAATATCATACGATATACTGTGCAATGTGTGACTCAAAATATCACATATCACTCATTGAGCATCTCTGGCTCAAACAAACAAGTGCTATAGTGCCCCTTTCCTTCTATGTGAAAGGCTGTATGTGCTTATCATTTGAATTTGATTTTCAGATTACTGGTTTGCAGACAAACCAATTGGACATTTGTCATCAAACCATCTGAATACTGGTCATACATTTATATGAAATTAAATGATGCATTTTATTATAATGTTGGGTAGATTTCCTCATTGTATGTGATATTGTGGCCTGGGTGATTTTTAAAAAAAATAGTATGAAAACTCAGAATGTTTTAACTGGCTCGGTGTGATTTTCACCAGAGTTTCCACACTGAGCCATGTGGTGTCAGCAACTGTCTAAGACTTCCCCCTCTAACTTGGGAGAAGGCCTCGACTTCCGCCTTGGGACCCTACCACCACACAGGATCAACGCGGTTTTCACCAGTTTCCTTAATTCCCTCCCCCCCCACCTTATCCCAGATCCAACCTTCCAACACGGCACAGCCCTCTTGACCTGTCCTACCTGTCCACCTTCCTTCCCACCCATCCACTCCACCTTCCCCTCTGACCTATCACCTTCACCCTCCCCTTTATCTACCTATCACACTCTCAGCTACTTTCCCCCCAGCCCAACCTCCTCCCATTTATCTCTCAGCCCCCTTGGCCTGCAAGCCTCATTCCTGATGGAGGGTTTATGCTCAAAACGTCGATTCTCCTGCTCCTCACATGCTGAGTGACTGGCTGTGCTTTTCCAGCGCCATACTCTTGACAAGTGTGTAAGATTGCCTGTACTATCTTGTTCTTTCGTACCAATGAGCAACATTGTGATTTCCAAAGGAACATGTTGCTGGCAGATGTAAGAGACTCAATGTCACAGTGGCTCTGTGGTTAGCACTGCTACCTCACAGTGCCAGGGACCTGGGTTCAATCACAGCTTTGGATATTTGTTTGTATGGAGTTTGCACATTCTCCTTATGTCTGTGTGGATTTCCTCCCACAGTCCAAAGATGTGTAGGTTAGGTGGATTGGCCATGCTAAATTGTCCATTGTCTCCAGGGTTATGTAGCTAGATTAGCCATGGAGCGTGAGGTTACAGAGATAGAGTATGGGTGTGGGTCTGGGTGCAATGCTCTTCAGAGGGTCAATATAGGCTTGATGGGTCGAGTAGCATGCTTCCACGCTATAGGGATTCTATGATGCAGCTTTGAAGAGATTGGGTAGAGAATGAGACACATGCTAAGAAGCTCTTAGAGTGAACAGAAGGGTTTCTGCCAATCAAATTCCACAGTGAACTAAGACTAGCCCATCAACATGTCCTTAGGCCACACCACTGAAAAAAGGGAAAAAATATTTGAATGTTTGCATTAGATCATAAAACATCATTTGACAACTTGTCCATGTTACAGATGTACCTCAGCATTCGGAGAGTTTGTCTTGAAGAACTCCATGTGCTGAGTGTATACAATGTTGTGACTCCTCCTGACTACTAATCTGCTACAGGTTTGCAAGCTGTTCACATTTAAATCATTCATTTTGTCATAATGTCTGCTTCATAATTTATAATGTGTTTTATTGCTCTAAATAAACCAATCCATGGAGTTAATCAATCACTAATGAGTACTTGAATATTAGACCATAAATTAAATAATAATTTTAAAGTCACTACACAAATCTACAGAAACCTAGGAAAGTGCTTATATAGGATGTGGAATCCTTAGCTTTAATAATAAAGGAATAAAGTCGAAAAATAAGTAAGTTAAATAAATCTTAGTATTAAACACTAAACTTCAGCTGATTTACTGTGTTCAATTTCGAGCAGTATACTTTAGGAAGGATATTTATGCATTGGAATTAATAAATTTATTAGGGTTAAACTATGATTGAAGGACGTCAGTTTTATGGGGAAGCTCTTATTCTCAAAGCAGAGAAATGTCAGGGGAAACGTTGGTGGAGGCATTCATATGGCTTTAGAATTATTTCCAGTAACAAAAGTTTCAGTGATGAGAGGACACTGGATTTGAGGTGACTTACAAAAGAATCAGTGCCAACATAAAGAGAGATGTTTTACACAATGACTTGTTGAGATCTGGAAAGCACTGCCTGAAAGAGGAATGATAACAGTTTCATTGACTCAGATTACATCCTGATATCCTCGATTTGCTGACCTGTATTGGCTACTGGTCCACAATGCCCCAATTTTCAAATCCTCAACCTTTATTTTCAAGTACATCAATGCCCTGCTCCATGTAATCTCCTCCAATATCACAGTCAAAGAGTTATACAGCACAAGAAACAAACCTTTTGGTCCAACCGACCAATGCCGAACCACAATCCCAAACTAAACTAGTCCCTCCTGCCTGCTCCTAAGCCCATTTCCCTCCAAACCTTTTCTATTCGTGTACTTATCCAAATGTCTTTTAAAAATTGTAATTGTACCCACATCACCACGTCTTCAGGAAGTTCATTCCAAATGTGAACCACTCTCTGTGTAAAAAAATCTGCCCCTCATGTTTTTTAAAACTCTTTCTCCTTTCCCCTTAAAAATGTACCCCTGGTCTTGAAATCTCATATCCTAGGGAACAAACAACTACCATTAATTCTATCTATACCCCTCATTGTTTCATAAACTTCTATAAAATCTCCTCTCAAACTCCTACATTCCAGTGAAACAAATCCCAGCCTAAGCAGCCTTTCTTTATAACTCCAGCCTTCCACACCCTACAACATCCTGGTAAATCTCTTCTGAACCCTCTCCAGCTTAATAATATCCTTCCTATAACTGGGCGACCAGAACTGGACACTCCTCTAAGACCTCTGTGTCCTTCCAACTTTGGGTCCTTAATCATCCTTGATCTCTGTTGATCCATCGACAGTGGCTGAGCTTTTAGCTGCCTCAGCTGTAAGCTCTGGAATTCCATCTCGAACCTATCTGTCTCTCTAAGTCTCCTTTCTCTCTTAAGACTCTCCTCAAGACCTGCCATGTTGACCAAGCTTTTGGTCTTACTTGCCCAAGCTAATATTATCTTTCATCTTCTGGTGTCAAATTTTGATTTGTAATGCTCCTGCAAAGTCCCTTAGTGACATTAAAGACATTGCTAAAGGGTTTGTGAGTGGCACAGTGGTTAGCACTGCTACCTCACAGTGCCAGAGACCCGGGTTCAATTCCCACCTCAGGTGACTGACTGTGTAGAGTTTGCACATTCTCCCTGTGTCTGCGTGGGTTTCCTCCGGGTGCTCCGGTTTCCTCCCACAGTCCAAAGATGTGCAGGTCAGGTGGATTGGTCATGCTAAATTGCCCATAGTGTGAGGTGCATTAGTCAGAGGGAAAAGGAGTTTGTGTGGGTAACTCTAATGACCAAATGGTGGAGCAGACTTGATGGGCTGAATGGCCAAATTCTGCTGCTATATTTTATGGCCTTGTTGTTAAAGCAGCTGTTCGGTAGTAATATTCAAAGAGAATTGGATAACTAAATGAATTGTAAATAGTTATAGGACTATGGCAAAGATCAGGAGAGTAAAACTAGTTATAACTGGGCATCAACTTGTCAGCAAGGTCATGATTGGCTAAAAGGTTTCCTTTATGCATTACGGTACTGTAACAACTGTTTGAATCATTCTCTGGCTGACAAGATTTCGCCTTAATTCCCATGAGATTTATTATGGATGTTGTTATATTGATAATTCCTTAATTTTGCATACCCTTGCAAACTGAAATATCTTCTCAATGTCTACCCTATCAAGCCCTTTCATAGACTTGATGAACTCTTGGGCTTACTAGAGAAAAGAGCTGCAATCTCTTCAAGCATTCGGAAGAAGTATATAACAATGAGGTGCTGTAGTAAATTTGACAGCTCCCTGTGTTCTGACATTGCTGTGTTTTCTCCACACTGAATGCTTCCTTGCATATCTTATTTTCCAACCAACGTTACATCCTCCTTATTCCTGTAACCATTTGTTTCCACAAGGTGGCAGCATAACTGCACAGTTCACAGAAATGGAGTCGAGTTTATTTTTTCCCTTTTGTAATTTGGGATAATTGATTTAAAAAATGCTGACACCTTATTGGTTTATATATTTATGAGATTTTTGATGAAGCTGAAATTCTTTTTGTGAAGGGTTGAAGGTTCAGACTTTTATTAATGCTGCCTGGCATTTCCATAAAGCAGCCAGATCCAGAGCAAGTCTGCTTTTGCCATACTAATTCACCTTGTGATAATGAATTCAAATTTCTGCTCCACATTCTTCCCAATAGCATACTGAAGATAAATTCTTAGCACAAGATGGATTAGTACGCAGTGAGTGGATGTTCAGCATTCAACATATGAAGTGACCAATGAAGAATTCAAACTTGATGCAGGGGAATCAATACTTAGAGAGGATCATATAACCCCTACAACGTGGAAGGAGGCTATTCACTCCAAGTCCAGACTGACCCTCTTAAGAGCATGCCACTCAGACCCAACCTATCCCAAAACACTGCATTTCCCATGGCCAGTCAACCTGAACACTATGGGCAATTTAGCATGGCCAGCCCACCTAACCTGCACATCTTTGGACTGTGGGAGGAAACTGGAGAACCCAGAGGAAACCCACGCAGACACGGGGAGAATGTGAAAGCTCCACATAGACAGTCGCCTGAAAGTGGAATTGTACCTGGGTCCCTGGCGCTGTGAGGCAGCAGTGCTAACCACTGAGCCACCGTGCCATCCCAGTTGGATTGATATTCAGTATTTAAAGGATTGACACTCAGTGAGGGAGAATTTGTACATGTACATTATGGATATTATACAGACTTGGCCCAGAATCGGCTGCTATTTTGCTCATTCAGGGGAAGCTGGTTTTGTTGTGAGTTCCCCACAATTATGCATGTCCCCAGAACAATTCTGTGCTGATTTTGATCTGCTCCTTCATTTCTGTTGTGTTTCCATCTGAGTTCTCCCATACCAGAGCGCCACAGACCTCCATAATTTTCCCTATGGACATCCCTCCCTCTGGAGTGGAGCAAAAGGTGATGATGGAGTCTGGAATGTGCTCCTGCTCCAGGAATTTCACAGTCTTACATTTCCAAATAAATGACAACTCCACACTCCATAGGGATTGCTCAAGAGTCATGCTTCTAGGAATTTTTGCGCATGTCTCCATTTGACTTGTCCTAGAAGCATGGCACTCCAACTGAAACTCTATCAACAAACATTAAGAGTCATTAAGTCATACCACTCCCTGAGAAAAAGAACAGGAGATGACATCACACCAGATGTGACATCACCAATCCAAGGAAACCTAAACACATAAATAAAGAGTTGGTCATACCACCAGTGCCTCACTGGAGGCTCACTGATGATGTTACTTAGTATGGTGACGAAACGTCTGAAAACGAACCTTCCAGCTCAGCGAGCAAACTTACATCCAGAACCTCAACCTGAGCTACAAATCTTATCAAAACTTGCTAATTAGGGATGGTCAATAACTGCTGGCCTAAGCCTGTGACACTCACATCCTATCAAAGAAAACAAAACTGAGCTGATTGAAGTCTTGAAATTGTGTAATGCTTCAAATAGCCACCCCTTCTTCATAACATTTCCACATTCAGAGACTTCAATATTAGAGTGCATTGTGAGAGTGAGAGAAGAGTTCAGGGATGTAGCCTAAGCTGGGTGTGTCTCCCTAAAGCACAGTGCCCTTGTTGCAGTATGACAATGATAGTTGTCAATACAGCCCGAGGTGCAGCACTGAAGTGCAGATGGAACAGTAAGTAGATGGAGATTTTCCATGAGAGCCCTTAGAACCTGGAAAATGTCAGATGCCAATCTGTGTGGATGTGGGGTACGTACTCCTGGGGCCAGTGCTTCTGAGATGTTGGTGCCCAGTGTCCAGTGTCGAGGCCAGTTGCAGCCAATGGTGAGCTGAAATGACCAAGTAACTGAGCAGACACCCATGCCAAGAATTCTTGATGTCTCGCTTGTTTGATGTGTTTGTTAAGATGGGAAATCTGAGCATTAGTAAACTTTCTAACAAGCTGTCATCTCCTTTATTGGCAACTCGCTGTTGGCTGGTGAAAATCTAGCCACGCTGCCTTGCAGTGCTCTCGCCATTGAGATGGCTCTCACTGTACTTTTCATCTGATTCTGCCCATAGCCCAGGCCATTCAGCCCCCTATAAGCTTCTACCCTCTGTGTGTGTTAACATTGTGCCTCTGTTCAATTTGTCTTTTATCTGGTTTTCTTAGATTAGATTACTTACAGTGTGGAAACAGGCCCTTCAGCCCAACAAGTCCACACCGACTCTCCGAAGAACAACCCACCCATACATTTACCCCTGCACCTCACACTACGGGCAATTTAGCATGGCCAATTCACCTAACCTGCACATTTTTGGACTGTGGGAGGAAACTGGAGTACACGGAGGAAACCCACGCAGATACGGAGAGAATGTGCAAACTCCACAGTCAGTCACCTGAGGCGGGAATTGAACCCGGGTCCTGTGAGGCAGCAGTGCTAACCACTGTGCCACCGTGCTGCCCACTGCCACCGTGCTGCCCACTGCCACCGTGCTTGTTCTTTCACTGGTATGTCATTTAAATAAACTTGAATAATCTCTTCTAAGGTCCTCCATGGTCGTAGGTTTTACAAGGGTTGGTATGAGGGAAGAAATATGGAGAATGTTGTATCTTTGTCACTCATGTGGGCCTGGCAGAGTGGGGATCTCACACCTATTAAAGATCATCCAGCAGTTTCATTGAAATTAACAGCACGATGGGCTCCATGATGGGCAGACAATCTACTCCACTACGTAACGGCACATACAGAAAAGGCCACTGGCACTTTAATGGCAAATTTTCTTTCAGCTGCATTGCAATGACATGCTGTGAGGTACCACAGTTAATACAGGCCCAGTGCAGTAATAAAACAGCTGGTACTTACAAGGAATGGCTCTGATCTTGCCCATTGTAACTTGTCTCCTCTTAAACTAATATACTTGAGAACACAGATTGAATAATCTATTTAGAGATCTATCATTTTAGAAATAAATGTGTGTGTTTAAATGGGTTTGCAATCAGTCTCAGTCTTTGATGTAAATCTCATCTCCACCAGGGTTTGTTTTGAACCTGGAACAATGGTGATCTTATCAGTAAGAAATGGGCCTCATTGACCTGAGATTCCATTCCAACAGATTGAAAATCCCTGCCGCAAGCTTCATTATTGTACCACAGATTGCTGCTGCCTCGCCGATGTTTAAGGCTGAAATTGCTTTTTGATTTAGATTTATTTCAGAGTTTTTCCAATTACATGATGCCCAATCCTTCCCTCCCACCATTCCATTATTTGGCGATTTACCAGAAACTAACATACGTAGGCCAGGGGGTGGTCTGCACCGTGGGGTCAGCAATGGAGCCAGGGACTTGGAATGGCCCAAAATAGTTGGCCAATGTAAAATATGTGCTCCTGCTTTGATGGTGGATTTTGAAGGATTCTATAATAGTGTGGTGCATTAATAAGCAGAAAATTATTTCTATAACTATGGATGATGGTGACCCCCCCCCCCATCCTTAGAGCAAGAGTTGTGTACCTTGCTGCTTCTTTCTCTGTTTAATACTGAATTTTTGGAGCAAAAGGATAACTGTTCATTCCTTAGATGAGGTAATTGACACTGGAGAGGTATGGGGTATTCAGTAATAACTAGCCATTTGCCCGTGACATATGGGCATCAATTGTTTGATCAGCATTTATTGTCCATCCCTAATTGCCCAGTTAAAAGTTAGCCACAGTGCTATGGCTCTAGGGTCACATGTAGATAAGACCAGGTAAGTATAGCAGTTTCCTTCTCTAAAGGACCAGATGGGTTTTTCCAAATATTCACAACACCAGATTTTATAACTTAATTCCAGATTTTTATTGAGTTCAAATTCCACCATCTTCCATGTCAGGGATTCGAACCAGTTCCTCAGAACATTACCTGTCTCTTGTGATAACACCACGAGGTCATTGCCTTCCCCGAATCTGATTTAGATGTACAGTAGTCCCCGCCCTCGTACCCGCGGGCAACACATTCCAGGACTAACCAGAACTGCGGATAGGAGAGAACCCATTCATTTCAATGGGAAATTTACCTTCCTCCCAGCCCCCAGTCTCTGGTTCCGGAAGGTTCCCTACAATATGTTCAGGCTGCGGTAAACCACAAGTAACCGAAACTGCAGAAAACGGTTCTGCGGATACAGGGGTTGCCCTGTACAGACTGCCCCAGCCAGGCCATAGTACAAAAGACTAGCCATCTGGTAACAGGACTCGAGATATTCCCACTGTTCCATCCACCCTTTGGGCCGCTCTAGAAGGTAGGGGGCAAACTATAAAGTCTGCAATCATATTTGTGCATTCCACTTACATGACCCATCAATGAGCTCTCTTCCCGTACAGTTTTTGATGTTTCTCAAACTAAGAATGGTCACAGTCCGAACTTCACTCCAGATGATCCTAGGGAGTGGAGTTGGAACTTTGAATTTTCGGGTTGACATGCAGTGTAACACCTCACTCTGGATGGTGTAATAAACAGACCCATGGGTGAAGTTCCCCAATTTGTTACAGTTCCACATGGGATATCCCAAACTGTCAAGTTCCCTCTCTATTCACCCAGCCCCTCAGTTGGTTGCAACAAGATTAATTTAATAATGGATCCCTTTCCTCATGGATATCTTACTCCCAGACACAAATGAGCTTATGTTTTCAAAGGAGCCAATTTAACCAAGCTTTATTGAATTAACAAAGAAGTGAGATTATTAATTACTACATGTGATATGAATTAATAAAACAACATTTATTAATCGAGATTAGAAATGAGGTGATCCATAAAGGTAGAAGTTAATTTAAAAAGATGTACACATCAGTATTAGAATTATAGAGTATTACACCATGGAAACAGATCCGTCAGTCCAACCAGTCCACGCTGACCATAATTCCAAACTAAACTAGTTCCACACAGCAATAGTTTGCTCTGAATTGATTAGATTAGATTCCCTACAGTGTGGAAACAGGCCCTTCGGCCCAACAAGTCCACACCAACCCTCCAAAGAGTAACCCACCCAGAGCCATTTCCCTCTGACTAATACACCTAACACTAGGGGCAATTTAACATGGCCAATTCACTTGACCTGCACATCTTTGGACTGTGGGAGGAAACTGGAGCACACCCACGCAGACACTGGGAGAATGGGCAAACTCCACACAGATAGTCATGCGAGGCCAGAATCAAACTTGGGACTCTGGTGCTATAAGGCAGCAGTGCTAGCCACTGAGCCACTGTGCCGCCCTGTTGCTGATGAGGAGTTGTGACTGTGAGAGTGCAGATTACTGGTCACATGACATTGAGATTTTTGGTTTGTTGATTGAAGTTCCTTTGTCCTGATTAACTTTTATTTTTGTAATTGGTTTGCTGCACCTGACTTGAGAGAGGTCTTTACTATAACACAGGGGTAAGAGGGGCTAGTTCTTTGTGACATTCACAACAGATAATGCTCGGACCCAGTCCTGGTGCACATGAAAATCTTCAGTTCCACTAGCCCCCTTCAGTAGAATTGAATCTGACTTTTTAATCCCTTGTGTTTGGCTAGAGTGGCTTGCTCCCAGAGGTGGGGAGAGATGGTCGGCCTGCCTTTATCTCTTCCTGTTGCATTTCTCCCTGTTATTAAGTCTTTCCGTGTTTGAAGATTCCATGATGATACATTTATATGTGCGACATTCCATTTTCTTCACAAGGGACTTTATCAGAATTTAAACTGAATTTAAATAGTTCTTTTTATGTAACATTACTCCTTTAAAATAAATACATTTAGAGATGAGCAATTAATACTGCGACTGAATTTAAAAAGAAACACACCAGGAGTGTCGAGGATATGGAATGCTCTGCCTGTGGTGGTGGCAGGTTCAGTCAAAGATTTCAAAAGAGAGAACTAGATGATTATTTGAGAAGGGAAACTATGCAAGGCTGCACAGAGAAGTCCACAAGTGTCACCAAGTGCATCATTCCTTCAGAGGGCTGGCACAGGCATTACGGGCCAAATGGTCTCTGCGCATGTTGTAATTATTCTGTGTTTCCATTGGCTGGTCTAAGAATGATTAAGGCTCGAGAAGGAAACCAATATCCAGTCTGTGAATACTTCTTCTGTTATCTCCCTTCTCTGAGGATCATGTGCCAAGAGACGAGCAGAGAGCCCTGTTCTCCCATCTCCTTGTGAATCCTACCATGGTGCAACAATACAAATGTTTGTATTTAACAGAAAATGATTTGAGCAGATCACCAAGTGGCTTTAACTGGCCTATCCTAAATGTAATCAGAGATGGATTAATTTGGACTGGAGAGAGGGTACGGAGAGATTGTGATGGGAAAAAGTGGAGCGAGCTGTCCGTCTAAATTCAGAATTAAAACAGCAATCCTGTCTCCTGCTCAAAGTGAATGAGAAAAGGTTTTTGTATTTATCTGTGCGAATACACCTCTTGGATGCTTGCTCCCCCCACCCCCATAACCCTGGCCACTCCGCCCCCTCCTCTGTCTGTCTGTCCTAAAGGCGTTCCTCGCTGAGAGGCTTCTGCAGAAACATTAGCTCAGAGCCTTCCTTAATCCATGATAAATGTTGGGAAAAATGCCTGTACGTGTGGTGAAAGGGCAACCAGTTTGGATAAAAAGAAATTAATGAGTCAGTGCCAATCCTATTAGTTCCAGCCTGTGTGTCTGGATAGGAGTGGAACCGTGTTTCTGAAAAAGCAGCTTGAATGGCAGTGACTAGAAAACAGAAGCTGAGACAATCAGCTCCACCATGTAACTCCTATCATTTTTATTTGTTGTTTCCTTTACCTATTGAAGAGAAAACAAATGTTTTCCTTTTAATGCTGATTTCCCCCCACACTTGCCTCTCCCTCACTCACTCCCTCTCCTTGCTCGAGAGCCTGAAACTAGGAATAGTCTGCCTTCTGGGACCTTTCCCTATTGTCAAGTGACTTTAGGTGAAAGATCAAAGGTCATGGACCAGGATACTCCCCTGGGAAGAGAAGTAGTAAACAAGACAGAGTCATACAGCACGGTCCCACCAGTCCATGCTGATCAAAATCCCAAATTGAACTAATTTGCATGTCACAAGGTGGCAAGTTGGGCCCTAAAAATGTTAACATTTCAGAACGAGGTGACTACTTGAGATCGGTAACAGATTATCCCGGTCTCAAAATGCTGTGACTGGATGATATTGAGCAAGACTTGATGTTTGACTTCAGTACAGGAGAAACACGAAGTACGTAAACAGCATGCAAGAAGGGTAAGAGAATGTATTGTGACTGGTCAGATGAGAAGGAAGACAAGTAATTCTCCCACTCCCTCCATGCCCAAGGGCCTGGGTAATGGCCATTAGGTGTATTTGCACAGAATAATATAAACTGACTTCTCGTCTATTCTGAGCAGGTGCCATGATCACTGCTCTGGTTCCATTCTCTGATTTGGCCGGATATCTCCATTTACCTTATCCCACCCCAATTTCTCCATCCCCCAACTCCCTTCCAAAATAGTCACCTGATCAGCTATCCATGACTACGTTCAGGGTGGGCTGGTTAAACCCACCCTGTAATATCAATCAGTCAGTGACGCTGAGAGTGTGGGCCTTGGCCCCTATTTGCATTCTCTGCTCCTAACTTTCCCGTGTTTGAGACTTCAGTTATGTGTGCAGAAGGTGTTATGAGGGTGGCACTTATTGACATAACCTTAGCCTATCGTCTCTGAGCATCCTGCCTTGGTGACAGTGCTCCTGCTGACTGGACAGGGAACTGCACTCATTCAGAGTGGCTGCCAACCTGCCTAACTGGGCACTGTCTTGCCAGTCACGTCATTGCGAGTTGCTCTCACCTCACAGGGGTAGCAAGGAGGGCACAGTTTCCAACCAACAATATTGTCCTCCATGTAGGTAGTGGCTGGGAAAGCAGGACTCATGCCCAACAGTACTGAGTGCTATCCTCCTCCTGGAGAGCAATTGGAACTTATAGCAAAATCTCAGTGACCAGATCTCTCCTTTCTCCTCCTATATGTGTTCTAATAAGAAAGAGAGGCACAGCACACACTGTCATTGAGTGAAATCTTTGAAGAATGCATTTTAATAGACTATTGGATTGGTTGTGATGAAGTGTCCAAGAAAATCTCCCAATGTCCTCTTCAAATGCAAATAGTCAATTGCTCTCTGTAGCATGTGAACAGTAAACATTTTGTTTTATTATTTCACAGGACATCACTAGCTAGGCCCCAGCACTGGTCATTCACTCCTAATTTTCCTGGAGAAGGTGGTGGGGAACTGCTTTGCTGAATCACTGCAGTCCATGTGGTCTATACATCGTGCTGTTAGAGAGGAAGTTGAAAACATACGCCCAGAGAGAGTGCAGGAACGGTGGCACATTTCCAAGTCAGACAGGCATACAGCTTAGAGGGCAAGATGCAGTTAGTGGTGCCCCATGCATTGTCCTTAGAGATGATAGACAGACCGAGGTAGATATTGCAGGTTTGGAAAGTGGTGCTGAAGGACCAATGTGCTAAACCTTAAATGATGAAAGTTCAGTAGGTATTTTCTATTCAGCCTGTTCGGAGATATGTTATTACACTCCTCTGGATAGGGTGGGATTCGAATCTAGTCCTCCTGGCCCAGAGGTAGGGAACTGACACTGCAACACAAGAGGCCTCTCAAAATTCCATCTAATTATTTCATAAATCTAAGCAGCTGATTGCTGTGAGAAAGAGATTGTTAATGGAAGAGGCATCTGCTGCTGGGCCTGGCCAGACAGCAGGCTGTGGAGGGGTCATCTCTGCTGACTATCTGCCCCTCTTCTGCTGCTATGTTCATGCCCAGTTGTCATTAGAGAGGGAGAATACAGTGCCTATCAATACCTTTGATGGCTCAAAGAGAAGCAGGGACTGAAGGGAAATACAGTATTTTGTCTCCCCTTCAAATTCCATTTTGATTTAGCCCCTTTCTGCTCTTCCTACACCACATCCCCTTCACTTTTGATGATTTGCATTTCCCATAATGGACACTGCTGCAGTTGTTAGTTAAAAACAGAAGGAAAACAATTCACAGTGATTTGGTGATGGGAAAGCCGTTCAGTTGTGTGTCAGTGCACTTTTGGATAAAGGAGAATAAACAAGAAGAGGTATTATGGACAAAAACACAAAAATAGAAGTGCCATTGCACTTCAGCCCCATGCTCCTGATCTTGGGTATCCAGAGCGGTAAGGGCAATGTGGAGGATCTCCTCGTGGCTCTGCTCTTGGGCCTGGCCAGGCTGGTTATAAACAGATCCAGGCAGTCAATCTGTGGAAGGGATCATGTCTGCCGACAGTCTGGCCATTTACCACGATCATGTTCACACCCGGGTGTCATTAGAGAAGGAGAACGTAGTTTTCAACAATACCCTCAATGCCTTTAGAGAGAGGTGGGCACTGCAATGGGTGCGGTGCTTTATTTCCCCTTCAGTTCCATTTTGATTTAGCCCTCTCCTTACCTTTGGTTTGCATTTAAGGGGCTTTGCATGTGAAGTATTCAATTGGAAATGTGAGTGATTCACTGGTGGTGGTTATTGATAAGAGGTGAAAATGATACCATGGGTGGTGATTGAAAAAGGAACCTTCATTTGTGTTTAAAAAGCACTTCTGGAAATAGAAATAAAAAAGATAAAAGAACAGAAGAGACCGAGGCAGAGTGGTAGTTTCCCTACCTCTGAGCCATTGAAGATTCAAGTTCAATCTGCTTCAGAGTTGTGCAATAACATCTCTAAACAAGTTGATTAGAAGACATAAAAAGGAAGAGGCAGTTATAGATTGGGTTGGGATATCTGGTTGGCATGGGCGAGTTGGACCAAAGGTTCTGTTTCTGTGCTGTACATCTCTATGACTCTATATAAAATGATAATTAAGAGCCAGCCAACAAATTGGCACGCAGCCTTTTAATGAGTATTCAGAGCCAATTTAATTTGGTCATTAGAGCTTTAATCACCACCACTGCCATTCCCAGCCTGTGCTTAAATTCCTTTATTAAGCAAGAGTCTTGTGATACAGTGATCTCCCTACCACTTGGCCGTGTTCACGTCCCACCTACACAGAGGTATGTCACAGCATGTTGGTTAAACTTAACTAAGCTCCTTTGTTGAGATAACATTTAGTGCTAATGGTAAGCTGGACATTTTGGGTATCTTGGAAATCATTTAGCAGCAAAGCTGTCCCCATGATCAAAGGCAATTTCCCCCATCCTGTATTCTGATCAGACCCGAGCCAGAGAATTGGCATTAGAATGTTGCTGTCCCGTTTCCAAATCAAGGAGTTCCCTTGCCTGTGGCTCCTTACTGAGAAGACTTATGTTATGCTAGCAATTCCAGACACACAAACATGTTGCAGTTATTTTGTACTCATTCCAAAAGTGTGTTTATCCCTCCACCACCACCACCACCACAAAAACAGATTAGCTGGTCATTATCATATTGCTTCATACAAATTGGCTGCTGTACTTCCTACATTTCAATAACAAAAGAACAAAGAAAATTACAGCACAGGAACAGGCCCTTCAGCCCTCCAAGCCTGCGCCGATCCAGATCATCACCTGCTGCCTATTTTTTAATGATGTATATCCCTTCGCTCCCTGCCTATTCATGTATCGGTCTAGATACATCTTAAATGATGCTATCATTTCCGCTTCTACCATCTCTGTTGGCAATGCATTCTAGGCACCCACCACCCTCTGCATAAAGAACTTTCCACACGTCTCCCCGAAACCTTTTCCTCTCACCGTGAACTCGTGACCCCAAGTGAGTTCCGAACTCTGGGAAAAAGTTTCTTACTTTGTTTAACTTTTTAAAGTACTCCATTGTAAAGTGCTTTGGAGTGTCCTGTGGTGATGAAAGTTACTACATCAATGAAATCTTTTTCAAACATTTACAGCGAAACAAAATTTGGATGTAAAGTTTATCCTGTACTGCCGCATCAAAGCTCTTGGTTTAAGTACAGCATTGATATGAAAGATTAAGGTTTCTTTAAATAGGCCTGGGAGCAGAATTAGGGCATTCAGCCCCTTGAGCCTGATCTGCATTTCACTAACATCAAGTCTGATCCAACTCAACAGATATTCTGCCCTATCCCATTTCTCTCTAATATCTAGAAACTTGTCCATCCATGATTAAAACATACTCAACAACGCAACCTCCACCATCCTTTAAATTTCAAAGATTCATCACCATCTGATTGATGCATGCTGGAAATTATGCTCTAGTATAAAGAAATGGGCTTAGGGCCTGATGCAAACTCATAGAAAAAGTGCCAGTCTGGGTAAATGCAAGAATGATGTTCCTAGTGACCCTGGAGTGCAGAACCAGAGGGTCACAGTCTAAGGATACGGGATAGACTGTTTAAGACTGAGATGAGGAGAAATTTCTTTACCCAGAGAGTGGTGAGCTTGTGGGAATTTTTAACCACAGTTGAGGCCAAAATCTTGAATATTTTCAGGAAGCAGTTAGATATAGTTTTTTGGTCTAAAAGGATATGTGGAGAAAGTGGGATCAGGGGCCTGGGTTGGATGGTCAGCCATGAGCCTAATATTCATTCATTCAAGCAAGCTGCTATTTTTTTTTAAGATTAGATTACTTACAGTGTGGAAACAGGCCCTTCAGCCCAACAAGTCCACACCGACCTGCTGAAGCACAATCCACCCAGACCCATTCCCCTACACCTAACACTATGGGCAATTTAGCATGGCCAATTCACCTGACCTGCACATCTTTGGACTGTGGGAGGAAACTGGAACACCCGCAGGAAACCCACGCAGACACGGGGAGAATGTGCAAACTCCACACAGTCAGTCGCCTGAGACAGGAATTGAACCCAGATCTCTGGCGCTGTGAGGTAGCAGTGCTAACCACTGTGCCACCATGCCGCCCTAATGTTGCTATATCCTGAGGAAGTGATGGATGCAGGTACAATTACGACATTCGAATAAGTACATGACTAGGAAAAGTTTGGAGGGATAAGGAACAAACAGGTGGGATGAGTTTAGTTTGGGATTATATTCGGCATGGACTAATTGGGCCAAAGGGTCTGTTTCCATGCTGTATGACTGACTTGACTTGACTATCTGTGTGAAGAAGTTCTTCCTCGTCAAACCTGGAATCAAACCCAGGATCCTGGCACTGTGAGACAGCAATGCTAATGTTGTAGGTGTCCACATGTAGATGAAAAGTTTCCTCTGCTCATATATATCCTGGTGACATTCTAAGCCTACTCTTTGTAAGACAAAACATTTTCATGGCTCATGGAAAAAAGCATGGGATATGTTCCTGCTGTTTATGATGCTAAGAGGATTGGGGAAGCCTTCTGTCATATAAACATTCAGGTTTGGAGACCATAAAGTAACTAAAATACAGTAAAGTTGAAACTGTGATGTGTGTTTTAATGCAAATTAACAGGTTTGCCCAGTATTCCTGATGGTGTTGCTTTTCAGAATATGAGGAGAAAGTGAGGAGTGCAGATGCTGGAGATCAGAGTCGAGAGTGTGGTGCTGGAAAAGCACAGCAGGTCAGGCAGCATCTGAGGAGCAGGAGAATTGATGTTTCAGGCATAAGCCCTTCATCAGGAATGAGACTTGTGAGCCAAGGGGGTAGTTGAGTTATTTTTTGTAAAAGTGTACCAAAGTAATTGAGTATTGTACAGGATTATTCAGTGTTCAATCATCCGAACTCACATCCTTAAGAATGATAGATACGCCACGCATTCTGCTCAAATAACAAATGTGAATAAGAGAAATCTGATCTAAAAATAAAGGTATTAGTGAAAAATAAATTAATACTTTGTCATTCTTGTCTCGCTTCATTATCTTAAATTTCCTCTTTGGGAGACTCCGCGTATTTTGCTCAAGCTTTTGATCAGCCATGCCACCATCTCCTTCCTTGTCTTGAGAACCACCTAAAGATGCTTTTCTGCATTAATGCTGCAATAGAAATGCATGTTGTTGTTGTGGGACAATGTTTAGAAAATGTTCCTTTTCCACTCTTTGTAATTGCTTTGCGGTAGCTTTCGCTGTTAGGTTTTTAGTTTTAATCAGATGGAGCAGAATAAAATTCCATTTGAATACATATGTCTCGGACTCAAAATGAATGCCCCTTCTTTCCTCTTCTATCTTTCTGTGTGATTGGAGGGAATTTTAAGCTCACAAAACAGGTGAGTTTGAGTAAAATTTGATATTAAAATATAAGTTAAAAGTATTAAACTAACCTGGCTTGAATCTGTCTACTCTGGTGGCAAAGGAGATATCACAGCCCCAGGGACCCAGGTTCGATTCCAGCCATGACAACTGTCTGTGTGGAGTTTGCACATTCTCCCCGTGTCTGCACGGGTTTGCTCTGGGTGCTCCGGTTTCCTCCCACGTGTCCAAAGATGTGCAGGTTAGGTGAATTGGTCGTGCAGGTTAGGTGCACTGGTCAGGGGTAAATATAGGAGAGTAAGGTAGGAGAATGGGTCTGGATGGGTGACTCTTTGGAGGGTCAGAGGGGACTTGTTTGGCCAAAGGGCCTGTTTCCACACTGTAGGGATTCTATGAATGAAAATGACTCTGGGAGGCAGACCAAACTACACCCAGATGGCAGTTTGCTCATTTAAATAGAGTAATGAGACTGCATACCACAGAATTTTAATTTTTTTAACGCAGTTTTAATGCTTATTGACCAGGTTTCCCCTGTCTTAGGAAACCAGGCAGCCAAAGGAAGTCAAGGACCCCCACCGTAAGAAATAGGAACAGGAGCAGACCACTTGATCCTGCTCCACCATTCAAAAGGATCACGGCTGCTCCGACGTTCCTCATATCCACTTTCCTGCCCTTTCCCCGTAACGTTTGATACTCCTACTGATCAAGAATCTATCTCAGTCTAAATATATACACGGGCTCTGCCACCATAACTTTCTGTGACAAGGCGTTCCAAACACTCACATTCCTCTGAGAGAAAAAAAGTTGCTCTTTATCTCAGTCTTAAATTGGCACGCATTAATTCTGATACTCTTCCCTCTGGCCCAAGAGGGGAAACATCCTCTCAGCATTTACCCTGTCAAGCCCTTTAAGAGTCCTATGTTTCGATGAGGTCACTTCTCATTCTTTGAAACTTCAGTGACTAAAGTTCCAATCTGTTTTCTCTTTGCTCGCATCTCCGTTCAGCACATGAACTGTTGCAGTTGAAGAAGGCAGCTCACCACCACCAGCTCAAAACCAACGAGGGATGGACAATAAATACTAGTCAGCCAGCAATGCTCATGTCCCATAAGTGAATAAAACAAATTGCTAACTTTTTGTGCATTTACCTAGCCTATCAATATTTCCCTGTATACTGTCTGCATCTCTCTCACAATTTGCCTTTCCAACTATTTTTGTTGCATCTGAAAATGTGGCTACATTACATTCATATCCTACCTCCAAATTACAGTCACGGATGTCTACATGTAACAGGTAGATTATTTTCCAGCATCGAGTGTGGGCTAGGAGAGCTGAGTGATGCTCAAAACTTACTCAGTGACTGAACCACCCCAGTGATGATCTTATGTTTGTTTAATTCCTCCACAGGCCCCTCCAACATCATCTGCTCTCCATACAGGGTCTCTCCTAGACTCTTGTCATCTGCTCGATTGATCTCCTTGGGCTCTCTACTGATGTGCCAATAGCCCTTGCCCTCTGACTATGATCTTTTCCTCTTATTTGCCAATGCTTCCTGACCACGTGTTGAAGACCCACCCACTATGTAGCCAGTCAGCCAGCCTCTCAATCTGTCCATCTACCTGCCCATCCTCCTTCTCACCTATCTGCTCCACCTTCCATTCTGACCTATCACCGCCACTGCCCACCTTCATCTACCTATTGCATTCCCAGCTACCTTCCCCCCCCCGCAGCCCCATCCCCACCCCCTCCTATCTATCTTTCAGCCCTATTAGGCCCACCACATTCCTGATGAAGAACGTATGCTCAAAACGTCAACTCTTCTGCTCCTCGGATGCTGCCTGACCGGCTGTGCTTTCCCAGCAATACACGTTTTGACTCTCCATCTAACCCACTGTGGCCAGGAAATGGATTGCAAAAATAGGAATCTCAAGAATGTAAGAAGTAGGAGGAAAGGCTGCAAAACCTATCGAGCCTCCTCCACCACTCAGATGTAGATCTGATCTTGACCAAAACTGAACTTACTTTTCTGTTTCCCATAAGATTGATTCATATAATTGCCAAAACATTGTGTATAGGATTTGGGAGTTCATGTTGTGGTTGTACAGGACATTGGTTAGGCCACTTTTGGAATATTGTGTGCAATTCTGGTCTCCCTCCTATCAGAAGGATGTTGTGAAACTTCAAAGGGTTCAGAAAAGTTTAACAAGGATGTTGCCAGGGTTGGAGGGTTTGTCCTATACGGAGAGGTTGAACAGGCTGGGGCTGTTTTCCCTGGAGTGTTGGGAGGCTAAGGAGTGACCTTATAGAGGTTTATAAAATCATAAGAGGCATGGATAGGGTAAATAGACAAAGTCTTTTCTCTAGGGTTGGGGAGTCCAGAACTAAAGGGCATAGGTTTAGGGTGAGAGGGAAAAGATATAAAAGGGACAACTTTTTCACGCAGACGGCGGTCTGTGTATGGAATGAGCTACCAGAGGAATTGTCAAAGGCTGGTACAATTCCAACATTTAAAAGGCATCTGGATGGGAATGTGAGTATTAAGAATTTAGAGGGATATGGGCCAAGTGCTGACAAATGGGATTAGATTAATTTAGGATATCTGATCAGCATGGAAGGGTCTGTTTCTGTGCTGTACATCTCCATGACCCTGTGATTGGTAGTACAGAACTTCAACAATGCTAAAGAGCCAAAAGATCAATTTTTTTTCTTGCAGTCATCAGGATTGGAATACAAGTAAACCAACTTTAAAAAGAAAATAATAGCTTATACATGGAAAATAGGATCCTGATTGGTTGGACTGTGCCGATTATGTTTCTAGTGTGTATAAGATACAGATCTTTGACTTCATGTCTCCTATGGCAATATTTAAACTCTTGATTTCCTCATGCTTCAGATATTGGTCAATTTTAGTCTTAATGCAAAGTGGGTCTTCTGGCCTAGAGGCAGGGACACTACTACTGCATTACAGGAGCCCCAGTTAATACCCTGTAAGATGTTTTCTAACTTACCTATTCAGCGATGTTGTTACCACCTCTGGAACAGGTTGGACTTGAACCTCGGTCTCCAGCGTCAGGACACTACCACTGAACCACACAAGCCTTCACATTACTTGAGAGATAACAGGCCCATGATGCTCTCCAAGTGTCTATTGTTAAGGTTTACAGCTCATTCAATCTCCAACCAAATCCATGTAAGGTTTAGTTTATCACTACACCCTGGGCTAAGCAGTGGGAATTATGGTTATATTTGGCCTTCTTGATAGATGTGACAAATTGAACTTCACAGATGTGAGTAATGCCTACACACTCAAATCAATTAAAACTTGCAGAAAAGATTAGAATGATCGGTCCCATGAAATAAAGGCAAATGCTCACCATAACAACACAGTGGCACAACACAGCGCCACGGCTAAAACTCCACACCACAAAAAGAGCTTTCATGCCTGGACAATGGGCTTAACCATTGACTCAATTTCATTTTGCATGGGTCTCAATTATCTTGACGAGCAACAGCAACAATGGCTCATTAATCGAAGCGGATCGAATTTACAAAATGAAAGGCCTGTTCGCGTTACAGAGGTTTTTAACCAGCATCCTGGGGTACAACAGAAGACTGTGGGCCTTGATGCAGCAAGATTCTATCCAGTATTAACAAGGGGGCTCAGCAGGAGAATTCCAGGAGCCCTCAATGGGAGGTAAAGAGCTTAGACTCTCCCCAATCTCCTCCACTCCCCTCTCCTGTCCACCCCTTTCCCTGGTAAAAGAAAACGTTTACTGTGTGGCACATTGATTGTGGGGAATGTCGGGGATTTCGACATGGGGGAAGGGGAGGGAACTTCGTTTTTAAAAAAAGTCACCGTGAGGATCATTAGTGAACTAAGTGTTGCCATGACGATGTGGTGCCAACATTCTCAGTGCATTTCCTAGCAATTCACTGACATCTAAATTTGTCACTGTTTCTCCCCCCCTGGTTTCAGTGGATATCTCCAGAATTTTGATGCTTTATGCGTCTCTATTGTAAATGCACTGGAGGATTATGGGATTAATTTCCATAGGGTTAGTCAAGTTGGTTAGAGCTAGAAGGTGAGGTGCAACTTCAGAAACCAAACAAATAAACCATTGAATCCATGGTCTTTTCCCCATCCAGCATCATGCTTAGCAGAATCATCCTAGGGCAGGGTGAATCAGGGCTTTTGGGGGCTCTGTGCTGGTGCAAGTACACCTGGGAGGAACAAGGGTGGGGATGATATTTGAATCAGGGATGGTGGTAGTGTTTTGTTTCACTTTGGTTTTGTTTGAAGGTGGCAAGGCGTCATGAACCTTTATTAAAAGGAGATTCAGGATTATTTGAACTTCATTCAAATAACAGATAAGTAAAGGGGGTATATATAAGAGATGGTGATGAGTGGCAATCACAGCAAAGGTAAACTCGCAGACTCGGAGACTTTTCTGGTTTGGAAGGAAAATCTGGGGAACCATTGGAAAGATATACCCCAAGCCTTGTACCCCATTAAATACAGTTCTGGTGCTAAACCAAACGCTAAACCCAAGCTCATTCCCTGAGCTCTGCTGTATAACTTAAAGGAGTGGCATGGTGGCTCAGTGGTTAGCACTGCTGCCTCACAGTGTCATGGACCTGCGTCTGATTCCACCCTCAGACAACTGTCTGTGTGGAGTTTGCACATTCTCCCTGAGTTTCTTCTAGATGTGCAGGTCAGGTGAGTTGGCCATGTTAAATTGCCCATCGTGTTAGGTGCATGAGCCAAGAGTAAATATAGGATAGGGGAATGGGTCTAGGTGGGTTACTCTTCAGTGGGCCAGTGTAGACTTGTTGGGCCAAAGTTTCCATACTGTAGGGAATCTAATCTAAAAGTACTCCCACTGTCCTAAGATGCGCAGGTTAGATAAGTTGGCTGTGCTAAATTGCCCATTCTGTCCAGGGATATGCAGGTTAGATGATTTAGCCAAGGGAAATGCAGGGTTACTGGGCAGGTTACTCTTCAGAGGGTCGGTCTGGGCTGGATGGCCTACTTCCACACTGTAAGGATCCTATGATCTGTCTGTCTGTCTCTCTCCTATGTGGAAGTATCCAAATGTCTCCACTATGGAAGGTGTGATTCTGACCACAGCTAGAATACTTTGAACAGTTTTGGGGATCTTTTATCTCAGAAAAGATATATTGTCATTGCAGATAGTCCAGAGAGGGGTCACTAAGCTAATCGCTGGTATGGAGGGACTGTCTTATGAGGAGAGGTGGAATAGATTGAGCCCATACTGCTTGAAATGTAGAAGAGTAAATGGAAAACTTATTGAAATGCACAGACTTTTTAGAGGATTTCTCAGGGCCGAATACAGAAAGGTTGTTTCCCTTTGTGGAGAGTGTCAAGGACCAATCCCAGAATAAGGGCTTGTATATTTAAGATAGTGATGAGGAGGAATATCTTCTCTCAGAGGGAAGCTGGCATTATTTAATGGAAGTACATCAACCTGAAATGTGACTCTCTCCATAGAAGGTGTCATATCTACTGAGGATTTCCAAAATTTTTACTTTGCATTTAATATTTACAGCCCCTGGGGGAGTTTGTGTTTTTTTACTCCTGTCTTTTAAAAAAAGAAATCCCACCTCCAAAAGGTTATTGGCTACCACCTAGCCTCTGAAATGGCTTCGAGCACTATTCAGAATCGAGAGAGTGGTGCTGGAAAAGCACAGATGAAGGGCCCTTGCCCGAAACATTGATTCTCCTGCTCCTCGGATGCTGCCTGACCTGTTGTGCTTTTCCAGCACCACACTCTCAGCTCTGATCTCCAGCATCTGCAGTCCTTACTTTCTCCTAGAGCGCTATTCAGACAGGACAACTAGGATTTGGAAATTTGGTAATTTTCTCTGTTTGCTTTTCTGTTTCTACAACTGCTCCTCACCTTCCTTCTATTCCTCCAATTAACACAGTGAACTACATTCTTGAATTGGCTTGTTTCAGTTCGTAATCTCGTCTCCTGCAGGTATATCTTTTTAGTGATGCTCGGATTGTTAATAATTTCATCCATGGCAAATGGGTCTCTGACTCTTGGACAATTGTAAGAATATTCATTTTTAGCATCCAAGAAACCCTATTATGGCACAAACAGCCCCCCTGACACCAATTCAAAAGTGGATATTCTGTGAAAATGTTTTAGTAAATGGTCAATAATTATAACCTAATTATTTCAAAGATTGATAGACTGCCAATTCAATACCTATTTCATTTGGGCTAGATTGTGGTTAGTTTTCTGCTGTGGGCTTATTTCTACCAGGTCATATTGTGATTATCCCATTCCGTCCTCCATCTTCAGTAAAAGACTTCCATCCCAGCTACTTGGGTCCAATGCAAGACCACAAAACTAAAAGAATTGCCCCCTATCCTATCCCATTCTTCCCTTCCAAAACCAAAAGGGACCACCACCTACCACATCAGAAATTGAAAACCAAGCTGAGAGGTGTTTCGAATGATTTAAAATGTTTAGAATTATACTACCTCACACTTGTCAGAAATAACCCATGGATCTTTGCAAACAAATGTGCAGTTGATCCATGGATAGGCTTCGCACTGTGAATTCTCACAAAACCATTTATTTCCCAAACTCTGTGTCTTATGGTATATTGTGGCATTGGATAGAGCTCAGAAAGAAGTCATATGAAAGATAAAAAAGATATACTCTCTACCACAAAGAGCAACAAGGATTAGAGAATGTAAGGAATAAGAGCGGGAGTACAGGCCTCATTGTAACCTTCAGCCGTTTAAAACATGTCAATCTCTTATGTGAAAATTCTTGTCACCGACACCGCACAGAAGTTCTGTTTCTTGTAAACATTGTGACAGATTTGCAGAACACTTGCAAAATAGAGATGGCTGACAACAATACACCTTCAGCAAATTGTCACTCACCGCAGAAGGTCAGCTGCATTATTGTGTTGATAGGACATTGAGTTTCAAAAACTGAACAGACGGACACACTGTTTCTCTCCCAGCAGAGTATCAATGTGCGGGTCTCACAACTGTTAATCAACATCAGCCTGCCTTGGATTATTGAATCAAGTGAAGTGCTAAAACATCTGGGCACCTCCATCATCAAGCTGAGCATCATATATCTTAAAAAAGTATTAAATTTAAGTGAGCTTTTAAGGGATTAGCTTATTTTTCTTTCTCTTTTAAAATACAGCAATGCTAATAGAGTTACCTCTGTTGTGATCCAAGCGAGGTTCAGAGCAGGTCATGTCTTGACACTATGACATTAAAGACCAGATACAGATATAAAAGAGTTAGTCACTTACTTACTTTGTTTAGAATATACTGGCAGAAGAGTTTCTTTGTGCACTACACATGATGAAATAAACTTTAAAGGCTATTCATAAAATCCCTATATTGTCGAAAGAGGCCATTCAACCCATTGAGTCTATATCAACCTTCCAGAGAGCATCCCAAACCCTCTACCCTATGCGTGTATTTCCCATAGTTAAGCTACCTAATTTGCACATCCCTGGACACAATGGGCAATTTAGCTAACTTGTACATCTTTGGACTGTGGGAGGAAACCAGAGCATCTAGAAGAAACTGATGTAGACACAAGGAGAAAGTGCAAACTCCACACAGACAGTTGTCTAATGCTGGAATTTGACCCAGGTCCCTGGCACTGTGAGGTAGCAGTGCTAACCACTGAGCCACTATGACATGGAGCCTCTTACACTTGACAGCAACATGTTTCTTTGTAAATCACAATATTACTCATTGGTACGAAAGAACAAGGTAACGCAGGCAATCTTAGACAGTTGCTGATGCCACATGGCTCAGTGTGGAAACTCAAGTGAAAATCTAGTCAAGCTAGTTAAGACATCCTGAGTTCTCTTACCATTTAAAAAGAAAATCACCCAGGCTGCAATATCACACACAATGACGAAATCTACCTGCCACTTATCACACCATTAATAAAATGCATTATTTAGATTTTATATAAAATTGCTGCCAGTATTCAGATGGTTTGATGAAAAATGTTCAATTGATTTGTCCGCACTTACAACACAATAGTTTGAAAATCAAATTCAAATAACAGGCACATAGAGTCTTTCACATAGAGGAAAAGGAACAGAAACACTTGTTTGTTTGAGCCGGAGGGGCTTAATGTCTGGAGTGATATGTGATATTTTGAGTCATATGTTGCCCAAAGCTAACCCATCCAGTTTGCACATCCCTGGATACTATGGGCAATTTACCCTGGCCAATCCACCTAGCCTGCACATCTTTGGACTTTGCGAGAGGAAACTGGAGCACCTGGAGGAATCCCATGCAGACACAGGGAGAATGTGAAAACTCCACACAGACCATCACCCAAGACTGTGAGGCAGCAGTGCTAACCACTGAGCCACCATGCTGTATTTGTACAAGGCCTTTATTTAAGACATTTGTTTAAAGAGCACTCGTCTTTGACTGTTCTGGAGCACGGAAAAGCACAGGAGGTCAGGCAGCATAGGAGGACAGGAGAATTGATGCTTCGGGCATAAACCCTTCATCAGGAATTCCTGATGAAGGGCTTATGCCTGAAATATCGATTCTCCTGCTCCTCAGATGCTGCCTGACCTGCTGTGCCTTCCCAACACCAAACTCTCAGTCTTCATTTTCTCCCTGTTTTGGGGCACATTTTTGCAGGAACTTGGTTATAGATGAAGATGGAATTGATGTCCCATTCCTATACCTCATCACTTCCAGCAACACCATACTTATAACACTTTGAAAGTCATAAAACATCCTCAAAATACTTCACAGGAATATTGGTAAACAAATCTGAGACGAAGATATTAGAACAGGTGGCAAAGGTTTAGTCAAAGAGGTAGGTTTTAAGAAAAATCTTAAAGGAAGAGAGTGTGCTTAGAGACACAGAGAGGTTTAGGTAGAGAATGTCAGAGCTTAGGACTTGGCAAATCAATAACTAGACACCAGTGAAGGTGCAGCACTAACCATTGGTACTACATCAATATGGCAATGCCATGCTCCATCAATCTGAAAGATTCGTCATACCTTGCTTAAGTCTGAATGTTGCTATTGACCATATTCTTCCCTCTATATTGGGGAGACAGGCCGCCTACTTGCGGAGCGTTTCAGAGAACACCTCTGGGACACCCGGACCAACCAACCCAACCACCCTGTAGCTCAACATTTCAATTCCCCCTCCCACTCCACCAAGGATATGCAGGTCTTTGGACTCCTCCATCGTCAGACCACAGCGAAACGACGGTTGGAGGAAGAACGCCTCATCTTCCGGCTAGGAACCCTCCAACCACAAGGGATGAACTCGGATTTCACCAGTTTCCTCATTTCCCCTCCCCCCAGCCTGTATCAGTCAAATCCATCAAATTCAGCACCGCCTTCCTAACCTGCAATCTTCTTCCCGACCTCTCCGCCCCCACCCCAGTCTGACCTATCACCCTCACCTTGACCTCTTTCCACCTATCACATTTCCGACGCCCCTCCCCCAAGTCCCTCCTCCCTATCTTTTATCTTAGCCTGCTGGACCAACATTCCTCATTCCTGAAGAAGGGCTAATGCCTGAAACGTCGATTCTCCTGTTCCCTAGATGCTGCCTGACCTGCTGCGCTTTTCCAGCAACACATTTCCATCTCTTCTTCCCTCTAACCAATTATATCAACTGAGTCAAATTTCCCATATTCTGAAGAACTATCCTATCAGTCATCATGGTGATTATTACAAATTTGGGCACGTAACGTTGCATGAGTTTTGAACTGGGTGGAGGAACAAATAAATCCAGGCGATGGTGAATTCTCCATCGATCTGAATACCAGCCAGGCCTTGGCACGGTGATAAAACAACAAACAGGATGCTGGAAACTGAAACAAAAAAAAAGAAATTGCTGGAGAAACTCAATATGTCTGGCAACATCTGTGGAAGAAAACAGAATTAATATTTTGTGTCCAGTGATCTTTCTTCAGATCTGATAGTAGCTAGGAAACAGTGGTATATATGCTGGAGGTAAGGTAAAAACAATGACTGCAGATGCTGGAAACCAGATTCTGGATTAGTGGTGCTGGAAGAGCACAGCAGTTCAGGCAGCATCCAAGGAGCAGCAAAATCGACGTTTCGGGCAAAAGCCCTTCATCAGGATGCTGCCTGAACTGCAGTGCTCTTCCAGCACCACTAATCCAGTATATGCTGAAGGTAAGCCTAGGCGAGTGGAGGAAATTGTTACTGTGACTTTCATTATAGACCCACCTGAACTTAGCCAGGTGAACTACTTGGCTGTCCAGCAAGAATTCAGCCACCCAAGGAATCGTTTGCCAGCAGCCAGGTAAGTGCTAACTTAGGTTGCAGGTTGTGATTTGGTCAAGCTGGTAAGGGAGGTAATGAGGGAGACAGGAGTGGGGAGGGCTTTTCCACCGTGACACCAAGTTCTCTTTCCTGCACTCTGTCTCATCATCGCTTGAGATCCGACCCACTATGATGATGCAATCAGCAAATTTGTGAAAGAATTAGAACTGAATTTGGTCACACGAAGGCAAGAGAAGGATAAAAAATTGTCAATTTTTATCTTGTTTACCAATATTCCTGTGAAGTATTTTGAGGACGTTTTATGACTTTCAAAGTGTTATAAGCATGGTGTTGCTGGAAGTGATGAGGTATAGGAATGGGACATCAATTGACAATTGTCAATTGTCCTGGGCAACCAGGAATATGGAGTGATCAGATCTACCATGGCGGCGGAGACTTGAGGGGCCAAGTAGCCTACACCAGTCATGGAAATAGTTGTTGTGAGACCGGTATTCAAGAATCGTCCAGTTGTGCAACTTCTCTTGATTGGCTAATACAGCCTGTGTACTGGGAGTTTGGATATGTCAGGTGACCTTTGATGGAAACATAGAGGTCGGGCTCTTGGAAGCAGGTGGTCATGTGATGAAACCTCCAAGAATATGTCCAAAAAGCCTGGCAACACTCGCCTGGCATGGACTGGCTGGTTTAAGGATCTGTTATTGTAAACTAAGCCCTTCAGGACAAATGAAGTGCAAACTATATTATTTTCTTTCTGTTGCTCTTCCAAGTAGTATTAAGCTTCTTCATTCCCAATTGTGTTTCCCAGCTTCTTTTCTTGATACACTGCTCATTTGTGATATGGAACTTTAGCACTGCTGGCTCTAGTGTGTTTAAGCCCAGATGCTGGTTATATTTGATACCTCAATAAAACGCTCACCCAAAGCCTTTTGAGAAAATCATGCCCAAGAATTACATTTGGTAAATGTATCAAACTGCGTATTCAAGTTCTGTAGTTTTAACACAAGTGTGTGAATGTTCAAACGCTAGAAAGTAAACTCCAAGTAAACATTTGTAAGCTTGGCTTTCAAACTTGCTTAGACTGGTTGGAACCTGAATGAATCACTAAGATGTTTCAATGTGTGAGAATCCTCTTAGGAACATTGCAGACTAGGAGTTAACATCAGATGTCAAAAACCAATCGAAAAATCAATCCTCCAATCTCAAAGTATTAACTTGTTCTCTCTCCATGGATGCTGTCTGACTGGCTGTGGTCTCAAGCGTTTCCTGTTTTCAATACAAATTGTTGCTGTGTTAATTGCTGCTTGGTTTACTATGCTTTATAAATCTTTCTGCTGTGCCATAATTTGACGGTCTTTGTGTTGATTGCTTACAAAAGACTCACCACTCACGTGTGCACACACAGAGACACAGATACACACACACACAGATACACACAGACACAGACACTGACTCACAGACGCAGACACACAGACACAGACACACACAGACACAGACACTGACTCACACACACAGACACAACACACACACAGACAAACACACAGACAAAGCCAGACACAGAGAGCCAGACACACACAGCCAGACACAGACACACACACAAACACATGAATTTAAACTACGAGCCAAGCGGTGGGGATGACAAATATGGATACAGTTTGCTGGGCACTCTGTCATCAATTGGGCTCAGATCTTACCTGTACCCAACAGGTTGTCTGGCATCTTTGAATGGCTACTTTCAAATCTTTGACAGCACTGGATTTCCCCCATTATTAAGTAGGCCAACCATCCCTTGATCAGTTATAGAGTCAGAGGGTCATATAGCACAGAAACAGACCCTTCAGTCCATGCTGACCGTAATCCCAAACTAAACTCGTCCCACCTGCCTGCGCTAGGCCCATACCCCTGCAAATATTTCTTATCCCTGTACTTATCCAAATGTTTTTCAAATGTTGTAACTGTATCCGCATCCATCACTTCCTCTGGAAGTTCATTCTGCACATGAACCACTCTCTGTGTAAACAAATTGCATCTCGTGTCTTTTTAAAATCTTTCTCCTCTCACCTTAAAAATATGCCCCCTAGTCTTGAAATCGCCCACTCTCGGGAAAAGACACCTAACATTCACCTTATCTGTGTCCATCATTATTTTGGGATCCAACCCACTATGATGGTGTCATCAGCAAACTTCTATAAGGTCACCTCTCAACTTTGTACGATCTAGTGAAAAAACGTCCCAGCCTCTCTTTATAATGCAAACCCTTCATTCCCGGCAACTTTCTGGTAAATCTCCTCTGAATCCTCTCCAGCTTAATAATATAATAGAATATAACAATATATAATATCCTTCTTATAATTGCCATTCAATTAGATCAAATCCATTCAACCACTTCTGATAATCCTTAATACCCTTGACCTAACAAAAAATCCATTCATCTTAGTTTTAAAATTTCTAATTGACCCCCAGCCCCAATAGATTTTTGTTACAGAAAGAGTTCCACATCTCCACTACCTTTTGTAAGAAATATAGCACATGGCAGACATTGATTATGTGACTGAAACCTATTCACACGCACAAAAAAAAAATCGGTAATTGTTATCTTCTCTCAATTTATTCTTTGCTTTCAGTCATGTTGAGTTCTATTTTAATGAGACGAGCAACGTTCTGTGAGCTCTTTCCTCTGAGAGATTTTCAATTATGCCATGGGCATGTGTCCCATGTTTTAAAAAGTGTTGAGCCAGAACAGACAGCTAAAGCTTTTCTAATGACTGAGATTGATTCTGGATTGGCAGGGGATAGGGCTGTTTCAGTTCAGTTTGTTCCAGTTGCAGTAATATTTCATTCGGGATTTCTTTACGTGGCAGTGACTTGTACTAATTTGCCGAGACGGTTCCTAGGTTGGAGTGTGAATGGGACAGTGTCTATCAAAACAGGGATCTGTGCTAAAGCTCTTGGTGTGAGCGCATGCTCGGATATATGCCCACACCCCCTTCCCCTTTTATTTTTTTGGAGCAGCGCACACACTTCTAAGCGATCTTGGCTAATCAAGGCTTCTTTTCCTCTGACCACTTTCTCCCATAGTGGGAAAATAATTGAAACAAAAGCAGAACTTCAGTGGCATGTCATTTGCAATCGAGAGCGGCCTCTTTGTTGGCAACCAGCTGGCCCCGGCCTCAATAAGGGAGCAACCCCAGGACTGGGGCCACTTTCATTGAGCTCCAGCCAAGCAGAAGTCCATCATAGCCCAGCAGGCCTTTGTCTGAGCACAAAAAAACACAACACTTTCAAGGCCCTCGCATTTCTAAAGCGCCCCCTTTTCATGGCAGCAGCTCGCTGGAGTGTGGGGAATGCACGTTGAAATTAACTAACTCGCCGGAAAACAAAATAACACAACACATCCAGGGGGGACTCCATCCTCGATTCAGCCGCATTGAAAACGTAGAGGGTTGGGGAGCTTGTACCTTGGGGTTTCAATGGGGAAGGGGTTTGTGTGTGTGGTCCAGCACTCTGAGCGCTCACCTGCCGAGACAGAACAAAAAGTTTTCTTTTATCCACTGGGGGCCCCTGTCTCACTTCCATTTCACACATTGTCAGCTCCTGGCTTTGTCAGGTTCAGTGCTGGATTGCTGGAGTCCCGTGGTTCAGGAAAATGGTCCTCCCCTGGCAGAGGGGTGGGGAGGGGGGGGATTACAAAGTGCTGTTCCCCCATGGGGATGATTAGAGTCTAATTTAAAGGTCAAATTGAGAGAAAATGAACCTCCTGCGGCTCGGGCCTGCTCCTGAACTACCTGACAGACAGCCCAGAACGTGTCAATGCTGTTCCTGCCGTGCACCAAGCTGCAGGTGAACGATCACACCAAGACAACTGGCAGCCTGCAATCCCAGGCCTCAGCTCTGAACCCTGCGGCTGAGCGGCCGAGGGCTTACAGTCTACACTTATATTGTGTTTTGTTAGTGCCTATATAGATCATCCTAATCCTCTGCCTGTGGGGTCATACCCCAAGACCTGGCTGCTTCTCAAATCCACAATGGCACTTTCATGAGTGAAAGGGAGAATTGCACTTGTGTAGCACCTTTCATGACCTGGCCGCGTACCCAAGCATTTTGCAGCCAACAAAATGCTTTTGTGAAGTGGAGTCACTGTTGCAAATTTGACAGGCAAGTTGCACACAAGGTCCCATCAACAGCAGCGGGATAAAGACCAGCTGACCTGAGCAGTAGAACAGTCCACACCTTCTTCAAAATAGTGCTCACAGGATCTTTTACACCCACGTAAGAGGATCCAGGTTTAATCTACAAGTGGGAGCTGCATTCCATCGGCAGTGCTCTGAAGTGTCAGCTTGATACTAAGATAAAATAAGGCATAAATCCTACTGTTGTGTTCAGGAACTTGGGTTGGAACTTGAACCTCCAAAGTCCTAATGGTGATATAACAAGCAGTAACAAAAGCCAAATATACTTCAAGATTGCCGGATGCAATTCAAATTAATCCAGTGCAGACGGGACTGAAACAAAATCAGAAAGTACTGGGGAAACTCAAAAGGTCTGGCAGCATCTCTGGAGAGAGAAAGAGAGTTAACATTACAGTCATTTGGTCAGAATTAATTTGAGTATTGCCAAAAAATATGACACATTTTGTCAAAGCTTTACATCTTGCACTCATCAGGACAACTTGCAAGAATAGCAATCCAAGAGAAACCAACATTTATACATTATGAGAGTGATTAGCAAGTACACACTGATTAGTAGACACTGCCATTGAGAATGTGTCTGTTAGACTGACCATTTTTCAGCAATACCAGAGTTAACATTCTGAGTCCAATAGGACTCTTAAGGTGAGGAGAAGAGTCAAAATTAAAAATAAACAATGAAAAGAAAACATCAATTTCAAGTTGTAACAGCGGATATTGGGAAGGATAACAAAAAGCTTGGTGAAAGCTTGGGGGTTTTAGGAAGAGCTGGAAGAGAGGTTCTGAGTGTGAGTTCCATAAGTGGACCCTGGCAGCTGAACACATGGAGCAACTAATCCTGGGAAATAATTTCCAGAAAACCCCAAGTTTCTCCAGTTTTTCCTCAGGATGCAGTTCTCTGGTATGAAAACTCAGCTTTGTGGTGTCTCCTTGCATCATAGTCATAGAGTCATAGAGATATACAGCATGGAAACAGACCCTTTGGTCCAACCCGTCCATGCTGACCAGATATCCCAACCCAATCTAGTCCCACCTGCCAGCACCCGGTCCATATCCCTCCAAACCCTTCCTATTCATATATCCATCCAAATGTCTCTTAAATATTGCAATTGTACTAGCCTCCACCGCTTCCTCTGGCAGCTCATTCCTTACACGTACCACCTTCTACTTGAAAAAGTTGCCCCTTAGGTCTCTTTTATATCTTTCCCCTCTCACCCTAAACCTATGCCCTCTAGTTCTGGATTCCCCCACCCCAGGGAAAAGACTTTGCCTATTTACCTTATCCATTCCCCTCATAATTTTGTAAACCTCTATAAGGTCACCCCTCAGCCTCCGACGCTCCAGGGAAAACAGCCCCAGCCTGTTCAGCCTCTCCCTATAGCTCAAATCCTCTAACCCTGGCAACATCCTTGTAAATCTTTTCAAGTTTCACAACATCGTTCCAATAGGAAGAAGACCAGAATTGCACGAATATTCTAACAATGGCCTAACCAATGTCCTGTACAGCTGCAACATGACCTCCCAACTCCTGTACTCAATACTCTGACCGATAAAGGAAAGCATACCAAATGCCTTCATCACTATCCTACCTACCTGCAACTCCACTTTCAAAGAGCCATGAACCTGCACTTCAAGGTCTCTTTGTTCAGCAACACTCCCTAGGACCTTACCATTAAGTGTATAAGTCCTGCTAAGATTTGCTTTCCCAAAATGCAGCACCTCACATTTATCTGAATTAAACTCCATCTGCCACTTCTCAGCCCATTAAAGGATTAAATGTTACTTTGATCACAAGGTGATCAGAAGTAAGAATTATATGTTACCTGACCAGAGTACTGCACAGCTTCAAGTGTCTGAAGAAAACAAGCAGAGATCCGAATCCAAAAGAGAAAATGCTGGAAAATCTCAGCAGGTCTGGCAGCATCTGTAAGGAGAAAAAAGAACTGACGTTGCGAGTCTAACTGAAAGCTTTGACAAAGGGTCAGTTAGACTCGAAACGTCAGCTCTTTTCTCTCCTTACAGATGCTGCCAGACCTGCTGAGATTTTCCAGCATTTTCTCTTTTGCTTTCAGATTCCAGCATTCGCAGTAATTTGCTTTTATCCAGAGATCCGAATTACTATTATGATTGGAGGATAAGGATAATTTATACTGCCATTACAATTAAAATTGTAATTATCAGAGGCGGCTGGGATTGTGGAGTCATCAGGTCAGCCGAGATCACATTTTAGCGGCTATGTGACCTGCTCCTGCTTCCTGTACATTCATATGTTCATTTTGGATATTTATTCTAAGTAAATTACCATGCAGTTGTTGTGTCATTGTTGCAGTAGCAATTGCAAAGCCAGTATTAGTAGCAGTAGTAGTAACAGGGCTGTGTTTTACATTATTATACTCCATAACAGCCTGATGAAGGAGCAGCACACCAAAAGCTAGTGCTTCCAAATAAACTTGTTGGACTAAAACCTGGTGGTGTGTGATTTTTAGCTTTGTACACCCCAGTCCAACACCAGCATCTCCAAATCAGTAGTAATATTAACAGCTATAAAACAGCAGTAACTCTATTAGATTCTTTGAGGAAACAGGCCCTTCAGCCCAACTGACCCTCCGAAGAGTAACCCACCCAGACCCATTTCCCTCTGACTAATGCACCTAACACTATGGGCAATTTAGCAGGGCCAATTCACCTAACCTGCACATCTTTGGGCTGTGGGAGGAAACCGGAGCACCCGGAGGGAACCCACGCAGACACGGGGAGAATATGCAAACCCCACACAGTCAGTCGTCCGAGGCTGGAATCGAACCTGGGAGCCTGGTGCTGTGAGGCAGCAGTGTTAACCACTGACCCACCGTGTCACCCCACCTAATGTTACATTATACCAAATTGTGACAGTAGGATAAAATCAAAGACAAAATTAAAATGAGTATCAGGATGTTTCTTCATACACAGATTAATTCATTGTGAAGTAGATTTCCGGGTTTAATACAGAAGGAAAATACCCTGCATTCATTAACGAAGCAATTAACAACTCCAGAGGTATGACAGAGTTGGTTGGGTGGATACATCTGGAATATTGTGTGATAATATAGTTCTGGCCACTATGCTACCAGACGGACATGGATGTTTTGGACACGATGCAGAGGAGGTTTACCAGGATGTTGCCTGGTCTGGAAGGTTTTAGGTATAAGGAGAGGTTGGATAAACTCAGGTTGTTTTTGCTGGAAAGACAGAGGCTGAGGGGCGACCTGATAGAGGTCTATAAAATTATGGAAGGCATAGGTAGAGTGTATAGTTGAGGCTTTCTCCCAGGGTGGAAAGGTCAACTACAAGAGGACAGAGAATCAAGGTGAGAGGGGGAAAGTTAAGGGGGGAAGTACAGGGAACATTTTTCACAAAGAGGATGGTGGGTACCTGGAATGCACTGCCAGTGGAGGTAGTGGAAGCAGGTACGTTAGCAATGTTCAAGGCATATCTTGATAGACACGTGAATGAAAGGTGACCAGAGGGATAGCTACCATGCATGCGCAGTAAGTAGTGGATCAAAATAAGGATTAGGGATCAGTGCAAGCTTGGTGGCCAAGGGCTTGTTCCTGTGCTGTATATATCGTATAAATTACGCTGTTTTCTTTTACACTGACCTAAGAGGATCTTCGTGCAACTTTAGGTCAGACTTTTAAGTTACTTTTAAACAATATTAATTGATAGACTGTATGTGATGGCAAGGTTACATAACAGCATGCTCAATGTTGAACAGGTTCTAACCTCCTAGCAGAGTGCTAATACAGTGCTAATACATGATTACTGAGGTCACAGCTACATGCACACATTAAGTAACCCCAATCCCTATAGGTGGGACCCCTGAAAGTGACACCTCTCCTTAATGTTGGGCCTAACTCTCTGAAGTGGGACTTGAACTGACAACTTCCTGACTTGGACCTGAGAATGCTACACTGAACCAAGGTTGTCACATAGCAGCAGAAAGGCTCTCGACATGATGTTGGATAGATATGCCACAGGTAAAAGTAAACTTGGATGTTCTCTCACATTGCGTAGATTAACGATAACTGCTGGGATAATATTTATTGATGGCACGAATAATGAGGTATTGCATTGACCGCTTCCCATCCCAAACTCTCAATGCTTCTTCTTTCCTTTACAGTCAGAGGAAAATAGGGGAAGGCAGAAATCTAGGAATAATTTGCTGATATTACCTCACATTTCATGAATAGTTGAGAAAAAAAGATCTGTTCCTTATGTTTATTGCTTTACTTGCTGCATAGCTGAATTTTAATAATCTACTGGAATATTTATGCTTGACCCAGATTTTTAGATGACTGCTTATAAATAAGATATAAATGAAGGATTTGCACGTATTGTAACAGAGCTCTTTCTATTATAGACTGAAGCTGACTTAGAATTAAACTCCACCGATGTTATTTTGAAGATGACTGACAGGCACTAAACTGATGATAATTCATACGCTGAGCACAATGATCATTATAATTTGGCAATTATTCTGCTTGGATCTGGAAGGTTGAGGAACTGTACTCATGTACGAGAGATTGGCAAGCCTGTGTGAGATTGTGGGGATGAACGAGAGAATGCAAGAAGAGTGCCAGTGAGAATGTGAACATGAAAGAAGATTGCAAGACACTAGACTGGTGTCTCTACTGGGCTTGTCTCCAGGGAAAGGGTGATAAAGATATGGGAGTGATAGAGGGGAGAGGCAGAGAGAGAGAAATAATGAGAACCAAAATGTGTATTTTGATCAGCCCAAAAATCATCCCTCTTCCATGACATAGTCTCAGCAATAGGAACCCTGGACACTTGCTGGGCAGCTAATTCAGTCACTTCTTGCCTTGTAGCATTTTACCTAGAGTGGAAAAGACTATACTGTATAGGGAGACAACGACTCCCAGCAGGATCTGTGGGGAGGAGCGATCCTCCATTATTGCTGTTCCTTGGCCCAATTTGGAACTATTAACAATATAGCCTACTTAGTTGAGTGGATCTGTTTGTGTCTTCATTGGAACCAAACATATGAATATACAAGTTGGTCACTCATCCCTTTAAGACTACTCCAGTATTCAATAAGTTCATGGCTGATTTATTTGGGTTCTGAATTCCATATTTTCACCGACCCCTGACCAGGAACTACTTATGCCTGCTTTACAAATATCCAATGACCCTTCCTCCACTACTTTCTGATGCAGGCAGTTCAAACAATCATATTCAATTCATGACATTAACTCTGTCTCTTCTTCCACAGGTGCTGACATATCCACTGAGCTTGCCCAGCACTCCCTTATTTTATTTCAGAATTCTAACATCACATTAACTATTATTACAAAAAATAGGCAGATTATCTGGTTATTATAACATTGCTGTATATTATGTGCAACTTGGCTGCCACATTCTCTACATTATAAGTGACTACATTTCAAAAACTACTTCATGTCCCCATTCACACACCAACTTTGGCCAAGTGCAACCTAAATCGAAGTCCAGAAACGCCAAATGCATCACAATTCTGTGGGTCGCCTTTCATATAGTTCAACAGACTTAGTGTGGGAATTTCAAAATACACATTTTGCTGACGTCCCAGTTCCAATGCTTGGTAGCATTCTGGAGTGACCAATGTACACCAATGACTCAGTGCATTTAAACTGCAGAGAGTTCTGGAGGTGAGTTCATACAATATTTTTAAGGCTACATTGGAGAGATTTTTGACTGACAAGAGAGTCAAAGGATATAGGGAGTGAATAGGAAAGTAGAAGCCAGAATCAGGTCAATTAACCAATTAACAAACAGTGGAGCTGGTTGGCACAAGGGGCTAAATAGTCTATTCTTACCCCTGATTTATATGCACATAGGCTAATGTGTATGAGAATATGTTTCTGACTTTCCTCCAAACTCAATATAGGATGCATTAGCAGGTCCACTCCAATGTGATGAGCCAGATTGATCTGGGGCTAGCTGGCATACAAATCAGGGACTGTATACAGAAGAATGTGCTCTGAATTAGTCTGCTTGATAGAAAGTCAAGGTTTCTATTTAATATTGAATGACTCCTTAGTTATATGGTATGGAAAGGATGGGAATAGCTGAATTGATTTGAAGTCCTGTCCCTGGTGTGTAATAAAAACTTTCCAAATAAGGCAAAGACAAACAAAAACCTGTAATAAAGGCATGCTTGGCTTGGCTTTGGATATTGGACAGGAACATACACAAATGACAGACAGGAAAGGCCTACTCCAGCCTGTCCCAGATAGGTGTGCCATCTTTGGCATCACAATATATTTACTTACCACCTCTGTGGAATCATGTAATCATCTGAGAGAGGTATGAAAACAGAGTTAGAAACCTGCACCAGTCCTGATGAAAGCTTGACAAGGTTTCTCCAGTGCATGGCTGATTGAAACTAGTCAAGAAGGCAGAACTGGCTTTGAGTCACTTCCCAGGATATGCAGTTTGAACAGACTTTAACCAGAAGCAGATCCAGCTGATGCTTAAAGGAATTCAATGAATGAGTTGGCAATTTCTTTCACACATTCACTATTTTCTAAGGAAGGAACTGTCTTCTAACATCCAAGCTAGTCTTGTCCTTAAATAACTGTGACTTACAAATCACTCATTGAGAATTTAAGAACATATCTGAGAAGGTTGATACCACTGCAATGATACAAGTTACGTACCTTTGTCAATCAGGACATGGACTGCCAACTTAGTGAAGGATGTTCTTTGATCTGCCCAAATCCTGCTATTGTTCCAGTTCAAGGAGTTGTGCATGTCTGAGGTTTGCAAATTGGCACATTCCAACTCTGCTCCCTCTAAGCTGCATGGCTGCTCTGACATTTTGCGCACAGCAATCGCCGTACTGATGCAGGTCACAGCATCGACTTCCGATTCCAGACATTATTATCATGCACAAACACACAGAGGTCTGTGCAGAAGATAAAGAAATCAGAGGGAATGCAGATTCTAAGGTGTAAGAATATAAAAAACTTTGGGCAGCTGCTGTAGAGGTGCAATTGGGGAAAGCTTGCTGCCCAAGGCCTTTCAGTGTAATAATTTAAGGGACTGGAAATTGTGGATCACCTTTGGCTGTGTTGCTTACAAAATGTACATTGTGAACCAAGAGAATTGAAAATGTATTGAGGCACTTCATAAATGTTACATCTATTGTACTTTCTGTAGTTTCCAATCTGAAATGTTTTTGCCCCCAGGCTGTATACCTGACATGGAATGAATTGTGTACTGAATAGTGTGATGATCACCAGGTAACCATTTATTGCTTATTCTTCGTTACTCTTGTTAGTGGAGGCCACATTTTTGAATTGCTGCAGTGCATGTGGTATAGGTACTTCCAGAGTACTGGTAGGTGGAGAGTACAGTAGATACAATAGATCCCGGTACGTGGTGTGGGGGGGCGGGGGGCGGGGGGGTATATTCCAAGACCTACCGCGGAAGACTAAAACCTTACATAGATGTGAACCCATTCATTTCAATGGGAAATCCACCAGCCTCCTGGTCACAGAGTCACAGAGTCATAGAGATGTACAAACTGACCCTTCAGCCTCCTGTCCAGGCCCTGTCCTGCAGTCAGAGTCATGATCCTCTCCTCAAAGGGTGAGGAGCTGAGTGACAGGATGCACGCCATTCAGCATGTGCCTTTCTGCTCTGTAGGGGGCTGCTTTCCTCACAGAAAGAGAGTAGGGCATGTTTTGTAGCGTTGGTGCTGTTACTGTTGGTGCATATGGGAATGTGTCACAAGTGAGTGGAAAAGCAACATGGAGGGAACGTAGAGTTGGTCGTGTCAGGGGTTGGGTGGATAAGAACAAGTGGGAAAGATGCTGCAGGCAATAGTGAGAGTGGTAAAGCACGAGCCTTGGTGGGAGGTGCGTACAGGAGTAGCAGAGGTGAAGTGAGGTATCAGAGACAAGGTGGTGGCACTTACAATGCCAAGAGTGGAGAAGAATATTGACATTCATCTTACTGTGTTGGGCATTCATCCAGATGGCTGAGACTGCTTTAACCTAGATGCCAATCTCAGACCAGGCTGGAACAGTTTGATGTTGCGGCATTCACTGCTGGTCCTGGGAGAAACAGAAGCCCTGCCATGTACCATCCTGTCCAACAAGACCTCCATTTCCCAGCCCTCAATGGCGGGGTGCCAATTTCCCCCCTGTCTGCCAGATCCAGGATAAAAATCCGCAACCACACCAGGCAGCTCCTGGAACTGCACGCGGTGTGATAGGATGGGAATGGAATGTGAGAGCTGCCACAAGGTTGGATTAGAAAGTGGGTACAGCAGATGCTGGAGATTCAAGTCAAAATTAGAGGGGTGCTGGAAATGCACAGCAGATCAGGCAGCATCCCAGGAGCAGGAAAATCAATGTTTTGGGCAAAAGCCCTTTGAAGGGCTTTTGCCTGAAACATTGATTTTCCTGCTTCTTGGATGCTGCCTGATCTGCTGTGCTTTTCCAGTACCCCTCTAATAGTGATGGGTAGGTAATTAATGAGGCGAGGTTGGGAAGGTAGGGTAAGGAAATGTGCTTGGCCTTGTGGTGAGGCACCTCCAGACTTCACCAAAAAAACCCCTAACATTCAGCCGACAGACACTGAAATGGGTTGAGACTAGAGATGACACTCAGTTACACACACTGACCTTCCAAAAGGGGTCACTGGGTAGCATTAGGGACAGGGATCCTGACTAAAAGACAGGGGCCAATCCTAAAGTGATTCAAGGACAGGATCCAGTGAAAACACAGGGTCTGTACTCAGAGCTTGTATTCTTGAAATAACTGGCAAAGTTGTGCAAGTGTTCCAGTGAGGGTCTTAAAATATTCGATATAAACTCACCCCAGGTGATATCCCATGTGCTTATTTTACCTGACACCTGAAATACAAGTCTGTGAACATTGCTGACTTCACTCCAATATCAAGCTGCTGCCTAATTAGTTACTTGCCAAGTCTGGCATCAGCTCCCCAGCCCTCAACCAACTCTTATTTAGAAACTGGGGTTTCTCTCCCAGTTAAAACTGTGGGGGCACTGGGCATGCTTTGAAAACACAATCCCATTCTGGACAAACAGCACTCTCTCAAGTGAAACTTAATTGATTTCAGATTGATTCTGAACTCAAAGTGATCCCAAACAGTGGACATGCTGTCCAACTATTTCATAGAAAGCAACAAACAACCAACTTTGTTAATAGCCCAGACTGGACAGGATAGCCGGAGATGATGGACTATCTGTTACTGTTTTAGATTTCATTTTGGTTGTGTTCACAAAGAGAAAATGTTTCACTTTTGCTTCCCAGCTTCCTAAACCCAACAAACATCCATACAAAAGGCAGCACAGACAGGCGGTAAAATCTATCACAGGACAGTCAATACTGTTTGAAAACAGAATTTCTAAAGGGCTGACATCCTTTATGTGGCCATCTTTCAAGGACGGCAACTTTCTACCTCCCTGATACTAGAGAGGGAAAACAAATCCTTAACATGAAGCATATTTATTTCTGCAGTATATCGCAGGCTAAACAAAAAGATGCCTGAGGATTCCCCTGAGTTGACAAAGTTGCTTTTCTGACAGTGTTGTTTCAAATTATGTTGGAAAATCTCTCCACCACCGCCCCCCCCCTTCTCATTTTCCCCCTCTCTCTGGATGTCACAGATGCTGCAGTCAGCTCTGCTCCCCTGTTCAGCTCTCAGCTCAGCATGGTGCCATCAAGCCTTTCTCCCTCATTGTTCCACAACTTAGAAAAAGAAGAGGAAAAGCACAAAAGCAGTTGCGAACATGCATGATAACAAATTCCAATAATTTACTGAGGAGCCTGAAGCAGGCAGGCAGCTACACAGACCTAAGTCTGTTGCTGCTGATGCTGGCGTTGTTAGTAGCCACGGGAGAAACCTCACTCCCAAACCCAGACCCGATATGATGCTTTTATTTGCTTCTCTTTGGCTCTGCCTTGTCCTTTGTACTGGTACGGAGAGTTCTAAAGTCTGCCAATGTCACTGTACCTGTCCACTAGACAAGTCTATGAGAGGGTCAAGACATCTGCACCCCTTCAAGCCCAGCTACAGATCTCGAAGTAAGTACCGAATCTTCAAATATCCCCCTCTGCTTTTAAACGTTTGTTTTCTCTTCTGTAACAATCAAGATTGGCATAACAAGCGGCAAACACCAAGCATCTCTCTCTCCCCCTCTCTGTTTCTCTCTCTGTTCTCAAATAAACACTTTTAACTTCGATACAATGGGAGGCTGATTACAAATTTTAATGACCTTTTTCATATGCAATTCCGCCTTTTCTCTCCTGACTTGAGTTAACAGCGCCTGCCTTCTCTCCCCGTTAAAAGAAATGTGTAAAACTAGTTAAGTGTCCCTTGTCCAGTCACTGGGACATTCTGAAAAAGAGATAGCAAAGTCCTATCTATTTACTATTGAGAAATTCCATCCTCCTGTCTGTAAGCGAAGGGGGGGGGGGGAAAACAAAACAGGATTCCAATTCAGTCTCATTTGAAATGTCTTTATAAATTGAAAATTTAATGTATTGCAACAAAACAAGAATTGAGAACAAATGTGAATTAAGTTAAAGAAGGAGATAATCGAAAATCCCAACTTAAAATTAACAATGTCTTTCATCAGTTAAAAGTATTTATGGATGTCAACAAAAATAGTTCCTCTAAAATAGTTTGTTCTTCCTAATGTTGCTGGAAATGTAGAAGACATCGACAAACTACTACATCAAATTCTAACACATTTTAACGCAGAGAGCTGAACTAGATGCGTGGGAAACTCGTCTGATTTGTCTTTTGGATAACACTTCAAATTTCTAAATTCCAAACCATACCATTTGCCTGAGCTAAATCGAAGTGACTCCCCGCTTGTTATCTTTTCCGCTTCTTAACAACTAGGCGCTTATTTTGTTAAAAAAAATTGTATATCTGAAGACACGGGGTGAAATAAGATTTATTCAAGAGTAGGAATAAATAAAAATAGTTCTTTCCAAAATCGTGATAGTTAACACAAGGCACACTGACTTCTGTCTGAGGACGGCTTTATTAATGCTAAGTTTTAACTTCCTAAATACCCCATTTATAGATCTCGGGAATATGCGTTACCTGCTCTGTAACTTATTTATATCTGCAAAAGGTGCAAGGTGTATGAATCACAGACTAAAGTTTAGCGAATATGTAATGACCATGTATGTTGAAAATTAATGTGTTCAATCAATAGATGCAAACGTGTGCACACACTGTATGAACGGGAATGTACTTCACTTCTATGCAAATTGCTTTAAGAATTGTAGGAAGTTTGAAAGTTGAAAGGATAATAGTCCAAATCAAGGTCTAGATTCCATGTGTTAAGCAGAGAGGCAGGTTCCAACTCTGAATGAATGCTTCTACAAAAAAGGCCTGCTCTATGAAATGTTTGCTTCCTGCAGGCAAGCACAGTGGTAGATTATCCCACCAGCAAATCAACTGTTCAACTGTTGAAAATTAACACTTTGCCCTCAGCCCAACAAATTACTACAAAAAAGAGTAACAATGACCCATACACAGACAGCTTCCTTCCAAAAACTGTCCACTGATATATTTTGCGGCCTTATATTCCTTCGCTACCCAACTGCGCCTCACCAAAGAATGTGAGCCAAAAAGAGACAATAAAGTCGTGGCTTGTTGATCTATTTAGCCCCTCAGATAATCTGCAAGGCAGACTTGGTTGAATGTTTATGGTTTTAAAAATAATACACTAAATATTGAAATGACCACTAGCTGGGAATTTAATTGAGATGACTACAAGATAATAAATAGTTAAATAGCAAAATTATCATGGTTAATGGATGGAACAAACTGCTCCAAAGGTCAATTATCTGTATCTAGTGTCTGAGCTGGATTTAAAATTGTTTTTTAAAGTTAATTTTGTTTGTTAATTCTTGAAATTATTTCATCATTGAGCAATACAAACTCTATTGGATTGTGTTTGATTATTTTAAATTCCCATTGGGTAATGTTCATTTCATGGTTATTCCCAATGGAGTGCCCTTGTTACATGTCATAGCAGCACTAGATTATATTAAATCCCCATTAGATTTTGCTTGGTCTAGGCATAATGTGGACTGGAATCTCATCATTTTATGTACAATTGTTCCACAGACAAGCACTCTTACTTTTAAACTAGTATCTCTTTGGGTGGAAAATCTGCCATCCTTGCCTGACCTGCCTTTACATGATTCCAGTCCCACACTGCTGTGGTTGACTCTTAATTGTCATATGCAGTTGTGCCATAAGCAAATCGGTTTTATTAAATAATATTGGGCAATAAATTCCATTCCTGCAAGCATGTCTCAAGAATCTCTTTTAAATTTCATTTCTCTGTTAGTTCACTGGTTAATGCATCCTTGTACATTTCAGTTGTATCATAAAACAATTAATTTATTAGAAAAAACAAGGTTAACAATTGCATTAAAATAGCACATAAAGGAATCACGAGTGAGCTACCAGAGGGAGAGCCGAGAGCAACTGAATTTATGTTGTCTGCAATGAATCTTGTTTGACTCTTTTATAGCATTGTCTCAGTGAAATACTCAATACTTTATTGGTGGATGTGGGGGATTTCAATGCTTTAGTGGTACATCTTAGGCTTATTACGGTATGACTGACTACCTAAAAACATTAAATAATAGATGCTGCAGTTCATGAATCAATCTATTCAGTTTAATATCAGGAAAATAAATCTGTTCCTATAATGATATACAGCCTAAACTTTCTAATTCAATGCTGCTTCATTCACACTGTCACAATAGTTCAGAATTATTTTGTATGCATAAAATGGTTTTGAATTTTCAAAGCTGAATTGCTTTGGAAACTTGAGCACTTGTTAAAAAATTGTGATGTTAAATGATGTTGGAAAGTGCTGCACCTAATACAGAATTAGAAGACAGTAGTTTACAATCACCTGATAAATATATGTACTTAGAATTCGAGAAGATTTCCATTTACATTGGCCCCTGCCATATTACAGATTTTAATTCTTACAATTCTGCAATCACTTATATTTGTACACTGCACCTCGCATTGCAGAGAGACATTTCACAATAATGGCCATCAAATAGTGAGGCAGAAAAGAACAGGAAGGAGGAATGCATAAGGGATATTAGGACCAGTCGCTAAATGTTTGAACAAAGAGGTCAGTTTTGAACTAAAGAGTGCCTTAAAGGAGGGGCAGTAAGTAGAGAGCTGGAAGGGTTCAAGGAGGGAATGCCAGAACTGGGGCCTTCACAGTTAAAGGCACAGCTGCCAATGAATGAATGAAATTAAGAATGCATGGGATGACGGAGCTGGAGGTGTGCAGAGTTCTCTGGGAGGTTATAGAACTTGAGGAGGTGACAGGGTTAGGCAGGGCAAAGGCAAGGCAAAGAATGCATCGAATGCGAGGATCAAAATTTGAACTTTGGAGAAAAATCTGAAGAAAATGATGACATACATCTATTTTGGTTGCAGCTGTATGATTGTGTTAGTATTCAGATAGAATCATAAAATCAGAGAATCCTTACAGTATGGAAGCAGGCCATTCAGCCCATTGAGTTCACACCAACTCTCCAAAGAGCATCCCAACTAGATCCACCCTATCCCTATAACCCTGCATTTTCCCATGGCTAATCCAACTAGCTTGCATGTCCCTGGGCACTTTGGAGCAATTAAGCATGGTCAATCCACCTAATCTACATATCTTTGGACTGTGGGAGGAAATTGGAGTACCCAGAGAAAACCCACACAGACACTGGGGAGAATGTGCAAATTCCACACAGACAGTTGCCTGAGAGTGGAATCGAACCTGGGTCCCTGGTGCTGAGATGCAGCAGTGCAACTTTGCTCAGCAAGAGGGTTTGTGTCTTTAATTTTCAGTTCCTCAATGTAAGGAGCCAAACACCTGAATATTTTAATCCCTTCTTATTGGTAGTATCACATTTTATGGCATTTCACATCACTGCTTTAAGACAGAATCATGGAACCTTGAATTTATAATCGAATCATAGATTCCCTACTGTATGGAAACAGGCCATTTGGCCCAACAAGCCCACATAACCCTCCAAAAAGTAACTCACCCAGACCCATTCCGCTACATTTACCCCTGACTAATGCACCTAACCCACACATCCCTGAATACTATGGGCAGTTTAGCATAGCCAATTCACCTAACCTGCACACCTGAGTCTACAAGCTGGTTTTGATAACCAGCTTTAATAATATCAAATCAGTAAAGAGACATGTGAACATAAGTCCTTTCAAATCCAATTTAAAGCTTCAGAGAATCATTATGAAACATTTGGCCCCAATTTAAAATAAGTTTCTTCTCTCCACAGATATAATTTAACCCCAGCTTCAAATGAGTACCCAATTCAGTCAGTCCTCTTGTTTTTGATGAGATTATCTATACTATGTACCAATGAGCCAGAAATAGTTTTATGCAGTGCTTCTGTACTTTGGGTTAAGTTGCAAGAAATATACATAATCAAAGGTTCCAACAGCCTGGAGAGAGAGGCAACCTCCTTCCAATTTGTGACGTCAGACTCACAATGGAAATAGTTTGGGCTGCCTCTGAAATCCAGTGTTCCCATCAGACAATGTATGTTGTGGGTCAAATTGCACAAGCCATCAATTACATTCAATTAAGTGAGAAATCGCAACGTTGTAGATTCATCTCTGCTGTACCAAATCCATGCTAGCTACTAAGTCCATCACTAAGATCTCATGGAATATAGGGAGAGCTAGTCATTTGGACACAGAACTGGCTCAAAGGTAGAAGACAAAGGGTTGCTTTTTAGACTGAAGGCCTATGACCAGTGGAATGCCACAAGGATCGATGCTGGGTCCACTGCTTTTTGTCTTTTATACAAATGATTTGGATGTGAACATAGGAGACACAATTAGTAAGATTGCAGAAGACACCTAATTGGAGGTGTAGTGGATAGCAAAGAAAGTTATCTCAGAGTACCATGGAATCTTGATCAGATGGGTCAATGGGCCGAGGAATGGCAGATGGAGTTTAATTTAAATAAATGTGAGGTGCTGCATTTTTGGTAAGGCAAATCATGGCAGGACTTATACACTTAATGGAATGGTCCTGGGGAGTTTTACTGAACAAAGAGACCTTTGAGTGCTGTTTTATAGTTCTTTGAAAGTAGTGTTGCAGGTGGATAGGATAAAGAAAAAGGCATTTGGCATGCTTTCCTATATTGGTCAGAGTATTGAGCAAAGGAGTTGGGAAGTCAAATTGCTGCTATACAGGATCGGCCACTTCTGAATATTGTATGCAATCTGGTCTCACTCCTATAGGAAAGATGTTGTGAAACTTGAATTGGTTCAGAAAAGAGTTACAAAGATGTTGCTAGGGTTGGAGGATTTGAGCTATAGGGAGAGGCTGAATAGGCTGGGGCTATTTTTCCTGGAGCTTCGGAGGCTGAGGGGTGACCTTACAGAGGTTTATAAAATCATAAGGGGCAAGGATAGGATAAATAGACAAGGTCTTTTCCCAGGGATGGGAGAGTTGACAACTAAAGGGCATAGATTTAGGGTGAGAGGGGAAAGATATAAAAGGGACTTAATGGGCAAGCTTTTCACACAAAGGCTGGTGCTTGTATGGAATGAGCTGCCAGAGGAAGTGAAGGAGGCAGGTTCAACTACAACGTTTAAAGAGTATTTGGATGGGTAGATGATTAAGAATGGTGTAGAGGGATATAGTTGAAACTTTATTGCTGGAACAGCACAGCAGGTCAGGCAGCATCCAGGGAACAGGAGATTCGACGTTTCGGGCACAGGCCCTTGTTCCCTGGATGCTGCCTGACCTGCTGTGCTGTTCCAGCAATAAAGTTTCAACTTTGATCTCCAGCATCTGCAGACCTCACTTTCTCCCCGTAGAGGGATATAGACCAAATGCTGGCAAATGGGACTAGATTAATTTAGGATATCTGGTCGGCATGGACAGGTTGGACCGAACGGTCTGTTTCTGTGCTGTACATCTCTATGATGCTACGAATCTATAAGTCATAATAATCATTAGACTGAATGTCCTCATTCTGATTCATAACACTTCTGTGATTCTCTAATTTGTCAAATACTTCAGGGCTGCTGTGCATCTCAATTGATATATCAAATGACAGAGAATATGCACCATATGCATTTATTGATTGGGTCTGAATCTACAAACATTCACTTAATGGTGCAAAGAATCAACTTTGATCACAGGGATGAAAAGGGCGACAATAGCAGTCAAATGTAGTATTCAAAATCTCTCAGGGATTGTGAAGTAGTGCCAGAGCCTAGAAACAAATCTCCCCGCACCCCCCCCCCCCCCAACTCAACTTGAGGAGGAAACTAATGAAAGCAAAATAAGATGAAAAATATCTATATTTTACTATAACTCTTTGATATTTCCATAAAAGATAAATAACAACTTACACAATTAAACTTGGGCAGTAATTCCTTTCAGTCTAAACAATTATTATTCATTAATCAGTCCCTCATTTCCCTTAATTGGCTAATTAACCACTCAAGGGCTACAGACTTTAAAATTAATTGAATTCATTATTTTCTTTATAAAAAATGTCTAATTCTGCTTGACAAACAAGCTTGAAGGACATTGTTTGTCGCAGTGTGCAGTGTGACACTGTTCTACAGAAAATGAGTTTTCAGCATAAAGGGGCACTGTGATCGATGGAGGCCTACATTCAGATGCTAGTTATAGCTCAATAATAGTAATCTCACCTACTGTGAATTCAAGTCCCACTCCATGCACTTGAGCACAGATTTGAAATTGACCCCCCACTGTAGTACTGAGGGAGATTGTGCTGGATGTGCAGACTTTTGGATAAGGTATTAAACCAAGGCCCCACCTACATTCTCAGTTCAACAAAATTAGATCATTGGACATAATCTCGAAGGACAGAAGAGGAGTTGTCCCCAGTGTCCTGGTAGTTATATTTTACTCTTGTTAAATGTCCATCTACAACACATGAACATTCTTAAAAAGGCGTAAAGCAAAATAGAGAATCAGAGTCTTTCTACACCTCCCTGGATAGGGAATGGAGGGACTCGGGATAGGGTGGGGAATATGGTGTTTAAGATCAGCTGTCTGTTGCATAAGCCACATTGAAACTTGAAACTTGAGCATTTGTATAGTCAGATGATGCCAGTGGCCACTTAGAAGTTAATGACTTTCAGAATCATTATCAGACACAGTTCAATCTATGAATGTCTAGAATATTAAATCAGATGATGGAATACAATGATTGATATTCCATCTTCTTCATAATGACAGGAGGAGGGATTCTTCAAAAGTACTCTATTGGCTGTAAAGCACTTGGGATATTTAGATATTGAAAGGCACTATATAAATGCAAGTTTTTCTGTCTAACTGAAGCAGTTATTGTTACTTGGTTTTCAGAAGCATTTTTTTACAGTGTAGAAAATTGGCATCAGATAAAAAGCATAACTGCTACTTTGGATTTTGATGTTTGAAGTTCCAAGATGGTCAACAAAACAGACTCAAAACACTTGAACTGTTTGGAACAGGCAAGAAAAGAGAGGGTTTTAGCAGCTCATATTTCAGTACATTTTGTGAGGATTCTTAAAAATTAGCAAACCATTAAACAGACAAATATCTTAACGTCCAAAGCCCAGAATTTAAATCTAGTCATTGTGATGGTGACTATAAAACTATCTTCAATTATTGAAAAAAACCATTTGATTTATTAATGTTCTTCAGAGAAGGAATTCTGCCCACCTCAGCCACGTCTTGCCCTACTGTGATGTAGCTGACTGTTATTACTCCTGAAATGGCTAAATATGCCAGCCAGTTCAAGGGTAATTCGAGATGGGAAGCAAAAGCTAGCCTTGCTAGTGATGTCCACATCCCATGGAAGAATAAATAAAAACAAACTACAGTCTAAAACCAAATGGTTCTTTGGCCATTCTACATCGAGTGAGACTTTTCGCAACCATTTGACCTCAGAGGTATCCTAATGCAGCCTGATCCAAGTTCACATTCATACTTTTCAAGATGTGATTATTATTGGAATAGAAATATGAGAAATGCTGATGGTTTTCAATGTGTTCCAACATGAGCTGAGTAAAGATGGAATCTTGGATGGAGTCATAGAATCATACTGCTTGGAAACAGGCCCTTCAGCCCAACTCGTCCAAACTGACCAGGTTTCTGAAACAAAACTGCATGATCTTCATGATCTTTATGAATTTTTGCACCTACTGCAACATTGCATGCAGTTACTGAGCCATCAGAAGCAGGTCAAAATCAATCATGTTCAAGGATTATTTTGGGAAAAAGCCAGTCGTAAAGTGCCACTAATTGTTTCAATGCCATCAGGTTATTAAAAGTGAGTCATCAATGCTTACTTGGTTTTAATGTACAGATGCATTTCCACTAAGGTCACATGAATGGTCATGGTCACATTACGTTGTAAACTATAAGTATCCTACCTATCTATGTATCGATGTTCTATTGGTCATTGTTTGAAGGCCTGGCTGTTTCTTCCTCAACACATGGACTCTCCCAGAATAGACTTTCCTGTTCCTGGCCCCAGATCATCTCTGATCATCTGGGAAAATTCTGCAAAGGAAATCTGGAGGGATGTTCATTAGGGTTGATGATATCCCTGCTTGATTTTTCTAAATGTGCTGCACTGTGACAATTCCAGTAGAAGAACAATAATGTCTGTTCCTGAAGTTCCTTTCCTCTCTCTCGTTTCTCCTTTCCTCTTGCAGATTCAGAATGACTTGACTATCACCTTGCCTTCTTCTCTCCTTCCTACTCACTGTAACCTTGGCAACGTCCTTCACTGGGAACCCCGAAACTTCATCCCAGCTTGTGAATGAACAAAGAGAGAATGTATTTTAGCCATTAAAACTATTTGGGCATACTTCAATATCGGACTTGAGAGACCCATGAGAGACCCACGAGAGTCCCGTGTCATTTCTGATATAAACCAGCAGATATTTTAATTATATCTACACCACATTCCTTTAGGAATTTGTCACTGTAGCAGGCTCAGAGAGAACAGAGTAACTTTGCATTAATGATTCCTAAACTTTTCCATCACTATGGCTTTCCTTGCCTGAGGCCTTGGTCTGCTGTTAGAGATTTATTGCTGCCATTAGTTACGAACTCCAGTATTCTTTGTCACGCAGTTACTGAGATGCTGGAAAGTGAACTGCATGGACAGTGATTAATTTTGTCTGACTATCAGGGATGGCTGAATTACAAACTCTGATTGGATATAATCCTGGAATTGTCATCACATGACCTCCTACCTCCAAAGGCTTGTCCATCACCTGCACTAATCATCCCACCACATTGCTCTCGCTGGTTACACATTTGATGGTGCCTTTCACCACTTTAAAAGTGAATATTGATTACCGGATGATGTCATGACTGCTGATCAAACAGCCTTTTACTCCACATCCAATACTTAAAAAAAATTCTTAAAAACTACAATTCATGAGATGAATCAATTCCACGTGTTATTCCATTTCTCCAACTCATGTCACTACATTTCATAGGTACTAACTGATAGTTTCAAGCCATATGAAATTCCCGTATGTCACTTTCTCAGTGTATCATTTGGACTCTTCCTCAATGTAGTGGCCATGTGGAACTGTGATGTGCAGGTGTCAGTGTTGGACTGGGGTGGACAAAGTCAGAAGTAACATGACATCAGGTCATAGTCCAATAGGTTTAATTGAAATCACAAACTTTCAGAGCACTGCTCCTTTGTCAGGAGAAGTGTGTGACTTCTGACTATGTGAAATTGTTTTGTTATTTGTGGATTAATTTTGAGCTAAGAGTCTTGAAGTAGTTCCATATCTCTCTATCTTGCTATGTTTCTCTAATTTCCCACTTCTCTGTCTTTAATTCTCACTGAATCTATGTCTCTCTTTGTATCTCTCTTTTCCTCAATATATTTTTGTTAGCACAGGAACAAATGCATCACTTTATTTGTAAGGCTTCATAACAAAGCACATCAATCCAAACTTTTTCATCCCATTTCCAATCACCAAGTTGTCATTTGAATGCCAGATTTTCACTACTTCATCTAAAATAAATGTTGGAAAGAAAATTGTACATAATACCCTTTTTGAACTTCATTTAGAAAAGCTGCAGGTATTCAAACATTTGTTGACTTACATTGCTCTAATAGGCATAGAGTCAAATTGTTTCCTGACTCATAGTGACTTAAGTTCAAGGAAAGGAATGGGTTAGCATGATTTAGTGGAAAAAAAATCAAGTTTGACCATTGTTTTGATGTTCTTTGAAGGAACAACATGTGCTGTGGGTAAAGAAGAGCCTATAGATGTACTGTATTTAGGTTTCCAGGAATCATTTGACAAGATGCAGCATAAAAGATTTTTGCAAGGTTTGTGAAGGTTTGTAGCTCAGGTTGCGGCTTAGGGTGTAGGTTTGCTCGCTAAGCTGTAGGTTTGATATCCAGACGTTTCATTACCTGGCTAGGTAACATCATCAGTGGCAACCTCCAAGTGAAGCGAAGCTGTTGTCTCCTGCTTTCTATTTATATAAGTTGATATAAATAGAAAGCAGGAGACAACAGCTTCACTTCACTTGGAGGTCACCACTGATGATGTTACCTAGCCAGGTAATGAAACGTCTGGATATCAAACCTACAGCTCAGCGAGCAAACCTACACCCTAAAGCATAAAAGATTATTGTACAATGTGGGATTTCATGATTTCGGGAGATTGTATTAGATGGAATAGAAGATTGGCTGGTTAGCAAGGAACAAAGAACATACATTAGGCTGAGATAGACATTTTTAATCAGAAAGGCCATCAGAAGCTATGGGGGAAAGACAGGAAGGTGGAGTTCAGGATTATCACATCAGTGATGATCTCATTGAATGGCAGAGCAAACTCAATGGGCTGAATGGCTTACTTCTGCTCCTATGTCTTATGGTCTTAGCAGGCAACATGCAAATTTCGGTATTTTTATGATTAACAGGCTGTGATAAATGGAGTTTCCCAGGAGTCTGTGCTGAGGCATCAATTGATAATAGTGGCTTGAGATTTTGTCAGTGCCCAAGTAAACACAAAATGATTGAACACTCAGAAAGTAGGCAAAGAGATTTGAGATGCATCCTGTCCAGATGTGCAAGATGGCAGTGAGTCCCTGAACCCAGAGAGATCTGGCAAGAACATAATCATAAAACTGTTGGTAAAGTGCAGTGTCGAATACAGTGCTGAGATGTGTTACAAGCTATGGAATCTATGGAATTCACTACCACAGAAGGCTGTGGAGGCGAGGTCATGGCGTATATTCAAGATGGCGATAGATAGGTTCTTGTTTGTAAAGAGGATCAAGGGTTACGGGGAGAAAGTGGGAGAATGGGGTTGAGAAATTCATCAGCCATGATTGATTGGTGGAGCCGATTCGATGGGCTGAATGGCCTAATTTCTGCTCCTATGTCTTATGGTCTTATGGTCTTAAATTACTCTGAGATTTGCCATGGTGGTGTGGTGTAGCTGGTGTTTTGCCAATGCCAGCTTCAGTGGACAAAGAGTGGAGGTGGTCGATTCCCATGGAGTATGCTAAGGGATGCCAGGGAAAATTGGTCTACATGGATGTCTGAAGAAGACTCCAGAGAGCTGCAGGTGCCTCGGAAGTGATTAGACTTTTAAATTAGGAATTGTTGCTAGCTAGTTTCCCACTGGCACTGAGACAGCCTTAATAGAAATGAGGCAAGGGGAACTAGTAATGGGTTACAAATACTCATAAATAGGATCCTCTTTTCTTATCAGTGAAGTTGTAACCTAGCCATTGAAAGTCTAAGGAGAAAATCTCTTTTCTTTTGACATTGAGAATCTAATTTATCGATTTTCCCCATATTTTCTAAAATTTCGCACCATGATGTTCAGATGTTGCAAAGATTCTGCTGGTTATCTTCAGCATTTTGCCCTTAAACTTGGGGCCACTGTTCAAACTATACCACATTTTATGAGTATTAGTTTATTCACCTTAATGTTGCTGCATGAAAGTTGTAACGTGATTGGTAGGGTGGCTAATTCTGACAGATAGAATCATAGAATTTTACAGTCCAGAAGGCGGCCATATGACCCATCATGTCTGTACCGGCCTCTGAAAGAGTGAACCAGCAAGTACCACTCTCTAGCCCTAACTTCATAGTCTCTGTATTCATCACATCCAAATACATATTACAGCTCTTTTTTGAAATCTTGAGTAAAGACATTTCTCCTCATCTCACTCCAGCTCACTTGCTGAAAATCATGAAATTGTGAGCCTTAGTTACAGACATACCAACTAGTGGAAACAGAATATTCTTCTTTACCCTTTCAAAATTGTTCATAATTTTGAATACCCTTAATCTTCTCTGCTCCAAGGAGAATAAGCCCAATTTCTCTAATCTCTCCTTGTGTCTAAAATCCCTCATTCTTGCTATCATTCTAATAAATCTCCTTTGTTGTCAACCAGAAGCGGCAGGGATAGACCACTATAAACACCGGAGGAAACACCACAGAAGCGCTTCACAGGAGGCTCCCAAGCACTGAGGATGTCACCTAGACAGGGAACGAAACGTTTGCAACAAAAACTTCCAGCTCGGCGAACAGAACCACAGCAACGAGCACCCGAGCTACAAATCTTCTCACAAACTTTGATCTCCTGCTAAATGTCTGCCCATTTGGTCAACTTGTCAATGTTCCTCTGAAGTTGTTCAGTATTATCCTCACAATTCACTATTTTCCATAGCTTAGTATCATCCATAAACTTAGAGATTTTGCCCTCAACGCTTATCTCCGAATCATTTATGTAAATCAGATAATAATAGATCCCAACACTGATCCCTGGGGAACACCACTTTCAATTCATCTGCAATCTGAGAAATGCCCATCTATAATTACCTTCTGTTTCCTATCTTTTAGCCAACTTCTAATCCATGCTGCCAAGCACCCATTAATCCCAAACATTTCTAATTTGCTAACCAAACCCTCGGATGCTGCCTGACCGGCTGTGCTTATCCAGCACCACACTCTTCAACTCTAATTGGCTAACCAACCTGCCATGTTGATTAATATCAATCCATTCTGTACGATTTGTGTTCATTTGTTCGAGAAATATTTAGATCATCTGATATCTCTCTATAGAACCCATTCAACATAATTGTAGCTTCAAACAAGCTACTTGCTAATTTTCTAAAAATTCATCTTAAAAGGTCCTCAAACCATAACTTTATAGTTCTCCAAAGCTATTTTCACCTTTCCAAACAAAAGCTTCTGCGCATTCAAGCAGCACCATATAGCAAATTACAATCAAAATAAATCAATACCTCATGATTTATGGTCATTGAATCATATGACCAGACATTTTGTGTTAAAACATTAAGTTTTCCTAAATTTCTCATTTATTCGGGGAACACAATCTTAAATTAAATTAGTCAAGGTAGTCCAATCAATAATGTCTTAGTTGCTCAGCCTTAAAATATTGGTTCCTTATTATGAATTGATTAACTCTCTGTAACAAACATTATCACCTTAGTTTAATAAATTGAATGTCTGTGGTATCATACATAAAGTAACAGCATCCCTGATTTTGATCATTCAATCAGATGCTCAGTCTGCTGATTTAAATTCTCAAATCCAAAATCAAATAAATCTCAATATCAGAAAAACAACCCTTTGTTTTTAATCTATGAATGAGAAAAAGCATCTCATAATTCACATAAGTCAGTATCTGTCCACCAAAGAAGCACAAATCAACATCCTAACCTTACTGTTAATAGCCACAAAGAAAATATAAAGGGTTAAACACTTTTAGCATTGCAGAACACCAAAATAACTCAGAAGAAATAAAACAGCAGCAAATTAAAGCAGATGTCTTGAAACGGTTAAAGGTGGATAAATCCCCAGGACCTGATCAGGTGTATCCGAGAACTCTGTGGGAAGCGAGAGAAGTGATTGCTGGGCCTCTTGCTGAGATATTTGTATCATCGATAGTCACAGGTGAGGTGCCGGAAGACTGGAGGTTAGCAAACGTGGTGTCACTTTTTAAGAAGGGCGGTAAAGACAAGCCAGGGAACTATAGACCGGTGAGCCTGACCTCGGTGGTGGGCAAGTTGTTGGAGGGAATCCTGAGGGACAGGATGTACATGTATTTGGAAAGGCAAGGAATGATTCGGGATAGTCAACATGGCTTTGTGTGTGGGAAATCATGTCTCACAAATTTGATTGAGTTTTTTGAAGAAGTAACAAAGAAGATTGATGAGGGCAGAGCAGTAGATGTGATCTATATGGACTTCAGTAAGGCATTCGACAAGATTCCCCATGGAAGACTGATTAGCATGGTTAGATCTCATGGAATACAGGGAGAATTAGCCATTTGGATACAGAACTGGCTCAAAGGTAGAAGGCAGAGGGTGGTGGTGGAGGGTTATTTTTCAGACTGGAGGTCTGTGACCAGTGGAGTGCCACAGGATCGGTGCTGAGCCCTCTACTTTTTGTCATTTACATAAATGATTTGGATGCGAGCTTAAGAGGTTCAGTTAGTAAGTTTGCAGATGACACCAAAATTGGAGGTGTAGTGGACAGCGAAGAGGGTTACCTCAGATTACAACAGGATCTGGACCAGATGGGCCAATGGGCTGAGAAGTGGCAGATGGAGTTTAATTCAGATAAATGTGAGGTGCTGCATTTTGGGAAAGCAAATCTTAGCAGGACCTATACACTTAATGGTAAGGTCCTAGGGAGTGTTGCTGAACAAAGAGACCTTGGAGTGCAGGTTCATAGCTCCTTGAAAGTGGAGTCGCAGGTAGATAGGATAGTGAAGAAGGCGCTTGGTATGCTTTCCCTTATTGGTCAGAGTATTGAGTGCAGGAGTTGGGAGGTCATGTTGCGGATGTACAGGACATTGGTTAGGCCACTGTTGGAATATTGTGTGCAATTCTGGCCTCCTTCCTATCGGAAAGATGTTGTGAAACTTGAAAGGGTTCAGAAAAGATTTACAAGGATGTTGCCAGGGTTGGAAGATTTGAGCTACAGGGAGAGGCTGAACAGGCTGGGGCTGTTTTCCCTGGAGCGTCGGAGGCTGAGGGGTGACCTTATAGAGGTTTGCAAAATTATGAGGGGCATGGATAGGATAAATAGACAAAGTCTTTTCCCTGGGGTCGGGGAGTCCAGAACTAGAAGGCATAGGTTAGGGTGAGTGGGGCAAGATATAAAAGAGACCTAAGGGGCAACTTTTTCACGCAGAGGGTGGTACGTGTCTGGAATGAGCTGCCAGAGGAAGTGGTGGAGGCTGGTACAATTGCAACATTTAAGAGGCATTTGGATGGGTACATGAATAGGAAGGGTTTGGTGGGATATGGGCCGGGTGCAGGCAGGTGGGACTAGATTGGGTTGGGATATCTAGTCGGCATGGACGGGTTGGACAGAAGGGTCTGTTTCCATGCTGTACATCTCTATGACTCTATGAGATCAAGTCCAACTTTTCTCATAACTATTTCAAAACTATTCGAATTATGATCACTTGCTCCAAAGCACACCCCCACTGATACCTCAGTCACTTCAAACAAACTGCTTTACCGCCTTTGCTACAGAAGGGTTAATTGTGTTAATGATTAGATTAGATTAGATTACTTACAGGGTGGAAACAGGCCCTTCGGCCCAACAAGTCCACACTGACCCGCCGAAGCGCAACCCACCCATACCCCTACCCCTACATTTACCCCTTTAACCTAACACTATGGGCAATTTAGCGTTGCCAATTCACCTGACCCTGCACATCTTTGGACTGTGGGAGGAAACCGGAGCACCCGGAGGAAACCCACGCAGACACGGGGAGAACGTGCAAACTCCACACAGTCAGTCGCCTGAGTCGGGAATTGAACCCGGGTCTCTGGCGCTGTAAGGCAGCAGTGCTAACCACTGTGCCACCGTGCCGCCCACTAATTGTCTTCTTTTACTCCCAATTTAGTGAAATGCCCCTTTTTACAGAAACTTTAATGCTCCTACGCAAGATGCTGCTGCTTATTGGTGATTAATCTCATGTTCTTGTTTCTGAATTACCTCCTCCTATGCTTTTATATCTAATGGCTTCTGTTATTTTCTCTTTTTAAAATCCTCACTAGGCAAATATGATTAGGATATTTTGCACCTTGACCTGCTTATCTATCAACCTTGACTGGGCTCTCCAATGCTTTTAAAAATAATCAATAGATTTTGAGCTGTTCAGTTTTGATCCTTGAACTAATTTGGTTTCATTCTGAAAAAGTTCTCTTTTAGCATTGAATCAGTTCTCTTGTCATTGTGGGTGAAAGTGAATACTGCAGATGCTGAAATTAGAGTCAGGAGTGTGGTGCTGGAAAACACAGCAGGTCAGGCAACATCTGAGGAGCAGGAAAATCGACATTTCGGGCAAAAGTCCTTCATTAGGAATGAGGCTGGGAACCTCAGGGATCCCTCCCAGTGCTTGTGCCCAGTGCTATGAATGTATCACCATTGTTAAATAAATAGATACAATGATGCCAATACAATAAGCAAAATACTTTGCCAGACATAGCTGCAGACAGCTTAGATGTTGAAAGGATAAGAGTGATAAACTTTATTATTTGGGACTGACATTATAGTAATAATTCAAAAAGATCAAACCAGGCTAATGGATGGAGGGGACAAACTGCTCAGAGAACACAAAATAGTTCTGAGACTGGAAATGTCTACTTTGTTGCTTTGGCAAAGCTGACTCAGGTACTCTTGGGTATAACACGGTGGATCAGTGGTTAACACTGCTGACTCACAGCGCCAGGGACCCGGGTTTGATTTCAACCTCAGGCAACTGTCTGTGTGGAGTTTGCACATTCTCTCCATGTCTGCGTGGGTTTCCTCCGGGTGCTCCGATTTCCTCCCACAATCCAAAGATGTGCAGGTTAGGTGGATTCCCCATGCTAAATTGTCCATGGTGTCTTGGGATGTTTGGACTGTGGGAGAAAATCCACAGAGACACAGGGTAGAATATGCAAACTGCACACAAGCAGTTACCTGAGCCTGGAATCGAACCCAGATCCCTGTGGCTGAGAGGGAATAGTGCCATTGTGCTACCCCAACTTCTTGAGATTGTTGGAGCAGCACTCATCCTGACAAGTGTATTCCATCACACTCCTGTCTTGTGCCTTGCAGATGGTGGAGAGCCTTTGGGGAGTCAGGAGGTGGGTTACTTGCTGCAGGATTCCTATCCTTCTACTTGCTGTTCTAACCACAGTACGGCTAATCCAGTTCAGTTTCTTAGCAATGGTATTCCTCAGGATGTTGAAGATAAATGGATTCAGTGATGGTAATGTAATTGAATGTCAAGGGGTAATGATTAGATTATCTTTTTTTGGAAATGGTCTTATAAAGCATGAATATCTCCTTCTCTTTGTCAGCCCAAACTTGAATATTGATCAGGTCTTGCTGTCAAATTTCAAACAATCATAACAGCTTACACTGCAAGAGAAAATGCATATATTTATTTTATTCGTACATGAGATTGTTGGCTTGACCAGCATTATCTAGCCCTAATTGCCTCTTTACCTGAATGACTGGTGAGAACTAATTTAGAGGGCATTTAAGAGTCAACCACACTGCTGTGGGCTAGACTAGGTAAGGATGGCAGATTTCCTTCCATAAAGTAAGCCTGATGGATTTTTAGAAGGTTGCCATTGGTCCAGCTTTCCACAATTACAGGCTTTTATTTAATTCTAATTTAGCCATCTGTTATGGTGGGATTTGAACCTATCTCACCAGAACAATGACTGGAATCTGGATACCAGCCCAATGACATCACCATTGCGGCATGGCTTCCCCACTGATTATTACCTGGTGCTGAATGGCCGAGCCTTTGGCATGACAAAAGCATTAGGGGACCACAGGCTTCCACAGCTCCTGACTAATTCAGAAATGGCGCAAGACTTGAACATATTCCTTTTGTTTGCAGAGAATAGGTTTCTGAAATGAATGTATGTTGCTTATAGCAAGTGAAAAGAACCAGATTGGAAGTTTAAATAATTGTCAATGCAGCAGTGAGTGCACTCAGGGTTGTCCAATATGTCCAATCAATTGGTCCATTGGAGTTAATTTACCAAGAAATCAGCATTATTTTCTCTTATAAATTGTTGTGATCATGTAAGAAGTAAAACTTCAGCAGCATGTTTCTATATTGCAAGATTCAGTGTTTAAATCGGTTATCATTGTTAAGACAAACGTTTTACAAATACTGAGTGATAGCACAATAGTAGTGCAGTTTGGATGGACCATAAAAATGACAGATGACTCCTGACATTGATGTGAGGGAGGGGACTGACCTCTCTCTACTGCTCTCACCACTTGTATTTGCCATTCCATGGCACACTCCATTGATTGGCTGGGCTTGTGGTCCAAATGTGAAGCTCAGAGTGTGAAGGAGCATGAACACAGGGGATGGGAGCTTCACATGGCATGCAGTACAACAACAATTTGCCCCTGTATGGCAACCTTGATGTAGAGAAAATGTCCCGGGGACTTCACAATTTGCCAGAGTCACGTTTTCATGCTTTTACAATGCATTGATACAGCCTATTATTCCCCAGTGCAGTGAGTGTAGCTGAACTAATTATCTTTGATGACATTTGACAAATCTGAAAGTGCCTTTAGTTCACTATCAATGGCAAAACTACCTGTTCAGGTTAGAAATGGCAAGTAGTAGATGCTGAACAGCACTATTAGGATTGACTCTCTTGAGGAATTGTTTTCTCTACATGTAACGATGGAAAGAACCTACAATTACTGAGCACCTTATCATATTCTCTACTGGCCCAGTGTGCTTCATGAACAATATGTTTCATTGAGGTGCAGTGGCAGTTTCTTTTTCATCCTTCATGGGATGTGGATATTGTTGGCTGGAACAGCATTTATTGCCAGTTCCTAATTGCCCTTGAGAAGGTGATGCCTTGTTGAAGTGCTGCTGAGTGGGATTTTTTTTTACTGAAGATAGAGACTTTCCTTTACCCTTTATTTGAATTTGGCCCTACCACCATCCGGTACTTAATACTGATCCTTAGTACTGCCCTTCACTGTTAGACTGGGCTATTTGCTTAGCACTGCTTCATTGTTGAAACATCATCCATGAGATGAGGTGGAACAGTGGCTAGCACTGCTGCCTCATAGTGCCAGGGTTCGATTCCTGCCATGGGTGACTGTCTGTGTGGAGTTTGCACAGCCCCCTCTGGGTGCTCTGGTTTCTTCCCACAGTCCAAAGATGTTCAGGTCAGGTGAATTGACCATGCTAAATTGCCTGTAGTGTTAAATATTAGTGGTGCATTAGTCAGGGTTAAATATAGAGTAGGGGAATGGGTCTGGTTTGGGGGCTTTTGCCCGAAACGTCAATTTTCCTGCTGCTCGGATGCTGCCTGAACTGCTGTACTTTTCCAGCACCACTCTAATCTAGAATCTGGTTTCCAGCATCTGCAGTCATTGTTTTTACATAATGGGTCTGGGTGGGTTACTCTTTGGAGGGGAGGCGTGGACTTGTAGGGCCGAAGGGCCTGTTTCTATACTGCAGGTAATCTAATCGAAAAAATGAAGCTGACTGCTACCAAAGACTTGTTACGAAAGCAGGCGAGTGAAATGAGAGGGGATTGGGGAAACGATGGTGAGTATTTAAGAGAGTCAGTGAAGGTGAGGGTCTGTGGATGCAGAGCTCGGCACCAAAGCGGGGGCGTGGGATGATGTGGGGGGAGGCGAACACAATCAGACAGAGCTCAGGTTCTTCGGCACTTCAAATAAATCAGAGCCAAAGCAGGAAACGGGATTTAAACCGAGTCGAGGCTGAGGAGAGGATACGGGCTGGGGGCAGTGCTGAGGTTTCCTGACAGGATTGTGGCACTCGGCCAGCGGCAGTCGGTGCAAGTTTCCTGTGAGTTTGTCCTTCTCTGGCTTTGTAGCTAGACTTCTGCTGAAGGTCGGACGAACGGCGGAACCTGTGTTTCTCGGATGGAACTCGGGGCAACGCGACACCTTCAGGTCCTGTTGTTCTGGAGACTTTTAATTTCCTTGGAAGGTGAGAGTCATGTTTGGAAACTTTGTTCTAACTTTTGTCCTCTGAAGTGACATATCTGCGTTTCGAAGTTCAGATAAACTGCTGGCAACTGCAGAATAAACGTTTTAACAAAAAAAAAGCAACTTTTTTTGTTGAAGTATTTAAGAAGTATTTAGCTGTGCGATTACGATGCACACAGGGCTATGGGTCAAGTGCTGGAGAATGTGATTAGAATAGTTAGGAAGGAACTCTTAAGGAGTTAGGAATTCTGAGGAAGAGTCAATCGATCTGAAACGTTAACTCTGATTTCTCTCCACAGATGCTGCCAGACCTGCTGAGTTTTTCCAGCAATTTCTGTTTTTGTTGCTGATTTACAGCATCCGCAATTCTTTCGGTTTTTTTAAATTTAGAATATTCAGTTGGTTGCTTTTGACCAGCATGGATGCGATGGGCCGAAGGAACTTTGTGCTGACGATCTCCACGACTCTACGTATTCAGATTACATAAGAGAACATATTTTTAATCTATTATGCAAGTGTTATATGGCCTTCCCCTGCGATTTGTGTCAAATGAAACTCTTTTAATGTAATAATGTTAATAATTTACAAAATGCATCTCATTCGAGCTGGGATCCAAGTAAATTCATTGTTATACTTTAGAAATCCAACTTACGTGTATAGTACATAAGTTTTGATTTCATTGATAATTTTCATTATCTAAAAATATTCCCATTCATTTTTTTTAAAAAATCCAACATCTTCAGCATATATGCTGTCAGGATACGAATTTAAGCAACAGTGCAACTTCATTTGTGCAGAGATGAATCTTCCCTTTTAACGTTATCAGTCTGCTGTAGGTCGGTGGCTCTCTCTCTTCCCTCTCCCTCCTCCTCTCTTCCCTCTCCATCCTTCTCTCCCCCCACCTCCCCGCCACCCCACCCATTCTGCAGTCTGCTTTTTTAAAGGGATAGTTCACTGGCTGAGATAAAAGTTGTACAGAGAGACACATACACACATACAGAAATCTAGTTCATGTCAACAAATCTCCAATTTCGTAAATATGGCTTTGAAGCTGCTGAGAAAGAGTCCTTTGTGTGTGTTTTTGGTTCAAAGCTGCAAATCATTGTGATGAGGGTGGGATAGTTTAAGAGGTATGCATTGTGAGGCTTTGATTTGTAACTACAATAGCGTCTAGCCAAAGAACTTTATAAAAGGGCATGGCCGGTGTAACAGGTCCGTTTGAATTGGCTTCTGTTTCAAAATGATCATCCCGACACAACAAATTCCACACACACAAATACAGACGCAAACAGGAGCCCAAACAAACCTATAATTAAGTCAATTTACATTTTAAAAAGAACATGCTATTCTGTTTGATTTCCTTTGCACTTTTGGAAACAAGATACACGTTTAGTCAGAATTTAATTGCTATGCTTTCTTTAATCATCCCCTCCATGCTATTTGTTGGCAGCCTTATGAGTTCATGGCTTCCTCTGATCTGTGTAACGGGAAGGAGTCCCATTTTTACAGTGTTCTGTGGCTGGCCTGTTGCAGTGGCGCAGTATTTAAATGCACAGGAAGGATTTGACCTCTCAGTCCTCAGTGTGTGCTGAGCTCTCACTTGCTTTGGCAGTAGGTCACAAGAAGTTGTCTCAGCACAATTTGGAAAGCGAAGAGACTGGCCAGGCTCCCCCCACCCAGTCAGTCCTGTTGGAGCCAAAAGAGAAAATGCTGGAAAATCTCAGCAGGTCTGGCAGCATCTGTAAGGAGAGAAAAGAACAGACCTGCTGAGATTTTTCAGCATTTTTCTCTTTTGGTTTCAGATTCCAGCATCCACAGTAATTTGCTTTTACTTTAGTCCTGTTGGAGAACGATCAGAGATGTTGGGCCCATTGCTCTTTTCATGAGTCATGATGACTTTATGTAGCACTCATTGAAATGCACTCCATAAGACAAACATTGACACCGAGCTGAAAAAAGCAACATTAATATTAGGAATGAACCAATAGTTTATAAGGATTGTATTACAGGAAGCGAAACAGAAGGAAATCCCAGCCCATATGTGACTGAGACAGTTGAAAATATAGCTGGCAATTGGAACAATGAAAATTGAGGTGTGCAAGAGGCCAGAATTAGAAGAATGTAGAAGTCTGAAGAAAGCAGAGTAATGGCACATTGATGGGCTGAATGGCCTCCTTCTATGTTGTATTTGACTCCAAACAGACACTTATCTGATTGGTATTGAAGTGCATATCCTTGTTAACAATTGTTACTGCACTTCGAAAGTGCGTGACTTTAAGTATTTTGTTGACATGTTGTCAAATGGAGTTAAATTCAATTGTAGCTTTCAGAAGGGAACTCGATAATTGAAAAGAGAGACATCCGTGTTGCTGGAAAGACCAGAATGGCCCCTTGCTGCACTGTATCATGCCATGAGTTGTATAGCTCCCCATCGAAGTCTCAAATTATCTCAGTGATACATGCAATGAATTTAGTTTCTGAAGCCCAATGTAAGCAAATGAAACAACCAAGTTGTACCAGAAACATGATATGAGTACAACCAGATAATTTTTTTAGATCTGCTCAAGACACTGGAAGAACTCCCTACTCCTCTTTGAAATGTGCTATTTGTTTTACAGCCATCAAACAGAAATCTGCATTAGTTTAATAATCTAACAGTGCATCAGTGAAATATTGGTGTCCATGTCTAGTTCATTGCATATCCGACTTTTATCCCAAAACGCAGGAGAACTTTTGTTTGCATAGTTTTCAATCGTGATCGGTAGTTATAGCTAAGAATGCCAACGATTGAATCTTTTAGAATTTGGGGACACTGTTTAAATATCAGGGGTTTCCTGTTGGCGCTGGAGATAAAACGAACCTTTTTCTCTCAGGAGGTCATGGATCAGTTGAACTCTGTTCCCCAGACAGTAGTGAACACACAGTCATTGAATATTTTTAACGTAAAATTGGATATATTCTTGATTAACAAGGAAGCCATATGTTATAGGAGGTCTGCAGGAATAAGAGGCTGAAGTCACAATGTGATCAACCATGGGTGTTATTGAGTGGCAGCACAGGCCTGATCTGCTCCTGCTCTTAGCTTGATTGATTGGTCCAACCATGGGCTGTGCTCAGGTTTTGTGTAAGATACAGTCTGGGACTTATTTTCATGTTCATCCATTGAGCTCACTTTTAGTTGGGTTCACTCAGATAATGCTACGCACCTTCATGGGACATGCTGCAAGGATTCGTGGTGCAAAATCAAAGATGATAGGTTCAAGTTAGAGGACCTTCATTCCATTTCATTCAATGAAATTGCTTGCAAAATCTAACATGCGTACTTCTTCATGGTGACAATACAAATGTTAAGTCTTCATTCAAGGCCAGAGAATGATTCATTGTAGAGCCAAACCTATTTGTGTGAAGTTGGACGGAAACATGGCCAATGGAAAGCGCAATTCCATATACACTACCATCTTAGTTACAGCAGGGAGAGTTTCAAATGATGAAGAGTCATCTGGACATGAAGTGTTAGCTTACTCACTCTCATGGATGTTGCTTAAACTGCGGGATCTCCAGTATCTTTTGATTTCAGTAGAGCGCTTTGATAGTAAGTCCTGGGTCTCTCCTTGACTGCAAGAGGACTTGTCTGAGCAGTTTAACAAAAGAAGGGATGTGATGGACACCAAATTTAGGGTAAGGAGAGAGAAGAGACTGCTTTCAGGAGGTTATTAATCATCCAGTCTGTGCAGAGAAACCTGAATTACTATGGAAAGAATGTTTCTTCAAAAGGAAATGGCCTTGATTCATATTAGAGATTGTTTTGTTGTAGCATCATTAGTTACCCAATTGCTATCAGTGTCCCAGGAGAAAAACATGATAATAGGCTGGTTTTGGAATAACTGTTCGTACTGGATACTTATTCTTGCTAGCGATGTGGCGTGGTTAATGGTACTCAAATTTAGGGAACTTGATTAACTTTATACCATATCCTTGGCACTGGATCCAAACTTGGCTTCTGTTGCAACTCGGACTGAGGACTTTGGGGTCTTTAACCTGATTGCTGGGTCTACATTGTCCAGCATGTTAACAGCAAGGTTACTGAATGATTATGATCCTGGTCCTGATAATGTAGGTCAAGCAAACTATTTAACTTACAATGTAATTGCAGAGCAGTGAGCATTAAATGTAGAGATAGAAATCTTAGATGGGAGATTAGGAATGAATGTTTTTCTCATGGAGCTATGGAATGGCTGTCAGCAAGAATTAATATATAATTGACATAACAAGCAGAAAAGAGCCTGCTAATTATCTGTTTGTTAAATGTTCTGACGTTTAAAGATAGACCTTGATGCTAAAATATTCTGGTAGATGATAATGAAGGGATGGTGTGATGCAGCTGTTCAGGGGGGAGGGATGCAGGGATATGTACAGTTGTATGTGTCCTGGTGATTTGCTTCATGGCTTAAGGTGAAACTGCAGAGCCTTAACCTGGAGGTTTTATCTATAGACAATTGTCCACACTGAGAAAATCTTTGTCCTTTGTAGACCATTGGTTAGGTCTAAGTAACCTGAATGTAGTATGATGCCAATTGCAATTAGCAGATGACAATATCCTTAGGTTAATCCCTTTAGTATATCCAAGGAGGTTAAGCCTTATTTTAGGAAGTCATTAAGAAGGCTTCTATAATGATCGAACAATGTGGAGTCTGACTGTTTGATGTTTTCCAGATATGCTATGTGAGTCTCTTAAAATCTACCTTACAACTGCTTTTCCTGTCTGTGATCCAATGTTTACCACAAGTTCCAGAATTACTAACTGTGATTGCACCTTTGTCCGTTTGAGAATACTTGCTACTTTAATGTTGTCTTGTGATTTCTGTTCTGTTTTGGAATGCAGTGCTCATGCACACACCTGGGAAACAATCTGTCTGTGGCAGTGGTAAACAGTTATTACTGTACAAGCTATGCGGAAGAACCAATCTATACAAGCTATGGGAAGAGCTAGTTCAGACTAAAAAGCAATCATTGACAGTGTTTAGCTGATTGATATGCTGCCAGGTGTGTGGGACTGGGATGTGCTGGCAAGGAAGTTGAAGAGTGTGGTGCTGGAAAAGCACAGTTGGTCAGGCAGCATCCGTGGAGCTGGAGAATTGACGTTTCAAGCATAAGCCCTTTGTCAAGAATTCTTGCCTTGTGATGGCAAGAAAGGCCTCCTTTTCAATCTCAAGGTTGTGCTGTTTGAGCTGAGGTCAGCCTAGATGGAAAGGTGCTTACCATGATTGCTATTGAGTAACTGCAGCAGTGACTCCCCAAACCATTCAAATAGCCCCCAAGATAGTCAATGTCAGGAACTGACATTTGGCGGAGTGCTATAAGTTGTGAAAAAAGAGATTTGCATTCATATAGCGCCTTTCAGAATGCACCTTACAGCTAAGGAAGTTTTTTTTAATGTACAAAGACACTGTCGTAATGTGGGAAATACAGTAGCCAGTGAGTGCAAAGCAAACTCCTGCATTAGCAAAACGATAATGGCCAGAGAATGACCTTGGCTGTGAAGTATGTATTGGCTTGGACTTGAGGGAGAACTCCCCATATCTTCTACAACATGGTGCCACCACTGGATGATTTTTGCCCACCTGAGAGGTAAATGCTGCTATAGATTATAGATTGAAGGCAACTTTGACAGTTTAGGCAGTCCCTCAGTGTGACACTAAAAAGTTTTCCTGGAAGAGGACTTAGAATCATGGAATCCTGACAATGTCGAAGCAGGCCTCTTGGCCCATTAATTCCATACCCAATCCCAGTGACCCTGCATTTCCCATGGCCAATCCACCTAACCTGCACATCTTTACACTGTGGTAGGAAACCAGAGCACAAGAGGAAACACACGCAGACTCAGGGAGAACGTGCAAACTCCACACAGACAGTTGCCCGAAGCTGGAATCAAGCCCAGGTCCCTAGTGCTAACCGTTGAGCCACCATGCCACCCCTCACTCACTTCCTGACCTTCTGACTCCATAGAACATGCAGAAAATAGTATGGCTAATTTAGGGAGTGAAGTGCAAAATAAAATGCTGTCATTAAATCAAAAGATTATTTTCATGTTTCTTCCAAAAGTGCTTTAATTCTGTACTTTTCTGCACCTCTGTTGAACATGGTGCTTGTATTTACAGCTGTCAATTTGTTCTGGTACAATTTTGGGAAATTCATCTATCAGCTGCGGGTCAAAAGTTAGATGTATCATTTTTCCAGGCACAGCCCTCAGTCAAGGAGCATGAGAACAGGAATCGGGCCGTAGTATTGCTTCCCAACATCTGACTGACACTTTGATCTCATGGGAAGCAGGAACTAAATTTACACCTTTGATGTTAAAAGAAAGCCAGCTTTAATGGTCTCAGGTATTTGACACTACAGCTATTTGAGCTCTCCTGTGGGCTGAGTTGACCTATTTTTCTTGCGTTGTATGCTGTACAGGAGCTATTAGGACAACATTTATGCTTGTAAGCTCCTGAGCTCAAATAGGGGCAGTTTTGTTTGGCTTACAAAGATCATTTTAGTTTCAAATGGAAGTCTATCTGCTCATGAACACCAATGAGGTAATGCAGACATGACTACCTTGACACAGAACTGTCATGCTGAAGAAGAAGGCTATTTCACCCATTATGTTTGCACCATTATCTACACAATTGAAATCCCCTTCATTCTGCCACAGGAGCTTAATACAATGCTAAGTCATCCCAAGTGATGATTGGCAAGAAGAGGTCAGTAGATAATTTCACCCACCTCAAAGTGCCAACCACTAAGGGAGCACAGATTGGGGAATTGTACACTTGCATTTTCAAGAAGACCATTCTTTGTTTGAAATTTACCACACGTTAAATAAAGTCAAATAGTAGCACCGTTGGTGTGTGATCAAGTGTTACAGTTCAGAGAGTGTCAGGTTTGGTTCCTGGTCCTCAATGGGATTAGCAATGCAGCTTAGCATGGCAATTGCTGACCATAGGAGAAAGAAGTACAATCAGTTTTTAACATTCTTTCACGAGAAGACCAATGTTTATTGTCCATTCCTAGTTGTTCTTGAGAAGGTAGTGGTGAGCTGCCATCTTAAACCACGGCCATCCATGTGTTGCAGGCTCTCATGAAGGTAATTCCAGGAGTTTATTCCCAATGACAGTGGAGGAATGCTGACATAGTTCCCAAGACTAGGAAGGTGTGTGGCTAGGAGAGGAATTTGTGAGTGTTGGTGTTCCCATGCATCTGCTTCCTGTGCCTTACTAGTTGGTAGAAGTCTCATGTTTGGAAAGTACTGTTGAAGGAGTCTTAGTGAGTTGCTGCAGTGTATCTTATTATTGGTACACACTAAGGATGCTCACCTGATCACTATGCAAGTAAGTATTGGGGTTCCATTGGTCCTTTGAGAAATTCTGATTTCCCAATGGATTTCCAAGGAACTGAGCGCTTATGCCCAAAACATCGATTCTCCTGCTCCTTTGATGCTGCCTGACCTGCTGCGCTTTTCCAGCGACACATTTTTCAGCATCATTCAGCAATAACAAAGTATCAGCCCTAGATTACATAGACAAAAATGAGTTGGGATTTTGATTCTTGACCTTAGGCCACAACAAAAATGTGCATTGACATCTGATGAGACTTGACCAATGGGCAATCACAGTCCAGGCTTGCAAACCAGTAAGTGCAAATTTGGACACAGCACCAGGCAGTAATGTTGTCACTTTGCTACAGGAATCACAACCAGGTTATTTTCATTCTGCCATTTTCATTCACTGGGGCCTCTGCTACTCTCAACAATTATTTGTATTTATATGGCATTGCAAAACATATCAAGGTAGATCACAGGAGGATCATCAAACAAAATTTGACACTGAATCATGTCTTGGGTCAGATGACCAATAAGAGGCAGGTTTCACAAAGTGTATAAAAAAAAAGAGATGCAGAGGATTAAGGAGGGGAGTCCAGGATTTAAGGCTGAAAGCACAGGCAATCTGTGCTAAAACCTATGTTAAATTATTTACACACGATGTGGGTGTGATGATTCTTGGAGATCTTCCTCCCTTTACATAGCCAGCTTACACTAGCTCTCAACTTGCTCCTTGATTCCTCTCCATTCTCACTCTCGAACAATAATTAAGAAATACCAATGAGGTATATAAGAAATTGATTTTTAAATAACTCACTCACAACCTAAAGTAAGATAAATGATGCTTCGTTATCTCTGCCTCTCTACATGTTCAGTGTAAAACCGTTGCGTTTTAGATAACATTTTCTTACTGATTGTGAGGTCCTGGTTATGATTCATGGTGGGTAAAGGGAGCTGGGACACGAGTAGTCATGACCTAATTAAATGGGGGACAAGCTCAAGAGCCTTCTCTTGTACCTCAGTCACTTTGGCTACTTCGACCATCTTCAAAGCTGGGACAAAAAAGTGATAATATGCTGTATTTATGGGACAGGAACTATGTAACAATAAACAAATGGGCATGCAGAGCCGAACAAACTGAGCCACTGTATGTGAGGGACTTGCCTATGAAAAGCACAAGTTTAATCTCAATAACATCACTTAGTCTGAGCTGAGTTCTCTGATCACAGTCAGGATGGCTGGAGAAACTCCTGTTCATTTCATTACCATGGACTGGGAGGGAATTGCAAGTCAAGATTCCTATTCCTGATCGTTTTCCTGCTATCCATGCCAGTATAATCTGTGGTGGGCAGTTGTAATGGACGGGAGTCTGTCTTTGCTTTCACTATGGCAGTGTTTGTCCAAGTAGAACTGAACAAACAGGAGAGGGGCTGGATGGCATTTTGTCAATGATGGTGTTCAAATCTCTCACCATAACAAGTTGCAAACCTGCATTCTGTGATTTGGTAAATTCTGGACGAGCACCAGGAAAGGAAGATAACAATGTAAATAACTAGGTTGTTGTGAAAATCCAACTGCTCCATGCATATCCTTTAAGGAAGGGGAACTGACATGTCTGCCTGGTCTATGCAGTGGTTCCCATAGAACAACTGAAAACAGACAATAAATACTGCTTTGCCCAAGATAAAGAACAATAATTCACTTGACCATGTGTCACCAGGACAATGTGACACACAAGAATGCTTCAGTACTAGATTTGGGTTAGAAATCCACAGTTTATGCAACAATGTCTTATGCCCTGTTAACCTGTCAAAAACAATCTTTAAATATATTTTTGCCTGGAGCTTGCAATGAGAGATTCCCCCACCACATAGGAGCAAAGTTTAGCGACAATGATATACAGACTAAATGGTCCGTGTAGTCGCCTATATAAAGGCACCAATGAAAATACCTGAACACAAACACTCTTTCAGAGTCATGCAAAATAAAAAGCAGAAATCCTGACAGACCTCAATCATTGTTGTTTGAAGTGGACTAGCTGTGTTGCCAGCCCATTGGCTCCATGCTTACACTTTCTGATTTCCTGTCTGATTTTCACATTGACCGGCATCCCCCTCCCTCCAGTGAAGTGTCGGAATGTGAAAACAGCTTTCGGTGTCCTTGATAAACAGGGAAGTGGAGGAACCACTATCGTTGTTCAGGATGTCTGAGGCTGGACTAAGAATGACAGGAAATTCCGACAAAGCACTCCATTAGTAAAGAGAATGAGATCTCTTTTAACCAGACTTTTCATCTGCAAGAAGTCCATTGATGGAACGGGAGAGTTTATGTTTAAACCAATCTCACAGGCTGAGAAAGACTTAGTCTGGAAAATTAGTGGTGCCAGGCCAGTGACTCACATGTTATGTGGTGCTAACATTTTTGTTTTGAATAGACGGTTCAAAGCCCAACATATTGGTAAAGGTCTCCACGAAACAGACATTAGAATCTCTGTAAATGCAAACAAAGATACCACATACCTGTTTGAAGCTTGCTCTGCAAAACCAGACTCTCTTGACATGAGCATTAGACCAGCTCCGTTTAGGAAAATTCAGGCCGTTTGCAGCCTAACCAGTAGTGATCCTTCTGGAGGATTTCAGGAAGCTGTTACCGAAAATGTAAATGCATGAAAATTACTTGCACGTTTGTGGAGTGTGATGGGGCTGCTGCTGGTCCTCTTCCTGCTGCCTCCTACACCTCAATATCCCCCTGTCTTCTGAATACCTCTCCAGCTCCCCCATCACCCACTGCCTTTCAAAGACATCATCTAGAACAACACAAAAAGTCTTACAGCCATGATTATGTCCTTAACAAACCAAAGATGATAAGAGAGATGAAGTGTATAACTTCAGATTTAGACATATTATATTGCACGAGCCATGTGTTTACACACACACTGAACTTGTCTTGGCAGTCTAAAGCCTCCTTGCATTCACCCCTCAATTCACAACAGCACATAGTTTTGTATCAATAGGAAACTTGGACATATTGCATTTCATTCCCTCTTACAAGTCCTTTTCTATAAATTGTAAATAGCTGGGGCCCAAGCACCAATCCTTGTGGTATACCACCTTCCAGCTGGAAATAGACCCATTTATTCTCAGTCTGTTTCCAGTCTGACTTCCAACTCTCAATCCACATCACTATATTATCCCAATCTCACACACTTTAAATTTGCCGACTAGCCTCTTATATTAGACTTTATCAAAAGGCTTCTTGAAATCCAAGTACACCACATAAGGTTCTCCCTTATCTATTTGACCTGTTCCATCCTGGAAAAAACTCCAGAAGATTAATCCCTCTCATAAACCAATGTTGAAATTGCCTAATCTGTTAATATTTTGCAAATGTTTTGTTATCATGTCTTTATGATGTGGAGGTACCAGTGTTGGATTTACATATGAATGAATTGAAACCTGCAACCCATCCTAAGTGAATAAGACTTAATAGCAATCTAGGTTTGTTCAATATATCACATACTTTGAGCTTTTACCATAAGTTGTGTGTCCTGTCATCATGCCCGACCAGCTACCAGACGAAGGAGCAGTGCTCCAAAAGTTTGTAATTCCAAATAAGCCCCTTGGACTATAACCTGGTGTCATGTGATTTTTAACCATGTCTTTTATAACAGACTCTAGCAATTTTCCCGCTACTGATGTTAGGCTAACTGATCAATATTTCTCTGTTAGTTTCCTTGGAGAATAGTGAGCATTTCGAATTTATTATTTCTGTTTGGGATCACTTAATTCAGTTAGTGAGTGAGAGAGTGAACATTATCTGATTTTCCTTTCTGTAGGTTGTATAATGGCCTGAGCTGATGGCAATTTTGGACATGTCAGAACCAAAGTGAAAAATGGCCTGATAGACCATAAGTTTCATTTTTGCCATTAGTTAGCTCTGCTGCTCTGTAACTGAACATATTCACAAGATTATCAATGTACTTTAATGAAAGAACATCAAATGTTATTCCACACTAAAGAAAAGAAAAAAGACAGAAACTAGTTTACACTATAAAAGAACAATTTGAAACGGTCTTAAAATAAGTACAGGTGGACAATCCTTTATCCGAAAAGCTCTAAAGTCCGAAGGTTTTTTTGTGAAGTTTTTTTCTCATTCATAAGGTTGTTTGGCATGCAAAAAGTCAACACCAACTTTATGCGTGTCACTCAGATGCTACGCTTATGTGTGTGTGTGTGTGTGGCCCAGCACCGGCAGGCCTCAATTCTGTTTCAAGGCCCCATTTTACTTCGTAAGTGTGTTCTTCCAGTAAGACTTTTAAAAATTTCACCATCAAGCTGTCACTTATTCTGAAATTCGAAATATTCTGAATTCCAAAAACCAGCTGGTCCCTAGCATTTCAAATAAAGGATTGTGCGCCTGTATCGGAAATAAAGATGCAACCATTTTATCTCAACAACAACCTTGTAGATACCCAAATCTCAGTGGCACCGTCTCTCCACTTTCAAATTTCTTGTCAGTTGAGTAATATGAGGCTTTGTTAACTGGAGTTTTAAAGAATGAGAGGAAACGTTATTGAAACATATAAGATTCCTAGGGGTTTGGAAAGGGTAGATCCTGAGAGTTTATTTCCCCTTGCTGGAAATTCCAAGACCAAATGGCATAAACTTAGTATGGGGGGTCATCTAATTAGGACAGAGATGAAAAACATTTTCTCTCAAAAGATTCATTTTACCACATGGGGCTGTAGAGGCTGGGTCATTAAGTATATTTAATGAGACAACAATGTAATCATCAAGTGAGTCAAGGGGCTGCAAGAAAAACAGGCAAGTGGAGTTGGAGATTATCATACCAACCATCATTTCATTGAATGGCAGAGCAGATTCAATGAACCAAATGGCTTCCATCTGCTCTTATGTTTTATGATCTTATGGCCATTTTCTGAATAGAACCATAGAATCCCCACAGGATGGAAACAGGACATTCAGCCTATTGAGTCAACACTGACCCTCCAAAGAGCATCCCACCCAGATCCACCCGATCCTTGCAACCCCACATTTACCTTTGGCAAACCTACCTAAACCGTACATTACGGGGCAATCGAGCATGGTCAATTCACCTAACCTGCATATCCTTGGACTTTAGGAGGAAAGACACATGGAGAATGTGCAAACTCCACACAGACAAGGCTGACATTAAACCTGGGTCCCTGGTGCTGTGAGGCAGCACTGTGAGCCACCATGCCACACCATTCTAGTTCTGGAGATTCTTCTAAACAACTTGGCTATCTTTTGGATAAGTCTGGGCATTTTGTAGACTGTTTGCTCCAACCCAGCATAAACATATTGTCTGGCCTCTTGGATGGTTCTGTCTTACTGTGATACTGAACTCCTGTCACTGGGCACCAATAATGTTTGGTTGCTACCCTTTTTTCCAAATACACTGGTCTGTGCAGATCAAGTTCGATTCCAAAGCTGTAACCCGAATGAAATGCATGTGTCAATAAACTTCAGACACCTCCAATTGTCACTCATAGAATAAATCTGATGAGAAACTAAAATCATTGTCTTTCCTTAACACAAACATAGTAGAAATATAAACCAGACTTAAAGCTGTGCATTATTCTATCAATTTTAGAACCCAAGTTGATAGATAATGATTATAACATTATCATCACAGTATTTCCTTACACTTCTTTTGCAATAAACTTGGCTGACTTGGTCCCACTCTTGCTTCTGTGTCAAAAAGGAAGGGCTGCAAGTCTCAAAACCAAAACATCAGCCTCAAAATCTAGGCAACCTCTGCAGTAGTACTGCAGGAGTGCTGCTCTCTCAGGGGAGCAATATTTCAAGTAAAATTCATGCTGTGGTTCTAGCTGATCTCTTGGGTGGATGTAAGGGATTTCAATGCACCACTGCAATGAAGAGAAGGGGAGATCCCCTGGTGCCCTGGCAATGTTTATTACTCATTCACTATCTACAGATGATGGTCCTGAGGTCAGCTTACTCAGATGTTGCTGTGCTTTTGTGAAGAAGGATGTGCCATCAGATATTGCCATCTTGTACCGGTGTAGGGTTTAGGAAGTTGCAGATTCGTTTGTACTATCACCCAGCATTTCCTGTGGTTGGTGATCTAAACAGGTCACTGCTCTAGATGGAGTATTGAGAAGTCCCAACTGTGAAGACCTGCACTGCACGGTTCTGGAGATTATATTGAGCTCTCATGGTTAACTCTATAATTTTAAAACCCTTGCTGATAAATTATTACATGAGGAGTCAACATTAATGTGATTTCCTTATAAACTGGTGTAGCTTAACACTTTGATAATGTAAACACTCAGAATTATTTCTTAATTCTTTCACAGTTTAAAATAAACTGGTCCCTAGAGCAGATGTGTCAAGAATTTTGTTAATATATAAAGAACTCCATTCCTGCATGACATTGTAGTGAGTCATACTGGAACTTGGCAGCATCCTGTGTGATGTCCGGACTTGGGCAGAAATGATTGAAATAACAAGATCTCAGCGTACGTGGTGTATGATTTAGAAAGGCTTCCTGTTTTGTTAACTCTGGGAGGGAAACAATGTGGATGTTTGTCATCCTTTTTGTCTGAGCGTGGCCTTGCTCAGGAAAATTATTATTCAACAACATAGTTCCTGCTCTTGCACGTGCAATGGGCAACACATTGGTCATATTCCAAACACTTCTGTCCTTGCATTTCAGAACATCGTCAATGACCGACAGGCTAAAATTAGCCCATGGTGGGTTTGAGACAACTGGAGAATGAATTAAATTCAGTGGATTTGATTTCCCTGTGACCCAGTGGAATTTGCTGCCCGTTTACAGAAGGGACAACAGTCTTTGTGGCGCAACACTTTCTGCTTTTGGTAACCGATCTACATGTGGTCCTTGTAGATTAAATATAGAGGAAATTAACCCTTCCCCTATCAGGTACTCCAAATAAGATGCAATAGAGTCTAGGTACAAAACAACTAAGGGCTTTTGTGGTGCTTAAAACAGGATTTGGAGGTTCCAGTGTTGGACTGGGGTGGGCAAAGGCACAAGTGACACAACTTGACCTGATGAAGGAGCAATGCTCTGAAAACTTGAGATTTCAAGTAAACCTGTTGGACTATAATCTGGTGTGTGTGACTTCTGATTTAAGACAGGAGACCTGGCTTCAAGACCATCTGTAGGTGTGTGACAGCATCACTGAACACGTGGTTAGGAAAATATTTTAGGTGCGAAAGAAAACTAATTTTCGCTCTTATCTCAGACAGCCCCTTGTAGGATGGGTAGAAGGTGCTGAATGCCAAGTGGGGTGGAGAAAAATGAAAACTAATTCATCAAAAATGTCATGCAAAAGATATATTATTTTGATGCCCACAGAAAGGGGTAAAGTGATAAAATTGTTTGAGGTTGTCCAGGAGATGACTTGACACAAAGCCCACACAGAGTGGAAGATTTGAGATGAGTTGGCTGATTTCAGCAGAAACTGGTGGTGTTGGGATGGATATTGTTATGGTTTATTGTGGGAGGGGGATGTCCCTGGGTTAGAGATTACAGTCCAGTACTCTTCTGTGATGTCCTTGAAATTGGTTAGCTCAGGATTGTCATTGAGGACATCCATTTCACTGAGGTACTGGACTGATTCTGGAGGCTGGAAAATGGAATGCCAGCACCAGTCAACATCTTTGTTCAAAAAAATCAATTGTGGAACATTTGCAGGAAAGCTATTTATTGCCTGTCTCAAACCTAAGAGGCTTCCATGACCACTTTAGAGCCAACCCAATTGGTGTACGACTAAAGTCACATCTGTTATCTTACTGCTTTAAGAGTCATGATTTGGAGATGCCGTTGTTGGACTGGGGTGTACAGAGTTAAAAATCACACAACACCAGGTTATAGTCCAACAGGTTTACTTGGAAGCACAGTAGCTTTCGGAGCATCGCTCCTTCACCTGACTACCACCTGATGAAGGAGCGACGCTCCGAAAGGCTAGTGTGCTTCCAATTAAACCTGTTGGACTATAACCTGGTGTTGAGTGATTTTTTTGCTTTAAGAGTGATGTTGCTTTAAGAAATGGACCTAAGATTCAGGTTGAAACAACATGACTGGCTGCCATGTGCCGTCCAGCAGAAGTACTTCGGACGCAGATTCCATACACAGTTATCTAGGGCACTTGTGATGCATGGAATCATACCTCAAGTCCATACTGCCATTAATCCAGTACTGCCTACACTAGTCCAACTTTCCCATAGTGGGATCACAGCCTTGTATATTATGACATTTTGAGTGCTCTTCCAAGTACTTTTAAAGGTTGTGAGGTCTTCCACCTCTATCACCCTTCCAGGCCGTGCAGTCCAGACCCCTACCACCCTCTGGGTGATAACGCTTTTCCTCAAATCCCCTCAAAACCTCCTACCTTTCACCTTAAAGTTTTGCCTCCTTGTTATTGACTCTTCGACTAAGGGAAACAGCTGCTTCCTATCCACTCTCTCCATACCCCTCATAATCTTGTACACCCCTATCAGGCACCCAAACCCCCCCCCCCCTCAAAAAAGTTTCTTTGCTCCAAAGAAAACAACCTGAGCTTATCTTATTTCTCTTGAAGGCTAAAATATTCCATTGTAGGCAATATCCTGATGAATCTCCTCTGCACCCCCTACTGTGCAGGGACATTGTCCCTCTACCTCTGAGTGAAAGATTCAGGCTCAAGTCCCACCTGAAGTATGTCGTAATGAATCTGAACAGGTTGGTTAACAATATCTACACAGTTACCTCGAACTGCATGTTGTAATCTGCACTGTTCAATAAATATCTGAGATTTTTAAATAGATTGAAGACCAATAACATGGGAATTATAATAAGTGAAGTTTTGTTCTCTGAAGCAAATTGGGTAATAAGCAAATTGGGTTTACCTGGTGGTTTCACAGCCATTTTACTGGTATTTCCATAAATGGAATTCAAATTAATTTCTCAATCTTTCAGATTTGATTTGTTACTGTACCTAGGTCCAGTGAAAAGTTTTGGTTTGTATGCAGTACAGATCACACCATATATAGTGCATTAGGGAAGTGGAACAGAGCGAGGAATACAATCTTATGGCTGCAGTGAAAATGCATACATAGCGAGGTCAGCAGTGCATTTAAAATTTGAGAGATCTATTCACAAGTCTAATAACAGTGGGGAAGAAGCTGTTCTTGAATCTGTTGGTTCATGTGTTTAAGCTTCTGTATCCTCTGCCTGACAGCAAAGGGGTTTGAACAGGTTTTCCTCATATTACCAATGATCAGGTAACCACTACATTACCAAACCTGGTAACAATTTTAAGACTCAATAAATGAACTAATCCAATTTTGAAATGGTTATACTTCAATTATTCTAATAATGGGAATTTGTTCCTTAGGTTCCAGACTCCGACTGGATGAATCACCCCCTCTGATAATTGAACATCCGACTGACCTGGCTGTCTGCAGGGGAGAGCCTGCTACCTTGAACTGTCGGGCAGAGGGGAAGCCTCCACCGGTCATCGAGTGGTACAAGAATGGTGAACGGGTGGAGACGAGCGAAGATGACCCTCAGTCCCAGCGCACTCTTCTACCACATGGCTCCCTCTTCTTCTATCAGTTAAACCAGGGACGCAAAGGGAAATCGGATGAGGGTATATATACATGTGTGGCACGTAACCGCCTGGGATATGTCGTAAGCAAGAATGCTTCACTTTACGTGGCATGTGAGTGATCTGCTTGTTCACTTTGCTTTTTTTATAGATGGTGAATTGAAATCCCTCAACTGGATCTCAAGAAATTAAGACATCTTTTCCTTTAGATAGAATTTATTGACTAAATAGCCACATAGTTCATACAGCACCCCTCGCCCAGCACAGCTTAGTGCATCTTTAATTATTGTTAATCAAGCAATTGAGACGTGTTGTGCTGGACTTCTGGGTTAGCTGGGATTAGATCCCAAGTCTTCTGGTCCACAAGACCCTTTCATAAAGAAAATTAAATCAATTGTTCCTCTTTTGAATCTGCACAGCCATTTAAAAGATTGACATCAGTCAACAGTTCAATCTTTGAATTGATAATCCTGGAGCTATACTGAGTGGTATAAATGGCACAACTTGAAACAGTGTGCAGGGACAGTAAGACCTTTTGCTTTTTCCTTTGCCTTTTCCCAGTTTAGAACATTTCTTCCCAGTTCATATTTTCATTTTCCGTAACCATCCTAAATCTAACCTAAATCTAGTCTAACTATCACCTAAATGGTCCCTGACTGATACAAGTTCAAGCTGGCTGAGCTCTGTTCTGAATATGAGGTGGAGAACTGCCTCCTATCTTGTTGGGCTTTCATTGTACTGGTTAAAATGTTCTCCTTGATGCAATTTCAGATGTTTGGCCTCTCCTTACTTTGTACACTGAAAACTATTAAGATGTGGAGATGCCCAAGTTGAATTGGGGTGAATAATGTCAAAAATCAAATGATTGTAGTTATAGTTATAATCCAACAGGTTTATTTGAAATAGCTAGCTTTCGGAGCTCAGCTCCTTCCTCATGTGTGGTATGATAGAAAGGTATAAGACAGTCTTTATAAGCAAAAAGTGATTAGTCTTTGTTCCTGGACAGCTCCTTGACTGTTTGGGAGCCTATAGTATACATTCAACAAACCTAGCTCATCTTCTTTTAAATTCTACCCATTTGGCTTCATTGGTGATCCTTCCAAGATATTGTCCCTCCTCTCTGTTATAGTTGATTCCTTGATCAATATTGTACCCCTCCTTCCTCTCTATTCCCCACGCTATCTCATCCAAATACCAGGGATATTGAGTTGCCAATTTTTCAGCTAAGTATTGGGCGCAGTGGTTAGCACTGCTGTCTCACAGTGCCAGAGACCTTGGTTCAATTCCCACCCTCAGGTGACTCCCTGTGTCTGTACTTATTGGCCAGTTAGTACACTTGAGTGGCCCATCAATGAGACCAGTGCCCTTAGCGATCCTGGCAGCATTGTGGCCTTTTTTTGGGGTTCCCTGTGCTCACTGCTCCTCCCCCGTGCTATTTGTCCATTCTCCAGTATTGCCCCCTTCACCTCACCCTGCCCTGATTACTCCAGCCATAAGTGTTCTCCTCCACCAACCATCCCCCACTCCCCACCCCACCCCAAACATCACTCTTGCTAGGGCTTTCAGCCTGATCCCGGCAAGAAACTCAACTAGTTTACTCAGTAGAGTAAGATGGGATTTGATATAAATATTCAAAATTAGGAATATTCCTGCTATAGAAGAGGAACTGGTCATCAGGACATAGGCATGGTTGGCTCAGTGGTTAGTACTTCTGCCTCACAGCGCCAGGGACCCAGGATTAATTCCACCCTGGGCGACTGTGTGAAGTTTGCATGTTCTCCCTGTGTCTGCATGGGTTTCCTCCTGGTGCTCTGGTTTCCTCCCATAGTCCAAAGATATGCAGGTTAGGTGGATTGGCCATGCTAAATTGCCCATAGTGTTCAGGATTGTGCAGGTTAGGTGGTTTGGCCATGCTAAATTGCCCATAGTGTCCAGGAATGCACAGGCTAGATGGATTAGCCATGGAAAATGCAGGGCTACAGGGATAGGATAGGGGATTGGGTCTGGGTGGGATGCTCTTCAGAGGGTCGGTGTAGACTTGATGGGCTACATGGTATGCTTCCAGACTGTAGGGATTCAATGATTTAAGGTGATTAGCAAAATAACAGGAGATGATGGAGTTAGGGCAGCACAGTGGCTCAGTGGTTAGCACTGCTGCCTCACAGCGTGAGGGACCCAAGTTCAATTCCAGCCTCAGGTGACTGACTTTCTGTGTGGAATTTGCACGTTCTCTGCGTGGGTTTGTTCTGGGTGCTCCGATTTCCTGCCACAGTCCAGGTTAGGTGCATTGGCCATACTAAATTGCCCATGGTGTTCAGGGATGCGGAGGTTTGGTGCATTAGTCAGGAGTAAATGTATACTAATAAGGGTCTGGCGATGGATCAGGGTGGGTTACTCTTCAAAGGGCCGATGAGGACTTATTGGGCTGAATGGCCTATTTCCACAGTGTAGGGATTCTATGATGACATGAGGAAACAATGTGTGCAAAAACATGTTGTTGCGATCTGGGAAACACTGCCTGAAAAATTGGAAGCAGATTCAATAGTAATTTTCAAAATAGAGCTGCCGAAGAACTCTAAGCTTGTTAGGCAATAGCAGGGCAATTGGGACGAAGTTGGATAGTTCTGAGAGATGCCTCAGGTACGATGAGCTGAATGGCCTTATTTTATGTTGTATCCTGGTCTTATTTTTGTCACCACAGTTTAGGAAGCATGTGAACATCTTTTGAGTGGGTGCCATGAAGTTTCACCTAGACTAGTGGCAGTGAAGAATTTGCAGTGATGTGGGGAGAATAGAATAGCTGGTGTCACTCTTTCTAAAGGCGAAAAGGTTAAAGAAAGATTTCACAGAGCTGTTCAAAATTACAAGGGAGTTTTAATAACAAAAACTATTTCCATTGACCAGAAGGTTGATTACGAGAGGAATGGTCAGAGTATTGAGGACAGGAGTTGGGAGGTCATGTTGCGGCTGTACAGGACATTGGTTAGACCACTGTTGGAATATTGCATGCAATTCTGGTCTCCTTTCCATCGCAAGGATGTTGTGAAACTTGAAAGGGGTCAGAAAAGATTTACAAAGATGTTGTCAGGGTTGGAAGATTTGAGCTATAGGGAGAGGTTGAATAGGCTATGGCTGTTTTCCCTGGACCGTTGGAGGTTGAGGGGTGGCCTTATAGAGGTTTATAAAATCATGAGGGGCATGGATAGGATAAATAGCCAAAGTCTTTTCCCTGGGGTGGGGGAGTCCAGAACTAGAGGGCATAGGTTTAGGGTGAGAGGGGAAAGATATAAAAGAGAGGCAACTTTTTCACGCAGAGAGTGGTATGTGTATGGAATGAGCTGCCAGAGGGAGTGGTGGAGGCTGGTACAATTGCAACATTTAAAAGGCATCTGGATGGGTATATGAATAGGAAGGGTTTGGAGGGATGTGGGCCGGGTGGGACTGGATTAGTTTGGGATAGCTGGTCGGCATGGACGGGTTGGACCGAAGGGTCTGTTTCCATGTTGTATATCTCTGTGACTCTATGACTCTAATCAGCAAATGTACTAGAGACAAATAATTTATCTCATACACAGGGAGATGTTATGATCTGATTTGCAATGTCTGACAGAGTGGTAAAAGTAGATTAATTAATTTCTTTAAAATGGAAATTAGAAAATGTTTATGAAAAGAACAGGCTGTGTGACTGTAAGAAGAGAGTGGATAGTTTATTCAAAATAGCTGCCTATGTATATTGGACTGAATAATCATCTTCGGTGCTGTAATGTTCTTAAAAATTGAAGGGCTTAAGCCCGAAACATCAATGTTCCTGTTCCTTGGATGCTGCCTGATCTGATGTGCTTTTCCAGCACAACACTTTTCAGGTTTGGATTTGAGGCCCACTCCAGGATTTGATGACCATAGTGTTAATGTGTTTTTAATGTGGCCAGACAGGTTAATCAAGATGATCAATCTTGTAAACCTTCCGACATGTCTATGCTGACTGGTAAGATTGGTAGAGCCTCCTGGCTTGTGGGTTGATGTGGTGGTGCCCCTCAAGCAACTTAGCAAACTGTTCCAGTCGCATCTAGTTGTTGAATCAGATATAAGCACATGCTTGGTCTGTCTCTTGTGTCACTAGGTATGGGAAGTGTCTATATCCTATCAATGGAAACATCTGTTCTATGTCTATTATAGTGTATTGTTCTATAAACTTAAAGACTGTTGTCAGTTATCCATTTTACACGATTTCTTTAACATTGAAAGTTACTGTAAGACATGTTAAGTGAGAGCAGGTGCTATATTTGCTAGGGGAGATAGAGAGAGATGACTGAAGATTATCAAAGCAATAGTTCTTTAATGAAATATAAATATGAATAAATTACGCCATTCAGCCCCTCAAATTCATTCTACCATTTGAAAACAACCTGGCTGACCTGAATGTGACTTCACTTCTACTCTCCTGCCTATTTGTTTACCCCATAATTCTCTTATCAGTCAAGAGTCTAATGAACTCAGCCTCAAAAATGCTCAATGATCCTGTTTTCAACACTTAAGTGGGGCAGAGAATTCCACAGATTCATGACCCTCTGAGATATTAAATCCAGTGAAAAGGATAAGGAGTGTTTTTGGAAGTCAGGATGAGGCAGCTTAAGGATCTGCTGCCTGAGGTAGGACAGAGGGAGAGGACACTTACAATCTCCATGGAGACTCAGAACTCTTAAAGAGAAATTTAAGCTTCCAGTTAGTAGCTGAACGTATGACCCAATAAAAATTCTTGTTTTAAGAATCTAATGAATCTAAAGACTAAAAGTACTATTGACTAAACACTATCTTTGCAGGCAACATATCCATTAAACCACAAAACAGAACAATCTCCTTTTTCTGTACAGCACAGGCAAACAGATATATTTTACATTGTCCTTTCTGTACACATTATGTGTTCCTGGAAGTGATTCAAGGTGATTCTTAGCTCTGGAGGATGTTTTAAAATTTGTTTTTTCATGAGATGTGGGCAAAGCCAGCATTTGTTGTCCAATCTAATTGTCTTTGGCCTGAGAGTCTTGCCATGCATTTCAGAGGGTAATTCATCAAGCTGTGAAGGATCTGGATTCACACATAGACCTGGTTGGGTAAGGATGGCAGATTTCATTCCCTAAGATTCCCAATACTTTTTTATATATAAATTTACTCTTTTACAAAATCAAATGAAAAGTTATAAAAGTACAAAAATACAGAAATGTAGAAATAATATCACATTATTGTATTACAGTAATGTTAACAATAAACTACCTACTATTCTTCAAGATACAATCATCTCATATTAACTTAAACTAACTTAAAATAAACTCAAATTAAATGAAATAGTATTAAATTACAATCCAATAAAACTAAATTACATTACATTACACTACTCTACTCCACTCGCCATACCTCCACTGAAGCTCCCGTCCACGCATTTACTAGGCCTCCTCCCCCCAGGGTCCCTGGACCACCATATACGGCCCTCATGGCTATATAAAGGCCCTAATCTGTACTGCCAATAGGTCCATGTCTAAGTAATTTAGAAAGGGCAGCCATGTCTCATAAAATTGTTCTATTTCCATGGTGCACCATACTTGTCAGGTATTTCTCTGGGGGACGTGCTCCATCACAAGTCTGCGCCACCCTGCAAGACCTGGAGGTTTTTCTAACATCTAATTCATTAGCATATTCTTCCTCGCACAGTGTGCAATAATGTTAAATAACCTCTTGTCGAGCTCACTCAAAGAGGGCAGATTCTGTAGTCCCAAAAGAAGGGATACCGGATCCTCCCAAACTTCAATTCCCAGGATCTTCTCCAGCTCATTCACTACGGCACCCCAGTACCCGCGAATCTTGCTGATTTTACATTTGGGACATTTCAGGGAAGATCCTTTCTTAAACTTTGCTAACCTCTCCGGTGCCATAGAGGCCCTGTGGAGGATCTTCAATTGCACAGCCTGTGCTTTATTGCATATTGAAATTTTCTCAAGAGTCCCATTACTTAACCAGATAGGTTTTGAATCACAATCAACAATGGTTTCAAGGTCAGCATTACTAAGACTATGTTTTAATTCCAGATTTATTGATTGAATTTGAATTACACCAGCTTCCATAGTGGGATTTGAACCTATGCTCCCCAGATCATTCGCCTGGGGATTTCTCGGTTATTATTTCCAGTCACATTATCAATGAAACGCTGCTCCCACTTTATTTAATTTCATTTCTCAACCTAGGAAAGAATAATCTCAGAACTGTCTTTCACAGTGAAGATTTTTCCCCCTACTTTTGCTTTCTTTAGCATAAGCTGAGCAAACCTTCCATCATTATTTTAATTCCTCCTGAATTTGGTCTTTTCAACCTGGCACAATGCACCCACCTGTGTTCCTGCATGGTGAACCCATAGAGACGTTTGAACTTTAGCTGTTCCCCTTCTCCTGGTTCCGGACCCTGTTGATGAGTTTTTAGGGACATCTTAGACCCTTTCTTTCTTAAAACCTGTCTCCATGGCAACCTGAATCGCAAACATCTTGTGTCCAGGTGGAAATGGTGATTTGCTTTCGCTGAGAAACCAATTCTCTGTTCTCTGGGAAGTAAGTGGCGAGTTTAAACAATTTACAACACAACATTCTTAAAGTTTTCCTATCTTCCAGTCTATGCACTGTCAGAATTCTTTCCAAGTATAAACACCTTGTAATTTCTTCCTGTGAAACAATCTGGGCCTCTATTAATCTCTAACATCAATTCACTCAAACTTTCTCTCAGGTCATATGTCTCCCTAATTTGAACTTACATTAAAGACACAGTCCCAAGATAAAACAATCTATAAACCTCATAATTCTACAAACCTCCATCCCTCCACCATCAGCCGTCAGTAGTAGCAGTGTGTACTATCTATAAGATACACTGCAGAAATTCACCCAAGATCTTTAGACAGCACCTTCCCAACCGAGGACTACTCCTATCTAGAACGACAAGGGCAGCAGGTACTTGGGAACACCAACACCTGAAAGTTCCTCTCCAAGCCACTCACCACCCTGACTTGGAAATATACCACTGTTCCTTCGCAGTCATTGGATCAAAACCCTGGAATTCCCTTCCACACTGGCATTGTGGGTTAACCCGCAGCAAGTGGACTGCAGCAAATCAAGAAGGCAGCTCACCACCACCTTCTCAAGTGCAAATAGTGGTGGGATATCAATGCTGGCCAGCAAGCGACGCCCAAGTCCCACAAATGAATAAAGGAATTTACAACAGCAATTGGATTCTATCTTACACCATCTCTAACTTTCTGATGACATTACCCAGTGTGTAGTAACTACTACTGAGACAGACTAGCTTTCTGCTTGCATTTGTCACAAATACAGTCTCATATATTTTGGAAGCTATGCTATAAAGGTCTGTATTATGAAACCATTGCACAATTAATTCACATTAAATTTATTATGAATTGGATGTGCCTATTGGTCTTTATTCTAATTGTTCTCATGATTTCCTGCCATTGCTAGTGGACCGTCAGTGCACTATATTCCTGTCCCATTTGAACTGAGTTGTATGTTTTTTGACTGTCACTCAATATAATCTCCCATCGCCAATATTTGTAGAGCTAATAAACAAAGGGGTTCAAGGAAAATGAAAAGATACTTTTTAAATGCTGCTCCCATTTCTCTGCTAGGGCTATCGCAATCCGATTGTGGAGGTTAACCCTTAATTCTTAGAGACTCTCGGACAGTTTTTCTGACTGTGACTCAATTTTGAGGTTCAAAAACTGTTGCGACCCCAAGGTGAGACGTGGGATGGGGAGGAAACGATAAAGCAAGTGGAGGTGAATGAACCAGTGCTGTCTTGGAGCTGGCCGGCCCAAAATTTCAGCTCGTGACCCCAATTGGGGCCTGACCCCCCCACTTGGGCAGTTTTGCTTCCCGGACAATCCTGGAGTGTCATCAAACCATATCCTGACCATGCAGGACATGTAGGAGGATTCCTTTGATCCAACCCAGCCATCTGATAGGACTATGTTTGTATTGTGTATTAGGTTATTCAAATGATTTGAAGCAGTTTGTTGGGTAACGGTGTCCACATTTTGAAGCTGGGCGAAGAGTCTGACAAGTCCAAATTCTGTTCAGGCAATCGCTTTGCTGAAAATTGAGAAACAGCACTGGAATGCGTTAACCTGAGTGAGCGAGAGAGAGAGAGAGAGAAATCCTGCAGGTGAGAGAGAATATGCAAAGGTAAAGGGGGGAACATGGAGGAGGGAGGTTGTTGGTATCAGCCCATCATGTGCTATATAGCCTTTGGTTAATATGTCAAAAAAATCATTGCAACGTAGAAATCTTTAATAAGGGCAGTTAGCCCCAGTGTATAAGGTACTGGTCTCCTAAACTCGGGATTGTTGGTTCAAGTCCCATTTGGGGTGTTGGTTTAAGGATTGCATGATGGCTCAGTGTTTGCATGTTCTCCCTCTCTCTGTAAAGGTTTTCTCTGGTTTCTTTCCACAGTCAAAAATAGGCAGGTTAGGTGGATTGACTCTGCTAAGTGTAGGATTATGGGAATAGGGTAGATGTGAATGGGATGCTCTTTGATGGGTTAATGCGGACTTGATGGGCCAAATGGCCTCTTTCTGTGTTGCAGAGATTCTATGAAATATACTTTCTTAACACTCTGCAGCACTTGCCTCTGAATCATAAGGTTCTTATTTGAAGAACCACTCCAAAGCTTGTATTCTAAAATCAAGGCTTAGGTGCACTGTGAACCCTATCTTTCAGATGAGGGTTTGACCTGATGGACCATTGGCGTGTTCCAGTGGAAATAAAAGAAGATGGGTTAAAACCTGAATTCAGTGGAGAAATCTGAATTCAAACAAAATCTGGAATAAAAAAAAAGACTAAAGGTGACACTGACAATTGTCATGAAAACTCATCTGATTCACTAATGTCCCTTGAGGGAAGGAAATCTGCAGTTCTTCCCTGGTCTGACCTACATGTGACTCCAGACCCACAACAATGTGGTTGACTCTTTACTACCCTCTGGGCAATTACTGATAAATTCTGCTGATGCCCACATCCCATGAACAAATTTTAAAGAATGAACAACAGATTCCCTACCATTTTCTCAATGCATATGTCCTATGAAAGATCAAGAATTATCACCAAGTGACTAAATACTTGCATCTGATGGTGAGTATTTACTCAGCATTACCTCTTCTAGCAGCACTACAGAGTCTTAACTCTATTCACTAGGACAGACTGGACTTTGGGGTATGCAGATAATAACTACAATGCTGTTTATCTCCAGTATATCGATGTAAATATGTATAAAGTGATTAAAAATGAATCTGTGAGAAAGGACTTCTCCACCCTGCTCTGTTTCACAGTCCTCTAGTTTGTTAGCTGCGTACTGCGGCTGCAGTATAGACACCAGTTTCCAGAAGAGTCCGTGCAGCTGGAGAGTGACAGGTGAATTGAAACTCTGCCAGAATTGGTCACAGTTCCATGAGTCTGCAGACCTTTTATCTGCATCCACATTAAAGGCTATGTCACGGTGAGTGAAGGGAGATTTACAAACTATTATCATGAAGCTCTAACCAACCCTGAACTTCCATGAATACTAAACCTGCCTGCCATTGCAAACAGGATCAAATTGAAGTAAGCCGACAGAAGCAACAGAGGATGGATTGATGGGGTTAGATGAAGCTGAAAATGTGTTGCTGGAAAAGCGCAGCAGGTCAGGCAGCATCCAAGGAGCAGGAGAATCGACGTTTCGGGCATGAGCCCTTCTTCAGGAATGAGGAGAGTGTGCCAAGCAGGCTAAGATAAAAGGTAGGGAGGAGGGACTTGGGGGAGGGGCATTAGAAATGCGATAGATGGAAGGAGGTTAAGGTGAGGGTGATAAGCCGGAGTGCGGGTGGGGGTGGAGAGGTCAGGAAGAAGATTGCAGGTTAGGAAGGTGGTGCTGAGTTCGAGGGTTGGGACTGAGACAAGGTGGGGGGAGGGGAAATGAGGAAACTGGAGAAATCTGAGTTCATCCCTTGTGGTTGGAGGGTTCCTAGGCGGAAGATGAGGCGCTCTTTCTCCAGCCGTCGTGTTACTATGGTCTGGCGATGGAGGAGATCAAGGACCTGCATGTCCTTGGTGGAGTGGGAGGGGGAGTTGAAGTGTTGAGCCACGGGCTGGTTGGGTTGGTTGGTCCGGGTGTCCCAGAGGGGTTCTCTGAAACATTCCGCAAGTAGGCGGTCTGTCTCCCCAATATAGAGGAGGCCACATCAGGTGCAGCGGATGCAGTAAATGATGTGTGTGGAGGTGCAGGTGAATTTGTGGCGGATATGGAAGGATCCCTTGGGGCCTTGGAGGGAAGTAAGGGGGGGAGGTGTGGGCACAAGTTTTGCATTTCTTGCGGTTACAGGGGAAGGTGCTGGGAGTGGAGGTTGGGTTGGTGGGGGGTGTGAACCTGACAAGGGAGTCACTGATGGAGTGGTCTTTTCGGAACACTGATAGGGGAGGGGAGGGAAATATATCCCTGGTGGTGGGGTCCGTTTGGAGGTGGCAGAAATGATGACGGATGATACGCTGTATATGGAGGTGGGTGGGGTGGTAGGTGAGGACCAGTGGGGTTCTGTCCTGGTGGCGATTGGAGGGGTGGGGCTCAAGGGTGGAGGAGCGGGAAGTGGAGGAGATGATGTGGAGAGCATCATCAATCACGTCTGGGGGGAAATTGCGGTGTTTGAAGAAGGAGGCCATCTGGGTTGTTCGGTATTGGAACTGGTCCTCCTGGGAGCAGATGCGGCGGAGACGAAGGAATTGGGAATATGGGAAGGCATTTTTACAGGGGGCAGGGTGGGAGGATGTGTAGTCTAGGTAGCTCTGGGAGTCGGTCGGTTTGTAGTAAATGTCCATGTTGATTCGGTCGTCCGAGATAGAAATGGAGAGGTCTAGGAAGGGGAGGGAGGAGTCTGAGACGGTCCAGGTAAATTTGAGGTCGGGGTGGAAGGTGTTGGTAAAATGGATGAACTGTTCAACCTCCTCATGGGAGCACGAGGCAGCGCCAATACAGTCATCGATGTAGTGGAGGAAAAGATGGTGTTGGTGCCAGTGTAGCTGCGGAAGATGGACTGTTCCACATATCCTATGAAGAGGCAGGCATAGCTGGGGCCCATGCGGGTGCCCATGGCTACTCCTTTGGTTTGGAGGAAGTGGGAGGATTGGAAAGAGAAGTTGTTCAGAGTGAGGACCAGTTCAGTCAGTCGAAGGAGAGTGTCATTGGAAGGGTACTGGTTGGTACGGCGGGAAAGGAAGAAGCGGAGGGCTTTAGTCCTTCCTGATGGGGGATGGAGGTGTACAGGGAGTGGATGTCCATGGTGAAGATAAGATTAGATGGAGGAAAGGTGAGGAGGTTCATGTGGAATGTAAACACTGGCTTAGACCAATTGGGACACATGGTGTGATTCTGTGCTGTAAATTCTATCAGGTTCCTGCATGGACTCAGGAGATGCCAGAAGCTCAATGTACATTTATTCTTATGAATAACTACAAACAGAAAAACAGCCTGTGATTTATTCAGCTTGTCTCACACAATTATGTAACTTTATACAATGTACATTCCACACCACATTTAAAGTCGTGTGATCTCGCATGACTTGCAGCAGGAACTGATTTGGGAGGGAAGCACCTGGATTTCTCTCAGATTCCCCCCACCCCAAACACCTCCCCCCCCCCCCCACCACTTTGCAGACATTTCCCAAAGACAGAAAAAAAAGATGTGCACCTTAGATAGTTTGGCTATGCTAAATTCCCCAAGGATCTGTAGTTTAGTTGTTTGGGGTTGGGGAGGTGGTGGGGGTTGGTGGGGAGTCTGGGTGGGATGCTGTTCAGCGGATCAATGTGGTTTTGATGGGTTGAATGGCCTGCTTCCATAATGTAGGGATTCCATGTTTCTATGAATGTATCACTCAAGTCCTATTGTTATTTCTCTACCCTTTCCAATGAATTTTACTCAATTAGAAAAATAACTTTACAAGATGTGGAGGGCTGGCATGGAGCCTCTTATTGTCTCATGCAATTCAAAATTGTTAATCCTGTTTGGTTGAGGTAATGCCTATTGGCTGACCACAGAATATCTGGGTGTAGGTTTATGTGGAGCCTAAACACAGCCTGGGACTGAGTGACCTGTTCTGTGCTGTACATTCAATGGATAGTATCTGGTCAGTGTTGAGTGAACGCAGGTGGTCCAGTTACCCAACTACAATTACACCAGCAGCACAAATCTGCCCAGCCTTCTCATTTAGTGAAAGAAAATCAAAGCACAAGACACCATTTGATTAAAATTCACAAAACTACAATACAAGCTGTCAGGAAATCTGATCGGCAGCAGCTTGAAGCAGTTAATAAATCTTTTGATCAGCTTTAGTTTTTACATGGGTCCACTGTTTGTTCTCCATATGTTAAGCCCTTGATTAATCACATCAAAAGTTTCTTTCTTTCCTGCCGGATTTGATTCTAATCTTTTTCATGTTTTATTGTTTAGGATCTCCCTATAAAGCAAGCCCTTGTCCTTTACATAAGTGTCCAGGTAGTGCTCGTAAATCTCTGTTAAATAACTGATGGTGCATGGAGGTTATGCTGACTGATTTGGTCCCATAATCCTTTGTACTTGGCACCCTCAGTGGAATATTCTAGAATTAACTTGACTGTCCCTAGGCCAGCTGTATAATTTAAATCTGTGGGTTTTTCCCCTGTATTCATACTGCTAAAAAAAAGGGATTTTTTTGGCGGAGGAGGGAATAGCTTGATTTATCCTGATTTCTTCAATCATGGTTTCATTCAGTCAAGTGGATGGATTACCATCCACATAAACACTTGCATTGATGTTTCGATAACAGACTGTTTTTACTTTTTGAAGTTCTGGACTTTTCCTATCCAAAAAAACTCAGAAAAAGAGAGACTCTGGAATGTATTTTCTACAAATGTCCTTACTCTGATCGAGGGAATTAGGGAGTGGTGAGGGCTATTTATGTTTAGCTAACAAAATGCAGATACTATGCACATCACATGAGTTCACAGAATCATAGAACCCCTATGGTGTGGAATTAGGACATTCCACCCAGACTCACCCTGCTACCTTATAATTCTTCATTTTCTTAAGGCTAATCCACTTAGCCTGCAAACCCCTGCACACTATGGGGCAATTTAGCATGACCAATCCACCAAACCTGCACATAGAGTCGTAGAGATGTACAGCATAGAAACAGACCCATACTGTGGGTGGAAACCCATGCAGACACAGGTAGAATATGCAAACTCCACTCAGACAGTCACCCAAGTTTGGAATTGAACCTGGGTCCTTGGTGCTGTGAGTCAGCAGTGCTAACCACTGAGCCACCATGTTGTGAGTTACATTTCTTAACAACGGAAGGTAGAAAATTGGAAAAATATAACCAAGATAGCTTTTTTAAGAATGCCTTGCACAGTGGGAGAAGCACTAATTTTGTTCTCCTTGTGGTAATGGAAATGTAGTTCTGAGATTTGGAATTACTGTGTTGTTCCTACATCCCAGGAGCTTCGGAGGCTGAGGGATGCCTTAGAAGAGGTTTATAAAATCATGAGGGGCATGGATAGGATAAATAGACAAGGTCTTTTCCCTGGGGTGGGGGAGTCCAGAACTAGACGGCATATGTTTTGGGTGAGAGGGGAAAGATTCAAAAGAGACCTAAGGGGAAACTTTTTCACGCAGAGGGTGGTACGTGTGTGGAATGGGCTGCCAGAGGAAGTGGTGGAGGCTGGTACAATTACAACATTTAAAAGGCATCTGGTTGGGTTTATGAATAGGAAGGGTTTGGAGGGATATGGGCCAGATGCTGGCAGGTGGGACGAGATTGGGTTGGGATATCTAGTCAGCATGGAACAGTTGGACCGAAGTGTCTGTTTCCGTGCTGTATATCTCTATGACTCCATGTCATACTCCTCTGTTCAATGGCATGATTAAGGAGGGGGCTTTCAGCAGGACACAGGTCTTGTATATATGACTATAAGGGCCACAATATCTGTCTTGAATCTAGCCAAGCTAAAGAAAATGCACTTTTTGTTGTTTGCAGAGCTAGCTCAACAGTTCTGATAGTCGGTGCTAATCTTTAATACAGTTTCCACTTTCACAGTTGGCATCAGAAGACTGACTGCAATTGTTTTGAGAATTATTTGCCATTCGGAACTAATAATCACATAAAGAAGATGTAACAAATCCCTTGAGAGGATTGCTTGCTTGCCTAGTCTTTCAGCTAGGACAAGGGGTGAAATCATTCTGAAACATACTTGTGAGTTCTGGGTTCCTTTCCAAACAGAAACCCAGGTCAAGCTGAAGAAAGTTTAAAATAAGTTACTGAGTAATCAATGTCACTAGAATTGCAGCTTGTCCGCTATTGGTGGAGCAGACTGGATAGGCTGAATGGCTCTGGTGAAGAGTTATTTCGACTTGAAATGTTAGCTTGCTCTCTCTCCATGGATGTTGCCTGACTTGCTGTGATCTCCACCATTTCTTGTTTTGAGTACAGATTCCTGCATCTGCAATAGTTTGCTCCTAGACTGAACGGCCTACTTTCTGCTTCTATGTCTTATGATCTCACGGACTCTCCCTGGACATGTACGACTGTCCTGAAAGCTTAGATACAGGCTGGCCACATTTGAAGCTCAGGGACTGCAAACATACACAGGAGTACTTCAAGATTGCAACTGGCTCAGAGATTCAGTAATGTGCTTCATTGATAAACTTTGTACTAATAGCCTGACCAGATCACCTTATCTAATGGCCCATTGGCCTGAAGGATTGTCAGGAACAAAATGGAAAGCATTCTGACAGAGTTTCCTTTCCAAATCTCATTAGCCAGGCTGTTCACATAACTAGCACTATCATGGTGTGTTGTGAAGCAGTGTGTTTTGGAATTATTGTGCCAATCCCAGGAGGTATGCTCAGGTCTAATATCCCATTTCTTGCCCTATTGATACAGAAGGTAAACTGAGTGATCACGTGGGTAAATCTCCATTGGTTGTTGTGGGTAGAGTGGTAGTGGGAGCAGAACCCCAACAAGAACTCATTCCTGTACCTTCATGCAACTCTTTAAACTAATCATTCAGCCATTATTCTTGCAGCTCCCAAACTCTCTGCAAATACTAAAGTTGAAAAGTCCAAGAGCAACATTGAAGCTAAACTAATGCATTTGACTTGGAATATTGTGTGCAATTCTGGTCTCCCTCCTACCGGAAGGATTATAGAATCCCTACACTGTGGAAACAGGCCATTTGGCCCAACAAATCCACACCGACCCTCTGAAGATTATCCCACCCAGACCCATTCTCCTACCTTATTACTCAACATTTCCCATGACTAATGCAGCTAACCTACACATCCCTGAACACCATGAGCAAATTAGCATGGCCGCTTCACCTAACCTGGACATCTTTGGACTGTGGGAGGAAACCAGGTCACCCAGCATAAACCCACGCAGGCATGGGGAGAATGTGCAAATTCAACACAGACAGTCACCTGAACCTGGATTCCTGGCGCTGTGAGGCAGCAGTGCTAACCACTGAGCCACCATGCCACCCCATATGTTGAGAAACTTGAAAGGGTTCCAAAAAGATTTATGAGGAATTTGTCAGGGTTGGAGGATTTGAGCTATAGGGAGAGGCTGAATAGGTTGGGGCTGTTTTTCCTGGAACGTCGGAGGCTGAGGGGTGACCTTACAGAAGTTTATAAAATCATGAAGGGCATGGATAGGATAAATAGACAAGGTCTTTTGCCTGGGGTAGGGGACTCCAAAATTAGAGGGTGTAGGTTTAGGGTGAGAGATTAAATGAGATTCCCTACAGTGCAGAAACAGGCCCTTCGGCCCAACCAGTCCACCCCAACCCTCCGAAGAGTAACCCACCAGACCCATCTCCCTCATGCACGTAGCACTATGGGCAATTTAGCATGAGCAATTCACCTAATCTGTACATCTTTGGGCTGTGGGAGGAACCAGAGCACCCGGAGGAAATCCATGCAGACACGGGGAGAATGTGCAAACTCCACACAGACAGTCGCCTGAGGCTGGAATCAAACCTGGGACCCTGGTGCTGTGAGGCAGCAGTGCTAACCACTGAGCCAGAGGGAAGAATTTAAAAGGGACGTAACGGACAACTTTTTCACACAGAGGGTGGTGCGTGCTTGGAATGAGCTGCCAGATGAAGTGGTGGAGGCTGGTGCAATTACAACATTTAAAAGGCATCTGGATGGGTACATGACTAGAAAGGGTTTAGATGGATATGGTCAAGTGCTGGCAAATGGGAAAGTGAGGTCTGCAGATGCTGGAGATCAAAGTTGAAACTTTATTGCTGCAACAGCACAGCAGGTCAGGCAGCATCCAGGGAACAGGAGATTCGACGTTTCGGGCACAGGCCCTTCTTCAGGAATGAGCAGAGAGTGTTCAGCAGGAGAAGATAAAAGGTAGGGAGGAGGGACTTGGAGGAGGGGAGTTGGAAATGTGATAGGTGGAAAGAGGTCAAGGTGAGGGTGATAGGTCGGAGTAGGATGGAGGCGGAGAGGTCAAGAAGAAGACTGCAGGTCAGGAAGGCGGTGCCGGGCTGGAGGGATCCGGCTGAGACAAGGTGGGGGGAGGGGGGATGAAGAAACTGGTGAAGTCCAAGTTCATCCCCTGCGGTTGGAGGGTTCCCAGTCGGAAGATAAGACGCTCCTCCTCCGACCGTCGGGTTGTTGTGGTTTGGCGGTGGATGAGTCCAATGACCTGCATATCCTCGGTGGAGTGGGAGGGGGAGTTGAAATGCTGTGCCACAGGTTGGTTGGGTTGGTTCGTCCGGGTGGCCCAGAGGTGCTCTCTGAATCGCTCCGCAAGTAGGCGGCCTGTCTCCCCAATATAGAGGAGGCCACACCGGCTGCAGCGGATGCAGTAGATGATGTGGGTGGAGGTGCAGGTGAATCTGTGGCGGATATGGAAGTTTCCCTTGGGGCCTTGGAGAGAAGCAGCTTTCCGTAGAGACCACTCCCTCCGTGACTCCCTTGTCAGATCCACACCCCCCACCGACCCAACCTCCACTCCCGGCACCTTCCCTTGCAACCGCAGGAGGTGCAACACTTGCGCCCACACCTCCCCCCTCACTTCTCTCCAAGGCCCCAAGGGAAACTTCCATATCCGCCACAGATTCACCTGCACCTCCACCCACATCATCTACTGCATCCGCTGCAGCCGGTGTGGCCTCTTCTATATTGGGGAGACAGGCCGCCTACTTGCGGAGCGATTCAGAGAGCACCTCTGGGCCACCCGGACGAACCAACCCAACCAACCTGTGGCACAGCATTTCAACTCCCCCTCCCACTCCACCGAGGATATGCAGGTCATTGGACTCATCCACCGCCAAACCACAACAACCCGACGGTCGGAGGAGGAGCGTCTTATCTTCCGACTGGGAACCCTCCAACCGCAGGGGATGAACTTGGACTTCACCAGTTTCTTCATCCCCCCTCCCCCCACCTTGTCTCAGCCGGATCCCTCCAGCCCGGCACCGCCTTCCTGACCTGCAGTCTTCTTCTTGACCTCTCCGCCTCCATCCTACTCCGACCTATCACCCTCACCTTGGCCTCTTTCCACCTATCACATTTCCAACTCCCCTCCTCCAAGTCCCTCCTCCCTACCTTTTATCTTCTCCTGCTGAACACTCTCTGCTCATTCCTGAAGAAGGGCCTGTGCCCGAAACGTCGAATCTCCTGTTCCCTGGATGCTGCCTGACCTGCTGTGCTGTTCCAGCAATAAAGTTTCAACTGCTGGCAAATGGGACTAGATTAGGTTAGGATAACTGGTCAGCATGGCGAGTTGGACCGAAGGGTCTGTTTTGTGCTGTACATCTCTATGGCTATGATTCTATAACTGCAATTGTGGCCAAATGAATCCATCAGACATAAGGGTCACGTTGTAAAATCTCACAGTTGGTTCCACATTAAAGCTTGACACCCATGCAAGGAATCGAGGGTTGATTGTGTCTGTCAATGATTGGCACAAGTTACACCATTACAAAAGGAAGAGTTTAATCATTTCTCTGCAGGCTTTGCCTGGTTGTTTTCTTAGTTTTGGATGCTGTGGGGGTTGGGTTGGTAGAGGGGAAATTCAGCCAATATACTTTAATATTTACCTCATCTGTTCAACTTGATCTCATACTAATGAAAAATATTTTTCCTGTTGGTTAATATTTATAAAAAATCTTCCTTTAGAGTCGATCCAAGTATAGTGAAAATGTCTCATTGTGTCGCTTTTGGTTTCCTTCGTTTCAATGGATACAATCAAAAAAGATACCGATCATTAACTTTTACAGAGATACTACTGCTTAACACAAATGTATAAATAGTCACCAGCTTTTAGCACCACAAGAGTTCCTTTCTCATTGCTGCTGTATAAACTGAAAAGTTGGAAATGCTTTAAGATTAGATTACTTACAGTGTGGAAACAGGCCCTTCGGCCCAACAAGTCCACACCGCCCCACCGAAGCGCAACCCACCCATACCCCAACCTAACACTACGGGCAATTTAGCATGGCCAATTCACCTGACCTGCACATCTTTGGACTGTGGGAGGAAACCGGAGCACCCGGAGGAAACCCACGCAGACACGGGGAGAACGTGCAAATTCCACACAGTCAGTCGCCTGAGGCGGGAATTGAACCCGGGTCTCTAGCGCTGTGAGGCAGCAGTGCTAACCACTGTGCCACCGTGCCACCCAGCAACAATAAGTCCAGCAACAATAACAAAATGGCAGGAATTTGGGGTTTAGATCTTCTGTCTTCCAGACAGTGGGAATTCTGTTGCTGGTGTTTAGGTGAAAGAGAGAAAGACATAAAGTTGATAATCCCCGGTGGTCCTGGAAAGCTATGAATCCACTGAACCCACCTCCAAAGTTCGCATTTCAAATCATGAACTTAACATTTTAATGTCTGATATTGAAACAGCCTTTAATAATTTAAGAAAGCTATATTTACAAAGACCAGTAGAGTCCAGAGAGAGATGCAAAGACTTGTGTTACTGATATTTATAGATGCTTGTTCCAAGCCCCTAATTTAACTGCTATACAAGTGTTCTTACTACTGAGAATTTACTGCCCAAACAGTATTGTCTTTTCACCCTCTACAGAACACTTGGTTCTTGCATTTTCTTTTCCCTGAGGTGCAAGGTGACAGAGTGTTACTGCCAACTGTGCTCATTAAGAAAAATAATTTACACTTAATTTGTGTTGCAATTAAATAGCATCCGGTATGCATGAGCAGGCCTTCAAATGAACAATATGTTAGTGATTGCAGCTTTGAAGAAGCTACAAGGCCCTCATTAACATTACAGCTTCCCAGAGGTCTTGTTAGTCATTTACTGTGTCAGCCAGATTGTCCAAAAGAATTGTGGGACTGAGAGAGACCCTGTCTGTTAACTGAGGCGGCAAATCATACCGTGGTGACATTTGAGAGCGCATGGCAGAAGGCCTAGAAGGTATAATCATCAGTGAGGATTTTAATTAAAAACAGGAGCTGAGTTGTCCCACTGAGAGGGTGGGAAGTCATAGTAATGGTTTTAACAGCACAGGCCTCATCCAAGAAAGTGGTGGACTGCAAATCCTGAGTTTCATTTCTACCAAGCTGCCTTTGAAGATTTTCACCTACATCAAAAAGGAAGTTTATCACAAAACTTCCATTAATCTTAAACTATCAAAGGACTGCACAGATCTGGGTTCCTTTTATTCTGTAAAGGTGCAATAAGGTAGACATAGAAAGATATTTTCACTTCTGATGCAAGGGCAATAATATAAGCGAATCACTGATAAATTCAATCAGGAGAAACTTTTCCCCCAAAAGTATGTGGTGCTTGCCACCACAGAGTTGTTGATGTAAATAGTGTCGATTAGTTAAGGGGAGGCTTGCTGAGTGTATGAGGAGGGAAGGAACAGAAGGTTTTGCCAGTAGGGTGCAATGAAGTAAATAGAGTGGGAGGTGGATCATGTGGAGTTTAAATATCAACTGAATGAACAGCTTCTGTGCTTTAAATGCTATGTAATATTGCACCAGGGAACCATTCAAATCATTTTAAAACAATTATACATGGAGGAAAATTTCAGTGAAGCCACAGAGGTAATGAACATAGATAGTTCAAGCAGATACACAGGAATCCTTGCCGTTTTTTTATATTGTATTCTTGCATTATCATATAATGATGATTCTTCCTGAACAAGTGCATCCTTAGGAACATTTGTTCGTTGTCACATTTATTCACAAGATGTGGGCATCCCTGGCGAGGCCAGCATTTATTGCTTATCCCTAATTGCCCTGAATATGGTGGTGGTGGTCGAGGGCTGTCATACTAAACCAGTGCAGTCCTTGTCCTTTGGCGAGGGAATCTCAAATTTTAACCCAGTTATAGTGAAGGAATGCCGATTTGGTTCCAAGGTACGGCTTGGAGAGGAACCTGCAAGTGATGGCACTCCCATGTATCTGCTGCTCTCAGACTTTCAGCTGGTCGGGGTCACGGGTTTGGAAGGAGGAGCTGTTGGAGGAGCCTTGGTGAGTTACTGTCACTCATCGAGGTGAATTGGATTTTGTGGATACAGTGAATAGGGAGCTAAAACAGCAGAACACACTCTTGTTAGTGTTCAAATCAGTACAGATAAGTCTGCCCCTCTGGTTTCTCGTTATTTAACAAGTGGCCTCTATTTATCTGTCATACTACCTATCTACTCACTCCTCTGCCTTTTTCTGTCCGCTGACTTTACTTGCTTCCAGAAACACCTCACAACCGGTGAGCCACACTGATAGTCTCAAAATATAGTGATGCAGACTTATGAAAGGTATAAGTTATAACGTACATTTGAACACTTTGAAAATTTTAGGTACAATCACAGCCTATTTTGGGCCAAGTCTGAGTTTGTACTCCACTGATGTGTAGGTGACACATTCATCAGTTTGTTGGTGGATGCATGCAAATAAAGTTAATATGATGCACTAATGTAATATCCTCAAATTCCCATACTATCTTGTTTATTCCTATCATTGCACTTTCAAATATAAGCTAGGTTTTCAGATTTGTTAACTGCTGTGCTCTTAGATTTAAACAGTCCAATATTACAAATTAACGCTATTACTCAGTGTTTTAATTGATTGTTTGATTTGGTTTTAAAGTGTCTTTGTGGCGATTAATGTACTGGATTTTTTCTGCAACAATTCAAATTACCTGAGGTTGCTCCAGGAGCATTCTTCTATGTTTACCAACTTGGAACAGGAGAATGCCAGGCACTCTACACCCTCGGGCACTTTCATACTAGCATATACCAGCTGGAATTTACCTGTGTTCATCAGGAAAGCAATGCATGTGGAGACTGTTATTCACAAGAGATGCCATGTTGAACAGTTACCTGATGAAGGAGCAGCACTCCAAAAGCTGGTGCTTCCAAATAAACCTGTTGGACTATAATCTAGTGTTGATTTTTACCGATGTTGAACATGCTTCAACCAGACAAAACAATCACTCTCTATTGGAAGATATGAAAAGGGTTTTATGCTCTTTATTCCTTCCAGAGATAGCTGGGGTGCTAACATCAGTGATTACTTCCTCTCTGTGGACTTGTGGTAATTCAATCTAAAGGAACCCCTCATTTGCCTCACTTCCTGAGAGTAGGGTATCCTGCCCCATAATGAAGCAGTTGCTGTGAGGCCTGCTCCACTCTGTAAAGGCATTGTTTTAGACAAGCAGCTATGCTAAACTGCAATGGGAATAGAGTAGATGCCTACCTCTTTAAGATGCCACTATTCTTAGGGTGTCTGATAACATGAATTCCCCTTCATCTCGCTTTCCCAAACTGTGTAAGCCTCCAATGAGGTGTTCTTCACATATGGAACTTGCCTATATTGTTGTTGCCTTATTTGACAGGGTGTAGCGGCTCAGAGATTCAAGCTTCTACCTGATCAGAACCCTTGCATAGTCCGCCTCCTGCTAGCCACGTGAAAGGTGGACAAGTCTGTTCAGTCCATGGATGGGAAAGCGGGCACTTCACTAAACAAACCAACCTTGCATCTGCCTGGTACGTGAAAGGCAGGAAGGTGGTAACATTAAATGAATAAACAGGCCATGAGGCAGGAAGACCATCGCAAAATCTCACTCCCACCGATTTAACTGGAGTGGAGGCAATAGGGTCGATTAAATGGCTGTCCCATCACATTGATCATGGAGAAGGACATTAAACTCCTTAATTTTACTTATGAAACATATTTGACTATTTTGGAGATGAATCTACTTTATACCTTACAAATCACTTCGGCCCCCATGAACATATAATGGCATTGATTGCTTGAAGGAGTACTGCTGGGGACTGACTACAATGGGGAAGAAGTATGCTCCTCATTGTAGTGACTGCTGTCTAGTCCCATACTGCAGTTATTTACATGTTGTTACTAAACTCCATATCCGTTCTTGAGTATGAACACTGGACGTTAGATCACATTACAGAGCTATTTATTGTTTGTAAAGTTAAATTGGGGTCTATTGTCCAGTGTGTTGCAGGGTGATGAGAAAATGAGCTGTTTGCTGTGTATTATAGGCTGGTGGAGAGCTATTCTCCGTTTGGGAAGCTATTGCTGTTGTAAAGGATTCCCCTCACTGCCCAAACCTTAAACATGACCATCGTTTATTAGTCATGATTTGGAGATGCCGGTGTTGGACTGGGGTGTACAAAGTTAAAAATCACACAACACCAGGTTATACTCCACTATCACCTGATGAAGGAGCGACACTCTGAAAGCTAGTGTGCTTCCAATTAAACCTGTTGGACTATAACCTGGTGTTGTGTGATTTTTAACGTCGTTTATTAGGACTGAGAATCCCTCTGCTGGCTCATAGCCCTCATTGCACCCTGACGCTGAAATGAAAGCGGGTTAATTTTGGGCCAGAGAGTGATAAAAATCCCTAATAAAAGTAGCCTCTTTAAAAGTCCAGATTTAACACGCAGTTTTATTCCTAATTGCTGATTGTCATAATTTGATGTGGCCTGGAAATGCTGAATCAGAAATCTGTAGCGAGTGCATGCAATACTTAACATCATTTTCATGGAATGGTACGTGTGGAATCTTCACATGCATTTCCAATGAAGGCATGGTCTTCAGAGCAGCCCTGTGCAGGATGATCCAGGGCTCAAAGGATGAGGTTTTACATCTTCTCTGTGTCAGTGGAGGTTATGTTTGAAGTTGGGGGGGGGCACATGGTAGGGAGGTTCAGAGGTGGAGGGATCTCCTGTACCTACAATGGGCAAAAATAGCAGGCCGTCCTGCCCCTAAGTTCAGTAGCAGCTAGAGCTGCTCTCGCTGTTATCACCAACACACTCCTGATCCAAACCAAAGATGCCTGGAATTGAGCAATCTCTTTATTCGGTTCAGACCTGTAAGACAGAGTCGCACCTCAGTTACTCTGCCTTTTAAAGTGATGTCCTTAGGAACTTTCTGGAATAATTGTTGCTAGAACATTTGGACTGAATGTTTCTGGATGATTTTGGGATCCCCGTGTGGGAATCAAATGAAAGGTCCAACAAGTGTTGTGCTGGGAATAGACCCCTGGACATGATTTTTCTGCGATTGGTCATTCAATGACAGAGGACATATTGGCTGTTCAACTAAAGATTGTGGTCAGGGTGCTAAAGCCACCATGTGATTCTCTAAGTGATGAGACATCAGCAGTTCCACCGTCCAAGGAGTGTCTTGTTTTTGAAATAGTTCAGTCAGGTCTTTTGCATCCACCTTAGAGAACAGTTGAAGAATGTTGGGGGAGTCTTTGGAGGATTTTCCTTTTCATGTTCAGGTGGCCTTTAAGGATGTGACCCTGAATCACCAACACAGTCAGGAGCAACTCGGCTTAGTAACAGAAGGACAGGTGCTCTGAAACGGCACCAGTCTCTCAATACAACCTCAGAGTGTCATCCTAGATTTCAAACCCAAATTCTACAGGGATGTCTGGCACACAAGTGTCTCATCCTGTAGTAAGTCTGAGGACAGCTGTCACCCAAACACTATCCACAGAGACCTGATTATAACGAGGAAAGCATCCAGGATACAGGGCAAGAGTGGGGACTGACAGTTTATTTAGTTCAGAGTGAGGCCTGGGCTGTTTTAGGCTCTTCGACCTTATTTGCATGACTGGACATTGGCTTCGAACTGACATTGCCTGCAATTGCATTACTGGTGGAGAGCACAGGTTTGAGATGGAGAGTGACCCTTGGAAAGGGGTAACTTGAGGTGAGGCAGGATGGGAGATGGGCAAAGGGAGAGTAGAGAGCCTGTGGTGGAATGGGGTGGGGATGGGTTGGTTAACATCATGTCTCTGAGGTATGTTGTGCTGCTCAAGGACCGATAAATAAAATCTGTCTTTTCATGTTATGGCAGTGACAGAACAAACCATTCTAATGATTTGTATGGTTCTGTAGCCTGTAAATGGAAGGGCTATGGTATCTCGGTGTCAATGTTAGTGCAGGGCCATCTTCAATAGCCTTTCCCTCAGAAGAGTTTCACTAGGTATGCCTCGGGATTAAGCATGCGTATGCTCATGATCTTATTTCATTTCAGCCTTGCGGGATGACTTTAGACTGCAGCCAAGTGATGTAGTGGTGGCCTTGGGTGAACAGGCAGAAATACAGTGCTTGCCACCTCGAGGCTACCCAGAGCCCACAGTAACATGGAAGAAGAATGGGGCACCTCTGAATGTAAAAGACGACCGTTACAGAGTGAGTCCATCACTTGTTTCATACCTGGCCTGGCCAGTCTGTTGCCTGCTGTGAATGGAAAGGCATTGTGATGTGTAAGGTTCAGAAACTTAACCACTGAGGAAACCAATTGGGGAGTTTGTTTCATTTAATATGGAATGCACCACACTCTGTATAAGTGGCATCCTCACTTATCTAGACCAGGATAATCTGCAGAGTACAGACCAGACTTAGCCAGCCTATGCTTGCAATTTACAGAACAAAATGTCTCCTGTTCAACGTGATTCCATGACTGGGCAGCACTTGCTGCACAATCTTGTATGTGCTCATAGCTACACCAATAATTAACCGAGGATATCCATCCATTCGAGTTTTGAATACAGATCATTAATGAATGCTAGGCATGACATATGTAAATACTGAGAGACAAAAGGAATATCTTTAGTCTGGAGTCTCATTTACATGACCTGGGAGCTTGGGAGCCTATTGTTCCTTGGGATTTCCTGCGTGGATAAAGTTGAGGATCAGCCATGTTCATAATGAAAAGATCAGCAGCCTCAAATGGGCTGAATGATCTACTGCTTTTTTGTGTCTTTCTTGGGTCCTTGTAAAAACACCCACTCTTCTCCACACTGGGTAAAACTTTGACATTTGACTTATTTTTAAAAATGTGTTGATGCTGTGGGAAATATTTATCACATTGAACATAGGGCATGGATAGACAACTGGTCTAATCAAGAAATATGAGATCGTGACTCAAATCCTGGGAATCCCAGGAAATGCAACTTAACCTGCTGGACAAGTTGACTGATCCACTAATTTGTGACTGTAATACAGTAACTCTCAGTTTTCTTTCAATGAATCTTGTGCTCTACCTGTTTAGCAAGGGAATGTCATGAGGAAAGCTTTTGTCCACTTGGACTTTGTCTCAGCTCCAGGTTTTGGCCTTTACTGCAGATCACTGTTGGCAAGCTCATCATTTCCCAGACTCACTGGAGTGACTCGGGAGTGTACATCTGCATAGCGATGAATAAAGTGGGACGGCGGGAGAGCAGGGCTGCACGTATGTCCATATTAGGTACGAGCAAATTTACAATTAATACACGTGTGCAAAATATTGAGAATGTAATTGGCAGTGACAAGGATCTGTGTTTTTAGAAGGATATATGATGACAAGCATACAAGATTACTCCATTGAACATGAGACGAATGGCTAGTTATTCTGTTTTTGGCAATATTGCCCTGGTAATATTCAGGAGAACTTCCTGCTCAACTTTCAGTAATGTAATGTGATCCATATGAACAATTCGACATTGCCTCAATCTAATGTTGTACCTTTACCAATCAGCACTGCCTCATAACTGCCTTTTGTGTGCTACACTCTCAGCCAGTGGGCCAAACTCTTTTTAAATGTATATGAATAAAATTCCAAGGCAGCTTCTAACTCATCCAATGCCTGGATCTATCACAGACTTGCTGTAGCTCAGATTGTGAAGTAAAATTTGAATTATCTCCTAGTTTTCAGTCTGAGTTTGAGAAGTGGGTGAAGGTGCAAAGTCCGGCAGCAGGTTACGACTCACTTCCTTTTGCTGGCAATCCCGTAACTCTGTTTCTACTACACTCCAGAAAAGCCGACCTTTGTCCTGAGGCCGAGTGATGTGACAGTAACAGCTGGGGATACCGTGACATTTCCCTGTGAGGTCCGTGGTGATCCAATGCCACGTGTACACTGGCTGAAGGAAAATGGTGACCTTCCCACAGGGAGGTGAGTAAAGACTGGTTTTAAGGGGCAATGCGCCCAGGTCACCAACAAGCCATGGCTCCTATTGCAGGAACAACACCTTATCTTCTGCCTGGGCAGCCTACAGCCCAGAGGACTCAACATTGAGTTCTCCAATTTCAAATAACCTTCCTCCTCATTCCCCAACTCGCTTCTCTTCCCCCTCCCTGCCACTCCTCCCTGCCACCAATCGGACTCATTCCTCCCATTGACCAACCAGGTCGTACCCTCCATCTGTCTTCACCTATCCCCACTTCACCACCCTGATCCCATTTCCCCCTTTATCTGCAACTCCCCCTACATCCACCCCCAGTCCTGAAGAAGGGTTACACTCGAAATGTCGACTTCTCCACCTCCTGATGCTGCCTAGCTGTGTTCTTCCAGCCTCCTGCCAGGTCGCCAGCTGGAACATACTCCCTGAACTAAAGCACTTGTTTGATCGTTACTCCAGAACAATTTGGAAATGAAACAAAAGAAGCAAGTTGTATTTGAATCATCCATATCCTCAGCACTCTCAAATACTTTATTGCCAATAGAGTATGTTTGAAGTTTAGTCACAGTGGTAATATAGGAAACAAAGCAGGCAGAATTTCCAAGGGATAAAAATTACTCAGGATGTCAGGGAGAACCCTGTAAGAGTCACAGAGCCATATAGCATGGAAACAGACCCTTTGGTCCAACCAGTCCATGCCAAATACAATCCCAAACTTAACTAATCCCACCTACCAGCTCCTAACTCTCTTCTTTCAAACAATTTTTGGAATATATTATGATGAGACCAAGGTTATAAAAGTTTACAGCAAAGAAACAGGCCCTTCAGCCCAACCTGTCCATGCTGCCCAGTTTGATGGTTTGCTGTCTTATCTGACAGTGCACTCATCCTCAATAGCCAAGCTAAAATTAAAACTGTTGCTCTTAATTTTGGACTTGCTAATATATTCATCCATCCTTCATTTAGCTTCTAACATCTGTCTGATTTCAGTGAGGTGCTTTAAAGTCCCTTGGTCCCATTCACATCTGACCCGAGAGTGAGTTGGTTCTTGAAGCTGAGTATGGAAGGCAATTAATATTCCTCTTTGCGCTCTAACTATAGTTTTCATTCAACAGGTACGAGGTGAACTCTGACAACACAATAACGATACACTACACTACTCTCAATGATGCAGGCCACTACACCTGCCTAGCAGAAAATCTGGTGGGTGCAGCCTCTGTGTCCATCTCCCTCTTTGTGCAAGGTGGGTTTTACATTTGAAATGCTTGACTTATAAGGAGGTTTGGTAAAAGCCTGAGAGGGAAGTAATCTGAAACCACATCTGGCCAAAGATGCTGGTAGAAAAGTGACATGAAGCTTTAAAGTTTAACATCCTAAAAATGAACTGAATAATGAGATAAGAGTGATTGTCACATATATTGCTCATAAAAGAGTAGGGAGTAGGGAGAGGGTTGAAAGATCCTCAGCTGCCATGTTAGTTTTGTAGAGCTATTCTTTTGGTAGAACATAGAACATAGAACATTACAGCGCAGTACAGGCCCTTCGGCCCTCGATGTTGCACCGCCCGAACATACTAATCTGAAGCCCATCCCACCTACACTATTCCATGTACATCCATATGCCTATCAAAAAATGCATAAACGACAATTATTCAGATCTTTACAATACTGAAGCCATGAGATTCAGTCCATGCGGATAGGCCTATTGATTTAAATAGTTTAGGGAAGACCAAGGGAAGGTATAAGTTATGTCAGCAGAGTACTAGATATAGGATTTCATGTTTCACAAAATGTAATTAGGCAACGGAATGAGTTGCTGGTTCATACTGTGAATTCAGAATCTCCATAAATCTTAAAAAGAGAGCTGGATAGGTTTCTAACTGTGCTTGGCATAACAACACACAGAGGTTTGCTACAGTATTCCTTTAATTCACTCTTGAAATGAGGACACTGACCAGGCCAGCATTAATTGTCTATCACAAATTGCCTAGAGGGTAGTTAAGAGGCAACCACATTGCTGTGGGTCTGGAGTTAAACGTAGGCCAGACCAAGGTAAGGATGGCAGTTTCCTTCCCGAAAGTGAGTGAACCAGATGTCAATTCTGATAATTGGCAATGGATTCATGGTCATCATTAGACTCTTGATTCCAGATTTTTAAAAATTCGATTCAATTCCACCATCTGCCATTGCGGTATTCGAATCTGGGTCCTCAGGACATTATGTGGGCTTCTGGATTAACAGCCCAGCAACTATACCACTAGGGCATCACCTCCCCCAATTGGGAGATGTTAATTACAGTAACTGTGGTCTTCTTGAACTTGTGTGCTTGCTTTCAGGGATTGAAGAGGATTTTTTTGAATTCTCCTTCCCTTGAATTAATTTTTCCTTTATCTTTTGTCCCTCAGAAAGACCCATGGTTGGTTTTTTTTTGAGGAGTCATGGTGCACAGAGTAGACATGAAATGGATTTGATGGATCAATTAGTCCTTTCTTACTCTCTATCTGTCTGTTTAAAATGGACCATTCCTTGTTCAATAACGGAACATTAAATCAAAACAGTCAATATTGAAAATACCCATCAACATTAGAAAGGAAAGATGTATTACTCCGCCTGCAGTAGATCCCACATTGCCCCGACTGGTTCATGATTTGGATTTTTATTATCTTTTAGATGCTGTTGATTCTGGCCAGAGAGACAAGGAGAAAGACACTCATCGGGAGTTGTTGGATGTTAGGATTTACCTTGACAACGTTACTGTTCTTCCATCATCTGCACATGTCTATCTCCACTGGAAGGTAGGGATCTGGTTTCTAAGCCTATCTTTCAAGAAGTTACTCTTTTACTCTGCCCTTGTTTGCCCCTCGGCTGATTCCACACCTAATGCACTTTAAGTCTGTAGTGAAGAGATAAAGATATGGTAGACAAATTTGGTAATGACATCAGGATAAATAGAAAGTAATTTGTGAAAAGAGCACAAGGAGACAACAAAAAGATACAGTTGGGTTAAGAGAATGGACAAAAATGCGGCAAATGGAGTATACGTGGGAATTGTCCACTTAAGAATAAAAAAGAAGCATAATATCTAAACAGTGAGAAAAGCTCTGAGATGCAGAGGGATCTGGGTATTCAAGTGCGAAAAGGTTATTATGCAGGTACAGCAAGTAATTAGGAAAACTAATAGAACATTGTCATTTATCATGAGGGGAATTTAATATAAATGTACGTAAGTTTTACTTTGGTTGACAACTATTATAGTCATCCTTGGATGGGAGGGTCGAAGGTCTCATGGTATTATGATGAGACTATTAATTCAAAGACCCAGGTAATGTGCCATGAATCCAGACATGGTAGATGGTGGAATTTGAATTCAATTGAAATAAATCATTTGGAGTTAGGAGTCTAATGTTGACCATAAAACCATGTCAATTAGGAAAAAAAATCACTAAAAACTTTCAGGGAAGGAACTGATATCCTTACCCGGTCTGGCCTGTAGTGTACGTGACTCCAGACCCACGCAATGTATTTGATTCTTAACCACTCTCTGAAATGGCCTAGCAAGCCACTCAGTGTGACAATCACAGGAAAGCCTGGATTACATGACATTGACCAAGGTTATAATCAGATCAGCCATAGTCTTATTGATTGGTGGAGCAGGCACAAGGGGCTGATTGGCCTACTTCTGCTCCTAATTTTCATGTCCATAATGCACTCCCTGAGAGTGTGGTGCAGAATGGTTTGATGTTACAGTATTCAGTTGAGAATTAGATAGTTATGTGGAAAGGAAGAATGTGCAGTGTTCTGTGGAGAAGGCAGGACAATGGCTGTAGCTCAATTGCTCATTCTGAGAGTTAGTGCAGACATGATGGGCCGAATGGTCTCCTTTTGTGCTGTAACAATTCTATAATTCTGTATTTCCTGAAGAGTTTCCTTTATTATTTGGATATCACTGAAAATTTGGAGTTCCCCAAAGTTGAAGGTTATATCAGTAATCAATCAATTCCCTCAGGAAATTAGGTAAATGAGAATGACTCAATGACATTAAAAGTTATATTGACATAGCACGTGTTTGAGGAAACCTATGAAAGGGAGACTCTTCACTGCTCATTGTAAGGCAAATCATGAAGACATTAACTCCATCAGGATCTTAACCTTATATTTAGTTTATGGAGTAGTTAAGTTATATATACCTCAAGGGAGCTTTAATCTACATCAAACCTAATATCAAACATATTCATTATTCATTATAATGCTGGCATGGAGCCTCACATTATACTCAGGATTGCATGTTTGGCTACCTTGGCCAAAATAAACTGGGAACAGCTACTGCTGGGAAAATTGACAGCAGACAGGTGGGAAGTGTTCTAACAGGAATTGGGCAGACTACGGATTCAAAACGTTCCCTTTAGGGTGAAATGTAGGAGCAACAACCCCAGAGAATACTGGATGTCAAGGAAAATTCAGAGCTGGATGAAATGAGCAAGTGAAGGGTTCAACAGATACAAAGGGTGCAAATCAATGGAGGCCCTAGTGGAGTATAGGAGTGCAGGGAGTGCGATTAGGAGAGAAAAACAGGAGCATGTAAAATCACTGATGAGCAAAATTAAGGAGAGTCCAAGATATTCTACAAGTATATTGAGGTGAAGAGAATAACTAGGGAGAGGGTAGGTCCCATTAGGGAAATCTGTATGTGGAGCAGGAGGACATTGGTAAAGTTGGAGAGAAACATAGAATCCCCTACACTGTGGAAACAGGCCTTTCAAGTCCACACCACTTCTCCAAATAGCATCCTCCCAATCCACCTACCCCGCACAACTTTGGACTGTGGGAGGAAGCTGGAGCACCTGCATACTTGGCAAGAACATGCAAACTCCACACCGTCGCCTGAGGGTGGGATTGAACCCAGATCCCTAGCACTATGAGGCAGCAATGTTAACCACTGAGCCACCGTGCCACCCAAGCATTAAATAAGTACTTCACATCTGTCTTCACTCGGGAGAAGGAGAATTTGGGGATATGCACTGAGGTCCTCGAGTATATCGACCTCGGGAGTGGGGAGATATTGGAGGTTTTGGTGGACTTAAAAGTGGACAAACCCCCAGGTGCGGGTGAGTTATATCCAAGATTGCTGTGGGAGATGAGGGAAGAAATCACTGGCTTAAATATTTAATTCCCCTCTGGCCACAAGGAAGGCGCCAGAAGACTGGAGGACAGTTAATGTGCTTCCACTATTCATGAAGAGATAAATGAGGGAATTGCAGACCAGTGAGCCTCACATCAGTGGTAGGGAAACAGTTGGAAAAAACTCTGAAGGAGAAAATCAATCTCCATTTCAAGAGGCAAGAGGCAGGGATAGTCAGCATGGCTTTGTCGGAGGGAGGTCATACCTAACAAATCTGGTTGAATGTTTTGAGGAGGTGACCATGTGTGCAAATGAGAGTGGGGTAGGGGATTTAGTTTAAATGGATTTCAGCAAGGCCTTAGATAATGTCCCACATGGGACACTGATAAGGAAAGTAAAAGTACCTGGGATCCAGGGTAACTTGACAAGTTGGATCCAGGGTAACTTGACAATTTAGATCCAAAATTGGCTTAGTGGCAGGAGACAGAGGGCAGTGGTAGAAGACTGTTTGGGAGACTGAGATGTATTATGCAGTGTTGTAGCTCAGGGATCAGTGCTGTTTATGTGAACTGTCGATGCTGTAGTAAGCATCTTGAGGGGAAGCTTGCAGATGATACAAAGATTGACCAGGCGATTGTCAGTGAGGAGGAAGGTCTAATGTTATAAAAAGATAAAAAAAACAGAAGATATAAATGGATTGGTCAGGTGGGTAGATCAGTGGCAGACGGAATTTAACCCTGATAAATGTGAGGTAATGCACTTTGGAGGAAGTAACAAGACAAGGGAATTCTCAATGAATGATAAAACACTAGGAAGCTCAGCAGAACAGAGAGATCTTTGGGGTGCTTGGCCACAAATACAAGCAGATGGCTGGACAGGATAATAGCATAGTCAGGAAACCACATGGGACCATTGTTTTTATCAGTCTAGTCACAGGTTATGCTGGAGCTGTACAGAAATCTGGTTAGGCCACACCTTTAGTACTGTGCAGTTCTGGTCACTGCACTATAGAAAGGGTGTGATTGCACTGGAGTTTCACTAGATATTGACTGGGATGGAGCATTTTAGCTGTGAAGAGAGCCTGAATAGGCTCAGTTTGTTTTGCTTGGAGCAGAGAAGGTTGAGGGGACACCTGATTGAGGAGTATAAGATCATGGATAGGGTGGAGAGAAAACTGCAAGGTCACTATCAGATAGTGACCAGGACAGGGAGGTTGTAGGTTATTTATGAGAATTGTATCCCTCATAATACTGCTCTTCGTAAGATCAATTAGTCTTGCTAATGGGAGAAATTGAGGACCGCAGATGCTGGAGAGTCAGAGTTGAAAGGTGTGGTGGTGAAAAAGCTCAGCAGGTCAGGCAGAATCCAAGGAGAAGGAGATTTGATGTTTCGGGCATATGTCCATCATCAGGAATTGCTAAACCCAGTCATTCCACATGAATTTTCTCTTTGTTGCTATGTACTTAAGCTACTTGGTCAAAAAGGGAGTTCACCAATCTGCACAAAACTCATTCAGTTTTCTCTCCTTTGGCAGGTTATTTCCCCATCCCAATACATCGAAGGATTTATGGTTTCCTTTCGTTCTCTGCTACCTCTGAGTGTGGAATGGATGGAGCAGCAGGTTGCCCAGCCCCTTGAGAGGAGCATGGTCCTGACTTCCCTAAAGAGGGGCTACATGTACGAGTTCAAGATTCAGGCATACAGTGGCAGATTCCGCAGTCCAGACAGCAATACAAAGCATGGAAAGGTTCCCGAGGAAGGTGAGACATGAAGACTCAAGATTGCCCCCTACAATGGGTAATAACTGTTGGGAGGGATATCATGTCTAGAACATAGATACTTGAAGTACAGGCTATAGGGGTTTGAGGCTTACCGTCAGTGCTCTTCTGCTGTTATAATGTGGCTCAATTGATAACACTCTTGATTCTGAGTCAGAACATAGTGTTAAAATCCCATTCCAGATACTTGTACAAAGAGTCTCGGCAGGTGCTTCAATGCAGCACAGAAGAAATTGTATAGTGTTAGACATGCCTTTCTCAGATATGAAGTTAGCCCAGTGGTAGAATCCTCTATTCTTTGTGGCTAAGTGCTGGGTGGGCCTGTAAGATGGTGACTGTCAAGATAACCCGCCCAATCAGACACCGATCGCCTCATTGCAAGCTGACAGATGAGTGACAGCACGTTTCACAGCCTATCACAGATCTCAACAGTGTTCTCTTGGTTCACCTCTGATTGCCTGGTGGCTTCTGGGTCGAGGCCTACTTTTCGGGGATCCAATGGCGTCAAGATCATTAATGTTCTTAGTGAGTTTTGAGAAGATTTGTAGCTCAAGTTGAGGTTCTGGATGTAGGTTTGCTCGCTGAGCTGCAAGGTTCATGTTCAGATGTTTCATCACCATACAAGGTAACATCTTCAGTGGGCCTCCGGGCAAAGCATTGCTGATGATTCCTGCTTTCTATTCATATGTTTGGGTTTCTTTGGGTTGGTGATGTCATTTCCTGTTGTGATGTCATTTCCTATGGTGATGTCATCTCCAGTTCTTTTTCTTAGGGGGTGGTAAATTGGGTCCAAGTCAATGTGTTTGTTGATTGAGTTCCGATTAGAATGCCATGCTTCTAGGAATTCTCGTGTGTGTCTCTGCTTGGCTTGTCCTAGGATGGATGTGTTGTCCCAGTCGAAGTGGTGTCCTTCCTCATTTGTATGTAAGGATATTAGTGAGAGAGGGTCATGTCGTTTTGTGGTTAGTTGGTGTTCATGTATCCTGATAGGTACTTTTCTACCTGTTTGTCCAATGTAGTGTTTTTTACAGTCCTTACACGGTATTTTGTAAATGACATTTGTTTTGCTTGTTGTCTGTATAGGGTCTTTCAAGTTCATTAGCTGCTGTTTTAGTGTGTTGGTTGGTTTGTGGGCTACCATGTTCTTGTTGTGAGGTTGGGTTTGTGGGTCAAGGGCATGGGTAGGAGGGGAGGAGGAGACTTTGGCAATGACAGCAGTATGGCTTCCAGATGTCATCTCCTGTCCCCCCATTCATGTCTATACTTTGATGAGGGCAAATGGAGCTCTCCTACCCCACCAAACAACTCCAGTGGGTCACTCAGGTTTTGCATACAGGAAGCTAGCTAGCTTTCTTGCTTGTTGGGGAGGCAGAGGATTAGGGAGGTGGTGAGCTGAGGCTCTAAAATGTCCACTACGTAGCCAGCTAAAGGTCTTATTTGGCGGTGGGTTGAGAAAACTCTCCCAGGGATCTTCTTGCCCAAAACATAATTGTGCCACAGCAAAATGGGGATGGCTATCTCCCCGGGCTAACTCACCCAATTATTTCCCCTTGACACCATCTACAGGAAGGAGAAAACTCCATCCTAGTATCCCCATTGTCAACCTTTGCTTGACTTATTTGTCATGATCACCTCCCCAAAGTGTTTTACAGCCGAGCGAAGCACTCTTTGAAACCATAATCTGTAATTCACTCAACTAATTCACATTCAGCCATTTCTGACAGGTGGCAGTGGAATAACAACCAATTCTGTTTTTCATGTTGGTTACGAACTAAGTATTGGCCAGGATGCTGAGGTAAATCTTCTTCAAAATAACACTATGGGAATGTGTATGTCTACCCAAGTAAGCAAATGGAGCTTTGGTTTAATTCTACAACTGAAAGATAGGTGTAATGCTTCCTCAGTACTGCATTCGATTAGCTGAGATTTTTCTGTTCATGCCCTGTAGTGAGACTTCAAACCGGAACCTTATAATGGAGAGGAACCCATGCCACCTATAGAGTTACCTCCAACACTCTTTGAATAGCTTTTGGCATTTTGAAAAGTAGAAAGTGGTATTTCTCCTTCAACCGACATCACCAAAATAGTTTATCTGATCGTCATCACATTGCACTTACATTTTCATCTTGCAAGTTGATGCAAGCTCTTTCTTCCTATGTGTCTGCCTTTCTCTTCATGTTATAGGATGTGACGAGAGTTGTCACTCAGTGTTGTTCATTTTAAATACCTTGCATATGGTAAAGGTTCCTTTGGAGAGTGGTGCTGTCCCAATATCAATAGAATAAGTGAACATCAAAGGTATAGGAGGTATAACAACCTGGGAATACTGCTGCAAATAACTCACTTCCTGATTCCCCACAGCCTATCCACTTGTCTATTCGGCACAAGTCAGGAGTATGATGGAATATTCTCCACTTTCCTGAGTGAGTACAGCCTTCAACAACACTCAAGAAGCTCAACGCTATTCAGAACAAAGCAATCAGATAGATTGGTAATCCATCTTCCATTCACTTCCTCCACCACTGACACACAGTGGCTGCAGCATATAGCACCTACAAGAATCCTTCAATTCTCTTTCCCCAGCACCTTCCATGCGCACGCCCTGTTCCACCTAGATAGAGGTGAAGGTAGCAGTTTGGCTTCACCACTGCCCATTTAAACCACACAACATCCTGACAGTCATTGGGACAAAATCCTGGAACTTCCTTCCTAACAGCTCTGTTTAGGTATTTACACCACTTTGACTGCAGTAATTCAAGAAGGCAGCTCATCGCCACTTCTCCAGGGATGGAGAACAAACATGGGTCTAGCCAGCGATATCAGAATCTCATAAAAGAATTTTTAAAAAGCAGAAATATAATTTTGAGATGATTTGTTCTCTATTTCCAATGGACTCGTTATTAGCTTGCTTATGGTGATAGATACAGGAGCTCAGCATTTGTGAATTCTAGGTACAGACCCACATTGAATGTTAATATTTTGAAGCCTTCCTAAGAGTAATCCTCATGCATTACATTTTCATAAGTGATTAATTCCCAAAAATCTATCTTTTGCTTGTCGGTTTGGACATTTCTTGCCCATATTCAAGGTGCTGGAAAAGGACAGCAAGTTGGGCAGCATCTGAGGAGCAGGAAAATTGACGTTTCAGGCATAAGCCCTTCATCTGGAATGAGGCTCATTTCTTGCCCATATGTGAGCGTTTGGTATTTGCTGTTAACACGGTGTCTCCTGTGCTTGATGTTTAGTGCCGGATGCTGCTCCCCACAGTGTGATTGTAGCAACGACGGAAAGTAGGAATGGCAGCATTGTGATCAGCTGGGAACCCCCTCCTCCTGAGTCACACAACGGCATCATTAAAGGTTACAAGGTACGATTACAAACTGATGAGGAATGCAATGTGCACCGTGTATACGGGACAATTCAGGGGGACCTGAAGATATCTAATCAGTTCCACCTTAAGGAACTTAAATTCAATTAAGAAATCTGGAATTTGAGAAAATGTTAACATCGTCGTGAGTGTGAAGTAATGAATTAACAGCATGTGTCTAAGAGATTAGAACTGAACCATGATGGAAGATGATGACTGAGAAAGAGCTGTTATAGAGATCACACTGGGGAGAAACTCTGAGCTAGGTAAATACAAAATGTGTAAACAGTTAGTCTGTAAATAAAAGGCTATTGTTAAAATATACACAGACTACTGCCAAGACATTTAAGAGACAACGGGACTCCTATAAACCCAACCAGAAGACAAAACTTTGAGACTGCCAGTATTAATTGGTTAAAGGAATATTAATAGTATTAAAGGAAAAGCTGTCTTTAAAGTGATTATAAACAGAGGTTTGTTTTTTCAATAATGTATTGCTCACTTGAGGTGATTTAAAACCTTTAAATAGGTTTCATGAATGTGCTTTCTTCCAAGCGTGTAAGTGCTGTCTCACTGTTACAGTCTTAATTTCTATACATCTCTATATGGATACTGGCTGAGTGTCTATAGAGGTATCATGGAGTAACTGACTGATATCAAGTGGCATGGGCGTATGAGGTAGAATGAGAAGTGGGTGGGGATAAGGAGTGAAGTTTGGAGAGCCTTTTGTAACACTGATGTCTCAGAGAACTGATATGGCCATCAAGAATGAGGAGATATGTCTTCACCCAGAGAGTCGGGAGCCTGTGGAATCTTTTGCTACAGAAAATGGTTGAGGCTAAAACATTGAATACTTTCAAGAAATCGATAAGGGATATGGGAACAAAAGGTAGAGGAGAAGGCAGGAACAGGGGACTGAGTTGGATGATCAGCCATGATCATATTGAATGGAGGACCAGGCTCAATGTGCCAAATGGCCTTTGCCTGCTTTTAGTTTCTATGTTTCTGTATTTAAAACAGGCTGATTTGACACTCACTATCCTTTTGACTGCTCCAACATGTCTCCAGAGTCAGCAGACCTGACTTGATCAAGCCCTTATCAACACCCTATCCCACCTCAGAACAAACATTACACGTAACAAGGCCATTATATTGAGGATGGGAGGTGGGGGGAGGGAGGCAGTGACAACAGGTTGAAGACTTCTAAATCCAACCTCTCTGGTAGTTCACAATGATGATGTCAATGGCACCGACTTCCTGATTCAGTGGATTGGCAGGAGTTCCATTGTATCTCTCAGCACCTATTGAGTCAATGTCTTCAAGACTTGGGGAGAGCGAAGGAAGATCTTGCAGGAGACAGACAGCTAGATTGGTAATCCATCTTCCATTCACTTCCTCCACCACTGACACACAGTGGCTGCAGCATATAGCACCTACAAGAATCCTTCAATTCTCTTTCCCCAGCACCTTCCATGCGCAGACCCTGTTCCACCTAGATAGAGATGAAGGTAGCAGTTTGTCTACACCACTGCCCATTTAAACCACACAACATCCTGACAATTCCTCCGCCTCCACCACATCTGTTCCCAGGATGACCAATTCCACCATAGAAAATCCCAGATGGCCTCCTTATTCAAAGACTGAAACTTCACCTCCCACATGGTCCACATTGCCCTCCAGTGCATCTCCTCCATTTCCCGCACCTCTTCCCTTGAACCTCACCCCTCCCAAAGCAACAAGGACAGACCGCACCCCCCTGCCCTCCTGGTTCTCACCTTCTACCCCACCAACCTCCGTATACATCGTATCATCCTCTGCCACGTACAAACAGACCCCACCACTAGGGATTTATTTCCCTCCCCAGCGTTCTGGAGAGACCATTCCATCATGCGACTCCCTTGTCAGATCCACGCCCCCCCCCACCAGCCCACACCCGACTCCCGGCACATTCCCCTGCCACTGCAGGAACTGCAAAACCTGCGCCCACACCTCCCCCCTCACCTCCGTCTAAGGCCCCAAAGTATCCTTCCACATCCAACAGAAATTTACCTGTATCTCCACTAATGTCAACTACTATATTCGTTGCACCCGATGTGGTCTCCTCGACATCAGGGAAACAGGATGCCAACTTGCAGATCACTTCAGAGAAAATCTCTGGGACACCCACACTAACCAACCTCACCATCCTGTGGCTGAACACTTCAACTCCCCCTCCCACTCCACCAAGGACGTGCAGGTCGTGGGCTTCCACCATCGCCAAACCCTAACTACCCAACGCCTGGAGGAAGAACGCCTCATATTCCACCTTGGGACCTTGCAACCCTTTTGCACCTACTCATTGGCTCCATGATCACCTATCTAGCTTCCCAGCTTACTATCAACAATCCTTTTGTCTACCAAATCTCTTATTTCTCTCGTTTTTGGTCTGCTCTCCACCTCTCTGCTCACTCCTTTCCCCTCTGCCCACAGCCCCATCATCAGTTTAAATACTACCTTTTCTCAGCTGCTTCTAGTTCTGAAAAAAGGTCGCAGGATTTGAAATGTTAACTCTGTTTTCTCTCTCCATAGGTGCTGCCAGACCGACTGAGTTTCTCCAGTAATTTTTGTTTTTGTTTGTTTTAGATCGCTAGCATCCTTTATTTTATTTCAGCTTAAAAGCTTGTTGAGAAATGGTACAAAGATGAAAGGGTATGACAATGACGATGGCAGACTGGGCCCCACAGAGGAATACCATGTGTGTCACAATAACATACAGAAACCACCATACTTCCCTGGAAAGTGACTTACCTCACCCTGTGTGATTATGAGAGACTCCCACCAAGTTCTAAGTGCTGAATTAGCTTTGAACTTGAGTGCTGAACAATGTTGGTCATTTGTCACCTCGTTTAAACCCTGCTGAATATCTGTGGTGATGCCATCAGGACCTTGTGAACACAATGCTTGTTGCCTTGTTGAATGTTGGTGAGTGTCCCTGGAAGGCCACACTGCAAGGAATACAAGTGAGAGAAACAAAATAAAATGGGTGAAAAATATAAATAAGAGCCTAACCCATGTTGCAGAATGTCCCTGGAGCTCAAAAAGCATCATGGAGATGATGCAATAATATGATTAATGAGAAATTAATGATATTAAGCTTGAGGTACCTTTTCCACCAGTCTGAGCTCCCGTGAAGCAAAGAACGACACCATGAATCTTGATTTCAGCACAATGAGCAAAATGACTAATATTGAACAGACCTGCCTTCCATAGCAAGTGTCTGCCAATACCTTATTGTTTCCACATCAAGCAAATGCTGGTACTAGACCCTTATACTTATGAGAAGTAGATACTTCAGGGTCTAAATTTTTGTTGAATATTTCCAGAACTCTTTGGGAATGCAACTTGATGCAGCACCTTTATTAATCAAGTGAAGAGATGTGCATTGGTTGTCAAGTAAACAAAATGCCAGAACTGCACTGCGGCATAATTTTCATTTACAAGAAATTGTCTGGAAATCTGGTGGATACTCATCAGGAAGTCTGCCTGATTGTCCTTTCTTCTTGGGGGACTGAGTCAATTTGTAGTGTCACTACCATTGCCCAGCTAACCCAGCACAGTCCAGGGACCTTCCCTCCTGATTCCAGCGATCCCTGGATAAACGGACACAAAGTCACGGCAGTAGTATCAGAGCGTGATTGGCCAAATTCTTAAATTGTCATGGAACTAATGATAATTTTTGTGTGTTTTCTATCTCTCAGAGTCATGCAGAGATGGCATGAGATTCTCTGTGTGTAAAACAGATTTTATTTATAGTACTTTTGATACTTCTAACTCTGACTTCCAGCTCTTCCTACAATAGTTCACCACTTTGTGAAAGAACACTATAGCTTAACCAATCAAGCACAGTAAACATCAATAGTAAGCAGACTTGCATAATCAAACACAGAAAAATTAAACACTATGCTTGTGTTGTGCACTTCCTAGTGTTTCATTTCATCTTCTTCCACATATTAGATTAGATTCCCCTACAGTGTGGAAACAGACCCTTCGGCCAACCAGTCCACACCGACCTTCCAAAGAGTAACCCACCTAGACTCATTTCCCTCTGCCTAATGCACCTAACACTATCGGCAATTTAGCATGGCCAATTCACCTGACCTGCACAACTTTGAATTGTGGGAGGAAACAGGAGCACCCAGAGGAAACCCACGCAGACACGGGGAGAATGTGCAAACTCCACACAGACAGTCGCCCGAGGTTGGAATCAAACCCAGGTCCCTGGCACTGTGAGGCAGTAGTGCTAACCACTGAACCACTGTGCCGTATAAGTGGAAGTTTACAGTAATTTGTGCTTCAATTCCAGCTTATTCTTTTCGCTCTTCTGTAGTGATTCACAGCATTTGTATCTGCAGTCAGAAGGGTTTAACAGGAAAAATGTCACTTCCCTGCTGCTGACACATGTACAGAAATCATGGGGACAATGTCCACAGACTTCTTCCGGTTAATCAGATAGTCAGTCATTGACAATTGAGAGTTATTTAATAATGCAAATTTGGAAGGTTAGGCCTCCTCGGTCACAATCCAAGGCTCTCAGCATCAGCACACTCAGCCATTAGGGTTAACTTTACGGCCAGGGATTTCCTCAGAGTTATTCTCTGCTTCAATCTTGTGCCTTTGATTGAAATGTGGTGGGAAACACTGGGTTAGATTTCTCCACTGAGGCCCCTTGGTCAGGGAGCGTGCGGGGAAACAATCACTCTTTGTGGTAATCTCTGGAGTAGCCAGAGGTAACACTTCATCAAGTTAACATGGTACGTGGGCTCCTGAGATTGGAAGGCCAATCAGAGACCTCACAGCAACAGTAGCATGCCATGGGAAATATTGATTTATTTATTTATTGTTGTCACATGAACTGAGATATAGTGAAAAGTGTTGTTTTGTGTGCTATCCAGGCAGATTGTACCATACCAAGTACACCAGTGTAGCAGAACAGAGTGCAGGCTACTGTGTTACAGCTGCAGAGAAGGTGCAGAGAGAGAGATCCAAATTAACATTTGAGAGGTTCGTTCAGAAGTCTGATACTAGTGGGAAAGAAGCTGTTCTTGAATCTGTTCATATGTGTATTCAAACTTTCGTATCTTCTGCCTGACGAAGGAGGAGGGAAGAGAGTATAGTGGGGGTGGGAGGAGTCTTTGATGATGTTGGTTGCTTTCATGAGGTAGAAGGAAGTATAGATGAAGTCAATGGATTGAAGACTCATTTCCATGATGGACTAGGCTCTATTCTTGACTCTCCATAGTAAATGAGAGAGGAGGCACTCCAAATTCTGGTCTCCTTGCTATAGGAAAGATGTTATGAAATTTGAAAGAATTCAGAAAAGACTTACATGGATGTTGCAAGGATTGGAGGGTTTGAGCTGTAGGGAGAGACTGAAGAGGCTGGGGCTGGAGGGTCAGCGGCTGAGAGGAGACTTTACAGATGTTTATCAAATCATGAGGGGCATGGATAGGATAAATAGATAAGTTCTTTCTCCAGGGGTGGGCGAGTCCAGAACGAGGGTGAGAGGGGAAAGATTTAAAAGGGACCAAAGGGGGACAGCTTTTTCACACAAAGGGTGGTGCATGTATGGAATGAGCTGCCAGAGAAAGTGGTGGAGGCTGGTACAATTACAACATTTAAAAGGCATCTGGATGGGTACATGAATAGGAAGGGTTTAGAGGGTTATGAGCCAACTGCTGACAAATGGGACTAGATTGGTTTGGGATATCTGGTCAGCATGGACAGGGTCTGTTTCTGTGCTGTACATCTCTCTTACTCTAAGACACTAAAATGGAGGTGTCCTTCCTTTAACCATTTCTCCATGTCAATAACATGTTGCACCTTAAAGATGTTGCACCAGTCTTGCAGTTTGGGATCTAAGCTCTAATCGCAGACCCCACGTCCCTCGTCTATGATTGGGATGTCATTCCATCGCATGCAGGAGAATGTGGAAAAGCCACCTTCAGGGTCCCACCTGATCTCCCGAAAGATGATCCAGAGGTGGAGGAGTTGGAGCAGGTGTACACTCTTACCGGTTAGCAGCATTATTGCAGGATCTTATATTTCCAGATCCCTTTCATTGGAAAGAATTAAAGCCTTTTATTCCAAATGACCTGAAAAGCTATTGTCACTGTGAGCACCTCTGACTCTTGGCCTATTTGGTGGTTGTTTTGACAAGGAATCCAACCCCCAGAGTTTCAGCCACATTCTGCTTACAATTGTTTTGACTATTGCAAAATTGCAGTCGAAAATCTCTCGCTTGGCTCCTCACCAACTGTGTAAATTCCTAAGATTCCTCCCATTGTGTTCCATTTATAGCTTGAATCCCTGGGCTTCGAAGCTGGATTTTATAAACAATGTGAGTGCAGATTCTAAACTTAGAAAGATAGCTTTTATTTTTATGTTGTAATTTCAGCCAAAGTTGGGAATAGTGGGGGTGGTGCTGGCAGTCCAAATGCTGAGTACTTGTACAACGGTGTTGCCTTTGTGAGTTGGAATGGTTGGCAGAAATGGTGTCTTCCAAATTCATTTCCCGGGAGGTTTCCCACCCTTTTCTACATCCTCGCCCTGATTCTAAATCCCAAAATTGCTACTTTTCTCCCTCGAGACTTTTGTTTACAGTAAATGATCTCAAGAGGCTTGGGCCCAAGACCATGAAATGAGCCCAAAATAAGGAATTGACCTTTTCAACACCATTCGCTTAAAACGTCCACAATAGTTTTGTGCAACTATGAAGGAAATATGAAAGCTGCTTATAGTAAAACTGCATGTGGTTAATGCTTAATTGGTGGTCATATTGTTCCTGTTTGATGCGTACCTTAAGTGTATACCGATGCTGACCCCAGGATTTGTAAATGCTTTATTTTCCCCTCACTTCTATGAATAGGTCATGGGGGAAAAGTAATGTGATGAGCAGTCTGCTGTATCCAAATTATCCCTTCATATGCAGTAGAAGGTTAGCTCAATAATTTGATGTTTTGGCAATCTAGTTGACTTATTTATGGCGCACTGAGAATGCCAGGGTCAGAGTATTACATAACAACTGCTTATGGAGAAGCTTATTCCCGAAAAGTTGACTCTTTTGCTCCTCGGATGCTGCCTGACCTGCTGTACTTTTCCAGAGCCGCACTTCTTGACTCTGACTCTCCAGTATCTGCAGTCCTCACTTTCTCCTAGTCGCTGTAACCTTACTGCGAAGCTTCTTCATGGGAAGAAGTTCTCCTCCTCGCTCTACAAGGATCTCAGTGAGTCTCCCTCTCACTGCATCCCCCCCCCCCCCCAGGTCATCTCGTCTGCCCTGAAGCTTTTCAGCCACATCCTGAAGCAGACCCGTTACCACAGCCACATGACCTTCCTCAGCGCTGCCTACACAACCGACCTATCTCGCATGGACTACAGATAATATTCAGACCGTCTTAATTTGGATCTGACCAGGCCAACCACTACCTGAAGCAAAGGGCTTATTCCCAAAACGTTGATTCTCCTGCACCTCGGATGCTGCTTGACCTGCTGTGCTTTTCCAGTGCCACAGTTTTCGACTCTGACTCTCCAGTATCTGCAGTCCTCACTCTCTGATATTGGATGATGTGCTTGTTTACCAGGTTAGGTAACTAGGTGTTTTTCTGTATACAATAAAAGCCCCATTTTAAGTTGCCTGAAAAAGCATCATTCCAATTTAACATTGTGTATACAATGGGGCCATTATGTGTTATTTACTGTCACATATATCTAAAAAGATCCAATGAGAGGTGTTTTGTCACCAGAACCTGACACCATTTTGAGTTACAAAAGGATAAAAATAAGTTACACAAATAGAGTTCATCTTCTGGAAAATGGGTCTTCAATCACAGCTCCAAGGCTCCTGCAAGGAATCCCTGCACTTCAGGCCTACCAAAGCCAGGAATCCTCACTCCCAGCACCACCACAGCTGCAGCTGACGACCCATTTAACACTGCTCTGGCTTCTCCATGATGTCAGAAGATGAAAAAAAGAAAAATATGAGAAAGGAGAGAAAGAGAAGGATGCTGTGGCCTGGAGCAGACGGACTCAGGAGACCCAACATCATCTACCGGGCTGGTGCCGCCATCTTGGAGGTCGTCATTGAAGAGCACTTAGCTTTTATTTTACATTATTGAGGAGAAGTTGAGTATGTTAGGCTATACTCATTGGCGTTTCAAAGAATGGGAGTAACCTGATTGCTATCAGATTCTTAAAGGACCTGACGGGCTAGATACTGGCATGTTGCTTCCCACTGTAGAAAAGTCTAGGATCAGTGGGTATAATCTCAGATCAAGGAGTCACCCACTTAAAACAGAGATGAGGGGGAATTTCTTCTTGGATAGGGTCATGAGTTTAGAGGCTGTAGAGTTTGGGATGTTAAATACATTCAAGGCTGAGGTAGACAGATTTTTAATCAGTAGGAGAATCAAGAGTTATAGAGAAAAAGCAGGAAAGTGCAGTTGGGAATTATCAGATCAGGCACTGAATAGCAGACTTGACTCAGTGGGTTGATAGGCTTGCTTATCCCCCATGTCTTATGGTCTTATGGCTTCACAACAGGCCCAATGTAGTGCCTGTGACCTGATTGGTGTCACTTTGGAGTGCACTTTCCCCTCACTCTCTTGCTCCCTGACCCTATTGTGCCTTGACCCTCTCCTGTCATCTGACTCTCCCACTCACTGCTTCACTTCCCTAACCTCTCACTCTCAGCTCCTCACACTCCCTCATTCATATCCCTCCCTCACTGGAGAGGTAGCATGCAGGGAAATGGGCTAATTGGCAGGCAGGAGGTAAGTGGAAAGAGTTGGCATTTTTAAATATTTTAAATGTATTTTACTGAAAAGCTTATATCACCCAAGGCTAGAATCAAACCCAGATCGCTGGCACTATGGGGCAGTAGTGCTAACCACTGTGCCATTGTGCTGCCCAAAACAGTAAGCTAAATAAGTAAATGCGTCACTTGACATCTATCTGCTGGGAGTTCAGTGCCCAGCCACTTCTCTGTAGAGATTGGGAGCCACCCTTTCACCAAAGCAGTTGGCTGCAAGGGTGGAAATGAGTTGGAGGTTGCTGCAAGGATGGTGAGGGAGACATTTGCAAAATGGGTGTGTGGAGTCAGAGGGAGGCTACAAGGAGTGTGGGAGAGAAGGGAAGGCTATATCTGAGGCAGAGATTGCAAAGAAGACAAAGCTGTTTTCAAACCATGCAAGAGGATTCGCAGTAAGGTTAAAATCAACTAGGCAAAAGTGAGGACTTCAAACCTGTTAACAAATGAACCCTCAGCTGACTGGCAGCTGGGAAACCCTGAAATCATGAGGTAACAAATCACTTACAAATGAAGGTAGAATTTCTCCATTAAAGCTACATATATTCAGCAGCTACTAAACAATGAAGAAATTTAATGAGTTTTGAGAAGACTTGTAGCTCAGGTTGAGGTTCTGGGTGTAAGTTTGCTTGCTGAGCTAGAAGGTTTGTTTTCAGATATTTCGTCACCCTACTAGGTAACACCATCAGTGATGAGAGTGTCGTGCTGGTAAAGCATAGCAGGTGAGGCAGCATCTGAGGAGCAGGAGAATCGATGTTTCGGGCAGAAGGGCTTATACCCAAAATGTCAATTCTCCTGCTCCTTGGATGCTGCCTGACCTGCTGTGCTTTACCAGCACCACACTCTTGACTCTGATCTCCAACATCTGCAGTCCTCACTTTCTCCTAACACCATCAGTGAGCTTCTGGTGAAGCACTGGTGTTAGTGACCCACTTTCTATTTATGTGTTTAGGTTTCCTTGAGTTGGTGACATCTTTTCCCATGGTGACGTCATTTCCGGTGGTGATGTCATTTGTTGTTCTTTTTTTCAGAGGGTGGTAAATGGGGTTCAAGTCAAATCCCATCTCAACAACCACAAAGAAGCTACATTAGAGCGTTATTTCAATGAGCCACCACACACTGCAGGACAGAGGAACTACAAAGAGCAGAGGAAAATCACCTATACTGTGTACTCAAAAAGAATGGGTACCCAATGAACACAGTCCGCTGATTTCTCAGCAATAAAACCAAACAAGCAGAGAAAATGCATACAGAAACTCTAGCCACTCTCCCCTACATCAGACATTTCAGAAATGACTGCCAGACTACTCAGATCCCTTGGCATCATGGTAGCCTACAAACCCACCAACACACTAAAACAGCAGCTAATGATCTTGAAAGACTCTATACAGACAACAAGCAAAACTAATGACATTTACAAAATACCTTACAAAAATTGTAACAAACACTACATTGGACAAACAGGCAGAAAACTAGCCACCAGGATACATGATCGTCAACTAGCCACAAAAAGACATGACCCATAAAAATCACTACATACATAATATCATACATAGTATCATTACATACAGATGAGGAAGGACACCAATTTGACTGGGACAAAACATCCATCCTAGGACAAGCCAAACAGAGACATGCATGAGAATTCCTAGAAGCATGGCATTCCAACCGGAACTCTATCAACAAACACATTGACTTGGATTCCATTTACCACCCTCTGATAAAAATAACAGGAGATGACATCACCACAGGAAATGACATCACCGACTCAAGGAAACCTAAACACATAAATAGAAAGCAGGCCACAAACACCAGTGCTTCACTGATGATGTTACCTGGTATGGTGATAAAACATCTGAAAATGAACCTTCCAGCTCAGCAAACTAATGTACATCCAGAGGAAGAAATTTAGTTGATGCTATTGTAGCAGACATTATGTCAATTTTAAATTTCAATCTCAGACTGAGTTATATTAGTATTGGTTGATTAGAACATTTTAGCATTGTGAATTTGCATTGGAAATACATTAGTTGTGACCTCCTCAATCTGGAAGGTGTATCAAGAGTGATGGCTTATGTGCGTTCTTGTTAATATACTTTGTTGCTAACTTGCATGTTGTGCTGTGCCAAATTTGAGAGTCCAGAAAATTAATGATTTTCTTGTGTGTTATAGCTTTAAATTTAATGGAGGGTTGACAATTGTTCAAGATATTGATGTATTCTTCTAACTCTGCTTCTGTATGAGTCTATGCACCACATACGTCAATGTAAACACAGAAGGTAATGTGACCTTGTAAAGGAGTTAGTGAAAATGGAAAAGGAGCTCTGAAAATCAGCAAGTGACCATTTGGAAAATCTTGAGAGGAGCAAGTCAAAAAGCAAAACTTGTGCCTTGTTTTGCACACTTAAAATACACTTAAAATACACACACTCTAAATGATATAAAGTGCTGTGTTTCCTCTTTTTTTTACATTTTTATGACAGGTTTGGTGTTTTGGAAATGAGACTCAACATCACAGAAATTGGACAGTGGATGGCAGTACACACCGCCTGGAGATTCCTGCACTGAATTCTGGGATTGAGTACCATGTGCAGATCGCAGCCATCAATGGTGCTGGAGTTGGAGTACACACCAAACCACAATCTGTCTATCTAGGTCAGTAAAGGAGATCGTCATCTGTTCATTGTACCCAGCCCTCTTTCGATTTCTTTCAGCTCTGTGGGTTCTCTGACTCCTTGTATGACAGTATTCACCCTTTAAGAGATATGTTCTGTCTTGTGTCTCTTGCAGATGAATGTGGTCACAGTGGAGATGAAATGTCTCCTTCAGACAGGTGGTTGATAAACAACTGACTTTTTTCTGGGTTTTTTTAAAAATAGTGCAAACGAATCATGAGTGGGTGGGGTAAGGGCTAACACAGACCCAGGAAGACTTCTAAGTTTTGCTTTCAGTTAGTGAGAAGGTTTCTGCTGACTGCTTGAGCTAAAAGCTTCAGTTCTTTGCTGCTAGAGACAATGAAGCTTCCTGTTAAAAATCAAAAGGGGCAGTTTGTTTCCTTCTTCTGGACTGGAGAGAGATAGCACATGAGAATCATAACTCTTCTGCTGAATTGCATTTTGTGCCAAAGGGTGTGTTTATGGGAAGCTGCCTGTTCTGGAACAATTGGTGATTAGTGGTTAAACGATCCATTATTTTGTTCAGGAGTTTAATAGAGTAAAGTCATGCCAATTCTTCTTTTCATTGTATCTCAACTTTGTCGTAAGATTAAAGTGTGTATTGATTAAAGCTTAGTGGTGGACTAATCGAATCATATTTGGAACACGATGCCTTACATTTGTGTTTTTAAAAATATAAACATGAGGGTCTAGGCTATCTCCATAATATACTTTGGGGGGCCCAGTCTGGTCCATAATACTTGGTCAGGTTGGGGTGTGCCAGTCAGTTCTCTTCACCACGTCGGGGGACTTAAAGACCCATATCATGTGTTACCAACTCCATTTCTGCTCCCACACACTCGGTCTCAGTAAACCCTCCTAGAACATGTGCTGAGCAGGATTTTAGGATTGGATTAAGAACCTGACATTGGCGTCAGTTGGGGATTGCAATCCTGCACTGTGCGGAAACCACTCTGCAGTCACTTTGCTTGTATTAGCCAATAGTAGGTTGGTCTGCCCACCATCCAATTAGGGACTGTGTGTGAACTCTCAAAGTTTTCCCGTAGAAGATCAAGAGGAGGCTCAAAAAGGGCTATAGCTGAAATTCTAGTGAGTAGTGTCCCTACCTCTATGCTAGGAGGTACAGGTTCAAGTCCCACTAGCTCCAGAGGTGGATAATAACATCTCTGAATTGGTTGATTAGAAAATATACTTCAGAAAATTGCCTTTGTGATGGGTTTGGGTCACTTCACTTCCTGGAGCAGCCCAGTGCAGAGTCCATGCTTCACAAGGTGAGAATGCCTTTGCTGTGTAGTGATTGTAACAAGGACCTTATGAAGTGTGATCTCCCTGATTGGGGCTGTTAATCAAATCTAATCAGTTAGCTCTGGCTGAAGAGTTATGATTCTCATGTGCTATCTTTCTCCAGTCCAGAAGAAGGAAACAAACTGCCCCTTTTGATTTTTAACAGACGTCCTGTTCATTGTGAAAGTTGGTTGTGAGGGAGCTCAGTGCCAAGGCCTCTCCATGTGTAAATGGAAGGGTGACTTGGTGATGAGATACCAGCCTCTCTGGAGTTATTTCAGCTTGCATGGCCTTTCTTCGACAGCTGACTCCTTGAAGGAAGGAGATGAATTTTGTGAGATAGCAAGCAAGATTTATCCCTTGGATGAATGCTCTGAATCTACAGGATATTGAAGCATTTGTTGCAGTCTGTGCAGAAACTTCTAGAAAGCAGGATCAAACACATGTTTTGCTGGTACCTTGATGTGGATTCAGGCCTCGGTTTAACATTTCCCCTGAAAAATGGCACCTGCGACAGTGCAGCACTCCCTCAGAACTGTACTGCACTGGCATCAGCTTTGCTTATGTGGGCAAGACCTTGTGTGTCTCTGGCATGTTTGCAAAAAACATCATGCAAGGGGTATGTGCATTATTGGGCATTAATTGCCTAGTGGCCAGTTAAGAGTCGGCCACATTGCTGTGAAATCTGGAATCAGAGGTAGGCCAGTCCAGGTGAGGAGGCAGATTTCCTTTCCCAAAGAACATTAGTAAACCAGATGGTCTTTACAACAGTTAATGGTGGATATATGGTCATCATTACGAGGTCAATTCCTGGAATGACGGTACTACGAGGTCAATTCCTGGAATGGTGGTACTACCTTACGCTGAAAGACTGGAGCGACTGGGCTTGTATACCCTTGAGTTTAGAAGACTGAGAGGGGATCTGATTGAGACATTTAAGATTATTAAAGGATTGGACACTCTGGAGATGGGTTTCTGCAGATGGGTGAGTGCCGAACCAGAGGACACTGCTTAAAAATATGGGGTAGACCATTTAGGACAAAGATGAGGAGAAACTTCTTCACCCAGAGAGTGGTGGCTGTGTGGAATGCTCTGCCCCAGAGGGCAGTGGAGGCCCAGTCTCTGGATTCATTTAAGAAAGAGTTGGATAGAGCTCTCAAGGATAGTGGAATCAAGAGTTATGGAGATAAGGCAGGAACAGTATACTGATTAAGGATGATCAGCCATGATCATATTGAAGAGTGGTGCAGGCTCGAAGGGCAGAATGGCCTACTCCTGCACCTATTATTTATTGTCTATTAGGCTAGGCATTTTTTTTACTGAATTGCAATTCAAATTTGTATCACTAGAATTAGCCTGGGGTTCTGGATTACTGGTCCAATGACATTCCTGACAGGCCACCACCTCCACGGGTGTGTGCTGCTCACTGAGCTTTGACTTGTATCATAGATCAGATTATAGGACCCTACAGTATGGAAGAAAGCCATTCAGCCCATCGCGTCCACATTGACCCTCTGAGCAGCATCCCTCCCAGATCCATGCCCCTGTACTCTATCCCTGTAACCCTGCACTTCCCATGGCTAATCCGCCCCACCTGGACACTACGGACAAATGGACACAACAAATCCACCTAACCTGCGCATCATTGGGCTGTGGGAGGGAACCCATGCAAGAAGAACATGCAAACTCCACACAGACAGTCTCCCCAGACTGGGATGGTCCTTGGAGTTGTACCAACCACTGTGCCGCCCTAATGCAAATGGGGGCTTGTTTATAACATTTCCCTCTTTTCATTGTTTTTGCTTTTAATGCTCATGGACAAAGCTTCTCCTGCACTATTCATTGTGAAAGTTGTTCATCACCTGGTTTGTCATGGCAGAGGGGGGATCACAAGGGAAATGCAAACTCACGGTCCAGTTTTATGCTAAATTAGCTGGAACTGGTCAGGACTCTGCAATGAGGAAGAAGAGAGGAGCAATCAGACAGGCATTCTTACAGCCAACTCCTCTCCAATGCCCATTCTTGGGATGTGTGCACATTGGATACAGGGCAGGACCAAGTGCAGGGTGATATCTTCCATGGTTCAATGGCTTTGCTGTGAATGTTGAAAGGGAAATGACGCAGTTAGTGCCTTGAGGAAAATCACAGCTTGTGGACCTACTGCTCACTGAATTGGAACAATGTCCAGAGGTTAGCTTCAGGAAGAGAAGACTAGGCTGAAGTCTTAGGTCGGACTTTTTCATCTATCTGGGGAATCCGCCATTCAGTTGCTGGTTGTCTCTCTGTGAGCCGTGTTTGGGATTCAGTTAAGGAGTTGCAAACAAGAGCCTCAGATCAGAATTTGAACTCATCATGCAGGTTAGTAGCCCAGTGCAATAGTGATTGAGCACTCCCATCAGCAAAGGTGCTATCCTCAATGTGAGGTATTAGTGCTTAGTCCTGTTGTTCTTTTGCAGTGCTCAGGTGGTTGTAAAAGATCCCATGACAATTTTCAGAGAGAAATAAGCCATTTGTTTACCATTCTGACCAATATTCCAACGGCTTTTCTTCCTTAATCCTTGGCTCATGCACTCTGTATCTGTTGTGTTGCTGTTTCTGTATCTTCTATCAAATATTTGGGCCTTGCCATTGATGTAAGCAATTGCCTCAGTCATCTGCATGGGTAAAAGCCATAACTGAGGTACCAGCACCTAAAAATGTAAATTAACTGTTTGGGGCTAACTAAATTGCTATGAGACAAAAAAAAACCTGCAGATGCTGACTACTCCCCCTCCTGATGCTGCCTGGCTTGCTGTGTTCTTCCAGCCTCCTGCTTGTCTGCTAAATTACTATGGCAGGTTTTTCCCAAATCTTGCAACTGTTCTTAAGCTGCTGCACAGTTTATTAGAACAAGAGTTGGAAAGTGGATGATCAATGTGAAAGAGCCTTTACACAAGCCAAAGAGGCTTTATTTAAGTCAGAAGTTCTGACTCACTTTGACTCAAAGTCATCATTGCAACTAGCATGTGATGCGTCACCATATGGAGACTGAGCAGTTATTTCTCACGTATTACTCAATGGTGAAGAGAAGCCTAAAGCTTTTGCGCCAAGACCGTCAACAAAGCGGAAATTAACTCTGCATAGACAGAGAAAGAAGCTCTAGGAATCATTTTTGTCACTAAATGATTCCACCAATATCCATCCAGACTGGAATTTAACCCATTAACAGACCACAAACCGTTGACCACAATATTTGGGCCTTGAACAGGGATATCTTCCCCAGCAGTAAGCTACATGCAGAGGTGGACATGGTACTTTGTGGCAAGATTGCAGGAACCGCCCCAGAAGTGAAGTCATGTATCACATGGAAGGCAGAACTATCCATACATGCAGGATGTCTCCTATGAGGAACGAGAGTCACCATTCCACCAGAGCTAAGGATCCATGTGTTAAATTGTGGCATTGGCAGAATGAAAGAGATAGATAGCCAGAAGCTTTGGTGGGTAGGGCTAGACTCTAAAATTTCACAGAAGGTGAGAACATGTGTAGCTTGTGCAAGAGTTCACAACCCACCTCCGTTAGTGTTATTAAACCCATGGGAATGGCTAGATTGGGTATGGCAAAGAATCCAAATTGACTGGACCTTGAGGGCAAATATTTTTCAGAGTGAATGATGCACATAGGAAACACCCTGAATTTGCCATCATAAAGTTGACACCCTTCAAAAATAAAACATTGAAAGACTAGAAGAGACCTTTGTGTGATTTGGTTATCTGGACCAACTTGTTTGTGATATTGGTCCACAGCTTGGGTTTATAGACGATGTAAAAAGCAGAATGGAATTCAACATATCTGATCAGCTCCTAATCATCCATCCACAACTGGCTTGGCTGAAAAGTTTGTTCAGACAATGAAACATACCTTAAAGGTAACTGAAGAATGAGGATCACTATCCCAAAACTGAATGAATTTTTGTTTACACACTGGAACTCAACTCACTCTTTGATTCAAGATTATCTGGAATTGCTCACGTAAAGCGTCAGATCTGCGTGGAATTTGATTTGCTGAAACCACTCAAGCCAAAAGACATTGTGAACAGGAAACAACAGATTCAGGTTTTCTAACAGGGTGAACAAAACTAAATGCTATATTTTGCAGGTTGTGGTCAAGTGGTGTTGGGGAGGAATTTGGCCACTAGTGAGAAGAGGGTAGCAGCCACCATTATAACACAGACTGAACCAGTGTCCTACACTATTCAGATGACAGATGACATAATATGGAGAAGATGTGCAGACAACCTCTTGGCAACCAGAACAAATGTGTCAGGGACATTGATTGAAGATCCATAACTACCAGTTCCAAATAGACACCTGGACATAGCTGAGGATAGAACAGTAACTGGAGTATCTGAGGGAAATAGCACCTGAGTGGAGAATGTCATAACATTGTAGAAACCTCTGAACATTCAAGAAAAGACCACAACAGGTGACATGCCTAGTACTCCAGAGAGAAAGCCAAGAAGCAAAATAAATGGATGCCTGAGGCACTTCAGCAACCATACAGGAATCAACATCCACTGGAACATTTTACTTATTGAGTTACATATCTGATCGTAAATGTTTTCATTGCAGGAATCTCTGATGTAAGGGGGAGGGATGTTATGCATTTGTGTATGGTGGATTGACACTTTAAGAGCCTGATCATGTGATATAATAATGATGTGATTGGCCATTTTGGGCAGTCAAATGCTCTCTCTAAGATTGCTACCTGTAGTGTGAACACCTCTACATTAAAGCTCCTGCTGTTAATCACTTTGGCCTGCTGGTCCTTCCTGAAATTTAGCAATACTGTTCTCTTAGTCCAGGCTCCTTTGACACTCTGCTCACATCCCTCTCTTGACCATTGCCCCTCCCTCAGCAAGTTGGACAAAAGCAGATCAATTGTTCATGCCTGACTATTCATGGGATCTTCCTGTGCACTGGAACAGGTACCACATTTCCTGCACATAACAATAAGGCGGTTTATCACATAGTGGTTAGGCCACTTTTGGAATACTGTGCAATTCTGGACTCCCTACTGCAGGAAGGATATTGTGAAACTTGAAAGGGTTCAGAAAAGATTTACAAGGATGTTGCCGGGCTGAAGGGTTTGAGCTCCAGGGAGAGATTGAATAGGCTGGGGCTATTTTCCCTGGAGTGTTGGGGGTTGAGGGATGACCTTATAGAAGTTTATAAACTCATGAAGGGCATGGATAGGGTGAATAGACTTTCCCCCAGGCTAGGGGAGTCCAAAACTAGAGGGCATAGGTTTAAGATGAGAGGGGAAAGATTTAAAAGGGATCTAAGGGGGCAATGTTTTCACACGCAGGGTGTGTATATGAAGTGAACTGCTAGAGGGGGCTGGTACAATTACAACATTTAAAAGCCATCTGGATGGGTAAATGAATAGGAAGGGTTTAGAGGGATATGGACTAAATACTGCCAAATGGGACAAAATTAAATTAGAATATGTGGTCAGCATGGACGAGTTGGACCGAAGCGTCTGTTTCCATGCTGTACAGCTCTATGACTGTGTGTGAAATATCTGTAGGTGCTGAAAAAAATTGAAAATTCAGTAAGGTGCTATAGTCCTCCTTTATTTCTTGATCTGTTCAGCCCATCACCCTGGATATTAAACACTATTTGCACAAGGAACATGAAGCATCCTAAGCAAGTAATTTTTATCTTGCACAGGATAGATTTAAGCTCTGCACAAGTCATACAAAGGTTATCTTGTGTGATTATGAGATAGGAGAGTCTCATTATTTTTTTAATAATGAAAAATCTATTCATTTATCCATTGTTGATTCTTTCTGTGCTGAGCAGTAATGTGTTGAACAGAAAACAATCATTTATCATTTGCCCTGCGCTGTAGGATTGAGACAGAGTTATTTCACATAGTGTTGGCTACTTGATTGGAAACGGGAAAACAGGAATTGTGTACATTACACGCTCAGTTCTCTCATTCAGCTCCATCAATCACCTGAGATCAGAGGCCAATAGACCTGGGCTCTTTCTACACATGCCGCCCCGTTACAGCTTGCAACACAGTCAAATAAAAAAACAGAAGGACAAAGTAATTTCAGAGAGGGGAGATTTTTGTGGTGTTGGGAAGCAGTAAAATCAGTTTATGAAACGGGTCAAGAAAAATTATGCTACATTACTGGGATAACAAAGTTGTTTTCTGGCTACGAGAGACTGGGTGGCATCAAAAAGGAAGAATTACTTTTGTGGAGCACCTTTCACAACTTCAAAACATTCAAAGCAGTTTACAACCAATGAAGTACATTTGTGTTGTGTTGTGGGAGATGCAGTAGCTAATTTTCACATAATAGCCTCCCATAAGCAATAATGCAGTAATGACTAGATTTACAGTTCTAGTGAATAAAAACCAAAAGAACTATTGATGATGTAAATCCAAAACAAAAACGGAAGTCATGGAAAAGCTCGGCAGATCTGGAAGCATCTGTGAAGAGAAATCAGAGTTAACGTTTTGGAGGTCTACAAGATGTTGAGAGGCATAAGTAGAGTGGGTAGACAGACACTTTTTTCCCAGAGTGGAAATGTCTATCATGAGAGTTAATTAGAGGAAGATTTAGGGGGAATGTCAGAGGTAAGTTCTTTACTCAGAGAGAGGTGAGTGTGTGGAATGCACTGCTGGCAGTGGTAATAGAGTCAGAGACATTTGGGATGTTTAAGCAACTCTTGGCTAGGCATACGGATGTTAGTACAATGAAGGGTTTGTAGGGTAGTCTGATCTTAGAGTCGGATAAAAGGGAGGCACAGCATCGAGGGCCGAAGGGCCTGTACTGTACTGTTCTATATTCTATGTTTTATATGGATCTGGTGACCCTTCCCTAGTGACATTGATTTAATAATCAAACATTGGCCAAGGCTCTAAGGAGAATTCCTCTGCTCTGCTTTGTCATGTGGTTTAATATGTCACCCTCAGACAGTAGATAAGATCTTTGTTTAATTGAAAAGGTAGCACCTGTGACAGTGCAGTTCATCCTGAGTGCTGCATGGCAGGAACTTCTGGTTGTATGGTCATTGTGATGGATGGTGCAGTTTGTACGTACCAGCCTCACTCAGCGCTCACTTTACCTTTAGACCTCTCAGATGTTGCTGAGCTAGAAGGACGATAGTTAAAGAGAGAGAAGAATACAAAGCATTTTCATGAAAGGGGGTGGTATCTACGCTAGGGTTGGGATCTCGGGATGAAAGATTATTCGCGCTAAGTGGGAATGTGGAGTAATCAGATCAATCATGATCTTAGAGAATGATGGTGCAGGCTGGAGGAGCTGCGTAGCTGAGTAGGCTGAAACATCGATTTTCCTGCCATTCCTGATGAAGGGCTTTTGCCCGAAATATTGATTTTCCTGCTCCTCAGATGCTGCCTGACCTGCTGTGCTTTTCCAGCACCACTCTAATCTAGACTCTGGAGGAGCTGAGTAGTCTACTTCTGCTCCTAATTTATTTGTTCAAACCCTCCCCGTGCTAAATACAACAACAAGTTTTAATTCAGATATATTTTATCTCAAGTCCCTGACATGAGGGAGGGGGTTATACTTGGATCAAGGAAGGATAAGTATCCGTCTTTGGATCTGGATATGTCTTACTCGGGAGGTACCACCTCCAAAGATGTGCAGGTTAGGTGAATTGGCCATGCTAAATGGCCCATAGTGCTCAGGGATGTGTAGGTTAGGTGCTTTCGTCAGGGCAATTTAGAGTAATAAGGTAGGGGAATGGGTCTGTGTCTGTTACTGTTTGGTAGGTCGGGGTGGACTTTTTGGGCCAAATGGCCTGTTTCCACACTTTAAGGATTCTATGACTCTATGGCTGGGAAAGGCCTTCCCAGATAGGCTTTTGCTTGTGATCCTGTGAATTCCGCAGAACCAATAGTGATCTCCTGTTGTAACAGTTGTAATTGTACGTCTCGATCTATGGCCACAGTCAGTAACACAGGGTATTATCTAGAAATAGACTTTATTTACTTTGTGCTTAATTACTTTGTTCTTTGAATGCAATTTTTTATGGAAAATTGGGAAAAGATCCATTTATCTGGATTTCTTCCACTGGCACCTAGCCTGATTTTCTGGTCAGATTCTAGGCTGGGCCTGGACAGGTGCAGCAGTGACATTTACAACGGTTACTTGGTTTTGCAGAATTTGAGAATTGCTGAAAAAGGAGATATGCTGTTGATGTTTTTGGTCTTGCACTCATCAGGGAAGAATTGTAAGAATACCAAATCTCAGAAGGGAATAATCACTTAGACTGCATGGGAAGATCATTTGGTAGTTTGATGCTGATTTGCCACAAGGACTACACCAGGGAACCAAAACTGTGCTTCGACAGAGTGTCTCCCTTTTAGGAAATTCCTAATGTTATTTTGAGAGTATTTACAAATCCTTATTTCATTTTGTTTAGCAAGGAGTATTGTGCCAAGTATGCCAGAGGCATTGTTTAGTTTATGTATCCAGGAGATTAGAACAATGGGAATTCCCCCATTGCTATGATTTTGTGAGGAAGATGACCATGAGCAATAGAAAGTTGTTAGAATGTTGAAACTGCACCAAAAAGATCCTATCATGCTCTTCCCAAACATGGTCAATATGCAAATATAGTCAGGCATATAGGGACTTGACCAAAGTCTGCACAAAATTAGACACATAGGTTCATATCGGTGGTTCAGTGGTAGGCACTGCTGCCTCTCAGGACCAGGGACTTGGGTTCGATTCCAGCCTCAGGCAACTGTCTGTGAGGAGCTTGCACATTCTCCCCATATCTGCGTGGGTTTCCTCCGGGTGCTCCGGTTTCCTCCCACAGTCCAAAGATGTGCAGGTTAGATGGATTGGCCATGCGAAATTGCCCATAGTGTGCAGGCTAGTTGGATTAGCCACAGGTGATGCAGGGTGATAGGGGAGTGGGTTGGCTTGGGATGGGATTGGCTCTTTGGAGGGTCAGTGGCACTCAATAGGCTGAATAGCCTGCTTCTGCACTGTAGCGATTCTACGATCACTGGGCAGCCAGTCACTAAACTGCATACTTACTAAGAAAATGCCTGTAGCTAACAGAACAGTATACAGCTAGCGCACAGGAACAGGGGAAACAGGTGCAGAAAAAGGCCATTCAGCCCCTCAAGATTGCTTCATTTCTCATCCAGGTCAGGGCTGATCTTCTACTTCAGCCATTTCCTCACAATATCCTCATTTCCCATAATGTCTGTGATATCTAGGAATCTGTTGATCTCTGTTTTGAACGTATTCATGGACTGAGCTCCTACAACCCTCTGGGTTCCAAAGATTCACAACTCTTTGAGTGAAGCCATCTCTCGTCATCTCAATCTCAGATGGCCAGCCCTTCGTACTGAGGCTGTGTCCCTTGGTAGAGCCTGCCATAACCACAGCCGCCGGGGGACATCCTTGAGGCTCTGTAATCTGATATACTTCAATAGGATTATCACTCATTCTTCTAAACTCTAGGGAATACAGGCCCAGTCATCTCAAGGGATAACACCGCCAACCCAGAAATCAGTCGGGTGGACCTCGGTTGCATTTAGAAACTTGGAGCTAGGAGCAGAAGTAGGCCATTCAGCCCTTCAGGTCTGCTCCGCCATTCAATAAGAACATGATGCCCTCTAGGCAGGTATATACTTTCTAAAGAAACTGTTGGGTAACAGTCAGCTGTGTAGTCTCAAGCTCTCTTGCTCTCACTCTCCCTGTCAGAATGGTGCTTTGGTGTTCATTCAGGAGAATGTGGATGCAGTTCATCCTGTCTTATTTTGAATGATTTGCACTTAGAAACAGGAATGTGATGTTCTCTGCATTTATTGCCAGTGCCCCTGGCTTCTGTTAGCCGTTTTTGTTGCTTGAAGAATATTTGCAGAAATTAAAATACACAACAAAAATGCTTTCTCTTTATGAACCTTTTATTTAATCCCCTCATAAGCAGCCACTTAATCTTTTAAATAGCCCAGTTCCTTTACATTTACCTATTATCAGTTGCACCTCATTTTCAATTGTTAGTTATTCCCCACTTCGCACACACACTTATTTTCATAATAACTAGCTCACCTTGAGGAATCCACCACAGTGGTGTAAGTGATGTGAATTCCAAACCAAGAAATAAAACATGGTCAATATACAAATGTTCAGGTCAATTTTTACCACATCTCTGCAGATAATCCAGTCACTGCGTTCCACAACAGGCTTCTGCACTTTCACTTTTATTAAGAATTCCAATTTTTGGTCTGTCACCCCTCCCAGGAGACTCCAGAGCTCTGGTGGTTGGGGAATAACATGCAAGGTTCAACTAGCTTTGAAAGGCTGTATGGCCTTGTTCTGCATTCCAATGTCCTTCAACCATCATAATTGTGTGGAATGGACTGGTTAGATCTTTATTCTGTCCCCCTGTCATTTTCATTTGTTTGCATGATATCTTTTTAAGGATGATAAATGTTGTTTTCGCACCATAAAGTAGTTACACTTTAAACATAGAAAACAGGAGTAGGAGTAGGTCAGTTGGCCCTTTGATCCTGCCCTGCCATTCAATATGATATTATACAACTCAGTCACCTGTTCCCACTTTCTCACTCTACACTTTGATCCCTTCATCCCGGAGACCTATATCTAGCTCCTTGAAAACATTTGATGTTTTCTGTGACTGTGAATTCCACAGGCTCACTGCTGTCTGGGTGAAGACCTTTCTCCTCATCTCGGTCCTAAATGCCTTAACCTTAGACTGATCCTGGGGATGAAGAGTTTCTGATATCAGGAGTGGTTGAGAACTCAGGGTCTGTACTCGATGGCATTTAGAAGGATGAGAGGGAATCTCATTGAAACATACAGAATACTGAGAGGCCTGGATAGAGTGGACATTGAGAAGATGTTTCCATGAGTAGGAGAGACTAGGACCTGAGGGTACAGCCTCAGAGCAAGGGTGATGACCCTTTAAAACTGAGATGAGGAGGAATTTCTTCAGCCAGAAGGTGGTGACTCTGGAATTCATTGCCACGAGAGGCTCTGGAGGCCAAGTCATTGAGTGCATTTAAGACAGAGATAGATAGGCTCTGGATTAGTAAGGGGATGAAGGGTTACAGGGAGAAGGCAGAAGAATGGGGTTGAAAAACATTATCAGCCATGATCGAATGGTGTAACAATATCGATGGGCTGAATGTCCTTATTCTACTTCTATACCTTATACTCTTATTTTAAAGCTCCTGGCTCTGGATTATCTGGTCATTGGGAATATACTCTGTCCAGGCCTCTTAGAACTTTATAGGTTTTCCATGAAATCCTTCTTCATTCTTCTAAACTCCAGTGAATATAGTCCTAACCAATCCAGGCTGACTTCACAGGTCAGTCCTGCCATCTCAGGAATCCATTTGGTAACCGTTTGTTGCACACGATTAAGACATTAAGTACCCATTTGCTATGAACCTTCAATTGATGACCTTTGAATTTCAGACCCTTCAGCTCAGGAAAAGTCAATGGAGTCTTCGATCCTTGGACTGGTGCTGGAGATTGTGAAGCAGCCAGTTTTCATTGCGAGTGCTGGGAGTGTTCTCTGGGTCATCCTGATGATTTTCAGCGCGTGTTTGTACTGGCACCGCCGCACAAGAAGCTGTCAAATTCAGAAGAAACGCAGGCTCAGCAAAGGTGAGAGGCCTGTTAATGTCAGTACAGGATCATTTAATAGAAGTGACTTGCTAACATTGAACTGAGGATGAGTGGGTCAATGATGCTCACCCACACAGCAGCTTGTTGAAGGACATTCACTCCTCCAGGCTGAATACTTGGTATCTGCCCTTTGTTTGGGAGATGGAGGTATCTGTGATGTTATTCAACCATGGAAGAATTGTTTGTCTATGTCATGCTGTCAAAAGGCTTAGAGACTCCCTCAGTGTTGGGAAATGTATATCATTCGCCATATGTCTTCTCTGAGTTGAGTGCTGGCTGAAAAGTGGAGGACGTTGGTTTGGAGAGGGAAGAGAAGTTGAAAAGAAAGAAAGAAGTGGGTGTGGTGACAGAAGGAGAGAGAGGGAAAGAAAGAGATGTTTGTGGAGATGGGATAAGGATGTAATTGCAGCAGAACAGGCATAAGTGGGACGGGAAACAAATGAGGCCATTTAGCTCCTTGTATCAGTGGTGGCTCAAAAAATGCTATGCAGCTTTAGCCCCTTTGTGCCTCTCAAACCTTATCTGAATAGGTTTCAGAACCTCAAGGCCAAAGTTTTGTTTCCTACCACCACTGGTATGTTCCTATCAACAAGGGGACTGGAAGTTACATGACAAAGCCACCGGTGTACCCTGGCAGCATGCCTGGGGACTCAGGGGAGGGGCATCTCTCCTGATCAGTTATCATGTGCCCTATGAAAGGCCTTTCTAATTGAAATGGATGCTCCTGTTTGAGCATCCACTGCCCCTCACCCAGCCTCTCAATTGACTTTACAGACCCAAAACACAATCCCTGGGACTGCTTGACCTAGGGTTGTGAAGCCAGCTCCAATTGTCTTTCCTCTAGTCCTTCAGCAATACTTCTGGTCGAGGACTGCTGCAGTCTTAGTAATGGTCACAGCTCCCAGTGGTGCTATTGGAGGTGACAGGATTACTGCGGTACCAGTAATGGCCACTGCTCTTGATGGTGCCATTGGGTGAGAGTGCTCCTGGCAGCTATTGGAGTTGGGAGATCCTGCCCCAGACAGCGTTGGGAGCAGAACCCACAACTTCAGGCAACCAACCTTGTGAGTCACCTAATTAAGATAGTGTTGTATCTTCCTGGGCACATGGAAATGGGCTTTCTCCCAGCTTTCTGGCTGGTGGGTAGGGTCATCATCACTGTATCAAATCCTGGCTCAAGTACTTAAAAGTGATAAGTGCCTGCCTCTCGCAGACTCTCAAGGAGATCCCCAGCTTTAGCGTCTCTTCAACTCCTTTTTAATCTTGGATTTGAATCTGAAATACTGTAATTTTCGGGATGCTACAGACCAAAATCTGGGAAGTGGGATGTTCCTTGGTTAGCATCATGGACACAATAGGCTGAATGGCCTCTTTCTGTGATGTAAATTTTCAGCCCTTCTACCAATTAATTCAAATCGTATCTTCTGCGTAGTGATCTCTCTCCGGTAGGAAAAAAGTCCTTCCTATCCATTCTGACATGATGTCACACATCACCAACTTGGCAACATCATGGTGATTATTGTCTGTCTTTTCTGTAGTGTGATCAATGGCCAAAACTGGGTGCAGTACTGGTATCTATGTTTTACACTAGTTGTGGCAGAAGTGATAGGCAGAAGAGATGGAAGCAGAGAACAGGGAAAGACAGAAGTGAAAAAGAAGACGAGAGAAAAAAAGGGGGGATATAAGCCTTGCATTTTTTCTTGAACAACTATTGCTGAGTGAGGCAGAGGAAATTACTGAATTTTTACAAGACTTGAACCAAGAATATTGGATCTGTGTTAATTAACATCTTACAAGGTTCAGATTGGCAGATTGGCATTCAACTACTGTTAATGATTTATTTATCAAAATATTAACTGCCTTCATTTGGAGTCTGTTCTACACATTAATTACTATTAATGTTAGATTAGTTCAATTCACATGATATAGGAGACTAAGAATTAGAAATGCTTTCGGATGTTGGGTTGAGGCTTCTGTTTTTCGGTGAACACAGCTTTTTTCACCGATGTATTGGGTTAATAGAAGCAAAAGGATTGTCTTTACTCCAAGGCACACCAACAAGGTAAATTGCAGAACTTCTTGCTCTAAGTGCAGTTTCATCCAGTGCTGGGAGCCTCAATCCACAAAGTAGTTGCCAGGACTATCCTAGCCCTGCACCCAATATGCACCTCTCTGCATTTTGTTGAACCTTTTGTTGCCATGTTTAGTATTCACCTCATTGTCAGAGGGTGGAAACATGAAGAAACATACAAGACACAAGTCACTGCACCACCTACGACACTCCAGAGCCCTAACTTCTGTCCTATTAATTCATGCTATTTTTCTACATTGTAGGCTTGTACAGACTGGCTAATGAAGACATTATTATCAAGCACAGGTAAGGTGAGATGAGATACAGTGAGTGTTTGCATTGATTTATTCCTGGGCAGCTGGCCTGACAACCTTTATGCTCTGCTCCAGGATGAACCTGACTGACTCTCCCTGGTTGTCGAATTCCTGGAAATCAAACAGCTGCTCCAAGAGCTTCAGTCCTGGGAATAGTCAGCCTCTCTGGCTCCACGGTCAGGAGAAACAAGCGGACTGGTCAACCGGTGAGCTGGGAGGGATGGAGCAGCTATAGTTAATAACGGAATTAAGTTTCCAGCAAGGCTACGTTTATTATCTATTCAGCCCAAGAAGATGTTGTTGTTGGATTTTCTTGCAGTAGAGAAGGAGAGATTTAACAGACATACTCAGTGAGGTTTTGAGATTGTACATTGACTGTTTCTGTGGCTCTGTTGGCTATGCGTATCTCTTGATTTCCTGAGAAACCAAAAGTCTGTATCTCAGCCTTAAGTATATTTGATAATGGCACAACCTACTGGTGTCGAGTTTCTAAAGATTCACACCCCTTTGAGTAAAGTAATTTCTCCAAATCTCAGGACAGATTTAGGACAATTCGCAAAAGAACCAGACTCCTTTTATTGATGTTTTCTAGTCAACCTCTTTAGCAATGTAATTACACTTATCTGGAGCAAGTGAGACTTGAACTTGGGTTTCCTAGCCTGGAGGTAAGGATACTATCATGGTAGCCACCCTCCCCCGGATCCTCTTTGTTGTTTATATCCAGAAGCATTCTGACAACTGAATGGTTCTTGTTTTTCCCCATCACCAAATCACCTGTGTCTTTTTTTAATCTATCAGCCAACACCAGTAAATTACTCATGGTTTCCAATTGATTAATTTACATGCAAAGCCCATTAAGGGCAGACCACCAAAGGTGAGGGAGACGTATCGAGCTAAATCAAAATGGAGTTGGATGGAGGAGATCAGGGTGGCACGGTGGCTCAGTGGTTAGCACTGCTGCCTCACAGTGCCAGGGAACCTGGTTCAATTCCCACCTCGGGTAACTGTTTGTGTGGAGTTTGCACATTCTCCCTGTGTCTGCGCGGGTTTCCTCCCATAGTCCAAAGATGTGCAGGTCAGGTGAATTGGCCATGCTAAATTGCCATAGTGTTAGGTGCATTAGTCAGGGGGGAATGGATCTGGGTGGGTTACTCTTTGGAGGGTTGGTGTGGACTTGTTTGGCTGAAGTGCCAGTTTCCATACTATAAGAAATCTAATCATCCCATGTGGTATCTCTATCTCTAATGGCATTGAGAGTTTTGATGGACACTGTATGCTCCCTTTCCAAGGATACCCAGGCATGAATGTCGCCTTGGAAGAAGGGCACATAACCATGAACTCAGAAACTTTATATGCTAATGAATGTAATTTATCTTGTTATATCAGATAACTCTTTCAGGTACTAACTACCTTAATACAACATGCTGTCATTCTGATTGTCATATATTGAATGAGATGCTTTGTCTTTGGAATGAAATTTGAAAGTAGGAAGCTCCCCATTTCTCTGTCACTTATTTAATGTCCCTCAATATGTGATAAATCTCAGCCAGAGGAACAAACTATGCAAGTCACATTTGTGTAATTGTTTTGTTTCTTGATGGAAACCTGATCGGATTTATCGGACAAGTGGAAGTAAGTTTTTCATTAAGAATGTTACAGTGATTAATTAGAGCTCCTTTTAGTTTAGTTCTAACTGGACTGCTTCCTCATTGATTAGACATCCAAATGGAGTATTGGGTAAATGCAATGGTTTTGAAAGTTCATTTCTTTTATTTTCTCCAACATCAGCAGTAAACTGTTAGCTCTCTTGATTAAACCCAATGCTACCTAGCTATCATTGGTAAATTGCTAGCCTATGTCAACTAGAATGTTGGCCTGAAATACAGTAGCACCTCGGCATACGTACAACGCCGTTCACGAACAAATCGGTTTACGAACAGGATTGTACGTAAAATTTTGCTTCAACGTACATATGAAATTCAAGGTATGAATGAAGGTATGAACGCAAAAAGCCCATGTGTGACCACATGGTTTCATTGTTCTGCTTTGCTACGCGCTTGTTGAATGCAAAAGCTCTCGGGCCCCGCGTGATCTCATTCAGTTCGTCTTTGGCGCGTGCGCTGTGAACAGCGATCGTTGCAATGTCCAAGAATTCTTACACTATCCGAACAATGGGAAAAATTGATTCAGTTTGCAAACTTTTCGGTTCGCGAACCGGGTCCCGGAATGGATTAAGTGTGTAAGTCGAGGCGCTACTGTAGTTTCATTGTCAATCCACTAGGTATCATAAGTGAAAAGAGGCCTCGGTTCCTCCACTGTCAATCTCCCTCTCTTTTTCTCTTGATAGGTTCATCAATTGAGAAGGACCAGGATTTGAGAGACCAAAACCCCTTGATATTACCCGATAACAGTCTGTATGGGACGTTCAGTGTTGATATTAAAGGAAAGGATTTGAAGACGTTTAGCACGCCTCTCTCACAGAGATCTACAAACTCGAGCTACACCATCCAGGTGACTCCAAACCAGAGTCCTTTGCCATTACTGAAAAACAACACCAACAGAAACAACATCAACAGCTTTGGCCAGGAGGTCACAAAGCTACAATGGAAACCAACACCCTACCGACAGGCCAATCCAGAATCGTGGGACAAAAACTGCAATAACGGTGAGAGTTTAAATCATCATTAAGTCCCAGAAATTCTAGCACTTTTAGGAAAACCTTTTCATTGGTGCTGTCTTCACCTCCCACTCCCCCCAAACACCTTTGTTAGAAGTTGTCACTGTGGCCCCATTTGCAGACATTATTGTCCCATAATTCACTCAATTGACCATTTTACACTGGAGCATTGTCAGTGAATGTCAGTAGGTCATTCGACTATAGGAGTCCCACCAGAGTCCAGCCACAGTGCCTTCCCCCTCCATAGCTTCCACAAAAGACAATGCAGCAAAGGTTCCCCAACTTGATGCACGGTCCACAGTTAAATCCTAATTTCAAGTTATTGTGCAGGAAACAAAAATAACGAAAACAGTTAAGATGGAAGGATACCAAGAGATACAGAACAAAAAAGGTGTGAAGTTTAATGATTGCTGTGCACTGGGGTACATTACCACAAGGAGTGTTCCAGTCTTACCAGTACTGTTAAAGAGAGTGAAACATTATCTCATGATTCATGTCTCTTGTTCCTGATCATTACTGTGGTCAGTGGTAGTGTCCCTGACTTTGAGCCAGGAGGTCCAAGTACAAATCCTACCTGCCCCAGAGGTCTGTCATAATACCTCTGAGCAGAGTGATTTAAAGATTACTACAATTGTTGTTGTACATGATTGGATGTCAGATAAAGACAGACGATGACTCTCATGGCTGAGAAGCCTCCCCACACTTGAAGCGTTAAGATACAAATTGTCGAACCTTCCTCTCATTTGAAGCACAATGCTGAAGAGTTGTGAATGGCCTTTTAAAGCTATTCCCAGGCACAGAGTCAACATTCCAGGAAAAGAAAACGAGGAGCAACAATGGAATAGGCTCTGTAGAATCTGTCACAGAGAGGTCAAGGACGTTGAAGTTTGCAAGTTGCCTTTGTTTAAATTGACAGAAATTTGTACAAAGGAACAGAACGATCTCCACCTTTCCTAGCTTCAGAGCTGAGCACTCTGAGCTGACAGACTCAGTGGACCCTGTTTCAAATCCTTCTTCAAATTCCCTAGTGTGTCTGCCAGTGTTTCCAATTCTTTAAAAATCTATTTTCTAATCAACTTGGTCAAAGATGTTATTCCATGCCTCTGGAGCAGGTGGCAGTTGAACCCAGGCCTCCCAGTGTAGGGCTAGGGACATTACCACTGTACCTGCCTGTGTTTCCATTGCAACTGCTAATGGTGGTTAACCTGTGCTATGAAGGAAGGTTACGTCATAACAGAACCAGCTTGAGTTAGGCTACTTGGCAAAGTACAAACCCACTAAAATACTGGTTAGCCGTTAACCTAGCGATTAATCAATGATGTTAACCAGTTTATTACACAAAATCATTTGTGATTTGCACAAAATTATTTTAGCTGCTCATCTTAACCTATTATAATAAGCTGTATATATGGGTTGATCTTTACCCTGTTTGACCAGTTGAATTAGATTCATTTATTTAAACTTTTCTTTAGTTGGCAGTGCTCTAGCACATGACTGAGCGATCTTCCCACTACCAAAATCCACGTGACTTCTTTCGCGTTTTATTTTTTGTTTTTAATAATCAATCATTTAGCCAATTAAATGTTTACAAGCAAAGCCCACTGTGGGCAATGGAAACTATCAAAAGGGAGGGGGAGGCCGGGAGAGAGGGAAGGGACTAAATCAACATGGAGTTGGACGGGGAAATAAAACATTGCAGTGCCCACCTCTCTATCTTTTTTTTAGGTTATTGAAACGCTTCATTAAAATCAGCTTGTTTCCTTTTTAACTCATTTAGTGTAATTTATTTTGAATTGTTTGGCTTAATTACATCAAACTATCTAAAGTTGCAGGATTTGAACAGGCTTCTTGAAGTTACCAGTCTGCAGGTTGAGGATGAACTCAGTTGAAGTTCATTCCCTATCTTTATGTCAGAGAAAGTTTGGGATTCTTTGGGTTTCTCCGAGAGAAAGGAAGGGGTGGATGAGGGCACCATTAAAATAATGTGTGGAATATACAAAGTTGCTCCCATTTCCATGTATTTAGCTTTTTTTTTCATCACAGTTCTTCAGAATGTTTACCCTATGCTTTTAGCTTTAGTTTCCATCTCTTGCTATCGATTTGTTAACCTCTTTTTCATCGTTTATGGGACGTGTGTGTCACTGGCAAGACCAGCATTTGCTGCACAGGCTCAATTGTCTTTGAACTGAATGGCTTCCTGAGCTACTTCCTCGCGTAAAGAGCCACAACATCACTGTGGATTTGGAGTGACGTGTAGACCAAACCAGATGGCAAATTAATGAGAACAATAATGAACCAAATAGGAAATTGATAATAGCTTCACAGACACTATGACCTAAACTAACTTCAATTTCATTTAAATTTCCGCAGTTACTGTGGTAGGATTTGAACCCCCATCCCTGGAAAGTTGGCCTGGTCCTCTGGGTTACCAGACCAGTGACATTCCCATTGCACTACCATCTTCCCAATATTCTTGAGTCCAAACACATGCTTAACCAATCCTCCCAGCACAGTGAGCATCAATAGTAAATAAACTCATATAATCAAAGAGAACAATTGAACATTATGGAGCCAATCAGAGGGGCACTAGTAAAGTGGCCTGGTTTTTCCATACTATCGAATCAGCATGTTTTTCTTGAATTTATATTGCTGGATGTAGAGCCAATTGCTGGATTTACTTTGCAAATATTATCTGTGAACTGAGGGGGAAACTTGATGGCTCTGTAGTTATGTTAAGAACTTATATAGATCCTTGATATGCAACTTATCTTCAGAAAGAAGATGGTTGGGCTAAATTCCAGTCTGAATTCTGGAAGCATAGACACTAATCACTTTTCTTATTCATAAGATGTTCACTGATCCTTTTGATTCCATTCCTAGAAAGTAACAGATCTGTGATCACTGTCGGTCGGAACCCAATTACCAGTCCAGGATTCAGCCGCAAAGGTATCGTGATGAGATTGATTATCAGTTTGGGAATTTTGGCTGAAGCCAGAATGTACCTGGGAGGGCTATGTAACTGAAATATTAGTCTAGAATGACAAATATTATCAAAGCATTGTGCCACATTTCTGTAGAACGGAGGTGCCTAGCTACAGTTTCTCATCCCCATAGATGAGTTGACAGTAGGTACTCGTGAGTGAGCTGTGAGGGACAAACACAGAGAAATACTGGGAAATTAATCTAGCAGCATCTGTGGAAAGAGGAATTTTTTTTTCCTATTCATTTGTGGCATATGGGTACCTTTGCTTGACCAGCATTTATTGCCCGTCCCTAGTTGCCCTTGAGAAGGTAGGGGTGAGCTGCCTCCTTGAACCTCTGCAGTCCACCTGCTGTGGGTTGACCCACAATGCTGTTAGGGAGGGAATTCCAGGATTTTGACCCAGCAACAGTGAAGGAACAGCGATATATTTCCAAGTTAGGATGGTGAGTGGCTTGGAGGGGACCTTGAAGGCGGCATTATTCCCATGTATTTGCTGTCCTTGTCTGTCTAGACAGAAGTGATCATTAGTTTGCAAGGCGTTGTCTGAGGATCTTTGGTGAATTCCTGCAGTGCACCTTGTTTATGCTTCAATTCTGGTATGACTGCTTCTCAGGTCTCTTCAGAACTTCTTTAGTTCTTCTTCAGAGTATCAAAGAAGGGTCATACCAGATTCAAATCATTAACTCTGTGTCTCTCTCTCCACAGTTGCTGCCAGACCTGCTGAGTTTCTCCAGCATTCTCTGTGTTTGTTTCAGATTTCCAGCATCTGCAGTATTTTATCTTTGTTTGAGATGGAAGACACGTTGCTCTAATTGTTTAATGATGATTCCTTCCCCATCTTTGGTTAGAATGACACCACTAGGCGATGCACCTTTCAAAGACTGTTTAGATATAAAATAGGGATTAGAACAAATGTTGTTTGAGCCAAAAGTGAATATAATGGTGAGGAGTAACATTGCCAATTCATTCAAAGCTTTCATGGCCTAGCTGTCATTAGGCAACTCATCTTTCTGTCCTAGGAGTTGAGGGTGGACAGTGTGAAGAGCATCTAATTCTGTGTGCAATCACCAGCATGCCTAATCTGGGAAAAGCAACCCACCCCGAGTGGGATCAAAGGTCTATTTATCATTTTCCCTCATTCAAACTCTCACCCCATCAGAACAAAATCAAACTAAAGACCAAGGAAGAAAATTGAAATATCCAGCATCATCCACAATATTGACCCATATTCTATATTGAGCCTTCTTTAATATGGTGCAGAATTTCATATTTAATTTTTCAACATTTTCTCTTAACTTTTTTCTTCTTCTGAAGGCATTGACTCATGAGTCCTCAATATTTCACTCAAGGCAGCTACTCATTTGATTTGCACTGTGAGCCAGTTGTGCTCTCTCCCAGGACTCGCTGTCCCGGAGAGTTGCTGGATACTGAGCTGAAAGGAAAGTTACAGATGTGGCCTCAACAATCGCTGACACATACACTCCTCTTTCAGGAAGCACATTACTAATTGAGTGCTCTCCACCAAACTGTAATGTTCAATTTTTCTGTGTTTGATTATGGTATTCTAGTAACATCTAGGCTTGCTGTGCTTGATTGGTAAAGCCTGGGTGTTGACTCAGGGAAAAGCAAACAGACTGCTGACAGGGCTGAAAGCTAAAGCTGAGGCATGGAATTGACATTGGAGGAAAACCTGTTACACACATAGAAACTAATGTCTGACCGAGTGTACAATGATAATAATGTCCAGTGCTCAAGTCTGTGTTGTAATGACCAGGTCATTTGGCCTGAACCCTCTGTGGAAGCTGATGTGCATCTATCCGCCCAACTTTCCAGCCAGCGTGACAACTACATGGACCAGGAAATATTAGTTGAGAGAGTTTCTGCCCGTGGTCCCACATTTTGCCTTTCATTTGAACGTAGAAAGGATATTGATTATTTTTGCATTTGTTCTATCTGAGTCCCAATCTTGTAGGATTGAACATCTGAAGCCCCTTAGTTTTCTTCCTACAGCAGTTGGTTGTGAAGTGAACATAGATATTAGGTTCAGGCTCCAATCCATGATTTAAGCACACAATCTGGACTGATTTGGAGATGCCGGTGTTGGACTGGGGTGTAGATAGTTAAAAATCACACAACACCGGGTTACAGTCCAACAGGTTTAATTGGAAGCACTAGCTTTCGGAGCGTCGCTCCTTCATCAGGTGGTTGTGGAGGCCACAATTGTAAGGCACAGAATTTATAGCAAAAGTTTACTGTGTGATATAACTGAAATTATACATTGAAAAATACCTTGATTATCTGTTGAGTCTTTCATCTGTTCGAATACCATGATAGTCAGACAATCAAGGTATTTTTCAATGTATAATTTCAGTTACATCACACAGTAAACTTTTGCTATAAATTCTGTGCCTTACAATTGTGGCCTCCACAACCACCTGATGAAGGAGCGACGCTCCGAAAGCTACTGCTTCCAATTAGACCTGTTGGACTGTAACCTGTTGTTGTGTGATTTTTAACTTTGTACAATCTGGACTGACAATCACAGAAAGTCTAAGGCAATAGCGCATTATTGGAGGCTGCTGTCTTTTGGATGAGTGAGTCTTGCTTGTGTCTATTATATGCAGGGATTTGCCCTCAAAATTAATAATATGAAATATTTTCATTGACGCAGTTTATGGGATCTGCTGTATTAGAAAAGGGGTCGTTGTCAGTCTTTCAAATTTCTTCATCCCAAGCAGTTACTGCACTGTGCCTCTAGAGAGCAGCACCAATTCATAGTTGCTCTGTCAGCCTGAAATTTCTCCGAAGGTGTACAGACTGTGGTTCCACAGGTGAAAGCAGCTCTCTTGTCATTTCCCTATCCAGACAGTAAATGCCAAGAGGATATTTGAGTGTGATTCAGTCACTAGACACTGGAACAGTGACTTGGAGTTTGAATCCTGTCCAATTTTAACCCATCTTTTCACTGAGATCTGTCATGTGTCAGTCATTTTTAAATATTTAAACAATTTAAATGAAATTCATTATGTTATCCACGCCATTATTTGCTTCAGTGTTGTCAACTGATTTGAATTTGTGTAATTTGATAATGTGAAATCTGGACATGTGCAATTTGGTCACATGATATCTCCCAGGTTTGCCCTTTTCAATCCCCTGTCATTGGGTTCCTTTTGCTCCAGCAGCTGTTGCCGGGAGGAGGGAGGGGGCTGGGGGGTGAGTTCCAAGACTTGGGAGGCCACTTCAGAGCAGGACACTGACTGCTGGTAGGGTAGAGGGGCAACAGTGTAGAGGGAGGGAACTAACAAGATCAGAAAAGAGGAGAAACTGATGGTGGAGGACAATAGGGGAAACTGGGGACAGTAAGAAAGCAAAGGAGAGGGAAAAAGAGAGACAGAGATTGAGGGTGGGGAAGGATGTGATGAGGGAAGACTGACTGTGGGGAGAAATTCACAGGCAAACCAGTAGGGGGAGCTTTGGTTCCACCAGTAACTGATAGTAGCTCATTGATAACTAATTGTGGTAACACTCCATTTTTGTTCATGGTCAATGGGTTCATACTAGCTTTCTGATGTGTAACTAGTAGCTAGTTATAACTAATAGGTTATATTGTGTTGGTAATTTGTTGTTAACCTACAGATTGGTAAAATTCATTCTGTGACACCACAATCACTCCAGTGGGCCATTGCTGGCTAAGTACACAGGGTGAATCTCTTTATGCTTCCATTTTGCTTTTAACCATAGTCATTTTTGTCTGGCTCAGTACAATTTATGAACTCCAGTGTCACGGTAGTAAAACATAAAATGTGGGAAATACTGGCCGGTCTGGCAGCAACTATGGAGAGAGACACGGTGTGAACATTTGGACGATGGGTAGTCAGCCTGAAAGTTGAACTCGGTTTCTCTCTCCAACGACACTGCCTGACCTCCTGAGCATTTCCAAACTTTCCGTTTCAACTCCTGATTTCCAAAATCTGCATGCTTTTGACTTTGTGTTTTGTGATGTATCGTAGTATCTGGGTAAGAGCTTACAATGTTGAAAAAAATGAACAAAGGGTCAGAATTGGGGTTCAGTTCATAGTCTGGTACACCATTAGATTATGCTCGGGCTGATCTTTATCTTAACTCCACTCCTATTAGAAATAGGTCTAATGGAGCGTACAGTTTTCAGACTGAGTTCCTCAACCCAGTTTTGTATAGTCCATATGTTAGATAGATGAGTTAACAGTTAGGGTATTGTTTGATCTATGGGAGGCAGGATCATATGTTTGGTAAACCATAGACTGAATTTTAGCAGAAATTGGCTGTGTCAATTTTGATGCATTTCATTGGAGGTTTCTCTTCACAAAGCCCAGACGGATTTTCTTATTCCATTTTCCTAAATTTGCCTCATTATTTATGCACCGCAGTCCAATGGCATCCCACTCTTGTATTGTCCCACCACTGATCATAGACAGAGGTCCTGGTCACTGCCAGCACCTCCTGGGATTCCTGGCCTTTGCACTGTCTTTAAAGCACAGTTACTCACCAGCCACTTCTGCCCTGCATGGTTCCTGTTAATTACCCCAATATGTCAGGAAAGGGAACACTGGCACCCTGCTTTATCAATACGGAGGTGGAGTCCTGGTGATCAGGGTGGGGGTTCACAAGGTCATTGCCCATGTAACACCCTGAGATGTTGGTGATGGATAGTCTAGAGGAGCTCATGGCAAGTTAGGTACCTGCTGTGACTGTCATGTCAGGACTTATCAGAGTCTAGTTTCTATCTGGAGGGTAGGAGAATGAGAAAATGCATGTTAATGATGTGCAATTACATTATAATGAGCATGTTACTGCACACTGCAAAGAGACCTCTCACTGTTGATGAGTGAGAATGTTGTTTCACTATTCAACATTTGGTTGGAAAATGGTGCCAACTTGGGTATAAGTACAAAAATTTAAGAACAAGTTAGAAAGAAATAAGGAACAAAGTTAAAAGTTAAGCATTACAGTCCTTCTTGGGATTAAGTCAGAAAATAAAGAAATAAAGCTATAAGTCCAATTGTTGCAGTCTTCCTAAAGTGCTTCGTCATACTGGGACTGCACTTCCTACAATTACTCTAATCTTCCCCCCCTTCATTACTCCTCATCTGACCCTTCATTCAGAATGAGGATTAAGAGGGAAATGAAGGAATGGAAGGGAGGAGTAGAGGGAAATGTCATGTGGAAGAAGGGAAGTGTGAAACAGAAGAATAGTTGAAAGCATTAGTATTCTACATCAATAAAAGTTAGTAAATCGGTAAGAGTTACTGTGAATTTTTGAACCTGTTAGGTTCTAAGCACTAATAGGTTTCTAATGTAAAAATTAGAGGTCAGGCAATCACCTTTTCCTGTAGGAAATCTATAATTGTTCAACCTGTTTTTGATTAGCACATCTTTTTTAGGAACACATCAGAAGTGCTAAGCAAACTGTAGGTGTATTATAAAACAGTAAATGACACTGAACAATATCAGGAAATGTTAGATCAGATCAATAGTTTAATCAAAGTAGTTTTAAAGGAGCATCTGAAATGGAGGAAAGCAAGGACATGCAGGGAGGGAATTTCAGACCTTGGTTGTTAGAATATTATAGTGTATTTATACTGTATGATTTTTGTTTCATTGATCTCCTACTGTTTGTATTTTTATGTTGACGTCTCATGTGGCAGGTATCATATTGCTAACAATATGTCATCTGGGTCTGCACAATTTAAAGCCTGGGCCAAGCTGAAAAGTGGTGTCAAAGTACCATTGTCTGTTAGTATGCTGTGTTTGTAACCTCTCTGTCCCATTGGCAGGTGATGAGAAAAAGGTGATGAAGACTTTCTGTTCACCAAAGATCCAGCATCACAATTTCAGACTCAAATTGGTGGATGCTCTCCCACCTCCACCACCTCTCCCAGTAGAGCAACGTCAGCACATCCATAGCACACAGCAAGGGTAAGAACTATTCTGTATTGCTGAGAGCAATGGGGAAGGATAGACAGAGGGAATCATATTTACCATAACTCCCAAAGATGCAGGACCAGCGCTACGCTATTCGGCCTGTTGAGTCTGCTTTGCCATTCAATGAGATCATGGCTGATGTGGTAATCCTCAACTTCACTTACCTGCATTTACCTTGGAATCCTTGATTCCTTTACTGATTAAAAAATTGTCCATCTTGGTCTGGAACATCTTTTCTTCGAAATTGTTACAAGCATAAAAACACACCAATACAACTGACCCCAGCAGCTTCAAGCCTGTTACCAGTAGAGACTAATGGAGGAAGGCTAGTGATGGTGCCATAAGTTGCCTCAGATAGACAGGAGATGGGTCATCCTGGATTCTCATGCCTATCCAACAATACTAATTGGGCATCTCATGTGTTTGTCTGCATGTGTGTGTGTAATATAATGTAATATCACCCGAACCCTATTCTGCTGATGTTCTCCAATTGATATGCTAATGGATGGAAGTCAGAAAAGGATCAAGACATATTTCCTCTCAAAAGGCTTCAGAACAATGATGGTCAGCACAGTTTCTCAGGGGGGACGTCATATCTAACAAGTTTCATTAAAGTTTGTGAGGAGGTGACTAGGTGTATGGATGAGTGTAGTACAGTTGATTTAGTCCATTTGGATTTCAGTAAGGCTTTCGTCAAGGTCTTGCATGGCAGACTGGTTAAGAAGTTAAGTGTCCATTTGATCCGGGCAATTTGGCAAATTGGATCCAAAATTGCCCTAGTGGCAGAGAGTGACGGTCAAGGGGTGTTTTTTGTGACTTGAAGCCTGTGTCTAGTACAGAGTTCCTTACTGTTTGCAATGTGCATTAATGACCTAAAGGTGAATGTTGGAGGAATGAGCACTATGTTTACAGAGAACACAACACTTGGTAGTATGGTAAATAGTGAGGAGGGAAGTTTGAGACTAAAGGATGATGTGGTCCAGTGGTCAAATGGGCTGAACGGTGGCAAGAGGAATTTAATCTTGAAAAGTTTGGGAGGATTAACAAGGCAAGGTGAATGGTAGGTAGGACTGTAGGAAGTACAGAGAGATCTTGCTGTGTATAGATCCTTAAAGTCAGCAGAGCAGGTAGATAAGGTGGTTAAAAAGGCATATGGGATACTTGCCTTTATGAGTCAAGGCAATGAATGCAAGAGGAAGAAGGTGATAATGGAGTTGTATTAGGTAAGCCACAGCTGGAATACTGTGTGCAGTTCTACTCACCACACTGTAGAAAGGATGATAATTACAGGAGAGCGGATGCAAAGGAGTTCTGAGGAAGTGTCACTGGACCCAAAATGTTCACTCTGATGTCTGTCCACAATTGCTGCCAGACCTGCTGAGCTTTTCCAGCAATTTCTGTTTTGGATTCTGATTTACAGCGTCTGCATTTCTTTTGGTTTTTATTTTGCAATGGAGATTCGCCAAGGTGTTGCCTGGTCTGGAACAGGTCAGCTCTGAAGAAAGACTAGATAGGCTGGTGTTGTTAGAGTGAGAAGGCTGAGAGGGAATCTGGTTAAAATGTACAAACTTCTGAGGGGGTAGATGGGGTACATAGGAAGAAATGTGCCCCGGTCAATAACTAGGGGTGCACACTTTTAATGTGCCAAGCAGGAGATTTAGTGGGGATTTGAGAGAAAAAGGTTATTTTTTCACCCAGAGGAATGTGTGTATCTGGAACTTACTGCCAAAAGGGTGGTAGAGGCAGAATATTTAAGGACCTTTTAGATACCTCAGGGTTTGAAACAACATAACATATAAGGTTATGGGCCAAGAGCTGACAAATGGGATTAGATTAGAATGGATGCTTGGCTGATGCAGACTTGATGGACTGAGGGATCTTTTCAAGTGTTGGAAAAACCCGATGACTCAAGGTGGGATAGGAGCATCATCTCAAAATATGAGCTTGGATATTCAGGAATTGATACCTTTCTTACACATTGGAAGTCTAGAAAGTTCTTCACACTGCCTGCATCACCTGCAGGGCTGAGGATACCAGATCAACTGACACTTTGAGACTGAGACTGATAGTTTTCCATTAGATAAGGCTAGCACAGGGAACTGAATGGAACAGAGGTAGATGGAGTTGAAATGTACATCAACTATGACTTAATGAAATGAGAGAGAAGGATTGAGGAGGCTGATCAGCAATGAGAACTTGCATTTATATAGCATCTTCAATGTACAAACACGATTAATATCATAATAGGCATCTGTGAAATTCCTTGCCCAATGAAGCAGTTGAGGCTACCTCATTGAGTGTTTTTAAGACAAAGATAGATAGATTTTTGAGCAGAAAAGGAATAAAGAATTATGGTGAGCAGGCGATTAAGTGGAGCTGAGTCCATGAGAAAATCAGCCATGATCTAATTGCATGGCAGAGCAAGTTTGACGGGCTGGATGGCCTACGCCTGGTCCTAGTTCTTATGTTCTTATCAAACAAGTATGGTAAAGCAAGAGATTAAGACAGAAGACAAAAAAAGCTTGATTAATTTGATAGATTTTAAGAAGATTCTTAAAGGAGGGGAGAGTGCTAGATTTAGAGACATTAAGGGAGCTTTACTGCTGTTCCTATAATCCATGAGGAATTTGGCACCTATTGTTTTGGCCTTCAGGAATGGTAGCTATGAGAAGATTGATGAAAGGCTCACTTGCATTTGTGTTTTGTTTCAGGTCAAGCAAATCTAAGAAGCTGTCCGAATCCAGCATGATGTCCGCAGGAGCACAGAGAGAGGGAAGCTGCTCTCCTCTGGAAGATGATGAGATGTCCTATCAGACCACATGCTACAGCCGCCTGTCCACTGCCACCCTCTCACTGTCAGCAAACGACGGCGCGGACAACAGCCACCGGCCAGAACCAGTCGATCAGTTCCTGGAGCTGACAGATGAGGGTAACCTAAGGTTTGAGAAAGAATCTACCTAAATTCTCTGTTATTTCCCATTTGTCCAGCAAAAAGAAACATAGGGCAACCTAACAGAGGACTTGAAGGCTATCAAGCGTTTTGATATAGTGGATGTAGTGGAGATACTCCCACCTGTTGGGTTAAGCTGAAACTCGGGATCATGGGTATAAGACAGTCAAGAATAAATCCAACAACAAGAGAAACTGAAAGAGTAATCAGAATGCAAAACTAATTGCTGAGAGGAGTAATTGAGGCTACAAGCATTGATGCAATTAAGGGCACCTTAGATTAGTGCACGAGAGAGAGAGAGAGAAAGAGAGAAATGGAAGAATATGTTCAAACTGAGGAGAGGTTATCATATAGGGTTGACTATGGCTTAAGACTCGTGCTCTGGGGCCATTGGTTCAAATTCCATCCAACAAATAAAGACTGGAACTGAAAGTATAGTGACCAGGAAGCAGTCATTGATTGTTGTGAAAACCCGTCTGGCTCACTAATGTACTACAGGGTAGGAAACCTGCCACTCTTCGCTGGTTTGATTTGATTTTGAATCCCAACTCTCAGCGATGTGGTTGACTTTTTTTGTGTGTGCTTTTGTGCAACTCGTTTCACAATCTCAACACAAGTTGTCCAAAAACAGTTTACAGCCAACAAGTACTTTTTGTAGAATAGTCATTGTGATCATTGACAGAAACATAGCAGAGTATTTGTGCACAGCAATCTCCCACAAATCACTAATTTTTCCATCAGTCCAAAAATGGTATTCTGTCTATCTCCCAGTTGAACAACATCATGTAAAATACTTGGATCAATGTGATGGCAGGTCCATAGGTCCCAATGATTAGTTGACAAAAGCCTGATTCTTTTGTTGTTTTTCATAGGCAGAACACAGATTGTAATCAACCAGCCCACTCTTGCAGAGGCCAAATCAAAACATCCGCTGTGAGATGTGTTTTGATAATTAGAAAGCATTTGCTGAACAATCTGGAGTGCGCTAATAGCTAGACTAAGAGTAAGATAATCAGGCAAGCTCATAACATAGTCCAATTACGCTTTCTAAGCATGACATACATTCATGAACAGGGACTCATTTTCTGAAAACTGAAGGAATATGCTACATCTTTATTTGATTTACCCAAGAGCAGAGGAGCCAATAATTCCTCAGCCATTCACTGTTAACTTGCCAATCAATTAGTATTCCTTTTCTCATGTAGAATTAGTTGGGGTGGTCACTTGAAATTTGACATTATTTCATTTGTTTTGATGAGCACAGGCCATAAGGCTTTGGCAACGTGTCTCTCTCAATAAACAACAGTGTGTTATTCATCAATTCATCTATTTTAGAAATGCTGATTGAAGAATAGATGTTAGCTAGGGCGAGGACTCTTCTGCTCTTTCTCAGATACGGCTGTGGGAATTTTTTCGATTCACCTGGGAGGGCACTCAAATGTAATACCTCATGTAAAAGACCACAGCTGCACTCCTTCATTAATGCACTAAAAAGACAGGGTAGAATGTATTCTCTAGTTGCTGGAATGTGGTTTTAACCCACACCCTCTGACACTGAGAGGTACCCACTAGGCCATACCACCATGCCTTGTGCTCTGGGGACATTGGTTCAAATTCAAGTCTCCTTTTGTCGTGATCCTTTGGAGTATGGGAAGTTTGAATCCTCCGATTCTGGTGCACTCAGCTCAATCACTCTCCAGTAAGTGGCCTGTAATAATACCTTGTCCTCATTGTGATCCAGTGCCTGAGGCTGAAGCTTGTGAAATCTAGCCAGGCATTTAAAATTGTAACAAATATTGGCAGTGTTTGAAATTCTGCAGCGTGCTGAAATCTTTTGTTACAAAAGGAAGTCTGGTGTTTTTTGTTTTTTTTTTACTGAGAAGTAAGCTATCCAAATGTGATAGCCAGCCATTGACTGCATTATATTAATAACAACAACGTGTTTATGCACAAATAGAACTGGGAGGGTGAAAAAGGAATAAAGAGATGAGTCTTAATGAGTATATTCTCAAATCACTGATGAATGGGCAGTCACTGAAGGGTAGAATCAGAGCCAATGAACACACCTTTAAATTTATTTACTGAGTTAGGCTTTATAAACATAAAACAAAGAACTGAAAACAAAAGGAGAAAAGCAATGCTTCGGTTACACAGGGCTTTGGTGAGACCACCTCTGGAGTACCGTATATAGTTAGAGTTTCTTATTTAAGGAAGGATATAAATGGATTGGAAATAGTTCAGATGATGTTTGCTGGACTAATATCTCTAATGGATGTGTTACTTTATGAGGGAAGGTTGGATAGGCTAGGATTGTATTGGCTGAAATCTAGTAGAGCACGAGGCAGCTTGATAAAGTGATGTCATATCCTGTGGGGTCTTGACAGGGTGTTTGCCTTTGTGGGGCTCGGAGTCACTATTTTAAAATCAGGGTGGCCCACTCTAAGGTGGATTCTGGATTAGTGGTGCTGGAAGAACACAGCAGTTCAGGCAGCATCCAAGCAGCTTAGAAATCGACGTTTCGGGCAAAAGCCCTTCATCAGGAATAAAGGCAGTGAGCCTGAAGCGTGGAGAGATAAGCTAGAGGAGGGTGGGGATGGGGAGAAAGTAGCATAGAGTACAATGGGTGAGTGGGGGAGGGGATGAAGGTGATAGGTCAGGGAGGAGAGTGTGGAGTGGATAGGTGGAAAAGGAGATAGGCAGGTAGGACAAGTCCAGACAAGTCATGGGGACAGTACTGAGCTGGAAATTTAGAACTAGGGTGAGGTGGGGGAAGGGGAAATGAGGAAACTGTTGAAGTCCACATTGATGCCCTGGGGTTGAAGTGTTCTGAGGCGGAAGATGAGGCGTTCTTCCTCCAGGCGTCTGGTGGTGAGGGAGCGGCGGTGAAGGAGGCCCAGGATCTCCATGTCCTCGGCAGAGTGGGAGGGGGAGTTGAAATGTTGGGCCACGGGGCGGTGTGGTTGATTGGTGCGGGTGTCCCGGAGATGTTCCCTAAAGCGCTCTGCTTGGAGGCGCCCAGTCTCCCCAATGTAGAGGAGACCGCATCAGGAGCAACGGATACAATAAATGATATTAGTGGATGTGCAAGTAAAACTTTGATGGATGTGGAAGGCTCCTTTGGGGCCTTGGATAGAGGTGAGGGAGGAGGTGTGGGCGCAGGTTTTACAGTTCCTGAGATGGCAGGGGAAGGTGCCAGGATGGGAGGGTGGGTTGTAGGGGGGCGTGGACCTGACCAGATAGTCACGGAGGGAATGGTCTTTGCTGAAGGTGGAAAGGGAAATATATCCCTGGTGGTGGGGTCTGTTTGGAGGTGGCGGAAATGTCGGTGGATGATTTGGTTTATGCGAAGGTTGGTAGGGTGGAAGGTGAGCACCAGGGGCGTTCTGTCCTTGTTACGGTTGGAGGAGTGGGGTCTGAGGGCGGAGGTGCGGGATGTAGACGAGATGCGTTGGAGGGCATCTTTAACCACGCGGGAAGGGAAATTGCAGTCTCTAAAGAAGGAGGCCATCTGGTGTGTTCTGTGGTGGAACTGGTCCTCCTGGGAGCAGATCCGGCAGAGGCGAAGGAATTGGGAATACAGGATGGCATTTTTGCAAGAGGTAGGGTGGGAAGAGGTGTAATCCAGGTAGCTGTGGGAGTCGGTGGGTTTGTAAAAAATGTCAGTGTCAAGTCGGTCATCATTAATGGAGATGGAGAGGTCCAGGAAGGGGAGGGAGGTGTCAGAGATAGTCCAGATAAATTTAAGGTCAGGGTGGAATGTGTTGGTGAAGTTGATGAATTGCTCAACCTCCTCGCGGGAGCACGAGGTGGCGCCAATGCAGTCATCAATGGAGCGGAGGAAGAGGTGGGGAGTGGTGCCGGTGTAATTACAGAAGATCAACTGCTCTACGTAGCCAACAAAGAGACAGGCATAGCTGGGGCCCATACGTGTGCCCATGGCTACCCCTTTGGTCCGGAGGAAGTGGGAGGATTCAAAGGAAAAATTGTTAAGGGTGAGGACCAGTTCGGCCAAATGAATGAGAGTGTCGGTGGAAGGGTACTGTTGGGACGTCTGGAGAGGAAAAAACGGAGGGCTTGGAGGCCCTGGTCATGGCGGATGGAGGTGTATAGGGATTGGATATCCATGGTGAAGATGAGGCGTTGGGGGCCGGGGAAACGGAAGTCTTGGAGGAGGTGGAGGGCGTGGGTGGTGTCTCGAACGTATGTGGGGAGTTCCTGGACTAGGGGGGATAGGACAGTGTCGAGGTAGGTAGAGATGTGTTCAGTGGGGCAGGAGCATGCTGAGACAATGGGTCGGCCAGGGTGGTCAGGCTTGTGGATCTTGGGAAGGAGGTAGAACCGGGCAGTGCAGGGTTCCCGGACTATGAGGTTGAATCCTCCCCACCCCTTTCCGCCTTCGGCAAAGACCATTCCCTCCGTGACTACCTGATCAGGTCCACGCCCCCCTACAACCCACCCTCCCATTCTGGCACTTTCCCCTGCCACCGCAGGAACAGTAAAACCTCCGCCCATACCTCCTCCCTCACCTCTATCCAAGGCCCCAAAGGAGCCTTCCACATCCATCAAAGTTTTACCTGCACATCCACTAATATCATTTATTGTTTCCGTTGCTCCCGATGCGGTCACCTCTACATTGGGGAGACTGGGCACCTCCTAGCCGAGCGCTTTAGGGAACATCTCCGGGACACCCGCACCAATCAACCACACCGCCCCGTGGCCCAACATTTCAACTCCCCCTCCCACTCTGCCGAGGACATGGAGATCCTGGGCCTCCTTCACCGCCGCTCCCTCACCACCAGACACCTGGAGGAAGAACGCCTCATCTTCCGCCTCAGAACTCTTCAACCACAGGGCATCAATGTGGACTTCAACAGTTTCCTCATTTCCCCTTCCCCCACCTCACCCTAGTTCTAAATTTCCAGCTCAGCACTGTCCCCATGACTTGTCCGGACTTGTCCTACCTGCCTATCTCCTTTTCCACCTATCCACTCCACCCTCTCCTCCCTGACCTATCACCTTCATCCCCTCCCCCACTCACCCATTGTACTCTATGCTGCCTTCTGCAAAGTCCGTTCCCTCCGTGACTACCTGGTCAGCTCCATGCCCCCCTACGACCCACCCTCCCATCCTGGCACTTTCCCCTGCCACCGCAGGAACTGTTCAACCTGTGCCCACACCTCCTCCCCCACCTTTATCCAAGGCCCCAAAGGAGTCTTCCACATCCATCAAAGTTTTACCTGCACATCCACTAATATCATTTATTGTATCCATTGCTCCCGATGCAGTCTCCTCTACATTGGGGAGACTGGGCGCCTCCTAGCAGAGCGCTTTAGGGAACATCTCCGGGACACCCACACCAATCAACCACACGGCCCCGTGGCCCAACATTTCAACTCCCCCTCCCACTCTGCCGAGGACATGGAGGTCCTGGGCCTCCTTCACCGCTGCTCCCTCACCACCAGACGCCGGAGGAAGAACGCCTCATCTTCCGCCTCAGAACACTTCAACCCCAGGGCATCAATGTGGACTTCAACCGCTTCCTCATTTCCCCTTCCCCCACCTCATCCTAGTTTCAAACTTCCAGCTCCGCACTGTCCCCTTGACCTGTCCGGACTTGTCCTACCTGCCTATCTCCTTTTCCACCTATCCACTCCACCCTCTCCTCCCTGACCTATCACCTTCATCTCCTCCCCCACTCACCTATTGTACTCTATGCTACTTTCTCCCCACCCCCACCCTCCTTTAGCTTATCTCTCCACGCTTCAGGCTCTCTGCCTTTATTCCTGATGAAGGGCTTTTGGCCGAAATGTCGATTTTGCTGCTCGTCGGATGCTGCCTGAATTGCTGTGCTCTTCCAGCACCACTGATCCGGAGATACTTTCTCCCCACCCCCACCCTCCTTTAGCTTACCTCTCCACGCTTCAGGCTCACTGCCTTTATTCCTGATGAAGGGCTTTTGCCCGAAACGTCGATTTCTAAGCTGCTTGGATGCTGCCTGAACTGCTGTGCCCTTCCAGCACCACTAATCCAGAATCTGGTTTCCAGCATCTGCAGTCATTGTTTTTACCACTCTGAGGTGGATGAGATTACTTTCTTTGTCACAATAGGTCATGAAACTCTTCCATCAAACAGAGTCTTTGAATACTTTCAAGGTAGGGGCAGATGATTGATAAGCAATAGAGTGAGAATGGGTAAAAACTGAAAGAACTATAGATGCTGTAGATCAGAAACAGACAGCTTCTGTTAGCGAAAGTTTGTTGGGAGTAGTCGAAAATGAGGAACAATCAGATCTTATTGAATGGTGGTGCAGGCTTAAGGAGCATATTCCTACTCCTGATTCATGCTATTATTACATATATACACCTCCCAACACAATAACTAGGGTTTTAATCTATGGCAATTCATAGGAGCACAAGCCTAACCCATATATAACACACACAATCCTCAATCTAAATACAGTTACTTTTGAGGACGAAGAAATTATCTTCTTAAGATGATTCTTTCCAAGGGGACCATTTAGGAATGAGGTCCTTCAACAAAGTGGCTACCTCAGAAAGCATTTTGTATGTTATCATTGTTATTTGTTTAATATTTATTTAAATTATTTTTCTATATTTTAAGTGTTTACACCTAATTTGCTGTAAAATGTTCAGAAATGTCTGGGGGACATGAAAAGCTCTCACGTCTATAGCCCTAGAATTACAAACCAAATGTATTGTGTTCAAGTAGTTTTTACAACTTTACTAAGAGTGCAACCAATTTGAACAGAGCACTCTCCCACAAGGAGACAATGGCTAAATGATATACTTTGTTGTCTTGACTATATAGGGTTACGTATTGGCATTGTATCTTTTTACAACCGCCCAAACATGCAGATGGAAGCCTTGGTGCAGCACCTCATCTGAAAGATGGCAATTTCGACAGTGCGGAATTCCCTCAGTATTTAGTAGATTAGATTAGATTAGATTGCTTACAGTGTAGAAACAGACCTTCCGAAGAACAACCCATCCAGACCCATTCTCCTACATTTACCCCTTCACCTAACACTACAGGCAATCTAGCATGGCCAATTCACCTAACCTGCACATTTTTGGATTGTGGGAGGAAACCAGAGCACCCGGAGGGAACCCACGCAGACACAGGGAGAATGTGCAAACTCCACACAGACAGTTGCCTGAGGCAGGAATTGAACCTGGGTCTCTGGCGCTGTGAGGCAGCAGTGCTAACCACTGTGCCACCGTGCTGCCCCATTGCTGGCCCTTGGAAACTCTGAGGCCAGAGGACTATTGATTGAGCCTCAGTTGACGCAGTACTTAAAACTTAAGTAGTGAATCTACCAAACTTGAGTTTTAGGTATTGTGTCAGCTGAGGCTCAGTCAGCTGTTTTGACTCTTCAGAAACCTTTCATTGTACTTTCAGAGGTTTCATCTTTCAGATGGTAAGTTAAACTGATGCCCTGTCTCCTCTGCTGACTGAAGCCAATGCAAACATATCCTTTAAGTATCCTCCTCAATATTTATCCTCAACCGATATCACAAAGTTTTATTTAGTTATGATCTCATTGCTACTGTGATGCCATGCTGTGCACAAATACGCTTCCAAGTTTCTTATAGCTCAATAGTGTTCACATTGAAGTATTTAAATGAGTTCAAAATGCGTTGGGACTTCCTGAAGTCTTTTTCTTTCACACTGTGGTGTTGTTGCCACTTTCTAATTAAGCAGAGGAACAAACTCAAGGGGCTGTGTAGCCCACTTCTGTTCCTACCTTACAGTTGGTGTAAGTCTCATGAGTAGAGGGAATGGAAAAGCCATTTGGTTCCCTGCTGTCCAGTTGGCCTTGCTGGAAAGAATCCATGGATTTTAGGAAGGGAACAGTATATGGATGCGCTGGTATGTTTTGTTTTTGAATAGCTTGTTGATGCTCCAAGTGTTGAGACTTTCAGCTTCGTAATACCTTCTGGGAGTGAAGCACTGGAAGGCTATAATATAATTTCAGTTATATTCTGGAGAATAATAGTCACAATTTGAGGTGTGAGGGTTTCCTAGGATTCCTTTACTAGGATTCCTTCTACCTCACATGCTTCTCCCCCTGGTTCAGTGTGACAACAGCCTTGTCCTTGTCTTCATTACCTCCAGACATGATTATTGCAATGCTCTCCTCACTGGTCTCCCAACTTCCCTGAACCAGAATTCATCCAAGCCTCTGCTATCAAGTCCTTTCCACCCATCACCTCCGTGCCTTCCTGATGAAGGGCTCCTACCTGAAACGCCGATTTTCCTGCTCCTCGGATCTGCCTGACCTGCTATGCCTTTCCAGCGCCACTCTAATCTTGACTCTGATCTCCAGCATCTGCAGTCCTCACTTTTGCCTATATATTGATTCCAGTCAAGTAATGGAAATGTGTTGCTGGAAAAGCGCAGCAGGTCAGGCAGCATCTAGGGAACAGGAGAATCGACGTTTCGGGCATTAGCCCTTCTTCAGTCAAGTAATGCCTTGATTTATCCATTCTCATTGAATTTTCAATTCTCACAATGGCTTCACCCCTTCCTATTTCTGTAAATTCCTCCAAGTCTGACAACCCTCTGAAATTTCAATGCTCCTCCAATTTTGCTTGCTGTATGTTCCCAATTCCCTTACACAAGCTTTGGTGGTCATGTCTTCAGCTGTCTATATCAAAGGACATGGATTCCCATCTCAATTCCCTCCATCCCTGTTTCCAATCAAACTGCATGTATGGGTTTCCTCCCAGTGCTCCGATTTGATCCCACAGTCCAAAGATGTACAGGTTAGGTGGATTGGTCATGCCAAATTACCCCATAGTGTCCAGGATGTGCAGGCTAGGTGGGTTAGACATGGAAAATACAGGGTTACAGGGATAGGGTAGTTGGGTGGATCTAAGTGTTATGCTATTTGGAGGGTTGGTGAAGACATGATGGGCTGAATGACCTGCTTCCACTCTGTAGGGATTCCATGCATCCGAAATGCAGTCCCTTTTATAGGTTGTTGGTCATCCATACATCTGTGATTAGGTGTCAAATTCTGACTGATATCTATGCTGTGAAGCACCTTGGAGCATTTTCAATATGTCAAAGTCACTATTTAAATGCAAATTAATGATATGTGTAAGGGAAACCCATAATTAGAGAAATTAATTATTTTTCTTCATAGGCACTTCACAGACAGCTCATCCTCCTTTCAAAGACCTTTCTCGCCTCCCCACACGTATGGGTACATCTGTGGGCCACTGCCCTCCGACCTGGAAACAGATGATGCAGACTACGATGATGAGGATGATGACCTGGATGTGGAGGTGGCCCGTGTGAACTCGCGCAGGTTCTTCCACAGACTTTGCCGCACTCCAACCTCCAGCATCAGCGAGTGCGAGAGCTCCCTCGCTGGCTCGTTGGCCAATGGCTGGGGCTCTGTCTCCGAGGACAATTTCACCAGTGCCCGCTGCAGCATGGTCAGCTCCTCCGATGGCTCCTTCCTCATGGATGCCAACTTCGCCCAGGCCCTCGCTGTGGCAGTTGACAGTTTTTGCTTCAGTCTGAAACAAACGGAGATGGCAACTCCTTACGCAGGTAAATCTCAACATGTCAACAGAACAGCACAGCAGAATAGAATAGGAATTCCAGTTTCATCTTAGACTCATAGCCCAGGCAGTAGTGGTACCTAATGGTCTATGGATAAGCTGATGGGTATCAGCGTGTTGCTGTGGGGAGCTATTGCACCTCTCTCTGAGAAGAGTGTGTGTTGATGTCCCATTCTAGAGTTTGCGATAATTCAATACAATAAAATGTCATTTAACACCCTGTATTTGTATTGGCTCTTTGACAGAGCTGATGCTCCCTAGTCTTCCTCCATAACCCTGAAAATTAATCTTTTTTTTTGTTTTGACAATAGATTCATTTTTTGGAAGTTACAATTGCATTTGCATTCAGCACCTTGTATCGTCAATGAATTCCAGATCAAACAAGTCAATGTGTTTAAAAGTGAAAAGAAAATTCTCATCTCCTCTCTGGTTCTTTTGCGAGTTACCTTCATTCTGTGTCCTTCGGTTGGTGGTCCTTGTTTGAGCAGAATCTGTATTGATTCTGGAGTTGAGACGCAATCTCCCCCACTTGTTCCTTTCTTCAGCTTTCATGTTATGCCTTTAAATGATATTCATTGTTTCCTGTTCTTTAACCAGTTGTTCCACTAGTTTACTGTGAACACCATAACTTTGAGTTTAATTTAATTTAATTTAACTTAATTTCATGCCTGAAACAGTCCATGTGCAAATGCATCAAGATCTGAACAATGTCCAGGCTTGCACTGACAATTGGCAATTAACATTCACAGGAGAAAGTGAGGTCTGCAGATGCTGGAGATCAGAGCTGAAAATGTGTTGCTGGAAAAGCGCAGCAGGTCAGGCAGCATCCAGGGAACAGGAGAATCGACGTTTCGGGCATAAGCCCTTCTTCAGGAATTTCTGAAGAAGGGCTTAGGCCCGAAATGTCTCTTCTCCTGTTCCCTGGATGCTGCCTGACCTGCTGTGCTTTTCCAGCAATACATTTTCAATTAACATTCACACCACACAATAGCAGGCAATAACTATCCCAATTCAGTCACTGCCCCTGGACATTGAATGATGTTACCATCACTGAATACCCCACCAGCAACATCCTTGGGGTTACCATTGATCAGAAACACTAATGGACTCGCCACATACATAAAATAGCAACAAGAGCTGGTCAGAGGCTATGTTTACTGCAATGAGTAATTCACCTTCTGACTCTCCAAAGCCTGTCCACCATCTACAAGGCACAAGGAGTGTGATGGAATACTTCCCACTTGCCTGGATGAGTTCAGTTCCAACACCATCCAGGATAAAGCAGCACGCTTGAGTGGCACCACATCCACAAGCATCCACTTCCCTCTACCAGTGATGCTCAGTAACAGCAGTGTGTACTATCCATGAGATACAATGCAGAAATTCACTGAAGATGCTCACTCAGCACCTTTCAAACCCATGACAACACATAGATATAAGGGCAAGGGCAGCAGATACATGGGCACACCCACCACCTTCAAATTTCCATCCAAGCCACTCACCATCCTGCCTTCAAAATGTGTCACCATTCTTTCACTGTCACTGGGTCAAAATCCAGGAATTCCCTTCTTATGGCCACTGATCTGCCATTGTTCCTGGATGAGAAAGGTAAAAAGCTCCTTGGATGCTGCCTGAACTGCTGTGCTCTTCCAGCACCACTAATCCAGAACCTGGATGAGAAAGCACAGGGGAAAATAATTTTAAAATGTGAGCAATCGGCGCTATTTACAGAGTTGGCTTCTTTTGCGTGAACTATGTTGCCTGATATAAAGTGTATTCACGATCAAGTTGGAAATCATGTTGTGACAATGTGCTGATGCTGCTATTCTTTCTCTCTATCAGTGTAACCTCCGCTAACAATTGTTCTGAATAATACGAGCACTTTAGTTGCTAAAAATAGCCTCCACAAGATTTGTATCAGTACACACAATTTGCTCTACTTTGTGGTAATTTAATAAACCAATATCTGAGACCAGGCTTTAAACATCAAATCTTTATAAATGAATTAGTGCCTGGGAAAAGAGACCAAGTCTGGATGGAACACTTCACCATAAATCCTTGTCTCTGACACAGCATTTTTTTTATTTAGAAGCTGTGCAATAAAAATATTGTGTGTCGGAGGAAGATAAATGATTTTGCATTTGTATAGCATCTTTCACTATAAAGCAAAATGTTGCAGAATGCCTTACAGCCAATGAAATACTATTTGAAGTATAGTCATTTTTACAGGAGTTGCTGCAATTTGTACACTGTAGGCTCCTACAAACGGCAATGAGGTAAATGACTAAATAAATGTGTTTTAGTTGGTGTCAACTGAGTTGAAAATATTAACCAGAGAGCTCAGAAAATTTCTCCTGCTCTCTACTGGAACAACATTCTAAGATCTTTCACATCTGTTTGAAAGGGTCTCACCTATATCCAATTGTACAGCACTCCCTGTACTGATCTCTTAGAGTCATAGAGATGTCGAACACAAACCAAATAACCTTACGTAATCTAGTTAAAAATCACACAACACTAGGTTATAGTCCAACAGGTTTAATTGGAAGCACTAGCTTTTGGAGCGACGCTCGTTCATCAGGAGCCTGATCAATCACCTGATGAAGGAGGGTCGCTCCGAAAGCTAGTGTGCTTCCAATTAAACCTGTTGGACTATAACCTGGTGTTGTGTGATTTTTAACTTTGTACATCCCAGTCCAACACGGCATCTCCAAATCATTATGTAATCTAGATGTTGTAATTGTGCCAGCCTCCATTACTTCCTCTAGCAGCTAGTTCCATACATGCATCACCCTTTATGTGAAAAAGTTGCCTCTCAGGACCCTTTTAAATCTTTTCCATCTCTCCTTAAACCTATAACACCCTAGTTTTGGACTCCCCTACCCTGGGAAAAAGACCTTGGGAATTCGCCCTATCCAAGGTTACATACTTAAGACTCTGGGCTAACCCACAAGGGAAGTATTATCCCAATTGAGCCAAGACAGACAATGTAAGCCAATCATCTATAATCCTGGTCACCCTACTTGCAGAAACTTCCAGAAGAAACAATATAAAGTGCACAGAAATTGCTGGAGAAGCTCAGCAGTATAAAGTAGGTATGTTGTCTAACTAATGTTACATGTTCTGTCTATGGTTCTCCATTCTTAGCTCAGTTAATTGCATTGAATGTTTGTCAGTGATAGAAATGCAGGTCCCTTTAAAGGTCAGTCAGAACAGCTCCAGGCTCGATTGAGAACAATGATGTTTATTGGATTTTGTATTTAAGAGCTGAGCCCTTCCCCATTGATGAGCTGGACAGAAGGTAGTGTTTGTGTTAAATGAGAAGGTTTAATTGTAAACCTGTAAATCTCTGAAAGTGTTTTACTGTCAAATTCAACACATGGATATCGGTCTGAAATAAAGCCCTTCTGGGGAAAGACTGGCTCATTTGCGAGCAGCTCACCTCTCATTTAGACAATCAATGCAATCAGGGTTTAGATGAATAAACCTCGATGATGGTCTCGCGCAGTACATTTGGAGAGTTGGAAGTGAGGTAGGACTGTGAAAAAGCCTGTTCTTCCTTTAGAGTTGGAAGTCTGGCAGTTGAACAGTGGGAAAGCTGAAATTCTCTGAATTAACTTCTGCAAGTACACTGCACCTTCCTCCCAAATCTTCTTGTTATCAGCCTGCTCATTGGCTCAAAAGCCTGGACCTCTGAACTCATAGTACTCTCACTTGGGGGAAGTGTTGAGGGATAAATGACAGGTGGGGATAGAGCCCAAAGAGAGAGAGAAGAACAGTTGGACAGACTAAACAGTGGATAAAGATCTGGCTGGGAGAGTGAATAGCTGTTAACAGAAACTGTTAATGCTACATATTACACAACACCAGGTTTTTGGCCCAACAGGTTTATTTGGAAGTACAAGCCTTCAGAGCGCTGCTTCTTCCTCAGGTAGCTAGTGGATAGGATCATACGACACAAAATTTATAGCAAACTTTATAGCATCTTTTGATCCTATGCCACAAGCTACCTGATGAAGGAACATCGCTCTGAAAGCTAGTACTTCCAAATAAACTGGTTGGACTATAACCTGAAGTTGTGTAATTTTTTAACTTTCTCCACCTCAGCACCTCTACATCATAGAATCTGTTTATGGCTGACAATGGGTTGCGCGTAAAGGCAGACTATATAATCACAAGGCCTGGTGTGTTGGGTTGGGGTCTAGGACATAGGAGAGTTCAAGCACTAAGGTTATTGAACTCAATATTGAATCCTGAAGGCTGCAGATTCCCCAAATGGAAAATCAGGTGCTGTTCTTCCAGCTTATGCTGAAGCTCTGCAGCCAGTCTGAGACAGAGATATTGGCCAGAGAATAGGGCGGTGTTGAAGTACATTTACAGAATACCTGCAGTGTGGAAGCAGGCAATTCGGCCCTTCGAGTCTGCACCAATCCTCTGAAGAGCTTCTCACTCAAACCCACCTACCCTATCACTGTAACCTTGCTTTTCCAAATGCTAACCCACCTCGCCTGAACATCCCTGGACACAATGGGCAATTTAGTAAGGCCAGTCCACCTAACTTGCACATCTTTGGACTGTGGGAGGAAACCAGAGCACTTCCACGCAGACCTGGGGAGAATTGGCAATCTTCACACAGTCACCCAAGGTGAAATTGAACCCGGGACCCTGGTGCTCAAAGGCAACAGTGCTAATCACTGGTCAGGCATATTTACTAGGATCTGTGTGTGCCAAATCCCGTCCCCTGTGCATTATATACAATGTTCCTTAACCTGCATGTTCTGTAACATAATGCTTCACATCCTCTGAGGGTATTCTCGGGTTGCACACATCTAGAGTGTCTGCAGTTGGAGGAACGGTAGGGTGGTTTGGTCTGGCTATCCACTGGAATTGGGACTGGGGATTGGAAGAACAAATTTCAGCGGAATTTGAAACGCTGATTATTTATTGATGGAGAGAGTCCTTGCTTCATACAAGTGTTATGATCCTTATTTCCTCAGAGTACATCTTGCTTCCCGTCTAATGTCTGAGTGAATGCAGACGAATACATGGATAGCTAACGTTTAAAGCTGCTCTGAAGATCCCTGTAAATGAACTGTAGGATGTACATGTCATAATGATGAACACCTCTCCTCCTGACCTTTAGTAGCAGGTCTGATTTCTGAGCCATGCAGTACACAGATTAAATGAAACGTAAAAGTCCAGTTTTATTGGAATTGCTTGTCTGCTCATTTATCGGGTAATTGTAAAATGCATTTAAATTGGGGTTTGTGTTTATTGGGTTTCTTGTGTCTCCGAGGCTGTGATATTTATGGCTTGATCCAGAATCTGGAGCTATAGAAATGCTGACTGGACAGCAGACAGCACTTCAATTAATTAATCTACTTCTGTATCCTAAATCTGTCCCATCTCTTTCAACTTTATAGGTGAACAAAGTGATGATCCAATTCTCACAGGAGTCGTGTGTGCTTTAAACCATTCTGGTTTACAGGAATTGCTTTGCAGTTAAATTGACATTTCACTGAAGAGAGGATTCCTTAGTTCCCCAGTGGCCTACTTGGGCTCTCCCTGAGCTGCCCAGTACTAGGCCTCGTACATTGGAACGTCTGAGATTTCCAAATTCCACTGTCAATGGGGGCAGCATTTTGGAAGCTAGAATTGGACATGTTGGCATTTGGTATGCTTGCCTTTACTGGTCAGTGCATTGAGTGTAGGAATTGGGAAGTCATGTTACAGCTGTACAGGACATTGGTTAATCCACTTTTGCAATACTGCATTCAGTTCTGGTCTCCCTGCTATAGGAAGGATACTGTGAAACTTGAAAAGGTTTAGAAAAAATTCACAAGGATGTTACTAGGGTTGGAGGGTTTGAGCTACAGGGAAAAGCTGAATAGGCTGGTGCTGTTTTCCTTGGAGCATTGGAGGTTGAAGGGTGACCTTATAGAGGTTTATAAAATCATGAGGGGCATGGATAGGGTGAACAGCAAAGGGCATTTCCCCAGAGTAGGGGAGTCTGAAACTAGAGGGCATAGGTTTCAGGCGAGAGGGGAAAAAGTTAAAAGGGATCTACGGGGCAGCTTTTTTACGCAGAAGTTAGTACATGTATGGAATGAGTGGTCAGAGGAAGTGGTAGAGGCTGGTACAATTGCAACATTTAGAAGGCATCTGGATGGTTACAAGAATAGGAATGATTTAAAGTGACATGGGCCAAATACTGGCAAATGGGACTAGATTACTTTATAATATCTGGTCAGCATGGACGAGTTGGCTCAAAGGGTCTGTTTCCATGCTGTATAACTGTATGACTCTATGACTCTATGTAGTTGACTTCATCATAAAGTCAGTCGGAGATTGGGATCCTGATCCAGTTAACTGCCTGAATTTCTAGCTGTGACTGTCAGATGAGGACATACTTTAGCCATGAGGCCGTTCATGAAACATTCTATCTTGCTCAATTTGATAAATGGCCACTTGCTGCAAAAATATATCAGGGCTATAGATAAAGTAAATGTCTTTTCCCGAGGGTGGGGGATTTCAAGACAAGACAACATATTTTTAAGGTGAGAGGAGAAAGATTTAGAAAAGACATGAGAGGAATCTTCTTTACACAGAGAGTGGTTTGTGTTTGGAATGAACTTCCAGAGGAAGTGGTGAATGCGGGTACAGTTACAATATTTAAAAGACATTCTGATAAGAATATGAATAAGAAATGTTTGGAGGGATATGGGCCAAGTGCAGGCAGGTGGGACTAGTTTAGTTTGGGATTATGGTCAACATGGACTGGTTGGACCGAAGCGTCTGTTTCTGTGCTGTATGACTCTATGACTTTATAACAGGATAAGACCAGAGAGGAGAGGGATGATTGAGATGGGAAAGAACAGATTAGAGCTGTGAAAGACTGACAGGTCGTTATTGCTATGTTACTTGAGATTGGCGCATATTTGTGGCACAATCCATGGGTATTTGGGCAAACTATAAGAATCTAAATACAAAACAGTTTACAAACTTAGTAACTTCCTGTTACTTTTTATATCAGTCTATCACGATTCACACATCTCCTATTGTGTCCCTCTCTGTTTCTCAGCATCCCTCTTTCTCTCTCTCTCTATCCTTCTCAGCTGCCGCCACCCCCAGCACATCAAGCTGCTCCACTGTCTGGCACTCTCTTTCCTGCTGCCATTTATCCACACGATGTGTTAAGAATGTCAGTAATGAAAGCAAGATGCTGCAGTTGCTGGCATTCTGAGATAATAACAAAATGCTGGAGAAACTCAGCAGGTCTGTTGGTGTGGAGAGAGAAACACAGTAGATGTTTTGAAGTATGACTTTGCTTTGGAATGTCTTGTTCTGAAGAAGTGTCATACTGGACTCAAAACGTTAAGAATGGAAGTAATATTAAGAAGAGAGCTTTAGTAAAAGGCAAAACTAGTGTCTTACTGGATCTAACTCTCACTTTTCCTGTTGTCTTCAGAAATGCATCTGTCACACTTCCACTGTGTGCCTGCATGAATCATTTGAATTAGCTCTTTGAATCTTTTGCTGTATTTTTTGGTGTTCTTTTCTTTTGTATATTAAATTTTTATTACTTTAATTTTTAAAATCTATTGAGTTATTCCATGTATAAAATGAATAGATTATAACCTATTGATTTCTCTAATCCCAGCTCTCCCTGCAGCCTCCTCTATGCCTGCTGCCTTCTCTGATGCTGGGCTATCATGTAATCGCTCTGAAGGATCAGAGGCCACAAGTGAACCTGGTCAGATTTGGGATTGGAATATGTCTTGGGCTGATGAGATAGAAGACAGAATCTCCCAAAAGGAGGAAATGGCAGCAAAGAAGCAGACTGCTACTGGAAAAGACCCCAGTGGACTCTTCAACAAAATGTCAGACCAGCAACAACAGGCCAAATATACCACTGGTACAATTGATTCATTAGCGTTATAATCTGGTTCAGTGCAGCGTTTGTTTAAGCTTGTCTATTCACGGGTCCTTGTGCAGGGCTCAATTTCTTTAGATAGTGAATCCTGACTCAGAAATTTGGGAAAATGTGGAATTGTCCATTTTGGCAGGAAAGAAGCATATTATCTAAATGGTGCGAGGATGCAGAGGGTTCTGGGTGTCCTTGTGCATGTATCACAAAAGGTGAGAGGACGCAGGTACAGCAAGTAAATAGGAAAGCTCATAAAAAGTCATCATTTATTGTAAGGGGAATTGAATACAAAGATAAGGAAGTTATACAGAGCACTGGTGAAACTGCTTCTGGGTTATTATGCATGGAAATAGTGACCTTATTTCAGAAAGGATGTAAAGGTGTTGGAGATTGTTCAGAAAAGGCTTCCCAAACTAATACCTGGAGTGAGAGGGCTGTCTTATGGGGAAAGATTAGGTAGATGCTGCTTATACCTGCTTTTTAAAAAATTCATTCATGGTATAAGGGCATCAGTGGCTAATGTTGCCTTCCCCAAAGGACATCAGTGATCTAGTTGGGTTTTTCCAACAATTAGCAATGGATTCACGGTTATCATTAGAGTCTTGATTTCAGATTTTTTAAAACGTTCAAATTCCACTATGGTGGGCTTTGAGTCACATACCCAGAACATTCCCAGGTTTGGAGTTAACAATCCAGCGACTACACCACTAGGCCATCAACTCGAAGAGTTAGAGATGACTTGATTGAAACATGTAAGATCCTCAAGGTTTCCTGACAGGGTATATGTGAGAGAAAGTTTCCTCCAAATGGGAGAACCTCAAATAAGGTTAACCATTTAAAACAAATGGTGTAATTATTTTTCCTGAGTGTCACTAATCTCTGGAACTCTCCTCCTGAAAAGGTAGTGGAAGCAAAGTATATTTGAATATTTTTAGGGCAAAGGTTAAATAGATTCTTGTTTGGAAGGGATAAAAGGTTATCAATGATAGATAGGAATGTGGATTTGAGGATACAGTAAGATAATCCACAATTTTATTGAGTAGGGGAGCAGATTCAAGGGGCTGAATGGTCTATTTCTGCTTCTAGTTTGTACATTTGTAATGATTGAGATATGCTGCTATGAACTCAATGTATATGGAAAATTCTGTAATGTTTCAAGACATTTAAATTATGTAAACAACTGTTTGACTCTAGAACTATCTCTGCATTGCTCAGTAATAAAGAAGAAATGCAGCAAGTTTATCCAAACTTGAAATTTTAAGTTGTTTGTGGTCAGACAACAGAGACTTGGAGAAACTTATTCTGCAAGGAGAGTCAAAAGTTCAGATTAAATCTTTGCTCCATTTTGATCTTACTGACCAATGTCTCTAATCAGAAAGCTTGGTGCCAGGATGCTCCATTTAAACATTGAGGGTAAGGGCCCTGGCACAACTGGAGTAGAAATAACACTGTGGCGACCTCACACTGACCCACCTGGCACCTTACCCCCTGCCTACCTGGCACCCTACTCTCTCATTACTCAATCTTACACTTACTCTATGCATGACTCTTTAGGTGTCTTTCCATGGTGCTGGACTGCTAATTCATAGAATAAGGCAGCTGATTACTGTGAAGAATTTAGGGTGGATTGCTTTCTCCTGGCTATTTTATGCTCCAAAGCATCTGTCAGAATGGAGGTACAGCTCAGCCTTTCTGCAGGAGCCCTGATCGGAATTTCCTGTCATAAATGCGGAGTATATGGTTTCGTAGGAAACAAGTGAGTGGCATGAGGTTACCACTGTTCAAAAAATACATCCTATTGACAGTGGCATGGGGACTCAGTGGTTATCACTGTTACTCAGAGCACCAGGCATATAGATTCCATGCTCAGGTTGACTGTCTGTGTGGAATTTCCTCACAAAGTACAAAGATGTGCAGGTTAGATGGATTGGCCATGCTAAATTGCCCATAGTATCTGGGAATGTGCAGGGTGGCTGGATTAGCCGTGGGAAGTGCAGGTTTACAGTGATGGGAGGGGGTATGGCAGGTCTAGGTAGAATGCTGTTCAGTGTGGATGACTCAATGGGCTGAAGGGCCTGTTTCCACACTATAGGGATTCTAACTCTTGTAGCTTATCCAGCATTGTCACATTCCCCCCGTACCTAAAATTATGTGGAATAGCCCCTCTTTTATTTAAAAGTGACAAAACACTGGGTATCCTTGAGATGCAAAAGAGCAACCCAAATCCAGAAATAGCGAAAGGCAACAGTGGAGATCATATTGGTTATTGTTTAGCAAACTGTCAGGCACAATCTTCTCAACTGCTTTTGGAAACACAAAGCAAGTTCAGTGGAATTAATGGATATGTGGTTGGTTAGCATCCGATGCTATAAGGAACATAAATTCTCCACGACGGATTGGGAGCCACTCAAATAAATCCTCTCTGATGTGGAAGCCTAACAATACATGGGTTTTAGACAAGCTGCTCTTTCACTATGAAACGTTGCACCAAATCCTTAAGATTATTTTGCTTATCAGTGAGAAGGACGGTAGATTTTATTAAAAGCATTTCCACCTGTAATTTTCTCAATAATAATAAGTTATGATGAACGGTTGGGTTTTAAAGAGTACAGTGATGTGATAAAATGGAAATTTTCTGACCTCTGACCCTTTCATTCTCCGAGGAGAGAGTGAGGACTGCAGATGCTGGATATCAGAGTCGGGGGTGTGGTGCTGGGAAAGCACAGCAGGTCAGACAGCATCCGAGGAGCAGAAGAATTGATGTTTCGAGCATAAGCCCTTCAACAGGATGGAGAATATCTCTAGAACACCCGCACCAACCAATCCCACCACCCCATGGTTGAACACTTCAACTCCCCCTCCCACTCCACCAAGGACATGCAGGTCCTGAGCCTCCTCCATCGCCAAACCCTTACCACCCAATGTCTGGAGGAAGAATGCCTCATTCTGCTTTAGGACCCTGCAACCACATGGGATCAATGTGGATTTCACCAGTTTCCTCATTTCCTCTCCCCCCACATTATCCAAGTCCCAAGCCTCCAACTCTGCATCGTCCTCTGACCTGTCCATCAGCATTCCCATCTATCCACTCCACCCTCCCCTCCACCCTATCTACCTATCACATTCTCAGATACCTTCCCCCTCCCCCGCCCAACCCCACCCCCCTCCTATTTATCTCCCAACCCCCCCCCCCCCCGGCCCACAAGTCTCATTCCTGATGAAGGGCTTATGCCCGAAACATCGATTCTCCTGCTCATTGGATGCTGCCTGACCTGCTGTGCTTTTCCAGCGCCACACACTCGACCCTCTCAATCTTCGCCCTGTCAGTGGAAGATTCAGCACTTGGATGTTTGCCACTTCTCGCAAAGGAACATAGGATTTAGCAACAGAGTAGACCCTTTGGCCCATCAGGCTCAATAGTGACTGATCTAGTTTGGTCTCAGTTCCTCTTTCCTGCCTGGCCCACATCAACATTTCTATCAGAAATCAAACTAACTGTGCTTTGAAAGTGTCAGATATGAATCGCCATTCAGAGCAAAATAGTATATTTGAGCTAGTCATGCTGGGTGTTTAGGCACACTCTGTCTGTATTAAATTCTTTGCTATGGAAGTTTTAAACAGATGAATTAATTTACTGTGTTTGAAGGAGCCACAAGTATGATTTCATGTGGCCATAATACAATGCAGACTGGCTTCTATAAGTGGAGCTTCATTTAACCTAGTTACATTGGCTCCATTACCCAGTGCAGGCTTTGCAGTAAAGCTTTAGTTCAGATAACTCAACTGAAATAATATTTATTGATTTCTGCTGCGTTGGAGAAAACACTTCACTAACATTAAATGGGTTATGAGTAGGGTAAAAGATCATAGCAAATACGATATTGATTTTTGCTTCAGAAATACTAACGATGCAGCCACGGTGAGTTATGTAGACTCTTGTCAAGAGTGCAATAATAACAAAGAAAAATATAAGTTGCATTTATATAGCATCTTTCATGACCACAACATGTCCCAAAATGCGTCATGGTCAATTTAATACATTTTGATGTGTAGTTACTAGAGCGTTGAACTTGTACAGTTGTGTCTGTGATTTAGTGTCTCATTCACAAACTGGTACAGCAGCCTCTCAGAACACAGTAAATTAACTGGGGTTGCACAGAAACAAAATAGTGAGAGAGTGTGGCTATGTATAGGACCACGATCTGACTAAAATTGGGGGTGGTATGGAACAGAGCGAAAGAAAATATGAGGCCAAATAAAGGGCTGCTTGTGTTACAATGTCCTGTAGTGGATGCATTTTCATTGGGTTTGGGGGAGTTGTATGCTTGTAACATTAAATCAGAATTAACTCCTGTTTTGCAGATGGATACAACTCCAAATTGGACATCCAGGCAAACCCTGCGCTGAATGCAGTACATGTATCATTCGCAACAGTCGGAGCCCCGGTACACAAGAGTTTTGCTGTTCGGAGGAAAGTGGAGAAAGTTGGATTAATGAATTTTCCAACAGATACCAATGCTCTTACCATGGTTAAGGTCTAAGAACATGAGTGGATTGGAATTCCTGACCCATCCCTGTACGTACAGAAACCTACAGACATCAGGATCCAGATCCATAAGGATGGCTGTTTGTAGGATGGAGACATTCCAATGGTTATCGATGGGCACTTAGTCATTTACATTTTTACTCAACAAGACTGCACTTATCAAAATGGAGGAGGTTTCAACGTGTAGTCTGTGTAGCATTTATAGGGAACTTGGTAGTTTTGAACCACAAAGGGCCAGACAGCTAAACTTGTAACCTATTCAAAATCCAGGGCTACAAACAAAACAGCGAGTGTGTACAGTCAGATTTTAGAAAACAGTGATATGAAGAGTGACTGACTGGATCTAGACATTGGTTTGTAGATTGTGTAGATAGACATGTGAGGCCCGAATGGGGGAGATGATTAAATTCAAAAGTAAGGCTGTTGTTCTTGGAGTTTCTGAGTACGTGTACACAGACATCCTGCCAGCATACATCAGCTTTTAACTTATCTCATTACTAATTAATCTAACAGATGTATTTAAATAAAACTGACCTTGAAAGCCAGTCTGGAGTGACATTAAAAACTCAATAATATACATCAAAGAAGTCCAAAGTCTCAACGATATAAGGTCAGTTGAGACGATGGTGTTGGATGACAGCTCACCAATATCCATTGCCTATTATTAGTCAAAGATGAAAATAGATCAAAGCGGATGGTTGAAAAAAAAATCATCACCTAACAAACTTGCGAGGCCCTTTCTCTGAAGACCTAGTATTCGCAGTAAGTTACTTCCGTTCCGAGTGTAAATCTAACTGTACTTATTATTTTCCTGATAAAAAAAAACATTTTAAAAAGAAAAGAAGTGTGGAAATCATTTTGCAGAGACAAAAGGTACCTTCTGAGAGTTGTGGGTCACATAAAGAGTTAATTCCAATTTCAAATCTTGGGGCTGCGACATTTACACAAATTTGAGGATCGATTCCAGTAGAGAATAACTGAACACAAACATTATATTGTTCACTTTTCTCAAACAGTTGTTCTGAGTTTCTTGCTATAGTATGTATTCACAGGTTTAGAATATTTGTAGTTACCATGCCAATGTTGTGCCACTGAAGTGGGGTGACATGCAAATCTGATGCAGTCACTCCTGTTTAAGTTGGTGCTTAATTGGATTGCTCACTCCACCTGGTGGATCAAATGACATAAAGCCAAATAAAAACATTGGCCTGAGAATTTATGGAGAGGCAGTGGTGGCTGGGAATCCAGTTTTGCGAAGGTGGGAGAGGTATCAGAGACTTGGAGGTTTGTGAGATGAGGACCTTATGTCAAATTTAGCCGACAACATTATGATGATTGTTTTTCTCCTATCTCCTGATTGACAGACTGCTGTGGGGTCAGTGGGGAGAGGGGGTTGCTAGGGGTGGGTGAAGGGGATAAAAGGCTACATGCCAGAATGTTAGGGAGTAATCAGCAAATACCAGAGATTGATTATTGAACTGTCTATATCAATGCCTACCTACCGTGAAGATTGTTGGGGATCGGTGGGTCGAGGACAATCAACAAGAATCATTGAATTGTTTGAAGGGAAACCAAACTTGTGAGCCTGGGTGGGAGTGGACTCTGGCTTTCCAGACTATTACGTAAGCTTTTTAAAGAAGCTTTTAATTTTTACTGCCAGGTCCCAAGGAGCCCTACGTCACACTTTGACTTTGCTAACCTGGCTGATCAGAAGAAGCAGCAGTTTTGTCCCTCGTTTCAGTGGGAATAACAAATGGTTTACTATCATTTGCCCTATGGAGTCGGTTGCCCATGATATGTTTTTTGTGATCCTGACTGTTAATTAATTGAAGCAATCTCTTATTTCTCAACATTTTTGAGGGGTGAAAGCAGAAATCCGCTGTTTCCAATCTAGCTATGACCTCAATTTCTTATAATCAAGTCCCATTTCACATTTGCATGTTAAAAGAAAGCTGAACAAAAGGAACTCAGAGTTTGCTCATTAGCTTGAGACCTCAAACAGCACAGAAATGGTGCCTGAGAGCATGAAGAAAGTACTTTTAATTTTTAATATACCTCGTCATGGTCTTAGGATGTTCCACAGTGCTTCACAATCAATGAAATAATTTTGATCTTTGTCGCTATATAGAACAGTACACAAGATTACACAGGCAACAATTGAGATGAGCGCACTCTTTGCCCGCTCTTAGTGGCCTGGTACTGATGGAGAGAGGAATATTGACCATAAGGTCAGGGGAATGTCCAGCTCTTCTCCAGAAATTGACTATTTTAGTTCCACCTAAACACTTCGACAGGGGCTTAGTGTAACGTCTCACCAGAGAATTCACTTCCAACAATATAACACTCATTGCAATACCATCTGATTCAGAATAACAAGCTGAGGACCTTAATGGTGCTCATTGAAGTGTGTGAGAGCTCATAACTGAAGCAGTGAAGGGATGAGCTGGGTTGCACCCAGCTGAAGTTCAGCAGGAAAGAAGATATGATCTTTCACGTCGGGCTGAGGGGCAGTATTAGAAGCAGGAATCCAAGGTTGTGGGTACACCAAGTGCAACACTAAGGGAGTGCTTCATTGTCAAATGTTCTGCCTTTCAACGCAATGTCAAACCAAATCTTCCCTCCAAGGTGCACGTAAAAGATCCTCTTGCACTATATGAGGAAGAGCTAATGGAGTTTTCCCAGTGTGCTGGCCAATATACATCATCAAACAAACATTGCACAAAAGCCCCCAGATTATCTTTGCTGTTTACTGTACTCAAATTGGCTGCTGTATTTCGTACAACATTTCAAATACAATTCACTGGCTTTCAGTGGTGAATTGCACCATTTTCTATATTCTAGTGGCTCCATCTACTATTTCAATAACATATTGATCTTTAAACAAATGTTGAGCATAAGCAGCACCACGGAAGTTCCAACAGTGTCTGTCATAAGACCTTCAAGCTACAACATATTAATCACATATTGATGCAGGTGCTAAAGTTTCTTTGGAAAACAAAAGAATCAGTAACTATCTCCAGCTCAGTTGTTCCCATTATTTGACTGACAAAGACCAGTCATGCATTGTGAGTAAAAAAAGGTCCAATTTCACCAACATACATAATTAAGTTGTTAATGCCTGTCAAAAGCATTAGCCTCAATGCCCCTTTCCTTTCTGTACAAATGGAACCAATCTGAGAGGAAGTGACAACGCACAAAGAGTAAATTGTCCTTGTGATTGTACGTCATATTGGAAAAAAAATCGGAATATAAGTAAAAATGGATTGGTTTGGTCAACAGAAACAATAGGAGCAGGAAGTAGAAACTCTCCTGACAGGAAGCACTAATTAGCTCATGGTATTTATTACTTTTCAGTTGGCTATTGTTTAGGCTGCACAGCTGAGAGATAAAACAAAATGATCTTCATCATTTTGTATTATCAGAGATTAGCTGAGGTTTCTCATCAGAAATCCACCCTGCTGCATCAAATCAAGCACAAGGCAGTTTCCTGTTCTAATCAGAAAGGAGAAACAAACAATAGTGTTGATGCATCATATATAAAGACCACCTCAGGCTGCTCTCGTTTGCTTGGCTGAACCTATTTTCACCTTTCAGCATCACACATTATCTCAAAAAAACAGATGCCAAAATCAGAACATGTAAGATTTTCAAACATACCAACATGCATGCTCTGTGAAGCACTTCCTGTTACAATCCCTCTCATTATTTCTCACTGCCTCAACAGTTTTGTTGCTGTTACATCCTGCTCTTGCTCTGAACTGAAGGACTTTGCTTTCCTTTCCACTGAAGCCACACTTTAACATTTTTCCTTTCCATGTTTTTTGCTGTTCTTCCCTTCGTTACTGACTTTGCACAACTGTTATTAATCGACAATGATTGGATTATGTTTTCTCCCATCCCATTTCTATAAAAACAGGTCTGTAATACCAGCTTTCAGTCATCACCTTAAATGCCTGGCCCTGTTGCAGCATATCTGAGACAAACAAAGGGAAATTATGGAAGATGTTAGGATTCTGAAAATTAAAAATAATGCTGGGAATTCTGAGCAAATCAGGCAGGAACAGTAGAGGGAATTAATGTTTCTGGTTGATATCTGAAATGTTCATTTTCTGGCAGAGCCATTCAGAATATTCACTCCATTTTATTCACAACCTTTCTCATCTTACAGTGAAATTAGAATTCTGATTATCCTCAGCTTTCATGTCACTAATTTCTATATTTGGGAAAATATCTTGCATGATTTTCACCACTAATAGCAGATACACCATTCCTCCCCCTCTCCCTTTTGCTTCAGTAACTGTCCATTTGTTTTTTTTTAACCATGCCTTTGTCAATATACTTAGTTCTTTGCAATGGGACAATAATTTCCATGTACCACTCTGATCCAATTTGCTGAACTCCTCTTCTAATGAAAGATCAATAGAGACTGCTTTGCTAAACTCTTCCATTCTGCCCATGTACCATCATAACAGCAACATACTACATCATTTCACCTAGTTCCCATTCAAACCTGAGCTCGACCTTTCTGCCTTTGGTCGCCTCAATTGTTCTACAAATCTCAAAGCAAAGGATGGAACAGTTTCCTTTTTGACACGATTGCCCTCTAAAACAGAACATCTGTCACTTCACACCACTATTTTGTTATATTTAACACATAGATTTTAAGTTGTTCCTTCCTGTATGGAGCTGGTTTACTGCAACTTATTTTTCAAATGTCATTCCATTCTCTGGTTGAAATGATGTCAAAGGTTAAATGGCCTACCTTACTTTAGGAAGACCAGATAGTTCTTTTAACAATTTCTCCATTTGCAGAAGGGTTTTCACCCCCATTGCACCACCTAGGAGCCAATCCCATGTGTACCATAGGAGGTATAGTTAGTAAGTTTGCACAAGACACCAAAATTGGAGGTATAGTGGACAGCGAAGGAGGTTACCTGAGCATAATGGGATCTTGATCAGATGTGCCAATGGGCTGAGGAGTGGCAGACGGAGTTTAATTTCGATAAATGCAAGGTGCTGCATTTTGGGAAAGCAAATCTTAGCAGGACTTATACACTTAATGGTAAGGTCCTAGAGAGTGTTGCTGAACAAAGAGACCTTGGAGTGCAGGTTTGTAGCTCCTTGAAAGTAGAGTCACAGGTAGATAGGATAGTGAAGGCGGTGTTTGGTATGCTTTCCTTTATTGGTCAGAGCATTGAGTGTAGGAGTTGGGAGGTCATGTTGCGACTGTACAGAACATTGGTTAGGCCACTGTTGGAATATTGTGTGCAATTCTGGTCTCCTTCCTATTGGAAGGATGCTGTGAAACTTGAAAGGGTTCAGAAAAGATTTACAAGAATGTTGCCAGGGTTAGAGGATTTGAGCTACAGGGAGAGGCTGAACAGGCTGGGGCTGTTTTCCCTGGAGGGTCGGAGGCTGAGGTTTACAAAATTATGAGAGACATAGATAAGATAAATAGGCAAAGTCTTTTCTCTGAGGTGGGAGTCCAGAACTAGAGGGCATAGGTTTAGGGGTAGAGGGGAAAGATATAAAAGAGACCTAAGGGGCAACGTTTTCACGCAGAGGGAGGTGTGTGTATGGAATGAGCTGCCAGAGGAAGTGGTGGAGGCTGGTACAACTGTAACATTTAAAAAACACTTGGATGGGTATATGAATAGGAAGGGTTTAGAGCGATATGGACCAAGAGTTAGCAAATGGGACTAGATTAGGTTGTGATATCTTGTTGGCATGGACAAGTTGCACTGAAGGATCTGTTTCCGTGCTGTACATCTCTATGACTCTATGACCAGATCTGCTTTTCTTCTATCATTTTTTTCCCATCTTTAGAAAGACCAGTTCACCTTCTCCTCTTTCCAATGCCAAATTCTTCAGTCTTTGTTGAATTCTGTAGCATTAGGGATAAAGTCCCATCGCTGAATTAACCCCAAGGCCTCAAAATCATTCTTGTATCTTTCAGTGATCATAACTGGATTTGGTACTCAAGATGTGCTTTTACTGGAACAACATAAAGCTCAAGAAAGATTCTCTCTGATTTCTTTGCCATACTTTGGTTTTCTACCCCAGCATTCTGTTTGATTTCTGAGTTGTTACTCTTTGGTGACTGGATATGTTGGACTTTAATTCAACCAATGCACTGAGATCTTGCTTATCTTCACCCTTAGCTAACATGACACTACTAATAGAATATTTATTGTGCCATCTTTGAGGAGAAAGTGAGGTCTGCAGATGCTGGAGATCAGAGATGGAAATGTGTTGCTGGAAAAGCGCAGCAGGTCAGGCAGCATCTAGGGAACAGGAGAATCGACGTTTCGGGCATTAGCCCTTCTTCAGGAATGAGGAAAGTTGGTCCAGCAGGCTAAGATAAAAGATATGGAGGAGGGACTTGGGGGAGGGGCGTCGGAAATGTGACTACATCGATGACTGTATCGGCGCCGCCTCGTGCTCCCACGAGGAGGTTGAACAGTTCATCCACTTCACCAACACCTTCCACCCCGACCTCAAATTCACCTGGACAGTCTCAGATTCCTCCCTCCCCTTCCTCGACCTTTCTATTTCTATCTCAGGCGACCGAATCAACACGGACATCTACTACAAACCGACCGACTCCCACAGCTACCTGGACTACACCTCCTCCCATCCTGCCCCCTGTAAAAACGCCATCCCATTCTCCCAATTCCTTCGACTCCGCCGCATCTGCTCCCAGGAGGACCAGTTCCAAAAACGCACATCCCAGAAAGCCTCCTTCTTCAAGGACCGCAATTTCCCCCCCGACGTGGTCGACGATGCCCTCCACCGCATCTCTTCCACTTCCCGATCCTCCGCCCTTGAACCCCGCCCCTCCAACCGCCACCAGGACAGAACCCCACTGGTCCTCACCTACCACCCCACTAACCTCCATGTACAGCGCATCATCCGCCGTCATTTCCGCCACCTCCAAACAGACCCCACCACCAAGGATATATTTCCCTCCCCTCCCCTATCAGCATTCCGTAAAGACCACTCCCTCCGTGACTCCCTCGTCAGATCCACACCCCCCACCAACCCAACCTCCACTCCCGGCACCTTCCCCTGCAACCGCAGGAGGTGCAAGACTTGCGCCCACACCTCCCCCCTCACCTCCCTTCAAGGCCCCAAAGGAAACTTACATATCCGCCACAGATTCACCTGTACCTCCACACATATCATCTATTGCATCCTTTGCACCCGATGTGGCCTCCTCTATATTGGGGAGACAGGCCGCCTACTTGCGGAGCGTTTCAGAGAACACCTCTGGGACACCCGGACCAACCAACCCAACCACCCTGTAGCTCAACATTTCAATTCCCCCTCCCACTCCACCAAGGATATGCAGGTCTTTGGACTCCTCCATCGTCAGACCACAGCGAAACGATGGTTGGAGGAAGAACGCCTCATCTTCCGGCTAGGAACCCTCCAACCACAAGGGATGAACTCGGATTTCACCAGTTTCCTCATTTCCCCTCCCCCCAGCCTGTCTCAGTCAAATCCATCAAATTCAGCACCGCCTTCCTAACCTGCAATCTTCTTCCCGACCTCTCCGCCCCCACCCCAGTCTGACCTATCACCCTCACCTTGACCTCTTTCCACCTATCACATTTCCGACGCCCCTCCCCCAAGTCCCTCCTCCCTATCTTTTATCTTAGCCTGCTGGACTAACTTTCCTCATTCCTGAAGAAGGGCTAATGCCCGAAACGTCGATTCTCCTGTTCCCTAGATGCTGCCTGACCTGCTGCGCTTTTCCAGCAACACATTTCCATATTTATTGTGCCAACCAACTTCATTTTGTTTTACGTATGAACATTTTGAAATATCAGACAGGAAAAGGCCAACAGAGAGGCAGTGGCTCTTTATTCTTTGAAATTTGCATCAAAAATAGACATGTTGGTTACAGTTGCCGTCATTGCTCAGACCTTTGAGTATAATATGGAATATCATATTGAGGTTATACAGGACATTGGTGAGGCCTCTTCTGGAGTATTATGTGCCGATATGGTCATTGTGTCTAGGAGGGATATTATTAAATTGGAGATGGTTCAGAAAAGATTTACCAAAAGGTTGTTGGGAATGGAAGGTTTGAGTTATAAGAATAAAGGCTGGGACCTTTTTTAACTGGAGCTTGGGAGGTTCAGAGGTGACCTTGTAGAGGTTTATAAAATCACGAGAGACATTGATAAGGCAAATAGTGAGGGTCTTTTCACTCGGGTGGGGGAGTTCAAAACTAGGGGGCATATTTTTAAGGTGAGAGGAGAAAGATTTAAAAAAGGACATGAAGGGCAACTTTTTTTATGCAGAGATGGTTTGTGTGTGAAAGGAACTTCCAGAGAAAGCGATGGATGTGGGTAAAGTTACAACATTTAAAAGACATTTGGATAAGTGTATGAATAGGAAAGGTTTGGAGGGATATGGGCCAAACACAGGCAAGTGGGACTACTTTAGTTTGGAAACATGATCAGTGTTGACTAGTTTAACCAAGGGGTCTGTTTATATGCTGCATTGCTCTATGACTTGATAACCAGTCAACCTAGTCGATCCTGTGGAATGGTGATACCTTATGTGCCATGATTATTATCCTCTTTACCAATGCTTCATCTGAGTCATGTGACATACCTAACAAGAATCTGGTGCATAGGAAACAATGTTACCTTTGATGTGTGTGCATGCATGGACGCATATCAATCTTAAAGGAACTGTGCTTTAACCTGGACATATTACAGGGAGACTACAGCCTGTACATCATGATTTGCTATCCAGTCAGAAACAGATTGAGCTTTCTCTTGAGTAAATGCAATCCGTCGGTGCTCCAAATTGTCACTATTTGTTGGGTAGACCCGCCAAACATCAAACATTATATCTGCCCTCATGTAATTAGTGGTCATGACTCCTGGCCCCCAATCATTCATCCAGTTGAATTAGAGGATTATATGGTATACGTTTTTCCCTTTCTACTCAATATAAATGCAGGAAGTGATCGAGCAATTATTTGGACTTAATGAGCGATAAGATGAGATGAGTGTCAATGGGAAATCAAACCTCAACATCCGATCTATTCAATCATCAGATTAGAAAATGCAGATCCTGATAAATCTGGGCAGAGCCTCATAAGGGAAGGGAGATGGATCTTGGAGTGAGCAGAGCCACAGCATGACCATTGGTGTTGTAGCTGGCTGTTACCGCTTCACAGAATGGGTGATTGGGGAGGGAGAGAGGGGGAAGAGGTGAGATATTTGTGCAAAGTCTTGTTCTCTGCTTTGCCTTTGTAGCTTTACCTAACAAAAACCTGTATCAGGTTTGACATTTTCATCAAATCCCTACAGTGTGAAAGTGGGTCATTCAGCCCATCGAGTCCATACCAACCCTCTGAAGAACATCGCACCCAGACCCACCCCATCTCTGTAGCCCTGCATTTCCCAGGGCCAATCTAACTAACCTGCACATCTTTGGACTGTGGGAGGAAACCCACACAGACACAGGGAGAATGTGCAAGCTCCACACAGTCACACAAGAGTGGAATTGAACCTGGGTCTTTGGCACTGTGAGGCAGCAATGCTAACCACTGACTCACCATGCTACCCATTTGAGTCCCCGCATCAACAGTCCCTCAGGGAGAGATCCAGAATTCCACTATTGCTTCTGTGAAAACATTCTTTCTGTTTTCACACTTGAACAGTCCCCTGTTAAGGTTATATACCTCATTTACCCACCAGAGGAAACAGTTTCCCTCCATTTACCTGAATGTTTTCAATGATCTAAAGCAAGTAGAATAGGTCATCCCTTCATGTTGACTTCTTGAAGAAATAGTTTATGAAACTGTCCTCATCATGTAATAATTTTAGCCCTGGTTTCCGTCCACTGAATCTGCCCTATGCATCTTCCAAGGTCAATATAGCCTTCCTGAAGTATGGTGCTCGGAACTGGACACAAGACTTCTAAATGGATACTGACCAGAACTCGGGGAAGGGTTGTATATGGTGATAATCATCAGGATCTAGAGTCAGGCAGAACCAAGCAGTCAGAGTAAGTTATCCCCCATACCTGAACACAACAGGATCTGTAAGAAGCTGCTCCACAATCAGAGTTCCTACTTTTCTCATGTTTCACCAATCATGTGTATTTTCTGCTGATAGGCTTACTAAGCAGCCAGCCGAATAACAAAACAAAGAGCTGCTGATGCTGGAGATCTGAAGCATAAACAAGAATTACTGGAGAAACTCAACAGGTGTGGAAGCACCTATAGGTAGAAAACAATGTTAGCATTTCAAGTATGGTGACTCTTCATCATGGATGCTGATGAGTTTCTCCAGCAATTTATGTTTTTGATTTAGAACCAGCCAAAGGTCAGTGGCTCCGACTCCAGTGTCTTAACCTCTGGATGGGGACTGCTGAGAGCTGTAGTACAGGAGAGGAGTGGAGGGGGAGCACAAAGGCTGTAAGTGTCAGGGAGGGATAGGAGGAAGAGAAAGGGAGAAGGTGGGGGGATGTCGGAACATGGAGCCTGAGAATGCTGGGGAAGGAAAAGGAAGAGGCTGCAAAGGGGTGGGAGGGAAAGGAGGAAGTTGCAAGGGGTATGAAAGAGGAGAAGGCTGCAAGGTGGTGTTGATAATTGAGGATATCAATACATTTGTTAAGTTCTGCTTGTGTGAGTCAAAGTAGCCCATATATGAACACAAGTAGAGAAGGTATTTTTACAAAGTGACTGCATCAGCCAAAAAGTTAGGTAGTGAGAAAAAAAAAAGGACCTAAAAACCCAAATGTAACCCTGAAGAAAATCTGAAGAGTCTTTAAGAATATTATTTTGACACAAAGTTTCACAGAAGCAGAGCTAGTTTATAATATAATTGACCAAGTTATTGAGTCATAGATTTATAGCATGAAAAGACACCAATTCGTCCATGCCGACTAGATATATCCTAACCTAATTGAGTCCCATTTGCAAGCACTTGGCCCATGTCCCCCTAAACCCTTCCTATTCATATACCATCCAGATGCCTTGTAAATTTTGTAATTGTACCAGCCTCCACCACCTCCTCTAACAGCTCATTCCACACACGGGCCACACTCTACATGAAAAAAGTACATCTCAGGTGCTTTTATCGTGTGCAATTCTGGTGTCTCTTCTATCAGAGAGATATTGTGAATCAGAAAAGGTTTACAATGATGTTGCCGGGCTGGAGGGTTTGAGCTATAGGGAGAGGCTGAATAGGCTGGGGCTGGTTCCCTGGAGTGTCAGAGGCTGAGGGGTGACCATATAGAGGTTTATAAAATCATGAGGGGTATGGATAGGGTAAATAGACAAGGTCTTTTCCCTGGTGTGGGGGAGTCCAAAATTAGATGCCATAGGTTTAGGGTGAAAGGGGAAACATATAAAAGGGGCCAAAGGAGCAACTTTTTAAAAAGTGCAGTACATCTCTATGACTCTAAAGGTTTCCCTCTCACTTGTGTGCAACCACCTAAAAAGCTGGTAAAGTATTTCATATTGAAACTTGAAGTTTTTACATTCTTGATACATAGAGACATAAAGTACAAAAGCGGACACCTTTTGCTGAACCTGTATAAAACAGCTTGATTCTACTATGATGTGGTTTCCAATTCTGGACACAGACCGGATATAAAGATTTTGCAGAGGGTTCAGAAGAAATGTATTAGATTATCTTTGGGCATGAGGGATTACAGAAAGATGAGATTTTTTCTCCTTCCAGTAAAGAAGCCTAAGGGGATTTGATGGAAAAGCATAAAATTATGAAGGTTTTAGCTCAAGTACATAGAAATGTCTTCCAATGGATGAAGGATTGATCATTAGAAGGCCCATATTTAACTTAATTTATGTTGATTGATTAAAAAAAACAAAGGCAACATGAGGGAAATCTTGATAAAAAGATGTAATTAAGATTTGGAATGCACTGCCTGTTTGATGTTGTGGTGGATACAGATTCAAATTAGCATTCCAAAGGAAATTAGATTAAAAAAAAGACAAACAATCAGGAAAGGATGAGCAGTGAATGTGGTGAGGATGAAAGTGATCAGACTCGCTGGAATTCTCTTCTGAAGTGACAGATTCGATGAGTTGAATGGCGTCCATTTATGTTGCACTGTAGGGTACAAAGTGCATTGCAAAACGGCTCTTCAGAAGCTGCCATTGATTGGAAGTGGGTACAAAAGGAGAGATGAGAGATCTGAAGGTGAGTGAAGTACAAGGCCCATGATATCATTCGCTATCCCTGGGTCTGCTATCACAGTGCTAAATGCCATTGATTCAGTGGTATGTTTACCAATGTAGCTTTTGATTGACAGTTCTGCCTGAGTTTGGGAATAAATATGCCAAGTTTTGGCGAGCTCCTTTTGTGCTGATCACTCAGATGTGCCTGAATCCCTGTAGTGAGACCAGAAAACTTGAGGGGCTGAATAAATATTTCTAAAACAACAAAGATGCTGGCAAAGGACTGAAGGAGTCACTTTAGCATCTAATAGCCACCCAAAGGAATGCACAGACCAGCGTGCAACTCTCTCCGTAGTGAGGAGAGGTTGGTCAATGGTAGGTCATTCCCCTTAGGAGCTGGCAATCGTTAGAAGTACAGCTTGTTGAATGGGCATTCTGTGCCAGTTTCAAGTCATGCCCCATTTTCAATTCCCATCGCGACTACTAAAAAGGTAGGCTCAGGGAGTAGTGTACTTGTTTGAGAAAGGCTTAGGAGTTGATGGAAGTGAGACTGTGGAGAAGGTTTGCGGGAGGGGTCTCCACCTCTGGCCTTTCAATGTAACCTTAATCCTTACCTGTTCAGACCTCTTCATTTTGCCTTCTGGTTTTACTGTGATCTAATTGGCATATTTTTAAGGTGATGGAAGAAAGATTTAAAAAAAGACATGGGGGCAATTTTTAACATAGAGAGTGGTTCATGTGTGGAATGAACTTCCAGAAGAAGTGATGGTTGGGTGACAGTTACAACATTTAAAAGACATTTATATAAGCACATGTTTGAGAAATGTTTGGAGGAGTATTGGCCTAGCGCTGGCAGGTGGGACTAGTTTTGTTTGGGAACTTGGTTGGCACGGACTGGTTGGACCTGTTTCCGTGTTGTATGGCTCTATGGCATTGGAGGTAGTCTCGAGAATGTTCACTAGACTGATCCCTAGTACAGAGAGTTGGGAGTATGGTGCTGGAAAAGCGCAGTAGGTAAGGCAGCATCCAAGGGGCAGGAAAATCGATGTTTCGGGCAAAAGTCCTTCATCAGGAACTCATCAGAGTTTCAAAGAATTAGAGAAGACCTTATTATAACATAAAAGAATGTTAGGGGGCTTGATATGATCAATGGTGGGAGATTGTTTCTCCTTGTGGAAGATGCTCAGACCAGGGACACCCATTTAACACAGAGATGAGGAGGAATATCTTCTCTCAGAGGTAATGAATCTGTTGACTTCTTTACTGCAAAGAGCTGTAAATCGGCTGAGATCAATTTTTAATCAGTGAAGAAATCAAGGATTATGGGGTAAAGACAGGAAAGTGATATTTAGGAATATCAGATCTGCCATGATTGCATTGAATGGTGGAGCAGAGTCAATGGGCTGAAATACCTACTTTTGCTCCTACATCTTCCTGATTCAGGCCGGATTCTGGACCAACCAGTAACAGGCCTGAGTTCAAATGGTGCCCAAATAGGATAGTAAATTAGCCATATCAATTTTACCTCCGGTACGGTGGCACAGTGGTTAGCTCTGCTGCCTCACAGGGCCGGGTTCAATTCCCGCCTCAGCAACTGTCTGTGTGGGTGTGCTCCGGTTTCCTTCCATAGTCCAAAAATGTGCAGGTTAGGTGAATTGGCCGTGCTAAATTGCCCGTAGTGTTAGGTGAAGGGGTAAATGTAGGGGAATAAGTCTGGGTGGGTTGGTCTTTGCAGGGTCAGTCAGGACTTGTTGGGCCGAAGGGCCTGTTTCCACAATGTAAGTAATCTAATCTGATCAAACAACATTTGTTTTCATGGGCTTCGTCAACCTGGAAATATGCAATGCAAGTTCAGTCATTTATTGTTATCTAAACTTCTCATTATAGTTAACTTGAAAAATGTTTGATTTTGTCATTTAGGCTGAATACAATCCATTGGCTGTTTTTCAATTATGCTGCGGACATTTCAAGAAGGTAACCCAGACTCTAACTTCTCTTGTTATTTTAAGCAGGTGTAAAGTGGATATTCCAGGAGTGATGCCTTTAAACAAAACAAAATTTATTTATACACATGAGAAAAAGAGAATCAAATTTAGAATAACATAAGTATTTGAAAACCCAGTCGACTCTGTTGCAACTTAATGATGCAGTTCCAAACACTTGCAACATCCCCATAAACTGCCCCTTGGCAAAAAAAGGTAAAATCTAACACAGGTTCTGACAGAAGAGATGGCAGAGGGACAGAGGATCAGCATGGAGCTGTTTCTTTGACTAGCAGTCTCGAACACAAAACCAAGCCCTGAACTGGGAGAACTGGCCATTCCCTTTTCATTGTATAAATATTTTAAAAGAAAGACTTTAAAGCATTCTCAAATAGATTAACCCAGACATATTGGAACCTCTGACTTTATGACCCCTCTGAAAAAAAAACCAAGGACAACATAATCTTGTTAAAGGAGCAGCATGGTCATAGTTATTTGAAATAATCCTCAGGGTTGTTACAGCAGTGTCATGCTTTCTCATATATTTTGTGCATTCAGCTGAATGGCAGTTCATAACAAGTGTAGGCTTTTTGATTTATTGAAGTATATGAGAAAAAAAATGTGTAGAAGCATGAATTATACAACTTTTGTCATCCATCATTTCTTTCATTTTGTCAGCCGTGGCTCCATTGTTAACTTTCTCCTATTTGACTCCAAAGGTTAAAACCACTTCTAAAACGTCTGCACAAAATTCAGGATTACACTCCTGTAAAGAGCTACTTCAATGTCAGATATGTCATCTTTTAGATAGAATGTGAAACCAAAACCCCTTCTGCATTCTCAGAAGGGCATATAAGATTGAAGAAAAGCAGGCAGCTCTTCATGATATCCTGAGTAATATTTAACCTTTTACCAACATTATTAATACAAATGTCATGATCACACATTGATGTTTATAGAATGTTGCTGTTTGCAAGTTAATGTAATGATTACGACACCATAGTGATACATGTGCAATATCTGTTAATGCACAGCTTACAGGGGAAATTGGAAGTGGTGCATTGACACACCTGTACTCTTGTCTTCTGAGGTGGTCCTTGTTGAAGGTGATGTTTGAAGAAGACTTAGTGAGTTGCTACGGTGCATTTTGCAGAATCCCGCATATTGTATATGCCACAACTGAGTGGATGTTTAAAGTGGTCGATGAGCTGCCAATAGGGCCTTTGTTAAATGGTTTGTGAAAGTTGGTGATACCAGTCCTCAACAAGGCATTGGTGCTGCAAAAGCATTGGATAAAAACAATGACTGCAGATGCTGGAAACCAGATTCTGGATTAGAGTGGTGCTGGAAAAGCACAGCAGTTCAGGCAGCATCAGGAGTAGTAAAATCGACATTTCAGGCACTCTGCCTGCATTCCTGATGAAGGGCTTTTGCCCAAAACGTCGATTTTACTGCTCGGATGCTGCCTGAACTGCTGTGCTTTTCCAGCACCACTATAATTCAGAAGCTGCAAAGCATTGGTCAGTCGGGATCATTCCACCATAAGTAAGGTAGGCTATATCATATAGATCAACTTAAAGATTAGTTCAGAAAATGTGGATGTAAAGCACAAAGCTCTGTAGACATCTGGGTTTAATCTGGCACCCTTTTGGACAATAGGCAGCATACAAAGATGTTTTTGAGTATTCCTCCAACATTAATTGGCTGTTCCATGATCATTATCAATACTTGCAAATCTCATCCCTTGTCTCTGGTATTTAGTATTCAAGGATAAATAACATCCATCCCTAGGGATTTATTTGTTTTCAGGCTTTTTAATCTGTATAAGTTCCATCTTATTGATCTTGAAGCTATTAATTTTACTGGTATTATTATGATTTATAGAGAACATGCCATTGCCCTTCCCCTGTGAATAAGTGGAGGAAGTATTATTTACTGTATTAACAGTTTATGTCTCATACTTAGTAAAGTTGTTTTGAGTTTTTCTTTTACCAGACGGCACTCTCCCTGTTTTGGTATAAAATGCATCTAATCTTGCTGTTTTTTGTATCTCCTGTTATGCTGTTTCTCCAATACTCTTTACCTGTTTGAACTACCATTTATCATGTTTTTGCTGCTCTTATATTCATTTTGTTGACATTCTTTACCCTTCTCGAATTTCTTTACCCCTCCTTATTTCATTTCCGATTAAATTTATTAAAACATTCAGAGTTATTTTTATTTAACTTTTTGACCTCAAAAATCTACTTACCTGCATAAACATTATGCCTTTAAGGTAGCCATGATGTGGAGGTACTGGTGCTAGACTGGGTGGCCAAAGTCAGGCGTCACCCAACACCAGGTCCAACGTCCAACAGGTTTATTTAAAATCAACAGCTTTTGAAGCACTGCTCCTTCGTCAGGTGAAGTATAACCTGGTGTTGTGCAACTTCTGCCTTTAAAGGTGTTCTAGTTGTTCTTGACTGAAATAATGTGCAATAACTATATTTGATTTTCTTAAACTTCTCTCACATTTCCTTTGAATGACCCCTCCATAAAAATGCAGAGCCGATCCCCATCCTCAGCATTTCTACATCTCCGGCTGAGTAAAAACCTGATCATTCTGCAGTCATGATCTTATCCCAAGGGTAACACAACCTCCACTTTGTCAATATCTCACCTACATAAAATGACCTAATCCCATCTTTGTACATCAATCAGCACTTTGTTACCTCTTACCAGCTTTAGAAAGATGCCAATTCCCAGGTTTTAAACTCTTAATCCATTAACTGCAATAACAGTCTCTGTCCTGAACTCATAACCTTTATCTGCTGTATGTACTTGTTTTGTTCAATAATATTAAGGGCCTCCTTTATCTTCCAACCCTATTCCTCGCACCCCCACCCTCCCCAGTTCTGATGAAATATTAGCTTTCTCTCCCCTCAGATTCCATACATTTCAAATTTACTGCTTTGGACATTTATGTTTTCTTTGTTTTGAGGAGAAAAAAACAACAGTGGATGTCTCTAAGGGATGAACACGTTTGTTCTGTATTTTGTTTGCCTGAAATCCCCTCCTGACCTGGATACTCTCAATGATAAACAAGTGCAGTTGAAGCCTGATTAACAATGAGCTGCTCTTTCAGTCAATGTGTGACTGCATATGGAACTCTAAAGACCCAAACAAAAGTAAATGCTCCACAAATCACGTATGCAATCCACAGTAAACATTAAAACACACTTGCGGGTGGCTGGTCTCATTCATTTTCATTAAAGTAGACTGTTTATTGCATCATCTATCTGTGGTGACCTACATTTGAGGCTTATCTTGACACCAATGAAAAGTATAAATAAGTATGACCCATTTGAAATGTTTCCTTCCAAGCATACCCTTTTGCAAATCTACCCTTCAGTAAAACAAATAATGCACTGCTTTACAAAAGGCCGTTAGCACTACCTGTCAGTGCCTCAAGAGCAACTTCCTAACCACAAAGATGTAGGTTTGAATCCTCAATTCCAATGTCACTCAACAGCATTTGGACTGCACCTTGCTGTATTAGAGCTGTGGTAAGTTAATTCATGCTGATGGGAAAGGCCAGCCCCATCACGCCATCTTCATCATTTCATAATGTGGTGCTGATATTCTCAATGTTCCCAGTGAGGTAGTATAAATCTGGAGCTGTCTATTCCAAGAGGCTATAGATATCGGGGCCAATCAGTGCTTCCAAGTCTGAAATCACAAAAATGTTTGTTGTTCATAATATTGAGGAATATGGACATTAGGCAGTCAAATGGAGTTGGGGTGTGGGTCAGTCATGACCTCATTAATTTGCAGAACAGTCTTTAGAGGCTAAATAGTAGTTTGTACATTTCTAAGATCCAAAAGTTCCTTCTGACTGACTGTGGAAGGCCAAACATGGGAGAATTGGAAACGAGCAAAGAGCAAGAGATAACTGTGTTTAGTAATTTCTGGAGATTTATTTCACTTATGAGTCACTGGTGGAAGGACAATCACTAAAAATATTTTAGAGTGAGCCCTTTGTGCAACATGAAATGTTCTCAGTTATGACCATGACAATTTGCAATTGGCAAGTAACTAATCTCACTGTTGGTAGTCAGGCTTTGTGTAAAATTAAGGTGAGTTATGAACTCCCCAGTAACCACTTAACAATAATATTTGCAGAGTGTGTTATTACATGCTCATGAATCCCTCTAGGCTTATGGGTTATGGGGCTCTTCAATGATTGCCAACCATATAGATCTGAACATTGTTCTTATATCTGTGTAACACTTCAGAAATTATTCCCCTCACTATATTAAACTTCTGTTTCCCCTCTGCACCAGTCCCATCTTTTCAATTAATCATATCCATTCTCATTAAATGCTTTATTCACAAAAGCTAACTCCTTCAATTGCCATTTATTAGAGGTGAAATGAGCCAAATGCTGATGGCTTTTATTATGTTGTCCTGCAATTAAGGCATAAATTAATGTAAATTAATTTATTTAATTGCTATTAAATTTGAATTCAGATACATAATACACGAAATGGAGCAATTCAAAATAAATTAATGTCACTTCTCCAGAAAATGTGGAAGTCACAAAATAATTTATTTTATTTTCTTCTATCCAGTGTGTAGGTTTGGACTATGGTCAGCCTGGGCTTTAAACTGTCAAGGTCAGAATACTGTATAGCTAACGTCTTTTTTTTGGGAGGTGACGCTTGTTGTAGTGTCGCTTAAGATTATTAATCTAGAAACACAGCTAATGTTCTGGTGCCCTTTGTTCAATAAAATTCAATGAAAATATCCAGAATTAAGAATTTACTGATGACCATGAAACTATGTTTGATTTTTGGAAAATCCCATCTGGTTCACTAATGTTCTTCAGGGAAGGACATTTCCCATCCTCATCTAGTCTGGCCCAATTGAATTTTGTCTTTTATTCAGGCGATGAGTTTAAAAGCGGGGAGGTCATGTTGCAGCCATATAGGGAGCTGGTGAGGCCACTCCTAGAGTACTTTGTGCAGTTTGCGTCTCCTTACTTGAGAAAGGATGTACTGGCACTAGACGGGGTACAGAGGAGGTTCACTAGGTTGATTCCAGAGTTGAGGGGATTGGCTTATGAGGAGAGACTGAGCAGACTGGGATTATATTCATTGGAATTTTGAAGGATGGGGGGGGGGTGTGGATCTTATCGAAACATATAAAATTATGATAAGATAGAAGTGGAGAGGGTGTTTTCACTGTCAGGTAAAACTAGGACAAGAGGGCATAGCCTCAAAGTTAGGGAGAACAGATTTAGGACTGAATTAAGAATGAACTTCTTCACCCTGTGGATTGTGAATCTGTAGAATTCTCTGCCTCAGTAAATGCGTTTAAAGCTAAGACAGAAAATCTTTTGAACAGAAAACGAATGAAGAGTTATGGTCAAAGAGTGCGTAAATGGAGCTGATGCCATGAATAGATAAGCCATGAGCTTATTGAATGGCGGAGCAGGCTTGAGAGGCCAGATGGCCTACTCCTTCTCCTAGTTGTTATTTTCTTATGCGATTCCAGAGCCACAGCAATGTAGTTGACTGTCAAATGCCTTCTGAAATGGCCAAGCAAACCATTCAGTTGTATCAATCACTGTGGAGTCTCAACAAAGAAATGAAATTGTTTGGATCACCTGGCACTGACCTAGGCACCAGAAACGACAATGGCAAAAACAGCCCTTTTGACCCTGTAAATTCATCCTCACTAACATCTGGGGGTTAGAGCCAAAATTAGAAGAGATAGCTCACAAATTAGTCAAACTCCAGCCTCACATACTCAGAATCACGGAATCATATATTACAATGCCCCAAACACCAACATCACCATCCCTGGATATGTCCTGCCCCAGCAGCAGAACAGACCCAGCAGAGGTGGTGGCAAAGTGGAACATGAGAACAAAGAAGAGTGTAGCACAGGAATGGGTCCTTCGGCCCACCAAGCCTGTGCCAACACATGACACCTTTCCAAATCAGAAACCTTTTGCATCTACGCTGTCTATATCTGCCTATTCCCTGCCTATTCCTGCAACTAGCAAGATGTCTCTTAAACATTACTGTTGTATCTGCCTCCATCTCTCCTCTGGCAGCCCATTCCAGGAACTTACCAAACTCTGAAAAAAAACTTGTTTCTCACACCTCCTTTAAACTTTCCCCCTTTTACCTTAAACCTATGTCTCAGTAATTGATACAGTAATTGGGGAAAAATGTCTCCAACTATCCCTTCTATTCATGCCTCTCATAATATTGAAACTCTCTATCAGGTCACCCTTCAGCTTCCAAAGTTCAAGTGAAAACAAATCAAAGTTTGTGCAATCTCCCCTCATAGCCAATACCTTACAAACTAGGTTACATTGTGGTGAAGCTTTTCTGTACCCTCGCCAAAGCCTCTACATCCTTCTGGTAATGGTGACTAGAGCTGTAAATAATATTCCAGATGTGGCCTAACTAAAGTTCCATACAGCTGCAATGTGACTTGCCAATTTTTATACTGTCTTGACCGATGAAGGCAAGCTTACCATATGCCTTCTTGACCACATTAACCACTTGTAAAGTGATGGAAATCTATCTGAATTGACTGAGTTTGTGGAATAGAAGTTAGTTGTGATGGTATTGCTGGGAAGGGTAGGCTACTTCAAAACACTATATGGGAAGAGAGCTTGTTTCATGTCAACCTCCTGCTTTCCTCTCCACGATTCCTTAACTGTTGGAGCATGCTTCACTTGGCCTGCTTCTTTATTCCATCTTTCTAGTTGGCCACCAAACAACCTCAGCAACCATATATTCTCTGCATATTAACCTTACCTACAATTTCTCTCATTGTACCTCACATTGTCTTGTAGATGGGATCAGCACATCGTTTAGCTAGAATATGATCCAGAATGATGAATAGTGCAGTATCAGTACCCAGGCTGTCAGTGGAAGCTCACAGAGATCTGCCTCCTTGCCTTGCCTTGCAGACTAGTTCCCCTCTTATATATAAAACCATTGATCTGCCTGTGGATCTTTGTGGACTATGTTTACCTGCATTACCCTACACTATTTATCATTGGCAAGAAAGTCAGCATCTGAATGACACAGAGAGGAGAACAGGGCATATTATGGAATTTTTTAGTAGATTGCTTACAGTGTGGAAACAGGCCCTTTGGCCCAACAAGTCCACACCGACCCGCCAAAGCGCAACCCACCCAGACCCATCACCCTACATTTACCCCTTCACCTAACACTACGGGCAATTTAGCATGGCCAATTCACCTAACCTGCACATTTTTGGATTGTGGGAGGAAACCGGAGCACCCGGAGGAAACCCACACAGACATGGGGAGAACGTGCAAACTCCACACAGAGAGTCGCCTGAGGTGGGAATTGAACCCAGGTCTCTGGCACTGTGAGGCAGCAGTGCTATCCACTGTGCCACCCTGCTGCCAATTTGAGGTAGAGGATCTAGCCTGAGGAACAGAAGGTGCAATATTGTCTTATAGTATTTCCATTTCGACAATTTATCCATCCCCATTTTTCATTGAATTATTTTATAGGTCGTTCTATGTTTCCTGCCTATTGATCCCACACCTTTCCTCTTCTGTACCTTCTTAAATGTGGTTTATCTAGAATTTCATCCAGATCTATGTAAGGATTTACACCTGACACATTAGTTTGGCTGATTTCTTCATGGATACAGACTGACCCATCATCTTCATTACTTTCAATCTTTGATGTTTCCTTTAAAAAGCCTGATCTAACTTGCACCTTTTATTGCAATGATTCAATTACCTTATCACAGAATAATTGAATCATACAACATGAATGTGATTTGGGCTATCATGCCAATGCCAGACCACTGAACAATAGTTCCAATTCATTCCACTCCCCTATGGTTCGCCAGTAGCTCTCCAAATTTTGAGTTGTATCTATACAATTTGATGTAGTCATGATGTGTGACCTGAGGACATTAGGTAGAGTGCTGCAGTGAATCTTTGTTCCTGTGCTAGTCTAAGGAACCATATACCAGTCAGTAATAGGGAATGGACGAGGAGAAAGAGGCTCTTATCTCCAATAACAAGATACAGTTTATTATATCACAGTAACTAGAATGGGTTGAATTAACTCTTAAGAATATTAACCACTCTTAACAAGAGGTAGATAAGGCATGATATAAACCAAAAGAACTGTGAATGCTGTAAATTAGAAACAAAAACAAATTGCTGGAAAAGCTCAGCAGGCCATAGAACCATACAGTCATAGAGATGTACAGCAACGAGACAGACTCTTTGGTACCACTCGTCCATGCTGACCAGATATCCTAAATTAACCTAGTCCCATTTGCCAGCATTTGACCCATATCCCTTTAAACCCTTCCTATTCGTATACCCATCCAGATGCCTTTTAAATGTTGTAATTGTACCAGCCTCCATCACTTCCTCAGGCAGCTCATTCCATACATGAGCCATACTCTGTGTGAAAAGTTGCGCCTTGGCTCCCTTTTAAATCTTTCCCTTCTCACCCTAAACCTATGCTCCCTAGTTCTGGACTCCACCACCCCAGGCAAATGGAAGAGTTCAGTAAATGGCAGGATCTTTAGGACCATTTATGTACAGAGGGATCTAATGGTGCAAGTCCACAACTCCCTGAAAGTGGCAACACAAATAGATGAGGTGGTAAAGTATATGTACAGCATGTTTGCCTTCATCGGCTGGGGCACTGAGTATAAAAGTTGACAAGTCATGTTGCACCTATATAATATTTTAGTTAGCCCACATTTGGAATATTGCATACAGTTCTGGTTTCCATCCTGTAAGAAGAATGTGGAGACTTTGAAAGGGCACAAAAGACCCAGGCAAAAGACCTTTCTATTTACCCTATCAATGCCCCTGATGATTTTGTAAACCTCTATAAGGTCATCCCTCAGCTTCCGACACACCAGGGAAAGCAGCCCCAGCCTATTTAGCTTCCCCTTACAGTCTGGCAGCATCTGTGGAGAGAGAATCAGAATTAACTCTTCAGGTTGAGTTCTGAGATGCCCAGCTCTGAGGAAGGGTCACTCGACCCGAAATGTTAACTCGTGTTTTCTCTCCACAGATGCTACCAGACCTGCTGAGCTTTTCCAGCAATTTCTGTGGCATAGGCTTTCATTAGAAACTAGGCGAGACTGCTGTCTGCCCAAAACTCCATAAGACTCCTTAAGGCTACTGAACCACTTACATATCACAGTGGACAGAGCCTCAGCTTCACTGTTCGACTGACATTTTCATATCAATTATCTTACACTACACAATTTCCTTTTGAATGCGGCTATTGAATCTGCTGCCGTTGTACAGTGCTTTCCATATTATCAAAACTCACTGTGTAAAAGAATTCCATCTCATCTCTGGATCTTTCATCCTTCTGCAGACACTTCAGAGATTTACAATGAGTGCATTTTAATTATCTGACAAAAATAGAGTTGCTAATTAACTAGTAATTACCTTTTATTTCTCAGCCTTAAGTATCAGCAAGCAGTAATAATAACATCAATGAGCTGAATCTGTAGTTAATGTATGGTGGTTAGGGTGACTGAGTTTCATGGTGTCAGGCTGTAATAGCTAGGGGTGAATCTTTGCATATAATAGAACATAGAAGAGGACAGCACAGAAACACCATGTCTGTGCCGGTCATGATGCCATTTTACAATAATCCCATGTGCCTGCACATGGTCTGTATCCCTCTATTCTCTGCCTGTTCATGTGTCTATCTAAATGTCCCTTAAACAATGCTATCATCTGCTTTGATCATCTCCCTGTCAGCATATTCCAAGCATCTACTACTGTCTGTGTAAAAAAAATCTCTTCTCAACTTCCCCCCTCTCACCTTAAACCTATGCCCACCCCCCCATAACTGACCTTACCACCGTGGGAAAAAGACTGTCTATCCACTATATCCATGCCTCTCATAATTTTACACATTTCTAGTGGGTCACCTGTCACCCTCCAACATTCTAGCAAAAACAATCGAAGTTCATCTAATCTCTCCTTATAACTAATACACTTCAATCTCGTCCACATCCTGGTTAAAAAATAACAAAGAACTGCAGATGCTGGAAATTCACAATAAAAACAGAAATTGCTGGAGAAACTCAGCAAAGTCACTGGACCTGAAACGTTAACTCTGCTTTTCCTGCACAAATGCTGCCAGACTTGCTGAGTTTCTCCAGCAATTACTGTTTCTGTTCTGAACATTGTGGTAAAGCTCTTTTGTGCCCTTTCAAAGTCTCCACATTCTTCTTACAGGATGGAAACCAGAACTGTATGCAATATTCCAAATGTGGGCTAACTAAAATATTATATAGGTGCAACATGACTTGTCAACTTTTATACTCAGTGCCCCAGCCGATGAAGGCAAACATGCTGTACATATTCTTTACCACCTCATCTATTTGTGTTGCCACTTTCAGGGAGTTGTGGACTTGCACCATTAGATCCCTCTGTACATAAATGGTCCTAAAGATCCTGCCATTTACTGAACTCTTCCATTTGACTTCCCAAAATGCACCACCTCATACTTATCCAGATTAAACTCCATCTGCCGTTTCTCTGCCCAACCTTCCAACTGACCTGTATCCTTTGACAACCTCCCCCACTATCCACAATGCTGCCAATTTTTGTGCCATCTGCAAACTTATTATTCTGATCTTACAGTTTCATCTGAATCATTCATATATATTACAAACAACAGAAGTCCCAGCACTGATTCTTGGAGAACACCACTGGTCACAGACCTTCAGTCAGAAAAACATCCCTCCACAATTACCCTCTCTCTTCCACGACCGAGTCCATTTTGTGTCCAACTTACCAACTCACCGTGGAACACATGTGACATAATCTTCTGCGCCAGCCTACCACAAGAAACTTTGTCAAATGTTTTAGTAAAGTTCATGTAGATAGTATCTACTGTCCTATCTTCATCAATCATCTTTGTGACTTCCTCAAAACACTCAATCAAATTTGTGACCCAAGACCCACACCCTCCCCACCCGGCACAAAGCCATGCTGATTGTCTCTGATAGTCCATTATTTTCCAAAATACGAGTAAATCCTGTCCCTAAGAATCTTCTCCAATAACGGCCCTACCATTGATGTAAGGTTCATTGGCTCATAATTTTCTGGATTATCCCTGTTGCCCACCTTAAACAAAAAAATCAACATTGACTATTCTCTTCTGAGACCTCGCCCATGGCTAAAGAGGATACAAAGATCTCTATTGAGGCCCCAGCAATCTCCTCCCTTGCCTCCCTCTGATTTCTAGGATAGATCCAGTCAGACTGTGGGACTTATCAACCTTAATGTTTTTCAAGATACCCAACCCCAGTTATTTATTTTTTATTTAGATTACTTACAGTGTGGAAACAGGCCCTTCGGCCCAACAAGTCCACACCGATCCGCCAAAGCCTAACCCACCCAGACCCATTCCCCTACATTTACCCCGTCACCCAACACTACAGGCAATTTAGCACGGCCAATTCACCTAATCTGCACATTTTTGGATTGTGGGAGGAAACCGGAGCACCCGGAGGAACCCCACCCAGACAATGTGAAACTCCACACAGAGATTCGCCTGAGGTGGGAATTGAGCCTGCATCTCTGGCGTTGTGAGGCAGCAGTGCTAACCACTGTGCCGCCATGCCGCCCAAGCTTCCTTAACATTGATTTGCTCTAGAATATCAACATCTCCCTCCCTAATCTTACCTTGGTAAATACTCATTAAGGACCTCATTCACTTCCTCTCACTCCATGCATAAATTTGTCTTTGTGCGGACCTACCCTTTCCCTAGCTACACTCTTGCTCCTTATACATGTATAAAATGCATTGGATTCTCTTAAATCATACTTGCCATGGACATTTCATGGCTCCTTTTAGCCCTCCTTATTCCTTGTTAGTCTCTTTCCTGTTTCCTTTATATTCCTCAAGGGCCTTGTCTGATTTCAGTTCAAATCTTTCACTTTCCACCTCATCAACTGTGCAAATGATATATGTGACCAAATAGGAAGAAATGTTCACTAACATTTCAGATTTGAGACTATTGGTGCTATCTTAAAAGCTCAAGCACACACCACTTCAGATGCTGCGCACTGGGAACTGGCTCTTACACTGCTGTGCTAAATTCTGAAAACATTGCGGAAAAAGACAAGCTAGATCTTTGCTTCCAGAAGGGTCCTTTCTCCTACAGACCTTTCCCAAAAGGGGCTGGCTAATCGACGAAGCCAGCCTGGAGAGGAATTGCAGCACTGAGCAGTGCTGTGCCCACATCAGGAGGGCTGCCCAGTGGTGCCACATTAGTCTCCTGTGCTCCACAAGGGAAAATATCACCATCTTTAATCTGTGATCTCACACTTGTAGAACCAATTCTCATTCTGCCAGTGATCACACATCACACAAAGACCCATGGACTACAACCCTGTCTATTGCATGCATTACGTCCAATCAGAGTTGAAAAATGCATTACGTCCACTCACCCAATGCATCCTTCCAAACTACTAAACTTTTATGTCCTTCCCCTACACTTCCGACTCATTCACTGGGGACACCTCATCTCTTCTCTGGTTCACACATGACCATTAGCTGCACTTGCATCCAATTCCATCGTACTCACTCCTTCCCTTTGTCTCTTTGCAGTAAAATTAGATCATAGACCCCAGACTGGTGTCTCCACAGCACCTGACCGATGTTTTTTTCAAATTCATTCGTGGGGTGTGGGTGGTGTTGGCTAACCAGCATTTATTGCCAGTCCCTAGTTGCCCTTGATGAGGTCATGGTGGTGAGCTGCCTTCTTGAACAGCTGCAGTCCACTTGCTGTGGGCTGACCCACAATCCCAATAGGGAGGGAATTCCAATGATTTTGACCCAGTGACAGTTCAGAATGATAATATGTTTCCAAGCCAGAGTGGTAAGTGGCTTGGAGGGGAACTTGATGTTGGTGGTGCTTCCAAATATGTGCTGCCCTTGTCCTTCCAGATGCAAGCAGTCATGAGTTTGGAAGGTGCCGAGATCTTTGGTAAATTTCTGCAGTGCATCTTGGAGATAGTACACACTGCCGCTATTGAACGTTGATAGTGGAGGGAGTGGATGCTTGTGGATGTGGTGCCAATCAAGCAGGCTGCTTTGTCCTGGACGGTGTCAAGTTTCTTGAGGCCTCACTCATCCAGGCAAATGGGGATTATTCCATGACACTCCTGACTTGTGCCTTGTAGATGGTGGACAGGCTTGGGGGAGTCAGGATGTATGTGTAATGAGTCAGGTTGTATCTGTAATTCTCAGATTGCTTGCACTTGGCCTGCAGGACTGACCATGGCCAACCCCCTGTTGTGTAATTTAACTTGATGAGCCCCTTGACTGTCTCTGATGGAAACCACTGACTTACTATCATCTTCATTCATTCCATCATGAATTTGTGTCTTTGGACTTGAACACATGGCCATTAACTTGAAGCAGTGTTCTTTCAGTATAAGCTGCTGGAGCATGCTGCAGCTTTGACAGTGATGTAGCACAGTGTCACACATTGATATGTCCATGGTCTGTCTGACTAATAAACTGACTGCTCAGTGCTCTCCTCTGCCACAAGCTGCCTGCTTATCCCTTGTTGCTAAAAAGCAATCTGAACTGCAGAGGCTGTCAGCCTGTTCCTCACTGCGTGCTAGGAAAGGAATGCAAAGTAGACAGAGTCTGGTAGTTTCCAAGCTGGTGAGAAAATGGCAGCACTAAGAACACACAGGATGCCAGTGTCCATTGCGATTGTATGAGAACTGAAGCAAACATTTGGTGAGTTGTGGCTGTAAGGTACTTACCTTGTTTTTACCTGTTGGGAATTTGTGTTTCTTAATTTCTCAGTGGTTGAGACAAGAATCAGAAGAGACACACACGTCAGGCAAATTGCAGCTTTGATAAGATGAAAATGCACCAATTACTACAGAGAACACTAAGAGTGAGGTTCCGAAGTCTCCCTTTAAGGCGTGAGGGAAAAATCGAGACAACGTGTTTCTCAACATTTAGAATCTGATTTTGTTTCTCATTTTCACCCAATATTGTCACCTTCCCTGTTCCCGCTCTCACCACATCAGGTAGGGGGAAAATCTCACCTGTCACAATCTAGTCTCACCCAGACAGTGTACATAGCCCTGTGAGAATGATAATATCTGTCTATGAGTAACTATCATTAATTAAAGCTGTAGCATTCAAAAGTCTTTGCTTTTCCTTCCTAGATTGCTGAGAATTAAACCTTTGTTCTTTGTTCAAAGGAAATCAAAGAACAAAGAACATTACAGCACAGGAACAGGCCCTTCAGCCCTCCAAGCCTGCACTGATCCAGATCCTCTATCTAAACCTGTTGCCTATTTTCTAAAGATCTCTGTTCCCTGCCCATTCATGTATTTGTCTGGATGCATCTTAAATTACATTATCATGCCCACCTCTACCACCTCTGTGGGCATTGCGTTCTAGGCACCCACCACCATCCACTTAAAGAACTTTCCACACACATCTCCCTTAAATTTTTCTGCGCTGACCTTGAACTCATGATCCCTAGTAATTGAGACCCTACTCTGGGAAAGTTTTTTGCTATCCACCCTGTCTATACTTCTCATGAATTTGTAGACCTCACCTTGCAAAAGGTCTCATTGCTTAAATATGCTTTAGTGCTACTTTAAAAATGCCATTTTTAAAGACATGCTTGCTGAAAATAGAGACATGTTGTTGAAACATTTCTGCTGATGTATAAATTGTTGTGATCATTTCAATTTTGGCACTCTACGCTTGTCCTGATGAGTGCAAGATGAAAGGTTTTTGACAAGGTGTCTCTTCTCAGCACCTAAGGTCCATCAGCTCCTTAAAAATCGTATCCAATTGTTTCCAAACCCCTGCTGTTTCCTGATCACTCTGCAAATCTTTTTTTTAACGATGATTGAACTTCCACCATTATTTCAGACAGCGCATTCCAGACTGTAGCAAAATGCTACCTGACAAAATCTCATGTCACCTCTGGCTCCTTACAAACAACCTTCAATCTTTCAGTGACTAACCTTTCTGCCTGTGAAGGATCTGATAAGTTGGGTTTAAAGATGTGGTGGTGTTACCTCTTACTGTATTGGTATTACATGTTTTAGCACCTTTAAAATAAAACAGAAAGTTATAGAAACAGAGACATTCAGCAGCTCAGGCAGCTTCTGTGGAGAAAGAGTTAATATTTCAAGTCCATTGACTCTGCTTCAGAAACCAAATATAAGTAATTGGACTCAAAATGCCAATTCAGTTTCTCTATCAACAGTTGCTGCCAGACCTGCTGAGTTTTTCCAGTTCTTCCCGTTTTACTTTCAGATCTCCAGCACTTTGCTCTTATTCACGGTAAAACTATAGGATTTGCTAAACAGGATTACGAGCTAGAGCACGATAAAATATAGCCAGAAGGCATCAACACCAGCATCCAAACCAAACAGAAGCTAATATTTTCTGGGGAACTGTTTTACTGATGTGTGAACAACATGAAAGTGGTGGAACAGTTCCCTTGGGTACAACCTGACAGATCCAGTGAGGATGAATTGCTGCTTTACACTTCAGAAAGTGCAAATGATCTGAAGTGAAAATTAGCTCATTGGGCTTATTCCTAAGTAATAAACTGAAACTGAGATGATAATGGGTGCAGGTATTTCACTGTACAATCTTGAAAATTGGCACTTTTTAAAATATATCTTTCACATCAGTTTAGGGAGTTGTAACTTCCAACCATTGTTCATATCCAGGCCAGGTGTAAGACACGTCAACTATAAGGCAAAGTTTCTGTTGCAAACCTTTCATCATTCTTCCCAGGTATGACACAGCATATGTGAAATATAGTTTAAAGTACGTTTACACAATCCTGTTGCACAGCCTTTCATCCAATGCTGGGCAGTCCCTGTCCTAAACCATGCTTGTTCCACTTTTGACCTGTGCTTACTGATCCAGCAAAGCTGCACTTTTACACTTCTTTCTGTTCTGAGATGATTCAAAACATTATCTCTGATTTCTCTCCACAGTTGTTCGCAAACCTGCTGAGCTTTTCCAGCAATTTCTGTTTTTGTTTCATTTTTACAATCCTCATCTTGATGTTCCATGACGTCACCTCAACGGCATCTCTGGAATCTCCCCAGTTTAATACCAATCCATGGTATCGAATTCCTCTGATTGTCCGTCTCCACTTGCATCATCCTAACACTGCTAACTGTCACTTTCCTCCCAAAACCACTCTATCCCTCTTTCCTTTCCTTCAATACCTTCTCTGAATCTCATCTCATTGACGTAGTCTTTATTCACCTATCCTCAACGTTCTTTTGGAGTTCACGCTCAAATTTTGCCCATTACTGTTCTTATGACAGTACTTTATATTAAATTTGTGAAAGATTCCAGTTTAGCCTCAGGTTGAATATTGTGCCCAGTACTGGTTACTGTACAATAAAAAGGATCTGAAGGCAATTGAGAGACTACAGAAAAGATTGATGAGAAATAGCTTGAAGGACAAGGAACTTCAGTTACCAAGATGGATTGGAGAATTTAGAACTATTTTCCTTGAAGAAGAGGAGGTTGAGCAGGGATCTGATTGAGGTAATTCATGAGGGGTCTGAACAGAATGGATAGGCAGAAACTGGGTCCACTTGTGAAAATATTGAGAATGAGAAAGTACAGGATTAAAGTAATTGGCAAAGAAACAAAAGGAGTTAAGGTGGGTCATGCATTGCCTGAGAGTGTGGTGGAGTAGGCTCAATCAGGGAGTCAAAAAAATTACGTAGACAATAATCTAAAGAGAAATAATGATCAGTATGTCAGGGACAAGGCAGGGAATGGAACTGTGAACTACACGAGCCAACTGTAACAGACATGAGAGGCCAAGTATCCTCCTGTTATGTTGTAACATTTCTGTAATGTGCTAAATTTACTGTATCAAGGCAAATTGTTGTTTGTTCAGCAATGTAGCTGTCCAGTTGCATTGGTTTAATAAGTTTCTATCACATTTTCCTGGAGGATAATATTTCAATTTCATATTTATAATATAAAAATGCCCTGATAGGACATTTGTTAAAGGTATTTGTCATCCCCTATGAAGCTGTATCAAAAAAACCCAGAAAATTCCAAGGTTTCATCACTCCTTATGTACAAGCAATAGGGGAAAGAGTTGGGCCATGTATCATGACTGTCGCAGTAACTTTGGGAAGAGTCAAGCAAATAATGGTTTGCAACAGAGTAATTTGTTTCAATGTTGATTATATTATTCTGGGTCTGGCAACTGAAAGAAAATAAATGGTTGTCAATGAGAACCATATCTCTTTAAAATGTAATGCAATTAATAAAAGCAGGCAGGTTTTTTGAAATGCCACTTTGAGATGAGTGCCTAATATGCAGACATTTTCTCCATTTTACAATATACACACTAACCTAATTTGCACTATATGCATTAAGATGTCAGTTAATGAAGTCAAAAGGAGGACGTCTGCACATTTCTGCCCCACAGTGTCATTTTGAAGGTATAGAGAAACAAATGATATTAAGTCTATTGATGTTGTTTTATATAGATGATGAGTTTGTTCTTCAGATTTTTGACTATGAGCTACAGTGTCAGAACTATGCATTAGCACAAAATTGACAATCTGCCTTCAAGAAAACTCAAAATCACTGCTGTAGGAAATCAGTAATATAGAATATAGTAGAAGGATGGCAGTTAGTCTTCTGAGGTGGGGAATTGTTTATTTTGATCATTATCGGTTTCCAACTTATTTATATTACAAACACAGAACGATGTAGAAAGAGGCCATTCAGCCACTGAGTTTATGCTAGTTCTTTCAAAATGCAATCCAATTAGTCTTACTTCTCCTGCCTCTATCCCCATGTACCTTCAAATAGTCATTCAATCAAATCAGATTCAGACAGTTCAAACTGCGGGCTCGCAATCCTACAGTATCCTATAGAGACTCCACTGGCTAGGAATTAAGGGTTGAGGCAATTCAGCATGGTCATTGAATTCCTAAGTTTGATAAGGCAGAAGTGCAAGTTTCTTTATCTCAGTTGAGTGGGTAGCACAGCAGCTAAAGTGACCAGTCCAACATTGGTCTTTTTTTTAATTTCAAAAATATACTTTATTCATGTATATTTAATCTATACAATTGGACATGTCATCATTCTGTAAACATTCCATTTCTTTGCGTGTCGAAACAGGGTGATCATTCATATTCACAGGTTGGTGCGATTACATTGAGCTGAGGCGCCAACGGAGCCCAAATGACTGCGCGGGCCCCCTGTTCTTCTTAGGCAGGCAGATGTTAGACAGTGGTCTTTCCCCACCGCGCCTTGGCGGCAGCTGCCCCAAGCTTCAGCGCATCCCTCAACACGTAGTCCTGGACCTTGGAATGTGCCAGTCTGCAACACTCAGTCGGGGTCAACTCCTTCAGCTGGAAGATCAACAGGTTTCGGACCACCCAGAGAGCGTCCTTCACCGAGTTGATGATCCTCCAGGCGCAGTTGATGTTCGTCTCAGTGTACGTCCCGGGGAACAGGCCGTAGAGCACGGAGTCCCGCGTCACGGCGCTGCTCAGGACGAACCTCGACAGACACCACTGCATTCCTCTCCAGACTTCCTCTGCATAGGCACATTCCAGAAGGAGGTGTGTGACAGTCTCTTCCCCCCCCGCAGCCGCTTCGAGGGCAGCGTGCGGTGCGGCTGAGAGTCCGGGCGTGCATAAAGGATCTCACAGGCAGAGCCCTTCTCACCACCAGCCAAGCCATGTCTTGGTGCTTGTTGGAAAGTTCTGGCGATGAGGCATTCTGCCAAATGGCTTTGACAGTCTGCTCAGGGAACCGCTCGACAGGATCCGCCCTCTCCTTTTCCCGAAGGGTCTCAAGGACACTACGTGCTGACCACTTCCTGATGGACTTGTGGTCAAAGGTGTTTTTCTTGATAAATTTCTCCACGAAGGACAGGTGGTACGGAACAGTCCAACTACTCGGAGCGTTCCGCGGCAGCGAGGCCAGGCCCATCCTTCGCAACACCGGGGACAGGTAGAACCTCAGTACGTAGTGACACTTGGTGTTTGCGTACCGGGGATCCACGCACAGCTTGATGCAGCCACACACAAAGGTGGCCATCAGGGTGAGGGTTGCATTGGGTGTGTTTTTTCCCCCATTGCACCGGTCTTTGTACATTACATCTCTTCGGACCCGGTCCATCTTTGATCTCCACACGAAGTGGAAGATGGCCCGGGTGACTGCGGCGGCACAGGTTCTGGGGATAGGCCAGACCTGTGCCACGTATAACAATACTGAGAGTACCTCACACCTGATGACCAGGTTCTTACCCGCGATGGAGAGTGGCCGTTGCTCCCATCTGCCCAGTTTCTGTCTCACCTTCCTGATCCGCTCCTCCCAGGTCTTGGCGCACGCCCCAGCCCCCCCGAACCAAATACCCAGCACCTTCAGGTGGTCAGTCCTGACGGTGAAGGGGATAGAGGATTGGTCGGCCCAGTTCCCGAAGAGCATGGCTTCGCTCTTGCCTCGGTTTACCTTGGCCCCCGAGGCCCGTTCGAACTGGTCACAAATGCACATGAGTCTGTGCACGGACAGCGGATCCGAGCAGAAAACGGCGACGTCATCCATGTACAGGGAGGCCTTAACCTGCAGACCCCCGCTGCCAGGAATAGTCACCCCTTTCAGGCTCGTATCCTTCCTGATGGACTCGGCAAATGGCTCTATGCAACACACAAACAAGGCAGGAGAGAGAGGGCAGCCCTGCCTGACTCCAGATCTGACTGGGAAGCTGTCTGATTCCCACCGATTGATTGAGACTGCACTGACAATGTTGGTGTAGAGCAGTCTGATCCAATTAGCGATTCCCTCCCCAAAGCCCATTTTGGAGAGGACATCCCTCATATATGTATGCGATATCCTGTCAAAAACATTGGTCTTTATTACTGAATGATAAGCTCTCAGGCTTACTCCTGCTTGTCTGAAAAAGGTGTCACTGATTAAGAGGACATAAACAAGGCTATCTTATGCATACACCAGTTAGTGCTGGTGAAGAATGTCAAAAATTCCATACCCTCAGATGTACCTGAATTATGTAGTTTGCTGTGGCCAATGGGCGTGGGGACTGAAGCTAGAAAACACTTAGGAGAACTCTGTAAAGTAATTTTCCCTGAGGTGTTTAAAAGCTCTATCTCCTTCCTAGTGAGAGTGCCCCCAGGGGAGCAGAAAGTGACTGTGCTGAAACAGGCAGTCATATTGGCTCAGGGTTAGGACCTGATCCATGAAACAAACCCTCCCTTCATCATCACCACAACCAACTGAAAAAAATAGAGGTGGCAAGAGTGAAATTTAGCAATGATGGGACAGAGGGGAATGTTGGGAATCCTTCTCCGGACTAAGATGGAAAGTGAGGCCAAGAAGGTTGTGTGCTTTCACCAACAATGTCCAGGCCAACTACTAGGAACTACAGAAAATACAGTGAGAATTATTTGGCAGAGAATGGGAGTCAGTCAGGGATCACAGTAGATCAAGCCTTGGTTCTTACATCAGTTGCAGATCTCTAGAAAATCACTTATCAAAGTGCAGATCAGGTTAGACAAGAATCGCTGGCATTTTATATTCAAATAAGGAGTGGCCACATTTCCTCAGGGTGAGGCTTGTAGTGATCTAAAGGATATGTGTACCAGCCAACCTGTACTGCTCAGAAGTAACCTTCTGACCAGAAATTGCAGTAGTTACTGTGGTCCTAGTCAAGGAGTTACATGTATATATCCTATCTATCGATAAACAAGCTCAGCTTCTGAGATGGCACTGCAAACAGAGATCCTCTAGGCTGATTATCGAAAACCTTTTTTGGAAGTCCACGAGCTCTCAAGGAGGTAATGAATAAAACTTGCTTATCAGCTAACCAACATGTCGACCCTTTGTCAAAAACATGAGCTCAGACAGCTCACACTAAAGCTGACTTGGGAGCAGTTCCCGAGTGTTACTACATTAAAACTGAGACGCTGAGGAGCAAGTGGAGATCTCCACCCCCCACAGGCCTGCACATGAGGAGTGGACAGTGACCAACAGGTAACGGTGCCACTGAAGTGACTGTCAGATCTGAAATCACGATTCCTGCACCAGCTTTTAGGGAAGCATTCAATAAAATGTTAGTGGACTATGTGGAGCCATGCCAAAAACATTCGCGGGCTCCCAGCACATCCTTACAATCATAGGCATGCCTATTCAATTCCCAGAGGCTGCATCCCTGAGAACCATATCCACCAAAAGAATGGTGATGGAGTTGAACAGGTGGGATGAATTGGATGGAGATTTGGGTGCGGCCCATGTTGAAAGCTGACTAACCAATACAGAAATGCTCATCTTATTCACCCACCTAAGTGCAGACAGCAAACAGATTTTATGAGGCTGGTCATCACATTGAAGAGCTTTATCAGAGGCAAGTGAGGCTGCCCCACCATCACGCTCTGCATGATGTAGATTTGGGAGAGGCCTCTCCCTTAAGCTGGCCCAGGATCAGGAGGGGATCAGCTAAACAGCAACTGATGTTGCCTAGCAACCTAGAGCTCTCCCGTTGTGCTCATAACCGAGCTGGGTGGTTCCACAAGGTTCTGGCTACTGAAGGGTGAATGTAGTGACCAGAACTGACTCCCAACTGATGCTCCAGCTGGAAGATTGTACACATAGCATCAGTAAAAGAACCTATATTACAAAGATAGATTTACTCAAGAGATACTAGCAGGTTCTCTTGAGTGTTTGCATAAAAGGAAATCAACAGGTTACACAAGTGTTGAATCATGCTGTTCAGACTCGGTAATGACCTAACCACATTTGCCAAGCTGGTGTACCAGACAGTGCAATGGTTATATAATTGCATAGTGTACCTGGACTATCTCTTTGTGTCCGGCAACACTTTTTTACAACAACCTTCCAAAAAATGAAATCATTGACTTTGTTGTCAATCTCACAAACAGTGAGTTTGCTAAGGCCCAAATGACCTACCTCGGACACAAAGTGGGTTAAGGAGGAGCACTACACTGGGCTGTAAAGGATGAAACAGTCACACAGTTCCCTATTCCTACAATAAAATGCAAAATCATGGGTTTGTTGGGGACTTATGTTCTACAGAAAGTTTGTCTCAAACTTTAGCTGCGTTACTGACAGATCTATTGCAGAAAAAGTGAATGTAGCTTGGATTAAAAAATGATAGGCGATTTTAATTGGCAACTCCAAACTTTAAAAAGTAGTTAAAGCAGCCATTGATGTGAGTAACATTGGGTTAGAAGCTATCCTCCTTTACAAAGTCGAAGCCAGAATAGTGAGACCAATTGTGTTATTTACCATTTCTAATGTTTACTTCGCTTTTTGGAAGAAAACAAAACTCTCACTTTATCACTAGCTCTCAAACACTGTCAGACATGTCCAAATTGGGCACAAAGAGACCACAGACTGTACTGACCACAACCTGCAAACATTTATAGAAGACTTAAGACTCAGAATATCAAGTTATTCCGTTGGAGTTTGTTTCTTCAACCATACTACCTGAAAATCACTCACATTGCCACAAAATCAAATGTAATTGCAGATGCCGGTCCGGTACCTAAAGATACATGGTTAGAACTGAAAAAAGCAGAATTTTATCTAGGCTAGAGGAATGAGTATGCAAATGTTTGCTGTTTTATACATTTAAACTATATGAGAAAAAACTGCTGATTGATTTGCAAGTGACTCTGATTGATAAAGCTATTGCCATAGAGAATGTAGCAGTTAATGATAACTGGTAAATGCCAGTACTGAAAGTGCTGAGTCTACATGAGATTTTCCTGGAAGAGTAAGGAATCTCAACAACAACAAAAAATCAGAATTGCTGGAATGGTTCAGTAGGTCTGGCAGCATTTGTGGATGGAAATCAGAATTAATGCTTTAGGTCCAGTCACCCTTCCTCAGAACTGATGGTAGCTAGGAAAAAAATTGTTTTTTTATGCAAAAGATAGGAAAGGAGAAGGGATAAGAAGCTGACAATAAGTGGGGATAGACCCCAAAGGGAGAGAAGAACAGTTGGATAGACAAAGGAGTCTCAGAATCTCAAAGCTTTGCGAAATAACTAAAACTAACTATTTCATGCTGCTATTGTATAGTTGCAATACAAGTGGTGCTCAACTCTATCAGGGTGCTACCATCAAGACCAAAAGACATTCTACTTATCACACAAGTGAGTAAGGTGATGTATGAATTTTAGTGCCAGTGTAATGCTAACTGTATGTTCCAAGATTTGGCAGATTATACTACTTCAGCTGTTCATAACAAGCAAAATACTGACTGTACTAAGCCATTCCATGGTTACAAACCCTGCAGCACAATGTCCAACTTTAGATATGATACTGCAACGAACAACATTTGTTGAATAATCTTGAGTATGCAAAGAAATACACTGGACAACTAAACTAGATTTGTCAGTTGGGCTCACAGTATGGTGCACTTGCATGTTCTAGAAGCTGCATACATTAATATACAGGTGCTTGTGCTTTGTACGCCCATGGTGCCTGTTTCAGTTCACCAAAAATAAGTGTAAGCCATTTGTTGGTCATTCCTCATTTGGTTTGAAATCTCAACAAAGCCTAACTGTCAAGTAGAATTAGCTGGACAAAGTTAAAATTCACACAGCACCAGGCTATAGTCCAACAGGTTTATTTTGGAAGCACTAGCTTTCAGAGCGCTGCTCCTTCATCAGGTGGCAGCACCTTGAAAGCTAGCGCTTCCAAATAAATCTGTTGGACTACAACCTGATGTTGTGTTATTTTTAACTTTGTCCACCCCAGTCCAACATCGGCACCTCCACATCAGAATTAGTTGGTGCATTCTCCAAGGCAATGCCTGTAATAATCAAAGCTCACCTACCTACCACTTAGTATTGTCTTCAAATACAGCATAAATGTTGGATTTCCACTTAAATTGCTATTCTTGTGAATTGTCCTGATGAGTGCAAGATGAGAAGCTTGGACAAAATGTGTCTTTTAATCAATAATACAATAATTCTGTACTAATTGAGGGTTGGTTAGCTCAGTTGGCTAGACGACTGGTTTGTAATGCACAGTGACACCAACAGTGCAGGTTCTCTTCTCACTCTGGTTCTAACTCATGTTATGCCATTATATTTGTTTCCAACATAGGGCACCAGGTTCCCTAGAGTGATGTTGTTTGTTCATTTTAGACTTTCCTGGCAGGAATGTAGAATTACCAAAGATTAGAACATAGTCAAGATAGAAAAATACATTGATCTTAACAAATGATGTGATCACTCTTCACCATAAATTGAATCCTCATACTGAAAATTCTCCAAATAAGGCTACTAGAGTGTACCAAAGGCTGACGTTTCAATGGGCAGCATGGCATCTTCTCTGTTTATCCTGAGAAATCATTGAGGAAACGTGGGCCAAGCTTGCAGTGCAGTCAATAGATTGTCTGCTGGAATAATCAGAAGTTAGGACCTTTATTTTTAAAAAATCCATTCACAGGATGTGGCCACTGATTAGGTCAGTTTATTGTCCATCCCTAACAGCCCAGAGGACAGTTATGAGACAGCTCTGCTGTGGGCCTGGAGTCACATACATCTAAGGACAGCTGTTACATTCTCTAAAGGACATATATGAACCAGATGGAGTTTTCCCAACAATCGACAATGATTTCATTGGACGCTTCGTTCTACAACTTCATTGAGCGCAAATTCTACCTCACTGAGTTTTGAACCAAAGTCCCCAGAATATTAACCTGGATTGTTAGTCCAATGGTAATGCTGCTAGGCCATCTCTTCCCCAACATTGTACTCATCTGAGGCTGTTTGCAAAGCCACGGAACTTGATGGTTGCAATCATTAAGGGAAAACCCAGTCGAATCTCTCAAACAACCATGAAATGTTCTGATGATACAGTAAGAATTGACCAGTGGTAGGTTTTACAGAAAGAGATACTGTATCTGTACGTCATGAACACCAATAAAGATCTTATCGCGGAGAGGGCAAAGGGTTAATGACCTGTTGAGTCAGCCAGTCCATCAAACAGCCGGCACAGCACCTGCAGATTGAGGTTCAGATTCAGTAGCACAGCAATTACACGTCATTGTGAAAAATTGATCATGCTTTTTCTCTGCTTACAGCCCCTGGAGGCTGCAAGGAGTTGGACAAAATAATTTAAAAATGACCTTATTATTTGGGCCAATCTGTCCATCACATGTACACTGAGAGTTCCTGGAAACCCCATCCTGAGCCTGGACCCTCATAAAAGATGTTTGACAATTCTTCTCCCCCCCTTGACACACTGCTGCAGTGACCCAATTCATCACATGAAAGCGGGTGACTTGGTTACAAACATAAACTGGGATGCTTGCTCGTGGCATTATTGTGACACAAAAATTACTTGCAGCTGTGAGGCTGTCCTCCTCTCCAGCCTCGGGAAATTGCATGCCTGTGAAAAATAAAAGATCCCTGCTAGTTTTTTTTTCTCTGAAGCATGTGTCTCTCTTTCCTTGCTCCGCCACTATTTTATGTATTGCTTTTGTTGAGCTGATCATGGTAAAGAATATCAGTATCAGCCACAAGGTCTAAAATCACATGAGCCAGGTGGAATGTCCAATTTTACAACACACCAAGCTTTCCCTAGTTTGGAAGGACACCCCTTAGTGCAAGTTTTTCTTAAAAAAAAGCCTACTTTTCCAATCAACCAGTTCAGAGATATTATTGCACACCACTGGATTAGGTGGGACTCGAATGCAGGGCTCCTCATTCCAGAGGTAGGGACACTACCATTGTGTCACAAGACGGCCTAATAGTTCCATTGTCGACGATTCATGTAAACATTGCCTGCAGGTGGCATAAAGAGAGCAAAGGCACAAAAAGGAAGTTATTGTTTGTGGTACGTGTTGGAAAGCAACCAGTCTCAAAGATGGTGCTGGATGAAATATGTCTTTATACACATTCTCCAGATTTTTAATTGCCTGGTGCAGGTATCCTGCTCCCGCTGGAATCCCAGCCTCTGCCTTGCCCATCCCACCAGTGCCTTTGGCAAACAGTCTGATGGTGATGTCCCGGCACACAGAACACTATGACACTTTTGATACTTGTGTAGATTTTCCCTGCAGCCTACTCTGAAGTGACCTCCTGACATCACAGACTGTGTCTGTGCATGCACGATGGCCATTTTACCATTATAGATAATCACCAGGATTTCCATTTTACAATTTAATCAATCCACACTATGTCACTGAGTATGATTGTAAGCAATGGTTAATGTTATATTTTATCAGTTTGTTCAGATGTTGACTAAGCACCATCCACACTTAAGTAGATCATGATCAACCATCATAGTGGTGGCTTTTATGTTATCAGTCAGAATTCATTGAAACCATGTTCATCCTCTCTCCAGTGCAGTAAAGTCAAATGCAGCAGCAACTCTGGGACATCAGTCTTATTAAATCTTAAATGAGTTTGAATGTTCTCTTCCCTCACTATTGTACTTCGCTCACATTTTTACTTCTGAGTCAAGAAGTCATGCATCCTGTGCCATATGGGAACACTACCACCTGTACGATCCCATCCAAACCTCTCACCTTCCTGACCTGGAAATATATCACCGTTCCTCCACTGTCACTGGGTCAAAAACCTGGACTTCTCTCCCTAATGGGATTAAAAAAAACAATTAAGATTTACAAAAAGAAATCATATTTCAAAACCAAGTCAGCTTTACCCATTCTCCTTTGTCAATTTTCCTTTGTAGATTTTTCTCTAGGTTGGCTTTGGTGTTCTGCTGTACAAATTTCTTATGCACAGATACCATTCAGATAGCTATTCGGTGAGCAGTCTATACTTGTTGGCTTTTTTGCAGTTCTCCCGAACTGTTCAAAATGTCCGGTTTTATATCCAAAACACTAAGTTCAAATTCGATTGGATTTTGGTACCTGGGGCATAATTTAAACAGATTGGCTGAATTTGAACTTGTTTTTATTCCATGGCAATGCAACTCCAGCTTTTTGTTTCAACCAAGTGTTACATGTTTAAATTGTTCGAGACACTGTGCTTTCAGTCAGTCCTTACTACGTCCTCTCTCTCTTAAAGATACAGTATACACCTTACCTTCATAACAAAACCAAGATAAAGGCTAGTGAGTCAGGTTATGGGGCTATCATTTGAATATTTTAAAGAATTTATGCACCTTCATTTTAATACTGATTCTTTTTTTTTAACTACAGGAAGATAGTTGAATCCATAAGCCTTTATAAAATTGCTTGACCAGAAAGGACAGGAATCATTCCTTCCTGTACAGCAAGAAAACCCTACAAATCCAGCCCCATGAACTGCCTGTCAATCCCCTCCTCTTGACTGGGTCCCCTTGACAAGTGTCAGGGCCCTGGATAAGATAATCCCTTCATCAGACATCCTCGCCTGATCATCAGCAATCTCTGTCAGCCCCTCATCAGCCTTACCTGCTCTCAATCCAGTTTAATGGTGGCCTTGTTCTGCAGAATTGCCCTCTAGATAAAGCAAACCCATTAGTCAATACAATTGGCTATAGGTGGGAAACCCATGGGACGAAGGAAACCTGAGCATTGAGATGGAGCTTCAATGGTAATATCACTAATGGACTAATTCTTCTGAACCCCAGACTACTGCTCTAGCAACATGGATTCAAATTAGCTTTGAACTCTGATTTGTGCCTTTACTGTGAATTTTGAAATTAACCTTTATGTTATGTCAGTCATTGAGTCAAGACACATCCAATCTGAATGGCACACTCCAATCTGAATGCTACACTCATGAATAATATACTCAATATGAATTCTACACTCTAATCTGAATGGTATACTCAATCTGAATTGAGCACTGCAATCTGAATTGTATACTCCAATTTTAATTGGACGCTCCAATCTGATTAGTATGTTCCAATCTGAATGGTACACTCATGAATGATATACTCAATCTGAATTCTACACTCTAACCTGAATGGCACACTCCAATTTGAATTGTACATTGCAATCTGAATAATATATTCCAACTTGTATTGGACACTCCAATCTGAATGGTATGCTCTAATGTTAATGAAGATGCTCAATGCTCAGCTTTCTTTGGAGAATTGAGTGGATTTGGATGACTATGTGATCTGCTTGTTAAGGGATGCTCAGGGCTAACTTGAATAAATCTTCAAGCTTGACATGGAATGTATGTTATAAGTATCAAAAAGATTGCAAATATATTGTACAGAGAAAAATATATTGCTGTTTTTGTAAACTTCAATGTCAAATGTTTACTTTCATAAACTGTGAATATTTTGGAGGGTAAAATTATCCCTGTGGTGATGTGCTTGCTCTGAAAATAAGCTAATTTTCCAAACACTTCTTCATGGTGACAAGGCCTTTGAGTTATTGAAGTAATGATTAACTTGCGCTGAGATGCACCACCAATGAATAGTTGCTGTCAATAGGGACTAGACTCCAAGTTAAGTATTGCTCAAAGAATGAATTTTATATTTATTCTGCCTGAGGAACCAAAAGGGGCTGTAGCCCAGAGTATAGGACATCGGCAAGGTCGAACCCATTCAGAAATCACGCTGATGGGACATATTTCATCATGATATATCCCAATGCATACAAGTCTCTGATGCTTTCCATCATTGAAGGAAATAAGGATGGAAAAGCCACAGGAAATTAGATGAGAAGCTAAGAAACCAAACTACAGAAAGATTAAAAGTTGGGAAAGTGATTTGAAATGACTTGCACACAGCTTTGCACAGTGACAGTATCATAGCCAAGGCAGAGTTTTTGCTTATTGAAAACTTTTCCCAATACCTCACTATGATGACTTCATATATAGTTTGCAATGGCAATTCTTGATGGTCTCAGCAGAGACTACTTTTACATTTAAAAATTGATCAAGTTTACCTTTAAAATCATGTTGTAGAATATTCACAGCATGAAAAGAGGTCCATTGTGCATGCAGTGGCAATCAAGCATCGATATGTTCTAATCCAATTTTCCAGCACTTGGCCCAAAGCCTAAATTTGTTTGCTATCTGCCAGTCAAAGTAGAAATAACAGGATATATCCGATGACTATGTAACTGGAGACATGGCACAAGAGGCAGGGTTGCAGATTCCAGGGGCATTATGACCAGTTCTGGGTGGTGGGAACAGTGTATACAGGATGAGTTACACCTAGGTAGTGCCAGAACTGACCTCCTAGAGGGAGTATTTGCTAGTGTGGTTGAAGAGGGTTTAAACTAACATGGCAGGGGATTGGAAATCTATACAGACAGAATTAGTGGAGAATTTGAGGCACAGTGCAAATTAACATGAACAGGACTGAAAATGGTAGAAAGACAAGGTTTAAGGCCTTGTTACTGAATTTGTGAAAAAGTGGATGAATTAATTTCTCAAATAGATACAAATGGATATGTTAGGGATTATGGAGATGTGACTGCAAGGTGACCAGGATGGGAACTGAATATCCAGGGGTATCTAGATTTTAGGAAAAATGGACAAAAATGGAGAAGGAAGTGGGGTAGCATTACTAGTTAAAGACAAAATTAATGTGACAGGAAGAAACAATATCAGCTCTGGTGAATTGGAATCGTTACGAGTAGAATTTAGAAACCCTAAGAGGAAGAAAATAACAATGGGCTTGTATACAGACCCCCAAGTTATAGTGGTAGTACTGGGAATGTTATTAAATTCAGAAACAGGGGAAGTTAGATCAGGGAATAAAGTGATAGTCTGATATTGGTAGGAGGGAAAATGTTAGAGTCCAAAATAAAACTTTAATAGCAAAAAATGAAACAAAATTGTGAGCATGTTTACAAAACGGAAATCTATTTGAAGTTTACGTTGAAAATGAGACAGTGGATGTGTTTTACTTGGATTTTCAGAAGGTGTTCAATCAGGTCTCCCGTAAGAGATTAGAATGGAAAACTTAAAACACGTGGAATTGGAGGCCATGTACGGACATGAATAGCAAACTGGCTGGCAGACAGGCATGATCTGATGGTGATTGATTGGGAAAGGGCAAGATGCAACAAGGTCTGGATGTCCTTGTACACCAGTCACTGAAAGTAAGCATGTAGGTGCAGTACACAATGAAGGAGGCAAAGGTTTACCTTCATAGTGAGAGAACTGAGGACAGGAGCATGTCATGTTGCGGCTGTACAGGGCCTTGCTGAGATCACACCTGTGTACTGTGTGTAGTTTTGAGCTCCTTATCTACGGAAGAATATTCTGGCAAAGGAAGAAGTGCAATAGAGGTTTACCATACTGATTCCTGGGATGACAAGACTGACGTATGAAAAGTGACTGGACTATATCAATGGCGTTTACAAGAATGAGGGGTGATCTTATAGAAACTTTAAAAAATTTAACAGGACATACAGGGTAAATGCAGGAAGGATGTTCCGGATAACTGGGGAATCCAGAATAAGGTGACATAGATGAGACAGATCCCAGTTAGATCCCAGTTAGATCCCAGTTCTTAGGACTAAAGGGATCAAGGATATGGAGTGAAAGTTGGAACTGGCTATGGAATTGGACGATTAATTATGATGATATTGAATGACGGAGCAGGCTCGAAGGGTTAAATGGCCTACTCCTGTTCCTTTTTCCTTCTCTATGATAAAAGGGAGACATAATGAAAATAACATGGGAATGTTATGGGACTATTTATGTGAGGAGATGGTGGCACCATCTCTAGGGATTAAGCTGGCTTGTTTGATTCCTGATTTGCTATCTTGATGGCACAATTCTTGTCACCAGTTGCAAAACGACACGATCTGCTCAAATGCTGAGCTCCAGTGTCACAGTGTTCATGTTCTCCAGTTGTACATGACAATGTCAAAGTGTTTCATTTCCTGTGTTCAGTTTTTAACACACCCATCACATGATATAGTACAGTCACATTAGATTCAATGGTGCTTTATTAACTTGTTTCTTAAGCCAAAATCCTCCTCAACGAAACTTTGGCCAGTGCAATATAAAACCATACGCAGGGAAACTTAAATCTTTGAATTGTTAACATGTAAAATTTGTCTTCATGAACTGTTTGCTTTAAGAATTTGTTGGGGAAATTGAAATGTAACCTGTGACAGAAATTCCATCCCATGTCATGCAGAGTACAATGATTAAACCCAGAAAGAGTATTCCCCATCCCATTGGCTCCTCCACCCTCCCACTGAGATCATAGTAAACACACGTCTGAAACACATGCGGAATTAAATACAACGAGAAGGAATAATATTCAGTCTCAGTCTTGAGTGGAGTAACACCAAGCAGTCAGGTGCCTATTGAGCATGCCCAAGTTGTTCCCTGATCTGCCGCAGACCAAACTCCTTCATCCTGATGGGGTAATGAGCCCCAAGTGATGTGCTCACTAGGACCCAGGAGACCTCCCCTTCCCTCATCTCTGATAATGAAACTTGGAGAAAATTGTAAACTGAAGACAGTGTAGCACTCCAAAGGCCTTTGATCTGTAGATGATGGTGGCTGATGTGTCTCAATTCAGAGAATTGTGAGGTGTTATACCTTGGTAGGAAGAACATTGAAAGACAATATCAAATATAGGGTACAATTCTGAAAGGAAGTGCAGGAACAGAGGGAGCTGGGTGTGTGTTTGCACAGATCAATGGAAGTGGCAGGACAAGTGGAGACAGCAGGTAATAAAGCACGCAGTGTTGTTAGCATAGAGTACAAGAGGAAGGAAGGGACCTTAGATGACACTTAATTGATCACAGCCACAGTATTTTGTATAGTTGTGGGTGCTACATAATAGGAAAGATCTGAATGCATTGGGGAGAGTGCAGGAATGATTGATTGCTTCAGGAATGAGAAGCTTCTGTTATGACAATGGGTTTTAAGGGGCCGTTCTCTTTGGAGAGAAGATTTGGTAGAGTATTTCCAAATTGTTAGAGGACGAGATAGAGGAGCAAGGAAGAAGCTGTTCCTGCTTGTAAAAGGAACCAGACTGAGAGGGCATAACTTTAAAATCATGTGCAAAAGAAGTAACGGCGATGTGAGAAAAAACGTTTTCATCTAGCAAGTGGTTAGGGCATGGAATGTGTTATGAAGATGCGGGTGAGCGTACCTTTTAAGAAAGTTAAAAGCTAGCAGATCTACCCGACAGCACCAAGTGTTCTGAACAAGATACAATATAACCTTTTGGTCAAGCAGCTGGTGTAGCTGGTTGCCTGGAGATAAAAAAAAGTTCAAATTAGGCCAATCAGTTTATTTATAATTTGAAAAATACCAAATCCCAATCAAGTTTGCATTTAGTATATTGACAATATTAAAAGTCAATGACACAATCTGATGCTATGAGGGTATAAGGCCGGTACAAATTGAACAGTTGGGGGAGAACTGCCAAGCCACCAGCATGTACAGACTGTCTGAAAAATAGCTCTCTTAAAGTTACCTTTATCGATCCGTGACCCGTGAAACTTAATCTCTAAGAAGAAGAAAAGAAGACAGAGGAAGATACAAAGAAAAGATTCGACAGCGCCTGGTTTTGAAATTTGAATTTTTGGTAAATCTTCTGGTATGGAAGGTGCTAACTATGAAGAGTGGTTGAGTATGTTAGGATTGTTTTCATTAGAAAAACAGAGATTGAGGGGAGACCTGATTGAGGTCTACAAAATCATGAAGGGTATAGACAGGGTAGATAGAGATAAGCTTTTTCCCAGGATGAGGGATTCAATAACAAGAGGTCATACTTTCAAGGTGAGAGGTGAAAAGTTTAAGAGGGATACACACAGAAAGTACACAGAGGGTGGTAGGTGTCTGAAACGTGTTGCTAGCAGAGGTAGTAGAGGCAGGCACGGTAGATTCATTTAAGATGCATCTGGACAGATGCATGAGTAGGTGGGGAGCAGAAGGATACAGATACTTAGGAATTGGGCGACAGGTTTAGAGAGTGGATTTGCATCAACTCAGGCTTGGAGGGCCGAAGGGCCTGTTCCTTGTCTATAAATTTTCTTTGCTCTTTATTAATTGAGGGTTTTATCAGACTAGTATTGTAGATAAGCTGCAGAGCTGGGCTGAGAGGTGACAAATGGAGTTTAATGTTAAAAAGTGTGAGGTGATTCACCTTGGAAGGAGCAACAGAAATAAAGATTATTGGGCGAATGGTAAGATTCTTGGGTGTGTAGATGAGCAGAGAGATCTCGGTGTCCATGCACATAGATCCCTTGAAATTACCATCCAGGTTGATAGGGCTGTTAAGAAGGCCTTTGATGTGTTAGTTTTTATTAGTAGAGGGATCGAGTTTCGGAATCACGAGGTCATGCTGCAGCTGTACAAAACTCTGGTGCGATTGCACTTGGAGTATTGCGTGCAGTTCTGGTCACCACATTTTAGGAAAGATGTGGAAACTTTGGAAAGCGTTCAGAGGAGATTTACCAGGATGTTGCCTGGTATGGAGAGAAGATCTTACGAGGAAAGGCTGAGGGACTTTGGCTGTTTTCGTTGGACAGAGTTAAAAATCACACGACACCAGGTTATAGTCCAACAGGTTTATTTGGAAGCACTAGCTTTCGGAGCGCTGCTCCTTCATCTGGTGGTTGTGGAGAATAAGATCGTAAGACACAGAATTTGTAGCAAACGTTTACAATGTGATGTAACTGAAATTATATATTGAAAAAGACCTGGATTGTTTGTTAAGTCTCTCATCTGCTAGAATGAACATGTTGATTTCAGTTCTTTCATATGTTAAACGCAAAACTTTTTTTAAAAAGTTACATTCTCAAGTGAACTTTAACAATTGGTCTCATGTCGGCCCAGATAGCATATTGAAGGTGTGAGCTTCCCTGTGAGGCTGTCTGTGCCACAATGATCAGACTGATTCTAATCTAAAAAACAGATTTACAGAATCTTACATGGATTCATGCGTTTTTTGAGCAAAGTAAAATATAATTCTGCAAGTACAAATTCACCCCACAAACTTATATGTGTATGTGTGTGTGTGGGGGGGGGAAGGGGGGAGGTTATGAATGTCTGTGAGACAGTATGTGTATGTAAGTGTAGAGGCGTATAAGTCAGTGAGAGGGTTTGTGTGGGAATGTATGTGTGAGCGTATGAGAGAGGGTCTGTGGGAGAGTGTGTATCTGTGGGAGAGTGTGTGTCTGTGTATAGTGCAATGGGGTCACCTGTAGTGTGACATGAACCCAAGTTCCCAGTTAAGGCCCTCCCTATGGGTACCGAACTTGACTATCAGCCTCTGCTCGGCCACTTTTCGTTGCTGCCTGTCCCGAAGTCTGCCTTGGAGGATGGTCACCCGAAGGTCCAAGGTCGAATGTCCCAGACTGCTGAAGTGTTCTCCGACTGGGAGGGAACACTCCTGTCTGTTGATTGTTGTGCGGCATCCCTTCATCCATTGTCGTAGCTTCTGCTTAGTCTCGCCAATGTACCGTGCCTCAGGGCATCCTTGCCTGCAGCTTTTGAGATAGACAATGTTGGCTCATCCATATGAGTACCTGCCACGTACATGGTGGGAGGCGTCCCCACCCATAATGGTGGTATCCGTGTCTACATTCTGACACATCTTGCAGCGTCTATCATGACAGGGTTGTATGGTAACGTCCTGAAAGCCAGGCAGTTTGCTACGAACAATGATCTGTTTGAGGTTTGGTGCCTATTTAAAGGCGAGCAGTGGACATGTGGGGAAGGTTTTGGTGAGGTGCTCATCCTCATTGATAGTGTGTTGCAGGTCACGAAGAACATGGCGTAGTTGTTCGGCTCCTGGGAAGTACTGAACAACGAAGGGTACCCTGTCGGTTACAGCATGTGTTTGTCTCCTGAGGAGGTCAATACGGTTCCTCGCTGTGGCATGTTGGAACTGGCAGTCGATGAGTTGAGCATCATACCCCGTTCTTATGAAGGCGTCCCTGAGTACTTCCAGGTGCCTGTCACGTTCCTCCTCATCTGAACAGACCCTGTTTATGCGTAGGGCTTGTCCATAGGGAATGGCTGTTTAATATGTTTCGGGTGGAAGCTGGAGAAGTGTAGCATCATGAGGTTATCCATGGGTTTGTGGTAGAGTGAGATGCTGAGGTGCCCATCCTTGATGGAGTCCATGTGTTCAAGAATGAGACAGATAGTAGAGAGTAGTCCATGGTGAGTTTGATGGTGGGATGAAACTTGTTGATATCACTGTTTAGTTTTATCAGTGATTCCTTGCCATGGGTCCAGAGGAAGAAAATGTTGTCAATGTACCTGGTGTATAGTGATGGTTGGAGGTCCTGCATAGAGCAGAAGCCTTGTTCGAACCTGTACATGAAAATGTTGGCATATTGGGGTGCAAATTTGGACAGAAGGAGGTTGAGAGGTGACTTGATCGCGACATTAAGGTAGTCAGGTGGACAGTGAGACCCTTTTTTCTGGGATGATGATGGCTAGTACAAGGAAGCTTCAAATTGAGGGGTGATAGATATAGGACAGATGTCAGAGGTAGTTTCTTTACTCAGAGAGTAGTAAGGGCGTGGAACTCACTCTCATGCCCGAAACGTCGATTCTCCTGCTCCTTGGATGCTGCCTGACCTGCTGCGCTTTTCCAGCAACACATTTTCAGCTCTGATCTCCAGCATCTGCAGCCCTCACTTTCTCCGCGTGGAACTCACTACCTGCAACAGTTGTAGACTTGCCACCTTTACGGGAATTGAAATGGACTTTGGCTAGGCATATGGACGAGAATGGAATAGTGTCGGTTAGATGGACTTCAGATTGGTTTCACAGGGCGGCACAACATCAAGGGCTGAAGGGCCTGTACTGCGCTGTAATGTTCTATGTAGAAGGGGAAGGTAAAAGATAGGTTAGAGAAAGGAGTTGTAAGCAGTTATTAGTTAATTATTCTGTTATACTTTTAAAAAATAAAGTTGTTAATTTTTACTTTAAATAGTCCTTAGCTTCTCGAATTTTCACAGATTGCTGCACGGGATCAATCTTTTCTGTGAAGCTAAGTTAAATTAAGCAGGAGGGTTTACCTTGTGTTGTAACAGTTTGGGGGGTCATTGTTGGGATTTGAACAGTTTGGGTCTTGGATTTGTGATTTGAATTGCTTTAAGACAGATTTGAATAGATTTGGTTGGTACGAAACATCGCAGCAAACTTACACACTTTCAGGTAAGGGTCCTAAATCTTTCTATAAAACATAGGTGAGACAATTTGTTTAATTTCAGTGACTTGTAGTTGATTAGATTAAAAGTGAGAAAAATGGCTCTTAAAATTGCTGAAGAGGGTCTGAGAAGGAAAGAAAAAGACCATACTTTTAGAATTAGCAAATAAGTTAGATTTGGGTTTAACCAAGGACAAAAGGAAAGCTGAAGTTGTAAAGGAGTTACTGAAAACGCTTCGGTGTGCCAGAGAAACAGGCAAGTGCTGTAGAGGTAGAAAAACTTAAATTACAATTGAGGAAAATGGAATTAGAAGATAAACAAAGGGAGAGAGAGAGAAAAGAGAGAGGGAGAGAGAATGTTCTTAGCTGAGCAAAAAGAGAGAATTTGAATTTGAAGCTGTCACTTAGTCAGCAAAGTCAAGTTAACAGAATGGAGATTAAAAGAGAAGGTAGTGATATATACAAATATGTCAAAACCCTGCCACATTTTGATGAGAAAGATGTTGAAACCTTCTTTATTTCATTTGAAAAATAAGCTCAGCAGATGGAGTGGCCGGAGGATTTATGGGTAATGCTAGTTCAGACTAAACTGGTAGGTAGAGCAAGTGAGATATTTGCCACACTGTCAGATGAGCGGTCAAGAGATTATGAAGAGGTTAAACAGGCTTATGAATTGGTACCAGAACCATATAGACAGCAGTTCAGAAACACAAAGAAGGAACTTGGTCAGACTTGCGTTGAATTTGAAAGAATTAAACATAGTCATTTTGATAGATGGGTGCATGCTTTGAAAATAGATAGGGCCATGGAGAGAGCATTCCACCAGAGAAGTTTCAAAACTCACTTTCAGAGATGGTAAGAATTCATGCGGAGTAACAGAAAGTTCAGGAAGTGAGAAAGGCAGCAGAATTAGCAGATGAATACATATTAGTACATAAGACAAGCTTCCAGCTAGAATTTTGTCCTGGGAGGGATAAAGGTTGGAAAAAGGGGAGATCTTACACTACAAAACAGAGTAGAGAACACTGATAAGAGTTTACGACAGGATAAAAAAGAAGACAATAGGTGGAAAGGAGGTGAAAGGCCTCAGGTGTTTCCACTGTGGTAAAGGGGCACATGTAAAGACACAGTGCTGGTTGTTAAAGAAAGGCACAGTAGGAAAAGATGTGGTAAAAGAAGCTAAGCCAGTGGCATTAGTGAAGGTAGTAAAGGAGACCCCAAGAAGAGCCAAGGATCTGCAGGAGAGTGCACAGCCTCGGCAGGGGCTGGGTATCTCCAGCTGATCACTATCCGGAGACATGGACCAAACAAGATCCCTCAAGAATCTGACTCATGAATATGGGCAAAATCACACTACAATTCCTGGCTAGGAAACACAGTATTGCATAGGGTCCCGATTCAGCTCTGTATGGTCAGGATTGGGCTGGCATGCAGTTACAAGCAGGGAAATTGACAGTACATCAGGAAGCTTTCACCAAGCTGCTGACTTCTATATTTAACCATATTGCCTGAGGCTGCATGTGAGCAAACCCCCTGGAGAGGGTGCGCTGTCAATTTCGATGTGTTTATTCTCCCAATTACAGCAATATTAACATGGCTTTTGCAACGTATTTCTGGGTGAGCCAGTCATCTGTCAATGAATACAAGGCCAGAACGCAATGGGGAAAGCTGATGGGGGGAGGAAATGGGATGGGTGGTGCTGATAATGTGACAGAGAAACATACAAGCACTAAATCTTCCTACTTTCTTGTTTGATGGAATGAATAGCACAATGCTTTTGCTGAGAGGATCCCTTTGACACTTTTGGAGGTTTGAATGTTTGAAGCGGTGATTTTCAGAGCAGAGCTTAAAATATATGTTTTTTTTTAATTTGGAGCCCAGATGAAGCCTAAGACCACTGCCAGCAGTAGAAGGATCAGGAATTACAATCTCCATGCCATGCCATAGCGGAAAAGAGATAAGCAAAGAGATTCATCTCATAGGAGTGACAACACAAGGAGTGCAGGTAGAAAGCAAACTCCTTTAACACATTGGGACATCATTGTCTGAGGGCAATGAGTCTCGTTCATTTTCTTTTGAGGTACCTATAAATATTTTTGTGCAGATATGTGCATAGCTTACAGCGAACATTGTTCAGGAGACTTCTGTTCTGATGTCAGTTGGTGACAGATGTATGAAGTTTCAGATCGCAAACTGTTGATAAATAGCCTGCTATCCAGACAGTGTCTGTGAAAGTCATGTTCACGTTTATTGCCTTTGCCTTTGGCTCATTCCAGGTCTTTCCTGGAGATCGAATATAAAAGATCAGAACAAGAGTAGGCCATTTGGCCCATCATGACATTTCGGCAATTCTGCAATTCATGATTGGTCTCCTTCTTCAACACCAGCTTCTCACACCATACCCACAGCCAGTAATATTTTTCATATTCTGAACTCTATCAGTTTCTATCTTGAACGTACCCTGACTGAACCTCCACAGTCCACTGTGGTACAGAATTCTAAATATTCACCTGTTCGAGTGTAGGAATTCTTCCTCATCGTCTTAAATGGTCTACTCATTACTCTGAGACTATGCCCCCAACCCTATAACCAGAGGGGGAAATATCCTTCAAGTAAGTGCCCTGTTGAGCCCTCTAAGAGGTTTTGTAAATTAGAATCCCTACAGTGTGGAAACAGGCCATTTACCCCAACTAGTCCATGCTGGCCTTCTGAAGAGCATCCTACTCCCACACCCTATCTGCGTACCCTGCATTTCCCATGGCTAATCCCCCTAGCCTGTCCATCTTTGGACTGTGGTAAGAAACTCATGCAGACATTTGGTGAATATACAAACTCCATACAGACAGTCACCTGAGGCTGGAATCGAACGCAGGCCCCTGGTGCTGTGAGGCAGCAGTGCTAACCAGCATGCCACCCCTACATGCACAGCCAAAAACTGCATCAAAGATTTGTGATTTTTTGCCAAGACAGACAATTATGTCCACTTTGTCACCGATGCCAAACAGATGAGGGTGTACTCAGGTTTACAGTTCTGGCTGGCTTCCCACAGATGAAGGGCACCAGTGACGATATGGACATGCTGAGACCACCCAGAAGTATTTATCAACTACAAGGGCTTCCATTTCCCTCAATGTACCATTAGTTTGCAGCCATAAAAGGATCTTTATGCAGGTATGCACAACATTTCTGGACATTCTTCTTGTTGCTTTTAGTCTGTGGCAGTCCATCTCCTTCATCTCTCCATGGTTTAAAGCAGATTTACAGACTGGCTACTCGGAAGACACCTGATGAAATGTACCTTTTTTTTAATTTCACAGGTGGGATGAAGATCTCGCTGGCTGGGCCCAGCATTTATTGCCTGTCCCTAGTTGCCCTTGAGAAGGTGGGGGTGAGCTGCCTTCTCGAACTGCAGTCCATGCGCTACAGGTTGCCTCACTGTGTTATTGGGAAGGAAATTCCAGAATTTTGACCCAGTGACACTGAAAGCATGGAGAAATATTTCCAAGTTTAAAGTTTTGTAATGGAAATTACAATGCCAAGGCATGTGAGGCTACGGATCAAGTGCTAGAAAGTGGGGTTAGAATAGTTAGATGCTTGTTCCTTAGTGCAGATTTGATGGACTGAAGGGCCTTTCTTTGTGTTGTTGACTCTATTACAACTTTGAGGGACCCAACTGATAACACCCAGAGTGATACTGTGCAAGTCATGTATATAAAACTGAGAAAGCCATAATCATGCTGAAGATGCCTAGACTCATGTAGAGTTGCTTTTCAGCATCAACCATTCCTGGTCACCAGAATACTACATTGCACCACACTGAGGTTGGGAAGCTGCAGGAGAGTAAAGGCTGAGAGCACCCAACCTCTTCACTCAACTCCAAGGAATAGCAGGAGGAATGGATTATTGCTAATGTCCTGGCAGTCATGTGTGTTACTGCCTGTGATGCCTTCATTAATGTTGGGTTTCATTAGGTGTTATTACTCCACTCACCTGATAACTGCATTCCCCTACCCACTCTGTTTTCCCTACATAAAACACCATCATATCCACAGTCCCAATCAATTTATGCCCTACCATTTATCACCAGTGAGAAGGCAACTTGATGGGCAGTAAATAAAAGGGGTGGCAGAAACAAGAAATGTTCTTGAGATCCAAAATTAAAGAAAAACCTAATAGCCTAACATTGTGTAAAAGACTAATCTTCATATCCTTGGGCGTCAATGACTATTTACTCTTCCTTTTTCCAGGTGATCTACATGATGCATCGCACTTGACTCTGGTATAGTTGGACTGCCCAGGTCCCTGCTGTGACTGCTCAGAGACTCTTGGTTGACAGACGCAGCTCAAAGAGTCAACGCAGAATTTCAACCAGGAGCAAAATACTCTGATGCTGGAAATCTGAAATCAACACAAGTGCTGGAGGAACTCAGCAGGTCTGACAGCATCCGTGCAGAGAGAACCAGTTAATCTTTGAGTCCGATATGACTTTTTTTCTTTGCAACTGAATAGAGAGATGGAAAAGTGATGGGTTTATCTGCAGAGAAACTTAGGAAGGAGCAAGTAGAAGGTTAGAGATAGTAAGTCATAGTCATAAAGATATACAGTATGGAAACAGAAGACCCTTTGCTCCAACTCTTCCAAGCTGACCAGATATCCTAAATTAATCTAGTCCCATTTTCCAGCATTTGGCCCATATCCCCCTAAACAATTCCTATTCAGATACCCATCCAGATGCCTTTTAAGTGGCATCATTGTACTAGCCTTCACCACCTCCTCTGGCAGCTCATTCCATACGCGCACCAACATCTGCATGATGTTGGCCCCTTTTAAACCTTTCCCCTCTCACCTTAAAACCTATGTCATCGAGTTTCAGACTCTGCTACCCTGAGGAAAAGACCTTGTCTATTTACTCTATCTATGCCCCTCAAGATTTTATGAACTTTTATAAGCTCACCCTCTGCCTCCGAAGCTCCAGGGAAACAGTCCTAGCCTATTCAACCTCTTCCTATAGCTCAAAACCCTCTAACCCCTGGCAACATCCTTTTCCAAACCCTTTCAAGTTTCACAACATCCTTCCTATAGCAGGGAGACCAGAATTGCACGCAGTGTTCCAAAAGTGGCTTAACCAATGTCCTTTGCAAACGCAACATGACTTGCCAAATCGTATATTCATGCACTAACCAATAAAGGCAAGCATACCAAACACCGCCTTTACTATCCTATCTACCTGCAACTGTATTTTCAAGGAACTATGAGCCTTTTTCCAGGACAAACGACAAAGTGAACGGTGATGGTTGTAGCAAATTGTCAAAGCTTGGGACTGAAGTAAATGTTAACAGTGGGTGTTAATAACAGAACACATGTAAGTTCTGCTGAAAGCTAAACATTGAAAACCAGGCACTAGGCAGTGGGGGAAGAAGGCATGGGGGAGGAGTTCATGGTCAGAAGTTGCTAAATTCACAGTTGACCCAGAAGGCTGTGAAGTGGCTAAACAAAATGAGATACCGTACCTCTACCTTGAACTTCACTGCAACAGACCGAAGACAAAAAAATGAGAGCATAAGAACAAGATGGTGTATTGAAATGGCAAGTGACTGAAAGGTCAGATTTTCCTTGTGGACAAAATGGAGAACAATATGCCACAGCCGTGGGTCATATGACCTACTGTGTGAGTTAGCAGTTGGGAGTTAGCATTGGAATGGGAGTACATGGTGTTTATGGCCTGTACCTTCTTTACAGGCACTGTGGGAAATTAAAGATTCGAACTCAAACTGTCAAAATAAGAATGTTAAAGTTATTATTATTCTCATGATCAAATTTCACTCACCACTGATGTCAAATTCACACCAGTGAGTGTTATGCGGCTGTCCAGTATTTAAAGCTGTCAACAGCTAGCTGGAAGGCTCCATCTCTGACAGCCAGGCATGCTGAGACTCCACTGATTATCCAATCAATCCTCTACAACCATCAATTTTAAGATGGCTGACGGGTGTTGTATAAGATAATGGTTTTAAAAGGGTTAATGTTCATGTTCCATTGGCTCCATCCATTCTACTGATGTCACACAGACTGTGAGTGGAGACAAGGAAGTTGACTCTAACTTGTGAGGGGGACAAATGTAACTATATCAGCTAAGATCCTAGTTCTTACACTGACCGATTTGAAGTTGTGCTTATTTCTATCTTGCAATAAATCTTGTTGGTGAAGAACAGAAAGTCTATATTGTGTTGTATCCTCTACCTCTAACTGTAGGGGAGGTCCAAGACAAAGCAAGGACAAGGGATGATTGGTGGCAGTAGAATATACTGGTAGAGACAACAAATACATCAGGTTAAGGGTTGTAGCCTTTTTGAAAAATACTACAGAATATGACCTCCAGTCCTCCATATTTATCTGTGCTCTATTCTCCCATGAGAGAGGAATCTGAATGAGAGTAATAGCATTTGTTGAATGAGCTAATGGATACAGTGTACTGGGGGTTGATTTGCTATGAAAAATGTGGGTTCAATTCCTGCACTGGTTGAGGCTACCATGAAGAACTCTCCTTCTGAACCTCTCCCTTGCCTGTGGTGTGATGACCCTCAGCTGAGCTCATCATCAGCTGCTATACTTTAATGAGAGAGCAGTCTTGTGAATCGCAAAGACAATGGTGACTTCACTTTGCAGAGCTCATTGGTTAAGGGAGAGACATGACGTTGCATAAGGAGGAGGTTGATGGCCTGTGTAATGAACACATGGACACATATACAGTAGACTATATATAGACCAACCAGGATGGATATACCTGTGCAGTCTTTCTGACATTTCAACATTGACTATTCTTTAATGATACAGTGCAAATAATTTTGAGACATTGAAGATGGTGAAAATCATGACAAACACAAGTCTATCTTTTCTAATGATGAGTTTTGCCAGCACTTTGTTTTTATTTCAGATCTCTAGCATGTGCAGTACTTCTCTTTAAATTCAATCTTTTGTTGTTCTTGCAGGGAGGGTTGGATGCAGCTCTCTGGTAAATTGTGTGAGAAGTGATGTGCTTGAGCAGGCAGAGTGAGGGGGCAGCAGAGCTAATGTAAGTCCATTGGTAATTTATTTGATAATGTATTTCTGGCATAAAGAGAGGCTGTGTGGCAGCAGTCAATGGTCAGACCACAAGGAACCACCCTGCACTGGTCTACTGCAAGAGACTTTGGAGAGAGACCGTGATGTTTGTTTATTTAGCACTGCTTATTGTTTGTCTGATCTATGGTTATACTGTGTATAACTGTAATGTAACACTTTTTTTTCTCTTCCTTTCTCTAGTCTGTGACTAAGGATTGCACCTAGGTACCTTTTGTACCTAAGATGGTGCTGTAAGTGGCGACTTCACTGTACTCAGTTGAGCACATGTGACAATAAAGCTAATTCAATTCATTTGGAGAGATAATCTGCGATGGAGACTGGCATAGAAGCAGCATTCTGTATTAAACTCCAGGAAATGTATGTAGTGTTAGCAAAGAGTTGGCAAGTATGAGCATTGGTAGAGAAGAAAAGATAAGGACAAGTTACTAGTCCAACTCTAAGGAGACGGACAAAGACAAACAGAACCATAGATTAAGGATACACCAGACTATGGGGTGGCTCAGTGGTTAGCACTGTTGCTTCTCAGTGCCAGGTACGCGGGTTCAGTTCTCTCCTTGGGTGATTGTGCCAACTGCAAATAGACATTCTCCCCATGTCTGCATGGGATTCCTCTGGGTGCTATGGTTTTGGTCCCACAGTCCAAAGAAGATCAGGGATCCTGATGTTAGTGGTGGGCAAGTTGCTGTGGTTCTGTTCTCCGAGCTGGAAGTTTTTGTTGCAAACGTTTCGTCCCCTGTCTAGGTGACATCCTCAGTGCTTGGGAGCCTCCTGTGAAGCGCTTCTGTGGTGTTTCCTCTGGCATTTATAGTGGCCTGTCCCTGCCGCTTCCGGTTGTCAGTTTCAGCTGTTCACTGTAGTGGTCAGTATATTGGGTCCAGGTCTATGTGTTTGTTGATGGAGTTTGTGGATGAGTGCCATGCTTCTACGAATTCCCTGGCTGTTCTTTGTTTCCCTTGCCCTATAATGGTAGTGTTGTCCCAGTCAAATTCATGTTGCTTGTCGTCTGCGTGTGTGGCTACTAAGGATAGCTGGTCGTGTCGTTTCGTGGCTAGTTGATGTTCGTGGATGCGGATCGTTAGCTGTCTTCCTGTTTGTCCTATATAGTGTTTTGTGCAGTCCTTGCATGGGATTTTGTACACTACATTAGCTTTGGTCATGCTGGGTATCGGGTCCTTCGTTTTGGTGAGTTGTTGTGTGAGAGTGGGCAAGTTGTTGGAGGGAATCCTGAGGGACAGGAGATACAGTATTTGGCAAGGCAAGGACTGATTAGGGATAGTCAACATGATTTTGTGCATGGGAAATCATGTCTCACAAACTTGATTGAGTTTTTGAAGAAGTAACAAAGAAGATTGATGAGGGCAGAGGGGTAGATATGATCTATGTGGACTTCAGTAAGGCGTTCGACAAGATTCCCAGTGGGACACTGGTTAGCAATGTTAGATCTCACAGAATACAGGGAGAACTAGCCATTTGGATACAGAACTGGCTCAAAGGTAGAAGACAGCGGGTGGTGGTGGAGTGTTGTTTTTTTAGACTGGAGGCCTATGACCAGTGGAGTGCCACAAGGATTAGTACTGGGTCCACTACTTTTCGACACTTATATAAATGATTTGGATGTGAACGTAGGAGGTATAGTTAGTAAGTTTGCGGATGACACCAAAATTGGAGGTGTAGCGGACAATGAAGAAGGTTACCTCACATTGCAACATGATCTTGATCAGATGGGCCAATGGGCTGAGAAGGGCAAACGGAATTTAATTCAGATAAATGTGAGATACTGCACTTTGGGAAAGCAAATCTTAGCAGGATTTATACACTTAATAGAAAGGTCCTAGGGAGTGTTGCTGAACAAAGAGACCTTGGAATACAAGTTCATAGCTCCTTGACAGTGGAGTCGTAGATAGATAGGATAGTGAGAAAGGCGTTTGGTATGCTTTCCTTTATTGGTCAGAGTATTGAGGACAGGAGTTGGGAGGTCATGTTGCGGCTGTACAGGACATTGGTTAGGCCACTGTTGGAACATTGTATGCAATTCTGGTCTCCTTCCTATCGGAAAAATGTTGTGAAACTTGAAAGGATTCAGAAAAGATTTACAAGGTTGTTCCCAGGGTTGGAGGCTTTGAGCTATAGGGAGAGGCTGAACAGGCTGGGGCTGTTTTCCTTAGAGCGTCGGAGGCTGAGGGATGACCTTTAGAGGTTTACAAAATTATGAGTGGCATGGATAGGAAAAATAGGCAAAGTATTTTTCCTGGGGTGGGGGAGTCTAGAACTAGAGAGCATAGGTTTAGGGTGAGTGGGGAAAGATATAAAAGAGACCTAAGGGGCAACGTTTTCATTTAGAGGGTGGTACATGTATGGAATGAGCTGCCAGAGGAAATAGTGGAGGCTTGTACAATTGCAACATTTAAAAGGCATTTGGATGGGTATATGAATAGGAAGGGTTTGGACGAATATGGGTCAGGTGCTGGCAGGTGGGACTAGATTGAGTTGGGATATCTGGTCGGCATGGACGGGTTGGACTGAAGGGCCTGTTTCCATGCTGTACATCTCTATGACTCTATGTGTAGGCTTGACTATGGGAAATGCAGAATGCAGGGGTGGATCTGGGTGGGATGCTCATCAAAGCGTCAGTTTGGACTAAAATGGCTGAACGGGTTGCTTGCTCACTGTGGGGATTCTAAGATGCAGATCTCTACTCCTTGGCCAGCCTCATCCCCAATCGAGGTACACTGATCAGAATGCATTTGGCTGTGCTGCTGCTATTTTCTTCTTTATTCTTTCATGGATATGGTTATCATTGCCAGGGGCAAAACGTATTGCTCATCCCCCAACTATCCTTGACTTAGCAAGCTATTCATTCATTTCACTTCATTTCAGAGGGAACCATATTGCTATGGGTTGGGAGGCACATACCAGGATGGTAGCTTCTCCTTCCTTAAAGAACAGTAATGAACCAGATAGCTTTTGACAACAGTTTTATGATTGCCATCACTGAAGTTGTTTTATATTCCCAAATTGCTAATTGTATTTAAAACACAGCAGCTGCTATGGTGTGATTTGAACCCAGGTCCACAGCACCTGGATCATGTCCAATGACATTAACACTCTGCTCCACCTCTCTTGTTCCTTACCTATTTTGGTCTTTACTTTGCCTTCAGTACTGAATCCATGAACATGCCACCACCCTCCTCCTGCTGCCTACTTCCGCTCCCTCCAGCCACAGCTGCTTGGTCTCACTGGCTGGGTTCTTCCTGAAGAACAGGATATCCTTGAGGCTTCTTCAGGTTACATCGATACCTTCTGAGCATATGCAACCCCTTTATCAATTTTCCATAGGCTCAGCTTCCAGCTACAAAATCCGCCCGATCGTATGACAGTAAAATCCCTTTAAACAGTGGATTTGAAATCAACTCTCTCAGTAATACAGCCAGTCGGGCTAACTAGTCAGAAACCTTGAAATAAAGTTGTAATGTTGTGGTTAAGCTCAGGAGTTCTGCTGATACAGTGCAAACGTATGTATCCCAGTGTTTCCTACTTCGTACTGAATCCTACCTCCTACCTCCATCATTGGGCACTCTGCCCTCTCCATGTAGGAGAATTTAAATTGGAGGTCATCAAGGTAGCATGGTCTTCAACAAATCTTAGAGGGACCTCAGGAGAAATTTCTCTACCCCATGAATAAGAACATGCTAACTTAAACTTCAGCAACAAAAATCCACAATGCAGATACAGACCATTGGACCCAAGTTGACAATACTTGTGGTATAAATGACCCTTCACCTCCCATTCTAACCTAAATGGTCATGGCTTTTTGTGACTGCTTATTTAAAATTATCTATACTCTCCATCTCAATTACTCCAGGTGACTGCATGTTCCACACACAGGGTAAAGATGTTTCTCCTGAATTCCCTTTTGAATTTCGTTTGTGACTCTATTGTACTAATTTTATTTCACAAGTAAGAATGTCACCCCTACATCTACCTAATCAAACTCTTTCATAGTTTTAAAAATCTTTAGTCACTCACCCCTGATTGAATACACCTTCTTGACAAACCTTCTGCTATCGGAATATGTCACAGCCTTCTAGAACACAAATACATTTCTGAGAGTTACATAACAATTAAATGAAAGGAATCCTGAGAATATTGCTGGCACACTTCCAACAGATTTTGAAATTTTGATTTCTCAGCATTAAATTATTTGCTTCTTCCTCAATCAGTCTTCAGTAGTGACTGAATAAGACATTTATATTCTTCCCACAGGGAGCTGGAAAACAGACCTATTCTGAAATCTATGTGAAGTTTGTTCAGGATGCAAATATTTACTATTATAGAATCCCAAACACAGGACAGTGTCCTTATGGGTCCTCAGACTAGAAAGGCACCAGATCAGCTTCTCATATGTGCCTCCAACATGCAAAGTATCAAGGGCTATATTCATGTAATTCCTGTTTTGATTTTTCATGGAGGATCTGCTGCCCTTTATACCAGCATGCACAGATTGCCCAATGGTTTCAATTGTCAAATTATGCAGAAAATATTCTAGTTAATGAATTGAAATACATTAGAATTCTGAAATATATACAGAAAGCACTTGGCTAACCATGACACATCAATGGAGGAAGAACCAGAATTAGTATTTCAGGTCTATGGCCTTCTCTCAGAATTGCAAAATGTCAGAAATGTAACCAGTTTTAAGCAAATGCAGAAGCAGGGAAAGGTGAGGGGCAGGGGAGGAACAAAAGGGAATGTCCACGACAGAGTGGAAGATTGGAGAGATTCACCCTCGGACCCAGCACCACCTTCTTGACCTGAATCTTCTTCCCGACCTCTCCACCCCCACCCCCTCTCCGGCATATCACCCTCACCTAACCTCCTTCCACCTATTGCATTCCCAACGCCCCTCCCCCAAGTCCCTCCTCCCTACCTTTTACCTTAGCCTGCTTGGCACACCCTCCTCATTCCTGAAGAAGGGCTTATGCCCGAAATGTCCATTGTCCTGCTCCTGCCTGACCTGCTGCGCTTTTCCAGCAATGCATTTTTCAGCTCTGATCTCCAGCATCTGCAGTCCTCACTTTCTCCGAGATTAAATGACAGCAAGGTAATGGTGTAGATCAGCAGGAGATAGTAAATGCCCAAACAAAGAAGACCCCTAGTTTGACAGGAGGTGTAAATGGGAGAGTTATTCAGAAGCATTGCAGACAAACCTGGCTTTGCCATCACCATTGTCAATACAGGTAGACTCTTTGTGCAAGGATTATTAAATATCAGTGATATACTGGTGCTATGGATGATCTTCCCCACACCCTTCCCAAAAACATCTCTGCCATTTGGAAATAAATTATATCTTTCTCAAGTGATATCCAGTAGAGATCTGTTAACTCAAACCTAAGGAAAGTTAAATTTGAGGGGAGGCGATGCCCCTTTGGTCTTGTCATTTGACGATTAATCATGAAACCCAGCGAATGTTTCAGGGACCTGGGTTTGTCACACCAGGTGGTGCTGTTTGAGAGTTAAATTAAGTGAGGTAGTGCCCCTGAGTTCAAGTCTCATCCTACTCCATGGGTATGCAATAACGTCTGAGCTCAATGGTTAGAAAGTCATGTTCAATCCCACTCTAACTGATGCTGGAGTTAACATCTTTGGATGGCTCTGTAGCACTACGGTAGTGTCCCTACCTGTGATCTAGATAGCTTGGGTTCAAGTCCTATCTACTCCAGATAGGTATCCCAATATGTCTTGAGTTTTAAAACATTCTTGAATCACACTGCCTTCTCAATCAGAAATTATATTTCATAAACTATTCTCTCTCCCTGACTCAGCAGGTACATGACTGTTCGACAACCCCAGGTATCTAGTCTCTCCCAGAATTTAGTTGATCCTACTGCTGTTGTGGGACAGTTTTATATCTGAAACATATGCCTATGGTTTCCAATATAATCAGAGCTGATGCTCCTGTGCTCAGCTCTCTCAACTTCAATTGGAAAATAAATGTAAGAGCTTTTGGATAGTAGTAGTATTATTAGTCTGCATAGGTCCTCTGCACATGTTTTCACACTTTCTGGTCTTGTGCTTTCTACTATAGGTTGCTTGCAGGACTTCCTATTTTCAATTTCAATGAGCATTCTGTCCTGTGAAAAGAGATGGTTTACCTTTGCCACCTTCATGTGTACGTAAAGGAAACATATCCTCTGCCTGAAAGTAGCCCCATACCCTCTTGCAACTCTTCTGCGAGCATTGAAAACTGACTCAGACTGGAAGAGCAGTGGTGTGCCTCAAGGATCAATGCTGGATCCATTGCTTTTCATCACTGACAGAAATGATTTGGATGTGAACTTAAGGAGGTGTGGTTAGTAAGTTCACAGATGACACCAAAGGAGGAGGTGTTGTGGATTGTGAAGAAATGTAACACTGAGTATTTCTGCATTTCCTCAGTATTTGAACAGTGCTGAAATTAGGTTTTATTCATTTCAGCCTAAGAATGCTTTTATCTGTACAACAAATATTAGTTACTGCCGGCCAATCTCCATGGTGCTGAAAATTAACTTTTATAAATGTGGATTCTCTTTTCTTCAGATGTCCACTGCTCATGGATTTTTAAAACAAAATATTAAGCCATTTTTATTTTCCTGTGCATGTCTTGTCTCTCTTATTCACTTTTAATCTAATTGTTCATCCCCTACAATTATTTCAGTTTATATGTCTGGTTTGACAATTAATTCAGATTTCAGTCATTAATTTAACAGCCATTCAATTGGTTAGTTAAGGACATGTTCATTCATGTCTCATGTGTCTTCCCTCTCAGTGCATCCATATCAGCTCATACTTCTAGCAGGTTACCATGCAAAAGTTTGAAAGATCTGAAGTCTAAAACGTCTAATAATGGCAGATGGCATTACACACCCTGTCACTACAAATTGTGTTTAACTTTATTGATTTTTGAGGAACAAATATTTTCCAAAATGTCAAGGAAACGTCCCATGCTCTATTTCAAAATAGTCCCATGAGATATTATACAGAGAGTTAAATTCTCATCTAACTTTGGGATGGCATGGTGGCTCGGTGGTCACAGTATTGTCTCGCAGCAATAGGTACCCAGGTTTGATTCCACCCTTGGGCAATTACCTGTGTGGAGTTGCATATTCTCCCTGTATCTGTATGGGTTTCCTCAAAGTACTCCATGTTTCCTCCCTCAGTCCAAAGATGTGCAGACTAAGTGAATTAGCCATGGGGAGTGTAAGGGTCACAGGGAGAGGATAGGAGGATGGGTTTGGATAGGATGCTCTTTGGAGGGTTGGTGTGGATTCCATGTGCCAACTGGCCTGCTTCCACACGGTTGGGATTCTATGATAAAAGCTAGCATCTCTAACAGCACAGCACTGCTGCAGTGTCAAATTAGATTTTGAGCTTGAAAGTGGGACTTTGAAATCACAGCTATTTGATTCAGAGTGCCACTATTGAACCACAATTGTTTTATAACAGTGAAGGACAACACCAAGTGAAGGGGCAGACAGTCAGTCGGGGAGCTCCTCCCACTCAGATCACTTTCTGATGATTGATGCATAATGAGGATGTTGAGTGAGCACAATATTAACCTGGCTCTGATTCCTTTATGGTACGAGTTAGCTGGTGTTAACTTGCTCTCTAGCCTCAGACTGTGAGAAAAAAATACAGAAGGGGGACAGAGAGTGTCCTGGGTGTTGCCTTCCACAATTAATCACAGCCTTCAAATGAATGGGAAATCTATAAGCAAAAGTAGAGATTTTTTTATATGTGTCGAAGTTAAAAATGGCTTAGGCAAGTTTTAATGATAAAAGGCTCTCTTTAATATGCAGCTGTGCATCCAGGGCAGATGCCAACCACATTGCTACATTCGGATGTTACTTGAAACAAGTCATCAAATATGAAATGTAAGTACTATGAGCTGACTCAGCCATCCCCCCTCCCTGATGTGTTATATCCTGTACTCAGCAATGACTGCACCACTCAGCAAGCAAACTTACTGCTCTCTTCAAACCTCCACTAAACTATGAGCAACCAAGTTAGAAACTTAATCAGCACTGACTCCAAGGAAATGGTCAACAGCTGAGACAGTCCTGGGCTTTAATGGAACGCAAGGGAATACTTTGCAAACACCGAAGCAAGTTGCGGAACTGAGCGGCCTGGGAGCAAGTCTGAGTGGAACACTTTTTCTTCAGAAAAAAGAACATAAACCAGTCTGTGCTCCCACAAGGGATTTGTTAGAACAACTTTGCGAATAACTAGCCAGCCGTAAATGGACATATGTTTTCTATCAAATGAAGGCTTCAGACATAACTGGTTAAAGCTATTGTTTCACAAGAATTGTATTCCATGTTTTATGTTTAATTGTCCGCTACACTAAATTTGATGAAACATATTCTGAAGGAATTACATTTCATCAATAAAACTACTAAATGCTAACATAGTGTGAAGAATAAAGTGTTATTATTAACACTTCAAAAGATTTAAATTTCTATGCATTCAATTTTACTGTACACTAGGTAAGGTGTTGGGTTAAGATCAGTTTAAGAAATTGGTTAAAACAGCACTGACAGGAATATTACTTAAATGTGTTAATAGATGTATTGAAACTATCCACAAGAAATTAAAACATTACATTGTGAAGTGGAATTGAAGGAACATGAACTTGGAAATACTTATTATATTAGCAAATTAAATTTAACTTTTAACAGCAAAGTTAACCATTGGGCTAATATTTCCATTAATGTCATTAAAAAAACACACTGAACGAAACATTTCAGTCGTAATATCATATACCAATTTCCAATCCAGACTCAATTAAATGAGTAGGTCTAAGCTTAGTATTATCCAAGAAACAAGGAAGAACTTGCACTTATATAGCCCTTTCATAACCTCAGATCATCCCCATGCTCCACACCTTAAATTTCAGATGCCACATGGTTCTTTTGGGTAATGTAGGCAAATGAGACATTTGGCAAAATCCTACAAACAGACAAATGACCAATAAATCTGGTTTAGCAAGGCTGTTTGAGGACTAAATGATGGTCAAGACAGCAATGAGGACGTCCTTGATTCCCCTCGGGTAGTCCAATGAAACTTCTCAGACCTACATGTGAAAAAGGAAAATTCATTTCTTCTATATCCAGCATAATGTCAGGAAGACAGCCTTGTTTTAACAACTTCAGCATAGGAGCACCTCTAACATTGCAACACTCCCCAGTGCTATACTGCGTGGAGTGTTATAGAGTCATAGAGATGTACAGCACAGAACCTTCGGTCCAACTCGTCCATGCTGACCAGGTACTTTAAATAAATCTAGATCCATTTGCTAGCATTTGGCCCACATCCCTCTAAACCCTTTCTATTCATGTACCCATCCAGATGCCTTTTAAATGTTGTAATCGCACCAGCCTCTGCCACTTCCTTTGGCAGCTCATTTCATACAATCACCACTCTGTATGAAAAAGTTGCCCCTTAGTCCCTTTAAATCTTTCCCCTCCCATCTTAAACATATGCCCTCTAATTTTCCCTTTCCCTGGGGAAAAGACCATTTGTTATTTACCCAATCTATGCCCCACATGATTTTATAAACCTCTATAAGGTCACTCCTCAGCCTCTGACACCCTAGGTAAAACAACCCCAACCTATTCAGCCTCTTCTGTAACCCAAACCCTCTGGCCCCAGCAAAACCTTACCATTAAGGTGTATAAGTCCTGCCCTGATTTGCCTTTCCAAAATGCAGCACCTCACATTTATCTAAATTAAACTCCATCTGCTGCTCCTTGGCCCATTGGCCCAGGACTTTTTCTGAAGAAAAAGTGTTCTTCATCATAGAATCCCAACCGTGTGAAGCAGGCCAGTTGGCACATGGAATCCACACCAACCCTCCAAAGAGCATCCTATCCAAACCCATCCTCCTATCCTCTCCCTTTGACCCTTACACTCCCCATGGCTAATTCACTTAGTCTGCACATCTTTGGACTGAGGGAGGAAACATGGAGTACTTTGAGGAAACTCACACAGACATAGGGAGAATATGCAACTCCACACAGGTAATTGCCCAAGGGTGGAATCAAACCTGGGTACCTATTGCTGCGAGACAATACTGTGACCACCGAGCCACCATGCCATCCCAAAGTTAGATGAGAATTTAACTCTCTGTATAATATCTCATGGGACTATTTTGAAATAGAGCATGGGACGTTTCCTTGAAATTTTGGAAAATATTTGTTCCTCAACAATCAATAAAGTTAAACACAATTTGTAGTGACAGGGTGTGTAATGCCATCTGCCATTATTAGACGTTTTAGACTTCAGATCTTTCAAACTTTTGCATGGTAACCTGCTAGAAGTATGAGCTGATATGGATGCACTGAGAGGGAAGACACATGAGACATGAATGAACATGTCCTTAACTAACCAATTGAATGGCTGTTAAATTAATGACTGAAATCTGAATTAATTGTCAAACCAGACATATAAACTGAAATAATTGGAGGGGATGAACAATTAGATTAAAGGTAAATAAGAGAGAAAAGACATGCACAGGAAAATAAAAATGGCTTAATATTTTGTTTTAAAAATCCATGAGCAGTGGACATCTGAAGAAAAGAGAATCCACATTTATAAAAGTTAATTTTCAGCACCATGAAGATTGGCTGGCAGTAACTAATATTTGTTGTACAGATAAAGCATTCTTAGGCTGAAATGAATAAAACCTAATTTCAGCACTGTTCAAATACTGAGGAAATGCAGAAATATAAAACAAAGAACTAGGGATGGTGAAGATCTGAAACAGAAACATAAATTGCAAGAAAACTCCAGCAGGTCTGTCAGCAACTGCTAGAGAGAGCAGCGTTTGTGTTTTGAGTCCAGTGACCTCTTTCAGAACTGTTCTAGAGTAAGGTCACTGGACTCAAAATGTAAATTCTTATTTCTCTCCACAGATGCTGCCAGACCTGCTGGGTTTCTCACAATTTCTGGTTTTGATGTGAATAGAGCAACCTCCTGCCATTCAGTTGATTTTACTGTTGAGGCAGGTGACAAAATGTCATTTTCTCAACTGGTAGATGCCAGACAATGTTGTACTCTGGACTTAACTGCAGTTCTGCCCCTGTCTGAAGTTCTTTTGGCATTTGTACATAAATAATATTGTGTGTCATTAGCCTTATTACTTTGTCGCTCATGCTGGTCCATTATCTGGTCATTATTGTACGCTGTGTGGGAGCTGGCTGTGTGCGAATTGGCTACTACGTTTCTTACTGGTCAGATGTGATTATATTTGAAAAGTTCTAAATTGACTGTGAAGCACTTTGCTAATTCTGAGGTTGTTAACGACACCGTATAAATGCAAGTTTTGCTTGCTTTCTTCTGCATCAACTCAACATAGACTAAGGCTTCTATTCTCAACTTTCGCTGATATGAATGATTCGTGACAGCAACAATGCCAAGGAGTACATTTACAATTTAGAGCACTTTTTGAATGTTATTGAGACAGTGGATTTTGATGCAAGCATCTAGAAGACTGGATTTATTGATTCAGACAGCGGAAACGTGTTAACGTAACACATCATTTAACCCAGGATGTCTTCACTCATCTGTGTCTATATTCATCTGTTCATTCAAACTATTGGCTTCAATTTTGTGCACCTCAGCAAGCACACCATTACCAGATATCTGTGAGAAAGTTACTTATTGACACTTTATCTTTGTACTGAGAGATTAGTCACCCAATATCTGTAGAAGGGGAAAAGAGACTGAAAATAAAATTAGATTCTAGAAGTAAAGTATAAAAAGTAATGATTTCTATGAGGCTGAATAAACAAGACGGGGCAACGTGGCTGTGTGAATGGGCTAGTTGACAGGGCAGGGGGAGTAGAGGTGAATGGTTGTTTTTTTTCAGATGGGAAAAGGTTTTACAGATCTCATACTGATCTGTAAAACAGTATGTCCAAGTCATTAACAGAGGTCAAGAAGAACAATGTCAAACTTTGACACAAAATTTGCATTATAATAAGCAGTGAGGTGGAATGTGATGTTAAGAAGGACCACCTGTTGAAATGGACAGACATATGGCAGATGAAATTTAATCTTTTAAAGTGTGAAATGCTACATGAAGACAGGCAATATGAAACAAAAGGTACAATATTAAAAGAGGAACCAGAATTGAGAAACCTGAAGGTATTTGTGCACACGTTGTTCACATTGGCAGGGCAGGTTGATAAAACAGTTAAAAAGCCACATGGGATCCTATGCTATATTAATAGAAACAAGAAAAGTAAAAGCAAGTAAATATTGGTGAACCTTTGTTTGAAAATAAAATGTCCTCATCAAGAAAACGTAAAATTCTGGCAAAGCACATTAGAAGGGACACTAAGGTTTTGGAAGAGGTTTGAAGAAATTAGATTTGAGGGAATAGTGTACAAGCACACTTGTATGGCCATTTGTATAGATGTGTCAATCGGATTAAACCCGTTTGAGTTGGTGTTCTGGTGTGTCTTGAAAAAACATCACACTTTACACTGAGGTTGGGATAATCTCGACATCACATTGGCATTATGATGACTTCCATCAATTGTACTTATACAAGCAGACAAAACCAAATTCCAGCTTTGTATTCGGGCTGCTGTTAAAGTGGGTGATAAAGCCTTTAATTCAAAATAACAATTGTCTGTGCCTTATGATCAATTTTGATTATAAAATCATGGCTATAGAAGTACTTATGAAATCTTACTCCAAAGATATGCTTTACATATGGACATAATTTCACTCAATGGCACTACTAAGGGTGCATAAGGCAAATGCATCAGTCTCTCCTTACTGTTATTCAAGACATGAGAGATTGCAGCACCTACTCTGTATTTAGCAGCTTCACATGCTAGCAAAATCTTTTTGGACACGTTGTACAAGCAAAATTTACACTTACTCAATTTGAATGCATAGTGCCTATGCCTGAGCAGCACAAAATGGCTGACAGCTGCCTATGACTAATGCAGCAGAACATGGCTGACAGTAGTCAAAGAGCTTGGGAAAATATTTGTATAATGTAGTCTTTACAAATAAAACAGTAGTATCTCTGTAGACTCAAGGTAACAGAACTGAGATAGAATACGCAGCTGCAATTGTTTATGCACAAGACACCAATAAGAACATTTTCACACCATATTAAATTAGTGAATTTCTCTTGAATTATTTAACCAATCTTTTACAATACTAATAGTAAGTTTTATTTAAGATCCTTGAAATAATCATAGATATAGATTCCAAAGTAGTTATAGGTCCTCCTATATGCAAAAAAACTCATTAAAAGCATTCGAGGAAAAGATTCAAATAAAATTGAGAGAAAAGCAGCCCCCATATCATTCAGATGTTGAAGTGTAGTGTGAATGCCAATTAATTGGCAGTTAGCATGGTGCTGCTGGCAACAGAGGCAAATTGCTGACATTAAAATGCTGTACAACAGATCCAATCACAGTTAGGTATCTCAACGCTGCTGACCAATAGTATACAAGGGAGGTGTGCACTGAGTTTGAGCTGTATAAAATAAGTTACTTAGAAACATTTTTGTGCATGTTTTTGCTCTGAAGATCTGAAGCTATAACTGATGTATGTATCGCAATAATGGTTGACTGAACCTATGACCAGACTCAGACTTTCACTGGAAACTATGGCATCTAACACTGAGTAAAACTCCTTTGTCTAAAACCATTGAACCATCCTTCCCGAAGACTTTGTTTAATAATTGTAATAAAATTGCTCAATTTGGTCTGAACTTACTATCATAATTTACTAGATGCAGGAAGATCAGAGTTCATAAATATTGAAGGTGTGGCTCTAAGTGTGACCTATTTCTGCCTACCCTGTGACCCAAACATTCCCAAATTTTTGAAACATTTCACATTTGACTGCCTTTGTCTGAATTCTATTCTCTTCCAAGCATCATGAGCACATTCTTCAACCTGTTATTGTGGATCTATTTGGAGCTGGAATAAATGTATCATCCAAAAACACAACACACAGCAAATTCCGTGCACACTTCTAGTTCATACCCCTTGAAAAGTTCCAGAGAGTGTAGAAACACCAAATGGCATCCAGTGCAATTGAAATCATTCCATGCGGGTAGTAATATTCAAATATGACTAGGACACATCTAATTTAAGTCACAAATAACTATTTATCAGATCTAATTTTAAAACCTTCTTGTCTCCTGGCAATAAACCAGAGGCCTGGATATTTGGCAAATTATCAAATGCTTTATATTCAAGTACCTGATTTACAGTTACTTTATAATCCCCATTATAATGTTATACTAGTCTTTACTAGCACTGTGGGAGAAGCCCAATTACTCTGTCCAATAGTTGCAATAACCTTCTCTGTCTCTAGTCTTTTCAACTCTTGTTGTACTTGATTCCCTTACAGCATCAGGCACTTGATGGTACCTTCAGTAAATTACTCTGGTGTTCCTCTGGACCCATATATTGGCCTTATATCCTTGAATCAAGTGACCAGTGTCAGTGAACACTTAAGGATACTTGCAGTCATATCACCTTGTGTCTTGAGTTTTGCTTCAAAGTCCCATTCAGATTAACTTCAGAGTTTTCAACCATTTTATTCCAAGCAAGGCTGGATATTTATCTTTCAATATGATAATCAGTAATTATGTACATTACTAGAACTGTAACCTTTCTCCAACTGATGTTACACTGAATCTCCATTTTGATAATATTACAATTCACAAATCATGCTGATTGATGTCTCTTTGTCAACATCCATGCCCAATGGGGGCTCTATCTAATGTACCTTGGACTATGAATCCCTGTGAATTTTTCTTGGATACCCTTGTGTTTCTTAAAGTATGGATCTCAGCTGACACCTCCTCCTGCTTTTCACAACCATTTCTCTGCCAGCATTTATTCCCATGTACCTCCCTAATGACATAGCTTGATGACACTTTTTCTTTTGGCTGTAACGCAATATGTTCATATATGGATAATTTTGTGCTCAATATCATACTAAACATCAGTACAACCTTTATAAGAGCCTTTGGCTTACTCATCTGCAATTTATGTACTTTAGATGACGACCGGTGGGTGTTAACTCTAAGTCACATCCCTCCATATTCTGTTTGCCAATGGTAACCTTCTACAAAATGTGCCAGTGTCAGCATCTTATTGCAAATGTCTCCCTTTTTAAACAAATCTATCCCATGAAGTTCTCTCTTGAAATTCTCCAAAATTACAATGGATGGATAACCTTTTCAACGCTACAAAAAATGCTTCAATATCCTCGCTGGATAACTGATGCTGTGTTCCAAGCTGATGGCATTCTACAATATCTAATAGTTTGGGACTGTAGTGCTGCTCAAGCTTACATAAGCTGTTTGACAGTGGTATATCTTTTGGTTTAGGACAGGCGAGGAGGTTCCTGGGTGTTTCATACACTCCTGGGCCTGTTTCTGTCAGAAATGTCCCTTTTTCCTTTTTCTCCCACTGTCTGATTAATAGACAGATTATCAGGAGCAGCCAGGATATAATTAGTAGTGACAAACCATCCCACATCAGATATACTTGATCATGTATGTATTCCCCAGTCTCCCAATAATAGCTGTTAATGATGCCATCTTTGAAGATCAGTCCATCCACAGGTATATACAACTTTTCCACAATGAACTAATTCTAACAACTACATTTCCCATTAAGTAAAACCTCTCTAGTCCTCTACCAGTCTGTTGGGAGCTTATCTAACCCAAATTTGTTTGGCGAGGGATATATATAATGTTCTGAATTTAGTTTTAGCCTGTACTGAAAAGACATCACAAAGTTCTAGGGATGAGAGATTCTGTGGATAGACTGGTGAAGCTGGGATTGATGTCCTTTGAGAAAGCTTGGAGTAGATTTAGCAGAGGTATTCAAAATCATTGAATCATAGAATCCTGAAGAGGTTTGGACATAGTTGGTGAGAGAGAGTTCCAACTGGTAGGAAGGCTGATAGGGAGATGATGGTATTATTGTTCACGTCAGTGAACTGGAGATGAAGCCTCTTTGGCTCTGGGCTCAGATTTTACCTAGCAATTGTGGGAATTTAAATTTAATTAATAACCTCTAGTAATAGTGAACATAATTACTTGTTATAAAAACCCATTTGGCTCATAAATGTCTTTTTAAGGAAGGAAATGTGATATCCTCAACTAACTTGCCTTACTTGTCTCCAGATCCACAGCGATCTGAAGTGGCTTTGCAAACCACCTAGTTCAAGTGAAAATAGGGATGGGCAATAAATGCTGGCCTTCCCTGCAATGTAGACATCAAAAGCAAAAAAAAAGATATAGTTTTAAATTGATAAGAAAAGAACTAAAGACAATGTGAGGAAAAACCTTTTACACAACAAATAGTTATGATTTGGAAAGCATTGCCTAAAAGTCTGGCAGAGGCAGATTTAATTAAGACTTAAAAGTTGGAAAAGTGCTTTAAGAGGAAACTTTACAGGGCCATGAGGAAATGGTTATGGTAAAGGGCAAATACTCTTGTAGAGATCTGGTATGGACTTAATGGTCAATACCTCTTTCTATGCTATATATAGAATGATTCAAAGAATACAGGGACATTGATACTGATACACAAAGTAAATAGAATTCTGATATCAAATACTTATGGCCCATGATTGTAACCCAGCTACAATCCAATAAACAGGGCTGAAGAATCAAAACCTGAATGTGGATGCATAGACAGAACATATTACTGAAGGTTTTTGTCTTACACCCATCAGGACAAATGCAAGAGTGTCAAATTTCAAATGGTCACAACAATATATATCCCAGGAAAAAATGGTGCTAATTGGTTGGCATATCAACTCTGGCTGATGCATTGCCATGGAGAAAACAATAGCAATTTATAGGATTCTTATGTTTCTGGGTTATTGAAAAAAGGTTCAACCTTGAACATATTCCTTCATCTGTAGAGAGCAGGTCACTGCTTTTAAATGTATATCCCTCCTAGCAATTGTAAAAGAGCCTGATAGATTCTCTTCAATGCGTTTTTAGCGTAACTATTAGCATACTCAAGATTATTCAGACATTCTGCCCAATTGAAACCCATCGTATAGTAGACATTTCTTTTGGTTTTTGCAGGAGTCGGCTGTACTCTGCCTATTTTCAGTTTTTTATCCCCAAGTTACATGTTCCAAGCAAGTGTAAGAGAAAGCCACACTGAAGACTAGCTAAGGAATAAACATTGATGCCTTTGCACCATTTAAGGTAGTACCTTTACATAACGCCTCCCAGATCCCCTGGACATTGCTTTACCACTAATTAATTACACTTAGAGTTTTGTAGGCATTCAATGCAGTCTATCTGTGTACACAAATTCCAAGAGCAACACCAATTTGTAGATCACTTAAACTGTTTTGGAATGGCATTAGTTGACTTGTCTTCTAAAAGTGACATGAGGTCTTTTACATCCACTCGAGAATATTGATAGAACTTCAGTTTGATCTTTCTGCTGAAAGATCTGATAACAAAACACTTTCTTAATTCTCTGTAGTGAGAGCCTTATTTCAATGTTCAGGTTTTGAATTGGGACTTCAAGCACAACCTGTAGACATGGAGACAAGAGTGCAAGCACTGAGCCAAGGTTGGTAACATGTTCAATGACCTGCTGGCTCTCATCATCTGAGTTAAATTGGTGAAAACTGCCAGATAGTTGGAGTATTGATAGATCACTGGGACCACTTGTAGAACTCGTTCATTAGTATTGACAAACCTTAGCTTGTAGCAAGCTACCAGGCTGCAAGTGGCACAATCTGTCAAATTTATTTATTCTATTTGTTCATCAGATGTGGGCATCACTGGCTGGACTGATCATTGATCTCAATCTGTCCTGGAGGAGGCAGCTGTGATCTGTCTTCTTGAGCCGCTGCAATCATTGAGGTGTAGGGACACCCACGATCGATGCTGTGGAATCTGCAGCATGTAATATGTGAGGAAATCTCCAGTTAATTTCAAATCAAATTATGCATGGCATTCAATTCATAAATTGGAAATGTAGTCATCTCAAGGCAACAATAAAGTTTTAAGCACACAATGTGAACATAAAATGCTGGATATAGTTTGCTCGCTGAGCTGGAAGGTTCGGTTTCCTATTAAATATGCCTTTCTTGTTCCTGCACTCCACATGGTGACATTAGGCAATGTCTGCACCAAACGTGTGTTATCAAATGGAGTCAGTGTTGCTAGTACCAATGCTTTCAGAGATGTCAGTTGTCATTACCTTTATCAAAAAAAAGACCTACATTAATATCGCGGTCTTCATGACAACTAGACTGCCATTGGCATTTTACAGCCGAAGAATTATCTTTTGAAATGCAGTAATAAACATGAAATGGAGATGCCAGTGTTGGACTGGAGTGTACAAAGTTAAAAATCACACAACACCAGGTTATAGTCCAACAGGTTTAATTGGAAGCACTAGGTTGACAACCACCTGATGAAGGAGCAGTGCTCCGAAAGCTAGTGCTTCCAATTAAATCTGTTGGACTATAACCTGGTGTTGAGTAATAAACATGGGAATTAATTGCACACACAGAAATCTCCCACCAACAGCAACGTAATAACGATCAGATAAATGGGTTTAAATATTGATAGAGAGATACTGCAAATATAGGCCAAAACAATGGTGATACCTACTTACTCTCAGAATCATAGAGGCATACAGCACAAAACAGACTCTTTGATCCAACCAGTCCATGCCAAACATAATCCCAAACTAAACTAGGCCCACTTGGCCCATACCCCTCCAATTGTTTCCTATTAATGTACTTATCCAAATGTCTTTTAAACATTGTAATTATACCCACATCCACCACTTCCTTAGGAAATTCATTCCACACGTGAACCACCCTCTGTAAAAGAAAGCTAAATTTGCCCCCCACATCTTTTCTAAAACTCTCTCGTCTCACCTTGAAAAAGTGCCATGCATTCTCTGAGAAGCAGGTAGAGGGCTCATGAGTTTAATACCTTGTACAACTAATGGTGACTCTGACAGTACAGCTCTCTCTCAGTTCTGCACTGATGTGTCAGCTTGAGCCATGGAGTGGGATTTGAATTGAGAATCTTTATGGACTTGAGGCAGACGAAGTATTGTACCAAATGAGCCACAGCTGACAAATGGAAAGGCAAATAGATACTGTACAAGCTCACAAAGGGACAGTGAGGGTCTTATATTCATAATTCCTTTTGATTTTTAACGGCCTTTCTTGCCAGTGTGACTGTGTCTGGAAGGCCTGCGAGTAATTGCGAAGAGAGTGGAGATTAGTCACAGACCAGAGAACAAAGAGGCAGTAGCTAAAAGGGAGGGGGCCCTCTCCAGTTCTCATTTCCCACTGGGCCTGGGTCACAATCAGTCCAGAAGCCCTTTCTGTAAAATTATTCTTGCGGCTTTAATAACAGAAAGTGATTTCCTGACCTCCCCGACAACACACTCCCACCACCCAAAAAAAAAGGAAATTGAGTAAATTCCTGCTTAGTGACTGGATCCATTCCCGTGCCGCAGGGAAATGGTATGGAACAGCTGGCAGTCTTATCTTGCGACTTCTCGCAATTTCCCGTCCCCTAGCGTGTGCAGTAAATTCCTTTAGTTATGGAGATTTTTGCTGTTTAAGTGGAGAACATCTTAACTCCAATCTGCAGTGGTCTCCTTCCAGCCTTGTAGAGCAAGCATTGGTGCATGCAGGGCATTCAGCCAACAAAGACATATTGATAAAGCCCCTTTCACTGCTACTGGAAATCTCAAAGTTGTAAAGTTTGTAACAGCAAGGATAAAGGCCCTTCAGCCCATCATGTCCAAACTGGTTATCAAGTACCTATCTATTCCAATTCTGTTTTCCCACATTTGGCCTGCTTTGAATGCTATAGAATGTCAAATGGTCATCTAAACTTTTTAAAATGTCTTGCGGGTTCCTGCCCTTTCAGGCAGTGAGTTTCAGACCTTCTCTGCATGAAAACAGTTTTCCAGAAATCTCCTTTAAATCTCTAGCTCCTGAAAACTGTGCTGCCTGGTTATTGATCCTCACCAACTCCGAGGTAAATGTTCTTCCCCTCAATCCTATTTATGCTGCTCATAGCTTTATACATCTCAATCAGACCTTCCCCAATCCAGCCATCTTTGCTCCAAGGAAAATAGCTGCAGCATATCTAGTCTCTTGTCACAGCTGAATCACTCCCACCCAGGCCACATCCTGATGAATCTCCTATGCACTTTTCCTAGTGCAACCACAAAACTTTCCGATAGTGTGCCAACCAGTGCTTCATACAGTACTCCAGCTATAGCATTAGTTAGATTATATACAGGTCATCATAGCCTCCTTTTGCTTGTATCCAATGTCTGAACCATTAAAGACAGATTTCTAGCGGGAAACATGGGGGTGGTGGTGCTGGAAACATCCCTGATGAAGAACTTATGCTCGAAACGTCGACTCTTCTGCTCCTCGGATACTGCCTGACTGGCTGTGCTTTTCCAGCCCCACACTTTTTGACTCTAATCGCCAGCATCTGCAGTCCTCACTTTCTCCTTTGAGGTGGTGCATTCTAACTACTTGCTCTGTGGACTTTTTCTTTCTCACATTATCCTTATTTATCTTGCACATCACTTTAAATCAACTCCCTGTTGTTGTTATTGCTTTTATGAATGAGAACAGCTTGTCTACTCTATCTACTCTATCCAGGATTTGGAGATGCCGGTGTTGGACTGGGGTGTACAAAGTTAAAAATCACACAACACCAGGTTATAGTCCAACAGGTTTAATTGGAAGCACACTAGCTTTTGGAGCAACGCTCCTTCATCAGATGATTGTGGAGACTCACAGACTTAAGACACTCTGCACTCACTACATACACACACACTTTCTCACACTCACAACCCCCACACACAGACACACACACACAGACAAAGACCCACATGCACACATATATTTTGTGGGGTGAATTTGTACTTGCAGAGTTACATTGCACTTTGCTCAAAAACTGCATACATTCATGTAGAACTCTGAGCTCAAAAACTGCATGAATTTATGTAAAACTCTGATATCTCACTTTTTATATTAGAATCAATCTAAACATCAGGTCATAGACAGAGAACACAGGGGGCTAACACCTTCAACATATTGTCTAGCTATCACCATTGTTAACAGCTAACCCGAGAATGCAACTTTAAAAAAAATGATTTTGTGATTTACACATGAAATAAGTGAAACTATCACTGTATTCTAACAGATGAAAGACTTAACAGACAATTAATTTTTCAATGTATAATTTCAGTTACATCACACTGCAAATTTTTGCTATAAATTCTGTGTTACGATCGAGCCCTCCACTATCACCTGATGAAGGAGCATCGCTCTGAAAGCTAGTGTGCTTCCAATTAAACCTGTTGGACTACAACCTGGTGTTCTGTGATTTTTAACTTTGTACTCTATCCAGGCCACTGATGATTTTGAAAACCTTCTATGGAATCCTGTTCCAGCCTTCCTGCACTCCAAGTAGAACAGTCCCAACCTCTCCAATGTATTCTCAGCATTGGATTTCAAGACTAGGAGGCACATTTTTAAGGTGAGAGGAGAGAGATTCATAAAAGACGAGGGGCAAATGTTTTGCACAGGGTGGTTCGCACGTGGAATGATCTTCCTGAGGAAGTGGGAACAATTACAATGTTTAAAAGACACTTGGATAAGTATATGAATAGGAAAGCTTTGGAGGAATATGGGCCAGGAACAGGCAGGTGGACTAGTTTAGTTTGAGATTATGTTCGGCGTGGACTGGTTGGACCAAAGGGTCTGTTTCCTTGCTGTATGACTCGATGCCTCGATGATTGAAAACAAATAACCTACATGCCTGCCTAACCACATTTATTTACCTGTCCTACTACTTCCAAGATACTCATTAAAATTCCTCTGATTCTTTATATTCTTGAGGGTTTTTTCATTCAATGTGTCCTGTCCTGCCTTATTTGTCACCCCATAATGCACCACCTCACACATTTCAGGACTAAATTCCATTGCTATTATTCAGCCTGTCTTTGAATGGAGCTGATGGGTTGAATGGCCTGAAAGTGCATTAATACTATGATGCAAGACTCTGTAGGTATTTAACCACAATCCTCTGTCCTCTCATGTCCCCTGGCTATGATTAGTATTATTTCAGTAATCAACAACACTATAAAACAGATTGCCTGTTGTCATGTTGGTGGGATCTTGCAGGACACAGACGGGCAGCCACATTTTCCTGCACTGATTATTCAAATGTATTTCATTGCAAACCCATCCATGACAGGAAGACAGAAGTCCGAATAGGGATCAAACAATTTGCTGTTAGTACCAATCTAATCCCCACCAGCTGTACTGTAGATTGGTTTGGGTCATTTGCTGTCATCAATGGGAGGAGGTGATGGCTTAGTAGTATTATCACTGGACTGTTAATCCAGAGATACAGTTGATGTTCTAATGGCTCAGTGGTTAGTACTGCTGCCTCACAATGCCAGGGACCCAGATTTGATTGCAACCTTGGGCGACCGTCTGTGTGGAGTTTGCACATTCTCCCTGCGTCTGCATGGGTTTCATCCGGGTGCTCCGATTTCCTCCCACTATCCAAAAGATGTGCTGGTTAAATGAATTGGCTATGCTAAATTGCCCATAGTGTTCAGGGATTTGTAGGTTAGGTGCATTAGTCAGGGATAAATGTAATAGGGTAGGGGAATGGGTCCAGGTGGATTACTCTTGGGAGGGTTGGTGTAGATTTGTTGGACCAAGGGGTGTGTTTCCACACTGTAGGGATTCTAGGGTGTAGGTTTGCTCGCTGAGTTGTAGGTTTGATATCCAGACGTTTCATTACCTGGCTAGGTAACATCATCAGTGGCGACCTTCAAGTGAAGCGAAGCTGTTGTCTCCTGCTTTCTATTTATATCTTTCTCCTGGATGGGGTTCCTGGGGTTTGTGGTGATGTCTTTTCCTGTTCGTTTTCTGAGGGGTTGATAGATGGTATCTAGATCTATGTGCTTGTCTATGGCGTTGTGGTTGGAGTGCCAGGCCTCTAGGAATTCTCTGGCATGTCTTTGCTTAGCCTGTCCCAGGATAGATGTGTTGTCCCAACACATGTGTAGGGATTCTATCTTAGAACTAATTCTATACTTTAAGAATCTTCCTTTCTCCATGTTGGACCTAGGGATTGACTGATTTATCAGTGGTACAGGATGTCCACTGGTGACTATAAACAGAAGAGCTGCTTGTCTTCCAAAACAAGGTAGTTTATTCTGTAAGTTACAATTTACATCAAATGGCTAGGCATGATCATTCAGACCTTAATAGGAGCAGTGGAGAATACATCTGCCTCTCTCGAAGTTTTATCGATCGCAACTACCTCCAGTTAAAATTTGTGAGATATCATCAGATTGGCTGATTACATTTACCATTACCCCATCTCCCCCCATCACCCACCTATCCCAAGTTTCTGATCTTTCAAATGAAAACTCTCTGTAAATGTCTCAATTTTCCCAGAATCCACTTCCTGCAAACATGGAAGATTGGTAGCTCTTTGGCTTGGGGACTATTGATTAGATTCCCTACAGTATGGAATATATATCTCTCAGATGATGTTGTAAGAACATGTGAAAAAGGAGCAGAATTAGGCCATTCAGTGCCTCAAGTCTACCCCACAATGCGACAAGATCATCTGATTTGCTCCAGGCCTCAACTCCTCTTCTGCCCAACAAGTCCACACTGACCCTCTGAAGAGTAACCCACCCAGACCCATTCTCCTACATTTACCACTGATTAATGCACCTAACACTATGTACAATTTACAATGGCCAATTCGTGCACATTGTGGGAGGAAACTGGAGCACCGGGAGGACATGGGGAGAATGTGCAAACTCCACACAGACAGTCGCCTGAAGCAGGAATCAAACCCAGGACCCTGGTGCTGTGAGGCTAACCACTAAGCCACCGTACCTCTTGATCTCAACCTGGGGTTTGTTTCTCCTTTGGAGAATTTTTATCTCTTAAGTGTCCGTCATAGAGAATGCTTTTCCTGACGGACCAAGTAGTCAATCCATTCCCTTGTCTGAAGGAACCTGAATCACCTTTGCTGGGATGTTCTTTCCTGCTCTCGCAGGAAGTTGTCCCAAGGGGAGTTGGGGGCCATGAATGACTGATATAAAAGAGGGGTTGTGGCCTGGAGCAGATCAGACATGATCTTGTCGCATTGTGGGGTAGACTTGAGGCACTGAATGGCCTAGTTCTGTTTATTTTTCACATGTTCTTACAACATTATCTGAGAGATAAATATTCTAATGACTGACCATTATGGAAGATGGCTCCTCTATTCAAACGAGCAGCTTCTTCATTGAAGTGCTATGGATGCTTAAAACAGGAAATCTTTTCTTCTTGACCATGTCCTGAATTTGTGGATGTTAATCTGGTTTCTCCGGAGATTTGTGTAACCCATCTCCATTTTGTTCAAGGAAATCTTTACTGTTAATATGCTGTGTGATATATTCAGATTAGGTGGAGTTTATACAACCATTTCCTCATAAGACATCCAGCCATTCGCCTGAACAATGCGGACCAACAAGCAGCCCGAGTTGCCATGACAACATTGACTTTTCCATGCATGTTGTAATCCAGAGCTATGGATAGTGATGGTAAAGTCTCCAGCTTTCTTTCCATACCAGACTGACCAGAAACCTCTCCCATCCTTACTACTTATCATGGGCAAAAGTTTGGAAGGATTTACAAGGTGACCTTTAACCTGCATGGTCATATTATTAACAGACCCTCCTTAGCTATCAACTCCTAGAGCATGGCGGCACGGTGGCACAGTGGTTAGCACTGCTGCCTCACAGCGCCAGAGACCCGCCTCAGGCGACTGACTGTGTGGAGTTTTCACGTTCTCCCCGTGTCTGCGTGGGTTTCCTCTGGGTGCTCCGGTTTCCTCCCACAGTCCAAAGATGTGCAGGGTCAGGTGAATTGGCCATACTAAATTGCCCATTGTGTTAGGTAAGTGGTAAATGTAGGGGTATGGGTGGGTTTCGCTTTGGCGGGTCGGTGTGGACTTGTTGGGCCGAAGGGCCTGTTTCCACACTGTAATCTAATCTAATCTAATCTAATGGCTTGAACCCAGAGCCACTTGTATATGAATATACGTGATTATTCCTTTTCTTTCCTATGTTTAGCAAGCCTCAGCCACTTCTTGAAGCAACAAATTCCAAGTCCTAGCCAATTCAATAGTAAAGAAGATTTTCTGAATTCCCTGTGGAATTTATTGCTAACTTTTCTTATCACCACTACTTTAAGTGGAAATATCTTCTCTATGTCTTTCCAGTCGACACTTCCATAATTTTAAGATCTCCTCTCTGTTTTTTATAGAGAGGAGCCCCATGCTGTTTAATATTTCCTGAACACATAACATCTCAGTTGTGGTATTAGTCTAGCAAACTTTTTTTGCACTCTAGCCAGCGTCTCTATATCTGTTCTAAAATATGGATATGAGAACATGTTCACTGTACTCTAGGCATGAGCTAAAGCAGGCTGTAAACAAATTTAATATAACTTTGTTTTTAAGACTGAAAACAAAAAATGCTGGAGATCACTGTGGGTCATGGACAGAGAGCGAGCTAACACTGTGAGTCTAGATGGCTCTTGACAGCTGACATGAACTATGCTCCTTTTAAAGTTTGTCCCGTTAGCTATTGCTTTGTTTGCTTGAAATGACCTTATTAACTTGTATTGTTACCTATGTGTTATGTATGTGTCCCCCGATCCCTCTGCTCACCTATTCCATATATCATTTGTTTATTTTCCAAGGACTGTGTTGCCAGTTCATTCCTACCAAAATGTGCCTCTTCATACACATCTATTATTGAAATTAATTTGCCTTTGCACACCTTTTCTGTAAGGTTCTATCTTATCACAGCCCTCCATTGTACAAACCTAGCCCCCAAATTTAGTGGATGTCTTCAGAATCTTGATATTGTACTTCTGACGCCAAATTGTTTGTCAACATAGTCACCAACAGCTGTCAGTGGAGCAGCACTTCCCACCTTTTGTCAATCTGAATCACTACCTTTTTAAACTCTGTGGGATGTTTCCATCTCCAAGTCCAGAAATCCCTCATTGTTTTGAAATGGATGCGAGAGTATTATTGAATATGTCCTGAGAGTCCTATTGTGGAATTATGTGACCAAACTGTGCTTTGCTAATTAGCCGGAAATGAAGCAACCATTGCCTGAACCAGTTCCGTAGCTTTCAGGGATGAGGGATGTCTGGAGTTGTCATAAAGCCACAGGAAATCTGATCCCAGTCAAACATTTTCTCGTGTGAAAAATAAAACAACATATCGCAGAAAATTTGGATCTGAATTGGAAACAGCAGTATCTTCTGTTCCAGATTAACTCAGTGTCTCAAAGTTCTGACCTTCTTTATCCATTGATTTAAACTTTAAGCTTCCATTGCTCAATTAAAATAGTTCTTTATGATTTATGTCATCTCCTGGTGCCTTTTAAAAAAATCTGTGATCTTGTGTCTGCTTGAAAAAACACAATCTTTATAACTCAGCTGTGATAGAAACATAGAAAATAGGTGCTGGAGTAGGCCATTCGGCCCTTTGAGCCTGCACCAGCATTAATATGATAATGGTTGATCATGCAATCTCAGCATCCCACACCCATTTTCTCCCCATAACCCTTGGTCCCTTTAGCTACAAGGGCCATGTCCAGCTCCCTCTTGAATATATCTAATGAACTGGCTCCAACAGCTTCCTGTGGGAGAGAATTCCATAGGACCACAACTCCGAGTGAAGAAATCCTTCCTCATCTCAGCTTACTCCTTATTCTTAGACTCTGCTCACTAGTTCTGGACCTCCCCAACATCAGGAATATTCTTCCGACATGTAGCCTGTCCAGTCCCATCAGGATTTTGTATGTTTCTGAGATTCCACCCCTCCCCCCAACCCTATTCTTCTAAATTTCATTGAGTACATGCCCAGTTGATCCAACCTTTCCTCATATGTCAATCCTGCCGTCGCGGGAATCAGTCTGGTGAACCTTCACTGGACTCCCTCAATAGCAAGAATGTCCTTCCTCAGACTAAGAGACAAAAAATGCACATGCTTGGTGGAGTCTCGTCAAAGCTCTTTATAACAGCAGCAAGACATCCCTATTCCTACACTCAAATCCTCTCGCTAGGAAGGCCAGCATCCCATTAGCATTCTTCACCGCCTGCTGTATCTACATGCCAACCTTCAGTGACTGTTCCACCATGACACCGAGGTACTGTTGCACCTCACCTTTTCCTAAACTGCCACCATTCAGATAATAATCTGCCTTCCTGTTCTTGCCATTAGGTCAATAAACTCTCAATTATCCACATTATATAGCATTTTCCAAGTGTTTGCCCATTCAGTTAGCCTGTCCAAGTCACCCTGTTTGCTTCTTTGTGAAAGGCTTCCAGAGCTTGTTAACCATACCCTTCAAAGCACACTGTTTTTGATCCTTCAATCATTTTGACTCTTCTTTTTCTTCGCTTAAGCAGACATCTGGAGTGTTCCTGCTGGGTTCCCTATTTTATAACGAAGTTAATATCTGAAAGTGTTAACTCACATCATGAGATAAGCTGCACCGATTAAAATATAAAGATTTCTTCTTGGGCGGACCTACCTAGCATTCAAATGTGTGTTTGTGTCTTTCCATGTTCCAGTTTCAAAGTTGCTTTTCCTGGTCCTAAGTTCATTTAGCTAACAGTGTACTCACTATTAATTGTTTGGTGTGGTTTCTGGTCCTTAGGTCAATGGTGGGTGGTCCATCCAGTTTAATTCCTTTGTTAAGACTTCATAGTATTTTGATATAAGTGAGTGGATTGCTGGGCCATTTCAGAGGCCAGTTAGAAGTCAACCACATTGCTGTGGGTCCAGAGTAGTCACATGCAGACCAGACCAGGTAAGGATGGCAGATTTCCAACCCTAAAAGACACCAATGATCCAGTTTTTTTTAACAATGGTTACATGGTTGTGTTTAGGCTAGCTTTCAATTCAAACTATTTATTGAATTCATATTTCAGCTTCCACATTGGGATACAGACCCATTTCCCTTGAACATTAAGCTGAGATTCAGAATGAGCAGTTTACCATTGACATTCACTTTTCTGTCTGTCAGGACCACATGGCTCCTGACAACATTACAGCCTTGGTCCATATATGATCAAAAGTACTGAACTCCAGAGGTTAGAGTGACTGCCCTTGACATCAAGGCAGCATATGGCCAACATGGCATCAAGGAATCTGAGTAAAACTGGAGTCAGTGTATGGCAGAGAAAACTCTTGTATTGGTTAGAGTCGTACCTGGCACTACATAAGATATTTTTAGTTGCAGGAGGTCAGTAATCCAAGCTCCAGAACATTTCTGCCAGGGTTTCTCTGGGTAGTGTCTAGGCACAACCATCTCCAGCTGCTTCAGCAATGACCTTTCCTCCATTGTAAGGTTAGGAGTGGGGGATGTTCAATGGTGCTGAACATTTGTACATTTATGACTTCTTAGATATTGAAACAACCCGTGTTTATATGCAGCAAGATCTGGAATATATCCAGGCTTGGCTTGATAAGTGGTATGCACCCCACATTTGTATCATGCAAATGCCAGATACTTTGAGAAGGTTGCTCACTACACACTTCTCCAGAGCAATTAGCGATGGGCAGTAGATGCTGATTTGGCCAGCAACATACTCATCCCACAACTGAATGAAATAACAACCACTAAGTTGAGCCTGATGTCTCATAAGAGACATTTATGTTTCTCAGATGTAAAGTAACTAGCTACTATGAACTTTATAATACATCTTTACTGTTAACAAGATTGTACAAAACTTCTGAATATTTTGTACGGGCATCCTTCCCCACTTGGATTCATTAACTCAGACTAATACCAAAAAGGAAGATTAATGGCATTAATCTATACAAGTTGATGGTTCCACATATAGCTGTATTATATTAGCTGCACTGGCATCCACAATAATATCAAGTCTCCATCTAAAGTTAGGATATTCTTTCAGCCTACAGAGTCATCATTAGATACATGCAGAAGACCCAATTTCTGGCTAACTGGTTCAAACCTACAGTGTCTTCCTCAAACTCAACTGTGCAGTTTTTGTGCAGATTGAACCCATGAAATTTGTTGCTGTTCATTGATATTTAACTTAAATGTGAAAGCCTGTTGAGTGAATTCAGTATGGTGTTGACAGTGCTCCTGAACGGTTGGTATATCAGGGAGTAATGCATAATTCAATTTCTCAACATTATCAGTAACTCCAAAAACAATAGCCTGCAATTAGGTAGCTCCCTTTTCATATTAAAAATCGCATCATCTGAGGGTTATAAAGCAAAGCTTGACACCAATCCACTTCAGGTGAAATTAGGGCAGATGATCAAAAAATCAGGTTACATGAAATGTCCTAAAGCAGGAAAAAGTGAAGAATGGTTTAAGGAGTAAATTCCAGTATTTATGGTGGGACCTATAAGGGAGCATTTTAAGTCAGGAACGCTCAACAGAGGAATTACATTTAGTGCAGGAATCTCTGAAGTGTGAGCTAGGGATTCCAGAGAGAGAAAAAGGAATGCCAGGGAGGGAGTTTGAAATAACTTTGAGAATTTTAAATAGAGGCATTATTTAACATGGAGCCAGTGTTGGTCAGCACGCATGTGGCAATGGGTGCTTGGATCAAAACAGTAGGGGCTTGGATAACCTAAGGTTTGCAACCAGTAAATATGGGAGGCTGGCGAAGGAGTATATTAGAATAGTCAGTTCTGGAGGTAATAAAGGTGTGGGTCAGGGTTTCCCCAGATATGACACAGGATGAAAAAGTCAGCCACACTGAATTCAGTATCAGATAAAAGCAAAATTCAACAGCTATTGAGGCTGAGGGGTGACCTTATAGAGGGGCATGGATAAATAGACAAAGTCTTTTCCCTGGGGTTGGGGAGTCCAGAACTAGAGGGCATAGATTTAGGGTGAGAGGGGAAAGATATAAAAGAGACCCAAGGGGCAACTGTTTCACGCAGAGGGTGGTCCATGTATGGAATGAGCTGCCGGAGGATGTGGTGGAGGCTGGTACAATTGCAACATTTAAGAGGCATTTGGATGGATATATGAATGGAGGGATATGGGCTGGGTATTGGGTTGGGATATCTGGTCAGCATGGACAGGTTGGACTGAAGGGTTTGTTTCCATGCTGTACATCTCTATGACTCTATATGAAATAAAAAACAGGAAGTGCTGGATCAACTCAGCAAGTTCTGGGCCTCCTCCATCACCACTCCCTTATCACCTGATTCCTGGAGGAAGAACGCCTCATCTACCACCTTGGGACCCTCCAACCCACAGCATCAATGTGGATTTCACCAGTTTCCTCATTTCCTCTCCCCCACCTTACCCCATTTCCAACCTACCAGCCCCGCACCGTCCTTATGACCCGTCCCATCTGTCCATCTTCCTTCCCACCTATCTGCTCCACCCTCCCCGCTGACCTATCACCTTTCCCCCTACCTCCATCCACCTATTGCACTTTCAGCTACCTTCCCTCCCAGCCCCACCCCCTCCGACTTATCTGTCCACCCCCAAGGCTCCCAGCCTCATTCCTGAAGAGCTTTTGCCCGAAACATCGATTTTTCTGCTCCTCGGATGCTGTCTGACCTGCTGTGCTTTTCCAACACCACACTCTCGACTCAGCATGCCAAGTGACATTAATGGAAAGAATAATAACGGAAATGTTCTGGGTCTGAAATGACTTCCAAACAGCATCCGTATGTTGGTCATTCAGCATTGGTAAAGAAACTTCATGTCAATGATATGGTTGCTCAGTATATGACACAATATAACATGAATTTCAGTATAAGTAGCTCAGAATTAGTACACAATGTCAGCAGTCAATGCAAGTAATTGATTGTAAATGATTCCATACAAGTTTTATATAGCTCAATATTACAATCTCAGTGTAATTCTAAATGTGTATAAGTGATTTGTTACCAAACTTAAAATACTGAAGAGTTTTCTTGATGCTCTTAATACTGGGGGTGAAACTGCAATTCCGCAGTTTTTCTGACTATCCAGTAATGGATCAGCAGCTCAGTTTACACTGACTCACTTCTCTGGAAGAAGAACTCAGGGCTTGGAAATTGGGGGTGGGGAGGGTGGGCTTTGGGTGTGAGATAGCATGTGACCAATTTGCAGCAACCACCAAAGGCCAATCTTACCCACTTTATCGGGTCTTGTCTCCTGATTTGTGAGATCTTACTGTACATTAATTGGCTGCCATGGTTCCTACATTGCAACAGCAATTAGTCTTCAAGAAGTACTTCATTGTCTGGAGCATGTAATGTCATATCCTGAGGTCCTGGAAGGTTAAGTAACTCAGCAATAACTTAACCCAGTATAAATAATCCATGAGAAACAAGTCTGGATCAGTCACTCAGTAAAAGTAATCCAGTATTAACAATTCAAAGGAAGCGACTGCACTCAGTCTGGGAAATTCAGTACAAATGTTACGGATTTGAGTATGCTTAATCATAGTGTTTAGTAGCATTTAGTATTTAAAGGGCAGATATCCGGATGTAGGAATCTGTGGAACATCCTTTCTTTTTAAAACACTTTGTTCAAACATTGCAATAGTGCAGGTCAGATTACTGTAGAATTGCCTGCCAATCGAATCAGTTATAAGATAAAGACATTGTACCGATGGAACTATTTGTACAATACTTAGTGCTCTTCGGAGGGTTGATGTGGACTTGTTGGGCCAAAGGGCCTGTTTCCACACTGTAAGTAATCTAATCTAATACACTACTCATACTAACATGCAAACCACATTTAGGTTTCATACTGCCATAAGGATCAGTGCTGGAGTCTCAAATATTCCCAATTTATATTAATGGCATTGATGAAATGACAGAATATATGGCTGCTAAATTTGTTGATGATACAAAGATAGGTAGGAGAGTGAGTTATGATGAGGCCACAAGATTGCCAAAGGAAGTGGATACATTATATCAGTGGTCAAAACAAAATGTCAAGAGTACAAGGTAGAAAAACTAACTATTCATTTTGACAGGAAGAACAGAAAAACAGTATGTTATTTAAACTTGGAGAGATTTCTGAACTCTGTAGTATGGAGGAATTTGGGTGTCTTGGCCCATGAATCAGCAAAAATAGTATGTGGATCCAGCAAGTGGATATTAAAGGAAGAAAATAGAACGTTGCCCTTTACTGCAAGGGGGTAGTGAATTTCTGCAATTTGCTTCCAGAGAGTATAGTGGGGACAGGATCATTGAGTATTTTTATGTAATGGCAGACAAATTCTTGACTAACCAGGAAGTCAAAGGTTATTGAGGGCAAACAGAAATATGGACCTCAAGCCACAATTAGATCAGCCATAATCTTATGAATGGTGGAATAGACTTGAGGGGCTGAATGGCCTACTCCTTCCCCTTATTTGTTTGTATGCCCCACACACACATGTGGCCTGACTCACGTACATTCATACACTAAGGAAATACATTCACACTGATGTATGCTTGCCCACTGGGATACTCTCAGAGTTATTTTCTGTCACATTTGTCGCTGACAGGCTCAGAGCCTATTATGGGAGACGCAGTCTGCTACTGGAGGCAGAAAGAAGGTGCTCAGCAAGGCTGCTGAGGCTGAAATGGGTGGGGGTGAAAAGTGAAGTTGGCGAGCCAAAAGGCCAAGCCTGAGTGGGTATTGGAAACCAGGCTGGCAAGTCAACATGCTTGGGAGGGAAGGAAGGCTGTAAGGAGGAAGAAGAACTGCAAAGGGGAACAATGGACTGGAAAGGAGGGAGAGTTGTTTTAAACTTTTCAATAAAGGAATACTTGGACAACTGGAAAATCTTGAAATCACTCAGGCTCCTCCCAAATGAATATGGAATCGATTCTTAAGGTTGCAAAAGCTCACGAGTTACTAAATGGGGAAAATTGTAGTGGATATTATTGTAGTGAGTTACAGACACATTCTTCAACACGCAGAACACCATCCCCCTAAACATGGTTTCCACTGGTGATGTCGCTAATAAACAATGGTAAATGAACACTGTGCCAAATTGAATAAATACTGAACAGATTAAATGAATATATCATGAGTTTCAAATATCATCGATTATGTAGAGCAGTGACTGTTCAATTACCATTGTTTACTAACGATGTCACCAATGGAAACCATATTTAGGGAGATGGCTTTTTGTGTGTAGAAAATGTGTCAGTAACTTAAAACACACTTTGCTGCTTTCTTACACTTGGTGCCTTTTTCCAATTTAAATATTGTAGTCTCTCGGAAAGTAGCATCTTTCTTGTACTGTGGCTTTAAGTTTAATCGAGCAGTGATGTTTATTGTCTATATTGGTAAATTCTTCTAATTCTGCTGTGCAAGTCCAAATAATCTACAAATCGAAAGGAAATACAGAAAGCAATCTTACTACATGACAAAATACACCCAGCAAAGGAATTAATGTGAATAAAACAGGAGCCCCTATGACATATTCATGCAAGGCCTTTGAAAAATATTTTGACCCATCTTTTGATTTCTCCGGAATAATGGAAGATGAGGGAAGGTTTATTGACATGAATAAAATTTATGGTGAGTTGAACTAAAGTGAATATCAAGGACCTATTTCTATTATCTGAGAGGTCAATAACTAAGGGGTGTGTATTTTTTAAAACGATGATGGAGAGATCAGAGGAATTGACAAAAGCTCTTTTTATTTAACCCCACAGGATGGTGAGGAATCTGGGTCCCACTGCCTGAAAAGAAACAAACACATTTGTCCTTTTTTTAAAAATAGTGTGCACTTGACATATCATAAGCTCAAGAGCTGGAAGTTGGGATTAGACTTGATAACTCTTTTCAGCTGGCAAGGACAAGATGGGCCAATGGTCTCTACTGTGCTATATTTCAAAACATTGATATATGTGTACATTTATGCAAATACATTTATGGTTACACACGTTCATACTCACCATTCACACTGAACTCAAACTTACTATGACACTCAGACTGATACACACACCAGAGAATCTGCAAAGGAACAAAGGCATTTTTGTTTTGCTTCTTTAAAATGTTTAATTCTTTAAAAAAATTATAGTCTTCAGGTTAGAGAAAACCAGAATATTTTTGGTCAGGTCTAACAATAACATTATTTTTGGTACAATTTGACTTTACACTGGAAATGAAAATCAGAAAACACGAAAACGCTTTCAACTGTTTGAGAGGGAGTGTGATTGTTTATGAAATCCTTGCGCGTTGATAAATCCTACCATTGGGTTTTTGGGCTTTCTTATTCATAACTCTGTCAGGCCCATAGTTCTACAAAATGTCATTTATCGAGCTTATTCATTTTGACTTTACCTCTGTAAATCAGCAAACACGCTGGTCGTAAATGTCCTATAACCAAAGCTTTGAGACAACATTACCTTGTGTTTGCTAAGCATCTCCGGTCTTTGTGTCACTATTCCCTCTGCATGTCACATGACCCATATACTGTACCACCACAAATAATGCAACTCTGCCCCTACAAATATCTTACAGTCACTTCCTATTGTACATAGTTGTGTTGGACTAAAGACAATTTCGGAGCTCTTGAGATGCGTGCATGCTTATCAATACTCTGGAACTATATCAGGATTACAACCAGACACCTACGTATGTTATGGGATTCCTGCTACTTTCTCTAATGGAGACCAAGTAGAACAGGCACAATGGAGAAGGGCTAATGATAATGAAATAATGTCTGTCCAAACTGTTATCTCGAAGGATTTTCTTTGACTTCCTTTGAGAGCTGTATGATTGTGTATTTCTGGAACGCAATCCTTGCTTGTAAAGAACACAGGCTGGAGATTGAACTGCAATTGGAGACTGGAGGACAATGTGATAGTCCTATTGTGAATATCATTCCCTGCTCAAAGTATGGGCTTTCCAATATGCTAATTTTTATGCCTAAAGGTGAAGGATATTTTAAAATTTGCAGCTCTCTCTAGTTATGTAATTCAAAAGCCCACCCAAGCACTTTGATTTCCTTAAATTCCTTCTTTGCATGAAGCCTTGAACACATTGGTATGTTTTTTACAGGCATCAAAAGGCTCTCCAGACATAGAGATGAGAGGCCTCACGCCAATCTAAACCCTATCTGTCCTACTTCAAATTCATGCATCTCAACCTTCTCAGCTCTCGAGTGATCCAGTCTGCAATTAGCCTACACAGGACACAGCAGCAATATCAATGTTCTGTCTGACCTCAGTTTAACCCTGGACAATCCACTAACTAGCTGAAACATGGTGGGAAACAGAAGGGTTTCCTATTGTTACACTCATCGTCTTCCTTAAATGTGCACTCGCGTTATTTGATACATTACTGGTCATTATTAAAAATGAGCCAAAGAAGCAGAACACCCTAATAGGGGACAGGAACCAATTCAGAGAAATATAAAAATTTGAAACGGGCTTAAGTAATACCCGAAAATGACTCATTTTACAGATTAGAGGACTCGACATAGAGATCCATACACTGAAGCACAGGCTGAAATCTCTGACACAAGATTTCTGGAGCCATTCCACAGCCCAGCCATGTTTCTGTTCACTAGGGGAGACCACTAAGTTGACCATAAAATGGCAGTCTTTACCATGGTGTCTGATATCCTGAAGAGCAACAGGAGAATCAAATTTCAAAACCTACCTCCGTAATTTTGCCACAACCACCTTTCATTTAAGATGTGAGGAAATTTAATATACAATAGACAAACCTCCACTTGAATCACATCTCCAACTTTTCAGATTTTCAGGTAGTTTCCCTCCATATACATGTATCTATATATCTCTAGATAAATAACCACTCATATTTTATCTAATGAACATTTGTATGAAATGTTTTTAATACAACAAAATATCAGGCTACATTCAATCTCATTAAAACTTTATACCAGCAGCCACCCTTCCATCATGCCTTCTCTTCAAAACAGAACATTTCTCACAGATTGGGCACTAACTAACGGCTTGTTCCAACGCATATTCACTTCAGTATTGCAGTCCGCTATCGAAACATCATCTCGGTGCACAGACAGTAACATTCTTAAGACATACAGGCAGCGGTTACTCTATCCAATCAGAGGAAGCACAGTAATATTTTCCAATATGGCTGCCCTGCGGCCTAGTGGATCTGATGGGCAGACCCTGAATGCGTTGTGCTTGTGTTTACAGAGTGCAAATATATATACTTTTTTAGTTCAGTCTGTTAGACGCATACTTGCTATTGAAAAAGATTGGCACATTCAGACAATAACCTTTATAATATCCAACTTTTTTTATCATTTATAAATACGTTCACCAGAAGGCCAGGAAATGCTTAGAAACAAACGAAAACAGAATTATTCCCAATTATTTACAAAGTTAACATGAATTTTCCTGATGCCCAGCGACTTGTCATAAATTAAATGTAAAACTTTTCTTTTCCGTTTTTTGAAATTTTAATCTTTTCGTACAAGGCAAATCATCTGTACAAGGCTGAGTGAAAGGAGAGTGGGTGGTGCCTCTGTCAGAGGCCTCACCTACTGTCTGGTTCTTCTCCACATTCCTGTCTTCAGTTCATCTCTTCTCCTGCAAATGCCAAACAAACACACAATGTTAGTATTGAACACCAAAGGAATCCAACAATGCAGAATGCTACTGAGCCTAGAAGAGAGTAGATTCAATGACCAAGTGTAGAAAATTAACAGGTGAGCTTATTGAATGGATACAAAAAGTACAAGGGCTTGATAGGATAGATTGAAACAAACTGTTTCCTTTCTTTGCTTAACATATGCTTAAAATTGGAATTTGGTTAGCTGTGAGTACTTTCTCACTTCAACGGTAACCAATAGAGTCCTTCCTTTTGAAAGACCCCAATCCATTCCACAGTAACCTCCAGTATTCCTGCCATTGCCATATCATATTCTTCTGCAAATGCAGGAAATGCAACACTTGCACCATCATACAGGACACCAGGCACTCCTCATAAGTGTATCAGTTTCTTATTTGTATATTACACCAGTCCTTGTCTTCCACAGGGGATAGGGGCATGGACCTCCTGCCAATCACAAAATGTGGATAATGTCCTCTGTTCGAGGAAGGACAGTTTATTGAGGACAATAGGGGAAAATGATGGCATTTGGCTATCAGTGAATAATGAAAAGTGGGTGGACACTGTATTTACTGCTCATGAGCTTCACCTACACTAGGATATCCAATGCAGATTGGGTCATTGTTTTGCAGATTCAGTCTGTAAAGCTGACCCTGAGCTTCAAGGCACCTTTCATTTACATTCTATGGCTCCTTCCATGCTGACCACCTTTGGCCTCCTAAACATTCCGATGAAGCTCAATTTAAGTTCTGAGGAGCAACACATCATCTGACGAGTAGATACTGTCCTGCTTTTCAGATTCAACGTTGAGTTCAACAATTTGAGAAGTGCTGCTCTAGCCCCATTTTGTTTGTTTTAGACAGGAATTCATTTCATTGTTGCCATTTACATCTCCTCTCGGACTTGTATTTTATTACTTTCTTGTTCCTTACTGTCACCTTTAGCCATGTACCATCATCCCTTTCATCATTTAATCTCTCCAAACTAGTCTTTCCACCTAATGATGGACCTTCCCTCTGGGTGTCCCTGCACATCTCTGCCCCTCCACTTGATTAAAACTAGTTACCTACTGAATGGTGTCCAACCCTGATGAAAGGCCTTCCATTTCTTTCCACAGATCCTGCCTATCGAGCATTCTCAGCATTTTCTGCTTCTATTTCACAGATCTTTTAATCCACATTCAGTTGGTAAGGCTTCCTTCAGCTGATGTATGGGCTGGGAGCAATGGGTATAATATCAGAGTTTTCTTATTTGAACTGTAGCCATCGATTGAACATTCATCTAACTGGGTAAGAATGGACTTCAACTTTTGAACTTCTGAGTCAATCAATTTTGTGGCTGTCACTCCCCAGTGAACTGTTATTATATTGAGGAGAACAGATTGACAATTCGTCAGGGACAGCCCAGTACTCACCACACAGTACTTCCTCCATGGCCCTTTCACCACCCCCAGTCCACAAAGCTACCAGACTTGACGCACAGCTTCTGGGAGATGGTTACTGTCATTGGATCCCCCTGACACCTGCTCAGAAACCACGAACCCTGCTTCTTGGCTGGAGGGGGAGGGGATGTGATTACAGGCTTAAACAAATCCTTTAAAGATGCCTGCTATGCACTGCAAAAATAAAATTTTGTTAAAGCAACAGTTTCCCATGGGAGACCCAAAAAATGGGAACAGGTTTCCTTAGGGTCATTAGGCGATCGAGTTGCACAATCTCTGATATTTGATTCCGTTTCACATTTTTCTAATATTCTGACCTCAGGCAGCACAGAAAAAATGCAGACATAGCACACACTTTGAAGTCTATCCTTATGTATGTAATTCATATATTAAAAGCATGTTCAATTCATTAGACTTCAAGATAGCTTAATACAATCTCTTCCCCTGTAGGGTATGAACTGTCTGTAAAGAAATGGGAGACATTTATCATACATAGATGCCACAGGGTTCAAACAGAATAGAATATAACAAGCTGGATATTTTTAGAGAAAGTGAGTAAATTAATATAAAATAATTACTCAAGTAATTATGATCGACTGTTGTGTTGGGCAAGTTTTTAAAAAATAATATTTTGACAGAGAATCCTGCTATTTATAAATGAGGCCCAGAAGGCTACAAAGGCTAGATACTAACAATGGCAAAAAATCATTAATGGTAAACAGGTCTGAACATAAAGACACCGCCTGGGGTTTCAGGAGCCTTGTAAGTGAGCAACATTCATTTAAGTTTGTTACAGTTTACAGGTCCTGTCACCAGCATCTACATATGATCTAACAGTTGTCAAAGTTACGCTGAACAAACTTGTCTAAAAAGTTTCAACAGGACATTGGATGATTTGGCTAATCTGCAGCAGTTTATGTTACTAATAGAAAAAAAAGAGTGGCTGGTGAATTAGTGATCAATTGCATGCACGTAACTGAGAAACTTCGATTGACATGACGTCTTGAGAAAACCTGTGAGATCATTCCAGTACGTGCACAGAAAACAAGATTAGGATTAGTTGCCTCGCCTGGGGGAAAATGAACTAAATTCCCTGATTTGGAGATTAAGCTATTAACGCTCCTAAATTCTATAGCCAATTGCAACCTGTCACCACAAGATGGATTCTGCTATGACATTTCGAAAAATTTATCTTTATGAATTGGCAACGTTGGAAAATCAATGTTAGTCGCCCCAACTTCTCCTTGAGTTATTATAGTTCTTGTGGTGAATGTGCTCCCATGACCACCATCTGTTTGTTGGCTGCCATGGAGCCAGTCCAATTTACAGAGCCATGATCTCCGTCATAGAATGGACAAGAAGGTAAGTTCCAAACGCATGCCAGCCAGAATAGGGATTGAACCCTGTGTTGTTGGTAGCAACGTCATCCATCAACTTGTAAGTCGATGGAGCAACTTAAACCTTTTCTATAAATTCAAGGTTTGCATAAAGATTTGTAGCTCAGGTGCTGGTTGCCATGGTTGTGGGTATGCTGGTCGAGCTGGCAAGTTGATTTACAGACATTTTATCCCCTGTCTAGGTGACATCTTCACTGCTTTTGTGCCTCCTGTGAAGCGCTGATGTACTGTGTCTTCTGGAATTTATTTGGTTCTGTTCCTGCCGCTTCCGGTTGTTAGTTGCAGTGCCCGGTATATTGGGTCTAGGTCTGCGTGTTTGTTGATGGAGTCCGTGCCATGCCTCCAGACATTCTCTGGCTGTCCTCTGTTTAGTTTGTTCTATTATTGTTGTGTTGACCCAGTCGAATTTGTGGTCCTTGTCATCTGTGCACACAGCTATTAGGGACAACTGGTCATGGTGTTTCTAGCCAACTAGTCACTTAATGCATGACCAGCTATCCCTAGTAGCTGTGTACACAGATGGCAAGGACCACAAAATCGATTGGGACAACTCAACAATAATAAGACTAGCTAAACAGGGGACAGCCAGAGAATTTCTAGAATCATGGCACTTACCCATGGACTCCATCAACAAGCACATAGACCTAGACCCAATGTACCAGCCACTGCAACTAACAACTGGAACTGGCTACTGGAAGCAGCAGGAACAGAACCAAATAAATTCCAGAAGACACAGTACAGCAGCGCTTCACAAAAGACTTCAAAACACTGAAGATGGCACCGAGACAGGAGACAAAACACTGGCAAATCAACTTCCCAGCTCAGTGAACATACTCACAACCACGCTTTTCCATACATTTGTAATTCAAAGCTATGAATGGCACTGGTAAAAGCTCCAACTTTCTTTCCATCACACCAGAAATTTATCCCATTCTTACCACCTGACATTGGCAAGTGTTGGAAAGATTTAATTATCCTGTTCAACTGTACTAAGAATGCACCTTCCTTTACCATGAAGTACTAGAGCTGGATTTAAACTTAGAGCTTCTCTGGTTCAGAGACACAGATGCTATCAACTCCACCACAAGACCACCTCCTCCTCATATAAAAGAGTCAGAGATTGACCTGCTGATGATGAAGCAGCTGAGGGAATCTCTACATCAGTATGAGATTAGAATTAAAGCCAATAATGTTTTGGCCTCAGTGGCTTCCCATCATTTTTGGGTGCTGATGTCACACTGGAGGGAGTTGATATAAACAAAACCTCTGCACTGCATGCTGCCAAATGAACATCATGATGTTACAGTACTCTTGTCTTAATGGACATGGACCTTGAGCTTCTGGCTCTCACTGTGATTCTCAACGTATCTAGATGAGACAATAAACAGAAACTTTGTTCTGCCCTCTTCAGCAGCCCTTGGCAGTATTTCAAACAAAAACTAAGGAGCCATTCCCAACAGATAAACCTGAGACATCGATCCAATCTCTGAGCCAGAAGGTCTGGGTTCTACTTGCACTTGCCCCGGAGGTATGTTATAACATATCAAAGAGGCTTTCTTTCTCAGAGAGAGAGAGAGAGAGAGAGAGCGCATACGTGTATTGGTACTTTCACAGAAGTGTCTATTACACCCAGCCAGCTCTGAAGATTCCACTCCTAACGTAATATTTCAACTCATCCTTCTGCTTTTGCCTCACTCTATTTGCCTCCATATCCTCACAAGGGCAAACATATTTTACAATTGGAAACCTGTGAACGAGTCAACATCGGAGCCTCAGCTACTTCAAGATCTGATTATGACCTTAGCAAAATTCGTTAACTAAATGCTGACACCATCTCGTCTAGAAATTCCACCAAGCCCAAGAATAGGCCTGTAGCAGCCTGGTGCATGCTATGTGTGGCTGTTCCCTGGTTTCGGACAACTCATGAACTTGCTGAAGGGATCACATTACAATGCAGACAGCAGGCAGCCAACACTCTCTATGCAATGTACTAGGTGTACCCCTGTTAGATTGAGCAGAAATTGGGCTTCTTTCTGTTTTCATTTCAGATCACCAATATCCACAGCATTTTATTTGTACACGCACTGCAAGATACTTCATTATGATTCCTCCTCCCTACACTCTCATAATTGTTACAACTCCACTACTCTGCAACTCATTTTTTTTGGTTGAAAATCTCATAGCTAGATGATGATCAGGTGGGCAAAGGAGGACTGCTACATAGTGAAAAGATGTGTGCTCCCTTCACACAACCCTATGGGCAGAAACCCCTCCATTTTATTTATTCTTTTATGTAATGCAGACTTTACTGGCAAAACCATCATTTATTGTGTATCCCTAACTGCCCTTCAGCTGAGTGGCTTGCTAGGCTATATCAGAGGGCAGTTAGGAATTACCAATTCATTGTGTGTAGAGAGTCAGATGTAGGCTGAACCAGGCAAGGTGGTGAATTTTCTTCTCTAAAGGACATTAGTTAATCAGATGGATTGTTACAATACTCAATAGTTTCATGGTCAACATCACTGAGACAAAATTTCATTCTTTTTTAAACAGAGTTCAAATTCAGTTCATTCAGCTGCTGAATTTGAACCCATGTCACTGAACAATAGCCTGGGCCTCTGGATGACTGGTCCAGTAACATTAGCTGTACACCATTGTCTCCTCTGTATCAGGTCACAGAGAGGTCAATACCTGGAGCTTAGTTCTCAGGTCAATGGTTGCAATACTATAGAATGCTTAATGATCTCTTCGGAGTTGGCAAGATTAAAAAAAATTCTTTGTTACTGTCTTACTGCACCTCCACTCTCTCAATTCACCATATTTCTTTTGCATATGACCTTTCACGATCTAACATGCACTGCAAGATATAACTCCTCCTCCCTACACTCTCACAATTGTTACAACTCCACTACTCTGCAACTCATATCTTTTATTACCAATAACTTTACTTTCCAACCATTCAACTCCAAGAGCATCCTCTATACACTTCATTGGGCTGTCACTAATACACTTTTTTATTTATTGTCAGAGAAAGTCCCAAACTATTTATGAAGACTGGTGCCAGAAGGAGGTGAGGTCACCTGCACATTTCCAGCTTTTTGTAGGACAGTGTACTGTACTGATCATTGGAGGCAGGGGAATAGTCACAGAAACTTTCAGTAGCCAAACTGGAAGAGAAGATGACCAGAGTTTCTTTACAGAATATTCTCTTCTAGTCCTATCAGTAGGTTACCGTAACTGATGTGTGACAAACAAAGGGAGGAACATGCCAATCTGCCTGAATAAACATCATCACTTGATTTGAACCCAGCTCATACCAACTACCTAAACAAACAGATGGAGAAGGGATTTGATTAATGTATCATCTGGTTGCCAGCTCTGGCAATGCAGCACTCTCACAGTAACTACACTGACAAGTGAGACTCCATTACCTATCCACATTGGAGGTTTGCATTTTCTGATTCTGAGGAAAGAACACCACCTACTGAGTACAGTTCTTGTGGTGCAATGGTAGTGTCCTACCCCTGGGCCTGTATGCCTAGGTTCAAGTCCCCTCTGCCTCAGACACGTCTCATAACGTGTCTGATCACGTTGATTAAAACAACTACCACCCGCTGAGCCAGGCTGACAGATTTATCAAACCGGCCCAGGTTGTGTACGATAGCGATCCCCTTGAAACAATGATAGGGGACGTGTAACATGAAACGATGTCCACAGGCAACAAAAACACTTGCACTTTACTCCTTTTGATGGAAAACAAAAATGTTTTCAGATCACAGATATAGTGCCCCACATCTGAAGCCCAGTCCATCTCTAGCTTAGTGTCTTGGGAAGGGGAGCTATTTGAATTGAAAAATGTGGAAAAGTGCAAGAAGTCGTAAAAGACCAAAGTCATTCTGGGTCAGTGTGCAACATCTGGAACAGCCAGATGTTGCACTAATGTTTCCATTAGTGAGCGAAAACATGTCAGGTGGGAGAAACATTATGTGGTGCATAAATACTAGCAGAGACTTATTGGGCTGAATGGTGTTTCCAAGCTGGATGTAGCGTAATACTTGCACCCTTACTACTCAACGGATAAAACAAAAGTTGTTTGCTGAGGGTTTAAAAAAAATAACAGATCATCTGATAAAATTTGATTGGAGTTCATCTTGCTTAATACTATTCCTGAGTGTTTTTGTTTCTATGTTGTTCACCCTGTCCTTCAATAAAGGCTAATGAAGCAATGTGTTGTATTAGGCCATTCAAATTAGTGACCCTGCCAGTTACATTCAGGTTGCCTGTTGCTAGATGTGGTGAATTGAGTGAACGACTCTCTGACTATGAAACTCTTCTTTCTAGGTAAATGTTGCAGATTCGTTTTGCTAATCTGATGTATTGCATTATAACACTTTGGGATCTGGATTGAAATCCAGCAAGGCTGTTGGGATGTAATTCACCTTGCACAAGTTACCAACTGGGAAACTGCAGACCAGTTTCAAATGGTAAAGGGGCTACAGAACAAATACCCCCTCCAACCACAAACCACCACCCACCCCCACAGATTTGACACACACTATATCAGCAGCTGCAAGAATAGCTGGTATGTGTAATGGGAATGCCACAGGTGTAAAGTCAGAGATCTCTTAATCAAAGCTGGGCCAAGAGTAATATAAAGGAAGAGCTTCCATTGCTACAGTGTCTTTCTTGAGGCCAGGACATTGCATTGAAGCTGATGAAGGACTTTGAAGTGCAGTACTTGTGGAATATAAGGAGAAACAATGACTCACAGTAAGACTCCGTAAACAGGAAAGGAATAAATGATTATCCTAATTTGTTATGGTGATATTGGTTAAGAGATAAATATTGGCCAGGAAACTTCCTGTTCTAATGATAGAGCCATTATTCTTTTACATCCTACCATTTGGGAAGACAGGGCCTCATCAGCGAGTCAGCACCACCAACAAAGCAGCACCCTTGCTGTGTGGCATCAAAGTCGTAACCTAGATCATGTTATGTACCTGAGTCTGTGACATCAGAGGATGAAATCATGACTGTCGAAAAGAGATGTGAATGCTGCTGCTGGGCCAGTATGGAGCTAAGGCCAGAATGTAGAGCAGAAGTAACTTTGTTCATTAATTATTTGATTTAGGGTTTCGATACACCACCAATGTCAGCAGAGGACAGAGGTCATGATGTACAGCAGCTGTTGCATCCTATATACAAAAACTTACTCAACCATGAGCTGAGTCTCCACTTGGCAACCTTGCAAGCCGTTAGGATGACTTTAAGAGCAAGTTCCGCTGATGAGGAGGTCATTCAACAAGTGGGGCCTCAGACTAATTGTAGATCTGATTGAGACAGGACATAGATTAAATCTCGACTGAAGACTTTCCATTTTATTTTCTCCACAATGGCTTGTAGAAACAGTCTGCGGAGTTCCCATCTGAACAAAGCTCAGTCCCATCACAGCTCGACTGACAGCATTCCTGTGACAGATACACCGCTGGAATCTTCAGACGAGATGAAAGAGCCTTTGTGGAGGAGCCAAAAGACACAACAAAAGAGAAAAAATATTGAAAGGAATTGAGGCTGATGGTGGCCCTTTGCATAAGGTAAGGCTTGACAGGTCTGTGCAGGCCTTAGAGCCCAAAGCCATCTCACAAGCTGTTCTTTCCATTCCAGTGGCAGTTACATTAAGGGAGTATCAGGTAGATAAGGTGCAGGGCTGGGGGTTGCTCAGTGAATGTTAATACAGTGATTAGCTTTGTAATCTAAGACACATTATAGAGCTCTAAAGGACTTCTAACATCATTATCTGCAAATCCTTACCCTCCAGCAGGAGCTCTCTGGAAAGAATTTTCATCACCTCTGCAACAAACGCTAATTTAACTCTTAAAATACGATAGCTTGTAAAGCTATTTTTCAACGCCTCATTCAGACACACTGCCTACATATATCTTTGTTCCCTTGGAAATGAAGATCTGTAATTCTAAAGACTAAGTTGCTATTTTCCAACATATTACTGCAGTCAAATGCAAAACTACACAATAGGATAATATGACAATCAGAGCTGTACAGAGACAGTAACTGTTAGAACAACCCCAGCTCAAATATTTCTGTATCGACAGAATGACTCTGTGACATTGAAAGAATGCTGATTATATTTCAAAGTCAGGCTGCTAGTGACTTGCAGGTTTCAATGTCCCTATGTATCTGCTGTGCTTGTCTTTCCAAATGGTGGGGGTTGTTGGTTTGAAAGGTGCTGTTTAGGGAGTCTTGATGAATTCCTGAATGTTTGATGCTTTGAATCACCATATTGGACACTAACTTCTCTCACTACAATTACTGAACAACACTGCTTCATCAAACAAGTACTATGTTTTAACTTATGTTAAACTTATGTCATTTACACCATGTGATTGAACAATCCTTCTGTTAGTTTCATCCCTCATCAGAGAGATGGAAAAGGTTATTTCAGCTGGCTAGAAGTGCAGACCAGTGAAGCTAAAAAAAACTTACATTAGTACAGAATCTTGCATATCTATAAGATATGTTAAAGTATGGTGCAGGCAAGGCATCACTTTTGAAGTACTATTACTGGTATATGGACATATGGGATATACAGTCCTGAAATTCCATAGGGATTTGTCTGTAACATGCTCTCTAAGAAATCTATGGGTGAATTTAGGCAAAACCTCTTTACCAGAAATAAACACGCTACTACATGGGAGTAGCTAAGGCTAATAATATAAATGTGCTTAAGGAATAGCAAGAAAAATGTTATGCTGATAGAGTTAAATGAGAAGAGATGTGAAGATGTTCACGTGGTGAATAAACACAGCAATGCATCGGTCAGGCTTGTGACCATACAGCTCCTTTAACAAGGTTATGGTGTCCATGTTTTTTTTCTCAGAGAGGCCGTAAAAGACACAGAATCCCAAAAGTCTAAAGTGAAGGATTTCAGAGCCAGTTTGATTATTGCGAACAGATACTCAGGCAAAAGGCTTTTAAGTTTAAAAAAAAACACTTGTACAATGAAAGGGGAGAGGTCAATTCTCCCAGTTCAGCTTTTCTCTGGTTTGGTTTGGTCTGGCTATTCGCTGAGAACAGTCAGGCAGGTTTTGTGAAGCTGCTGGAACTAAAGAAGCAGGTCCACATTGGTACTCCTTCTCTTTGACATCTCTCCTGTAAAACCCTGTGTTTGATTTTACCTCTCGTGTGAAGAGGTATTAATGGGGATTGTTGTAAGTATTTGGAACAACTTCATTAAGTTGGGATAATCTGTTGGGTCTTCAGATAAGTTATTCAGTCATCTGTTCCCTGTTGTTCGTGTTTCATTTGGCAATCTTGTAAATAAATTCTGTTTTGTTTAAAACTAAGTGGTTTGACCAACTGCATCCCTCCTGGAATATCCACGTTACACCTGCTTAAAACAATGAGCAAAGGTAGGGTATGGGCTACTTTCTTGAAATGTTTTGGGGGTGTCTGGCCTGGTCTATACCAGGCTGCATGATCAGTTTCTCTAGTGCAACTTGTGTAATTCTGGCCAGCAGCTGGATCACTTAAGATTTCTGCAGAATTACAAAGGGATAGTTTTGTGGAATTTCAGTGACCTGTATTCACCTATCCATGAGCTGAAGAGAAAACTGTAGGAGATGTTCGGAGACACGTTCACTCGATGTAATGCATGACTGAAAATATAAGAGTACATGACTGGTTAGAAAACTACCGACTCTGCGGACTGGCCAGTCTTGCTGATGTGAATGGCGGTTTAATTGTCCGGCGAGATGTCTGTCACATGCCCTTTGGTGAGTACAAGTTGGTTCTATGTCTGATCTTAGTTGTGGGGTGTGGGATGATGGCTGTCTCCAGAGGAGAGAAAGATACATCATTCGGTGTGGCAGGAAGGGTTACTGCAAACATGTTTCTTAACATTTGACAGGCCCTACGAGGTCTTTAAGAACAGATTGCTGTCAGTATGGCATGTGTTACAGTACCACATGCCTCCAATCTTTGTATTGTGGAAGTTGAATGAGCTGCACCTTACCTCACTACGGTCGACACCAGCTCCTTTGCCTCGTCCTGCTAGGTGACCCCGTGACCCTGTTGAACCTCTGGATGATGAGCTTCCTGTTGTGGAGCAATTACTCGACACTTGACCCCGTTGCAGGAAGGTGGGTTTACTGTACGGTATCAAGTCATCCTCTGCAACAGCAAGTTAGACAAGAATACACTGAAGAGTTAATCCAACAGCCAAAAACTGCCATCTTTGCTTGCTTGACACTTCTCACATTACAAAACCCTTCCCAGTCAATAATGGTCGACAGTACTTCACAATGGTATTGGTCTAACAATCCAGGAATTGAGTTCAAATCCCTGTACGGCAAGGTAACACCAAAGTATTTAGTTGTTTGCTATTAAAGTCAAAAAATAATTGGTGTAAGAATAACAGTCATGTTGTGAAAGAAATACATTTATATTGTCATAACAGTTTATAACCCCAGATTTCTTACAAATATATTGAATTCTAATAAAGTGTTTTTTAAAAAATTAATCACATGCGAAAAAAAATGGGGTTATTCTAAATCTGTCTGACAAGGCCCTGTGTGAACCCATGGAATGTCACACCTGTAGAGTGTCAGGAAAACTTCAGAGAGAGAGGCTTGAAATGAAGATATAATAAGGGACTGACCACACATCTCAGCAGAAATCCACCTCCTGTGGATTATGTTGCAAACTATAGATATTGCACTCAGAATCGTAATGATTTGGAGAACCTCACCCAGAGACTAGTCATACCAATATGTCCTTCAGGAAAAGGAACCTGACATTCTCACACAGTCAGATTAACAAATAATCAGGTGTGAGAATGTCAGATTCCTTTGCAACATAATCCACAGGAGGTGGATTTCTGCTGAGACATGTAGTCAGTCCCTTATTATATCTTCCTTTCAAGCCTCTCTCTGTGACGTTTCCCTGACACTCTTCATGACACTCCATGGGTTCCATTGATAATTATTTGTTGATTATTTGATTTGGTTTTCACTGCACTTAGGACTCTTAGGGATAGGGTGATTAAAAAGGTGTTTAGCACACTTACCTTCAATGCTCCGTCCTTTGAGTATATGAGTTGGGAAGTCATGTTTGAGGCTGTTTAAGTCATTGGTGAGGCCTTTTCTTAAATACTGTGCCCAGTTATGGGAAGGATATTAAGCTGGAGAGGGTTCAAGAAGAGATTTCCCAGGATGTTGCCGGGTTTGGAATGTCTGAGTTAAAAAGAAAGGCTGGATAGGCTGAGACCTTTTCCATTGGAGCGTAGGAGATTGAGAGGTGACCTTATAGAAATTTATAAAATAATGAGGGGTACAGATAGAGTTAATGGTAATTTCCCTAGGATGTGGGATTTCAAGACTAGGGGCACATATTTAAGGAGTCGAGATTGTGGTGCTGGAAAAGCACAGCAGGTCAGACAGCATCTGAGGAGCAGGAGAATCGACGTTTCGGGCATAAGCCCTTCGTCAGGAATGAGGCTTGTTGGTCAGGGCTGAGAGATAAATGGGAAGGAGTGGGGTTTGGGGAAAGGTAGCTGAGAAAGATGAGGAAAAAGGTAATAGGTCAGTGGGGGGAGTGATGGACAGGTCCGGAGGGCGGTGGCGAATTGGAGGTACTGGGATAAGGTGGGGCGAAGGGAAATGAGGAAGCTGTTGAAATCCACTTTTATCCTGTGTGGCTACAGGGTCCCAAAGCAGAACATGAGGTGTTCTTCCTCCAGGCGTCAGGTGGTAATGGTTTGGCAGTGGAGGAGGCTCAGGACCTGCATGTCCTTGACGGAGTGAGAAAGGGAGTTGAAGTGTTCAGCCATGGGGCGGTGGGGTTGGTGGGTGCGGGTGTCCCAGAGATGTTCTCTGAAACGATCCACGAGAAGGCGTCCTGTCTCCCCGATATAGAGGAGACCTCACCGGTTGCAATGGATGCAGTAGATGACATTGGTAGAGGTGCAGGTAACTGTCTGATGGATGTGGAAGGATCCCTTGGGGCCTTGGACAGAGGTGAGGGGAGTGGTGTGGGCGCAGGTTCTGCATTTCCTGCAGTGGCAGGGAAAGGTGTCAGGAGCGGGGTGTGGGTTGGTGGGGGGGGGGGGGGGGGGGGGGGGGGGAGGTGGCGTGTATCTGACATCTGACGAGAGAGTCGCAGAGGGAATGGTCTTTTTGGAACGCTGATAGGGGTGGGGAGGGAAATATATCTCTAGTGGTGGGGTCCATTTGGAGGTGGTGGAAGTTGCGGAGGATAATTCATTGTATGCGGAGGTTGGTGGGATGGAAGGTGAGGGCCAGGGGCCTCTGTCCTTGTTGCATTGGGAGGGGTGGGGTGCAAGGGTGGTTGTGCATGAAGTGGAGGAGATACACTGGGGGGCATCGTCAACCACGTGGGAAGGGAAGTTATCATCGTGGAAGGAGGAGGCCATCTGGGACACTGGTCATCCTGGGAACAGATGCGGCGGAGGCGGAGGAATTGGGAATAAAGGATGGCATTTTTACAGGGGATAGAGTGGGAGGAGGTGTAATCTAGGTAGCTGTGGGAGTTGGTGGGCTTGTAGTATATGTCTGTGGTTAGTCGGTCGCCAGAGACAGTGATGGAGAGGTCCAGGAAGAGGAAAGAGGTTTCTGAGATGGTCCACATGAATTTGAGGTCAGGGTAGAAGGTGTTGGTAAAGTTGATGAACTGTTCAACCTCCTCATGAGAGCATGAGGCAGCACCGAAACAGTCATTGATATAGCAAAGGAACAGATGGGGGGGTGATGCCGGTGTAATTGCGGAACATGGACTGTTCCACATAACTGACAAACCAGCAGGCATATCTGGGTCCCATATGGGTGCCCATGCTAACCCCTTTGGTTTGGAGGAAGTGGGAGGATTGGAAGGAGATATGTTGAGGGTGAACAAGTTCAGCCAGGCGGATGAGGGTATCGGTGGAAGGGTACTGGTCAGGACGGCATGAAAGGAAGAAATGGAGGGCTTGGAGACCTTTGTCACGGTGGATCGATGTGTACAGGGACTGGATGTCATCGTGAAGGTGAGGCGTTGGGGGCTGGGGAAAGGAAAATCTTGGAGGAGGTGAAGGCATGGGACATGTCCCGAACATAGGTGGGGAGTTCGTGAACTCAGGGGGACAGGACAGTGCTGAGATAGGAAGAGAGGAGTTCGATGGGACAGGTGCAGGCTGAGACAATGGGTTGACAGGGGGAGTCAGGTTTGTGAATCTTGGGAAGGAGGTAGAATCGGGCAGTGCAGATTCACGGACAATGAGGTTGGAGGCTGTGGATGGGAGATCCTCAAAGGTGATGAGGTTGTGGATGATCTGGGAGATGATGGTCTGGTGATGGGAGGTGAGGTCGTGATCAAGGTGGCAGCAGGTGGAGGTGTCTGCAAGTTGGTGTCTGGCTTCAGCAATGTAGAGGTTAGTGCACCACACTACTATTGCACCCTCACCCCTTGTCTGTGGGTTTGATGGTGAGGTTGGGGTTGGAGTGGAGGGAGTGGAGGGCTGCGCGTTTTGAGGATGGGGGGTTGGAGTGGGGGACAGTTGGAGAGGTTGAGGCAGTCGACATCATGGCGGCAGTTTGAAATGAAGAGGCCATGGGCGTGTAACAGGCCAGCACAGGGTGTCTAGGTGAATGAGGTGTGTTGGAGGTGGGAGAAGGGGTCCTCGGTGGATGGGTTAGAGTCTTGGTTGAAAAAGTAGGCATGGTGGCGGAGGCAGCGGAAGAAACGTTCAAGGTCGCAACGTGTGTCGAATTCATTAATCTGGGACCATGGAGGGATAGAGATGAGGCCTTTACCGAGGACTAAATATTCATCCTCAGTGAGGGGCAGGTCTGGGGGAATGGTGAACACATAGCAGGGATGGGAGCTTAGGACCTGGAGTGGGGCCCATTTTTAAGGTGAGAGGAGAGAGATTTAAAGACACGAGAGGCAAATGTTTTACACAGAGGGTGGTTCTTGTGTGAAATAAACTTCCTGAAGAAGTGGTGAATGTAGGTACAATTACAATGTTTAAAGACAACAGGAAAGGTTTGGAGGGATATGGGCCAGGAGCCTGCCGATGGGACTACTTTAGTTTGGGATTATGTTTGGCATGGACTGGTTGGACCGAAGGGTCTGTTTCCATGTTGTATGACACTATCTCACAATCAAGTAAATGCATGTGTAGTCACCTTGTTACAAAGACAAATGCAGTAACTAATGGGCATAAAACAAGACCCCACAAATGAACCAAATGACTAGTTAGTTGCTACTTGGTTGTGATGGTGAGACAGCACATTGCATATAAGGTGCTATTAGAACTTTTTTTATCCTTAGCCAAGTGAAGGTGCTGGTCAGAAAATTGTAAGGTGATGATACTGTCTTGATAATGATGATGGAGAAAGTGAGGACTGCAGATGCTGGAGATCAGAACTGAAAATGTGTTGCTGGAGAATGTGTTCCTGAAGAAGGGCTTATGCCTGAAACGTCGATTCTCCTGTTCCTTGGATGCTGCCTGCCTTGATAATGATGATGTTTGTTTGCACCAAGGAGCATTTTTAGAAGGCTGACTCGAGAGGTACAGTTTCAGCTTGTCACATGGACATAAGGCTACCTTTGAATTTTGGCACCCACTTTCAAAACTGTCCAATTTCCATTTTGCATCTCAATACAGTTTGTTTTACTTAAAGCATGTTTTGTCAATGTGAATTCACTGTAATGCCATTGATGAATTGGGGACACTGTTTTAAAAGTGCGAACCTTTAAAATGTGTTTTGGCTGTAATGCAATTACATCGTCAACACTTTAAGCGGTGTTTCTAAAGCGCGATTTTTCTATAATGTGAGCTTGCACAAGAATGCAACCATCACGTTACAGAAGAACTGATTGTACCAGCTGATCCTGCAGTGCTCAGTCAACTCTTAAATCAACTGCCTACCAGAGCAGTATGTCGAAAACCTTTCCCACTGAAGTTCTAGTCAGTGAAGGGATTGCAGTTGAATGGAAAGTTGCAATTGTAAAAAACAAAAGCACTGCAACAGAATGATGTTGATTAGATTAGGTTCCCTACATTGCGGAAACAGGCCCTTCGGCCCAACAAGTCCACACCGACCCTCTGAAGAGTAACTCACCCAGACCCATTTCTCTCTGACTAATGTCACCTAACACTATGGGCAATTTAGAACGGCCAATTCACCTGACCCGCACATCTTTGGACTGTGGGAGGAAACTGGAATACCCAGAGGAAACCCACACAGACACGGGGAGAATGTGCAAACTCCACACAGACAGCGGCCCAAGGCTGGAATCGAACCTAGGACCCTGGCACTGAGAGGCAGCAGTGCTAACCACCTAGCCACCATGCCGCCCCACTCTTGACTCTTTGACATGTACTCCCAGGACTATGGCTGCACACTCCAACAGTGGGATTGATGACTGTATAGGCAAAGAGTCAGCGGTGGCTATCTGTATAGCACAGCTTAAAAATGGTCCTTTCCTATCTGTGAAATAATTAGAATGACGAAGTTACTATCCCCACAGAAATAGGAGACATTCAAATGTTTGTGGGTGGAATCTTCCAAGATAGGTAGCAGGTGCAAAAACGGATTAGAACACCCCACTCCAATGCAAGTGGGACAGTCCAATGGTTCAGGCACCAAGGTGGTCACCAGGTGGGTTTCTCCCCTGATGACATCCTGGAACAGTGATACATCCTCCTCTAGTCTCGCCTGGACCTGCTGGTCAATCAGAGGCTGGCAGTCACTGTGAGATACAGCAGCTCCTCAGAGTCTGCGACTGCCAGTGACGAACCTTCCAGCTCAGCGAGCAAACCTACATCCAGAACCTCAACCTGAGCTACAAATCTTCTCAAAACCCGCTTGTAATTCTCATCTCCCTCACCCCCCCTGCATCATGTCATTGAGTATCTCTACTGGCTTCAATCCAGTTCCTTCACACTGTGAGGGTCTGTAACACCCCCTAGCCAATGGCCTGTGTCCGTTACTGACAGACCCCAGCTTTTGTAGCTCACCCAGCCAACATGCTGTTCCTGATTACAGCCCCACTGATGTTAACAACCCTACATGGTCATCTCAAAAATGCTATCCATGAAACCACTATCAGCACTCACTGCTTCAAAAACTTTTCCATTTCCGAGGGCGCACTGCACTGGAATGCCAGAGAACCGCCTGGAGATGGGAACAGCACGGGGTGTGTCATTGGTATAGATTGAAAGAATAAATAATTAATGCACGAGCAACAAGGAAATGGATTTCAGGCACATTTGCAGCGTCTATTTCAGTAACAAAGTGGATATTTGAATATTAAATTTGCCTGTCCCTAACATCCCATTACCTTGCTGTCTCAGTGCTCTCAATACTCCCGCAACATTTTTATATCAACCAAGCACTTGTATAAATATCAGTACGTGTTAGAATTAATGCAGTCAATTAACTCCAGCTCTGGTGGAATGTCACTGCACTATGCAGCAGCTAATTTAAGATTTTCACCGAAGTTTAATGCTGACCCAATCAATCTGCTGTAAGCACTTCAGACCCACTGTGCAAAGTGTTGGGAAATTGTTGGAAAGGAAATAATTGAACCTGAACCTTGTTAAAAGAATTCTGTTGCAATTTTGATTATGATTTATTTCCCCACCAAGCATAAAAGGTTATAAATCATGCAATGTTATAATAATTGGTTTCCTTTCCACTTTAAAGGGACAGGCACCTCTTGGATAGACTAGGAGGTTGGAGCAGCTCCAGTGAGGCCAGTACTACCAGAAAAGCCCATCAAGATAAAATGATGTTCAGAATCTCTGGCCATCTTGGCCAAATTTTAACCTTAAAGAATAGAGATTGGTGTATGGGAACACGTTAACAGGACTTGGCCATGCAGCCCCTCATAGAACCCCTACTTTGCGGAAAAAAGCCATTCCCTTTCCCATTCAACTAGATCATGACTACTTAGTAACTTCACTGTATTACCATTCTTTGCTGGATTGTCTTCTAGATATCAATATTGATCCTAAACATCCCAAGTAATCCAGAACTCCCAGTGTTTTTTTCTGGAAATGGTTCCAGATTTTGACCATTGTTGAATGAAGAAATGGTCCCTAATATCCCTCTTCAGTGAATCAGCACTAAGGTTTTACAATCTTGACTTGCCCAACAGCAGTAATAGCCTCTCTTGGTGGAATCTTCCGCTCCAGGAGGTGGCAGGCTAGAGGTAGCAAGGGCTTTTAGGCAGTGGGTGAACCTCACTTTGTTCTGATCTGTGATCAGAATAAAACTCTGGGTGAGAAGATCCATGATCAATGCTTCCACCAGACTGCCAACTGGGAGGACCTTAAGTGGTCAGTTGATTACTAAGGTCCTCATTCTGCTGCTACTGGCATTAACCCTGTAGCTGGTACCCTGTGGTCATGCAGTGTGTATAGCAGCTGATACAATGTGGCCAGTTAGTTAACTCCTCATTAGGGGAAGAGGGGGAAATGAGGGGTTACCCTTAATCAATGGCACTCAGTGCCCAATCAAAGAAAGTAGAGCAAAGAAAATATAAGCCTTAAGTATTAAATTAGCCTGGAGCAGTGGATCTTTTTTAGAGCAATAAGATGGTGCTATTTTCTGGGTCTACAGATCATGAAGGAGCAAAAATGGCCCTTAGTAGAGTGATATGCTCTTCTTGTAGGATGTGGGAGTTTAGGGAGAGTTTACGTGTTACTGAGGATTATGTCTGCAGGAAATGTCTGGTTGCGAATCCTATCAGATCGAATGGATTGGTGGGAGTGACAGTTAGAGGCAATGAGGAATTTACAAGTGCAAGGGGGTGTGATGGATGACAGTTATAAGAAGGGAGGAAAGAAGCAGATACAAGCAAGTAGATAGGTACGGTGGTTACGGTACGATTAGCACTGCGGCCTCAGGGTCCCAGGTTCGATTCCAGCCTTGGGTGACTGTGTGTGTGGAGTTTGCACATTCTCCCCATGTCTGCGTGGGTTCCCTCCGGGTGCTCCAGTTTCCTCCCACAATCCAAAGTTGTGCAGGTCAGGTGAATTGGCCATGCTAAATTGCCCATTGTGTTAGGTGCATTCGTCAGAGGGAGGTGGGTCTGAGTGGATTACTCTTCGGAGGTTCGGTGTGGACTGGTTGGACTGAAGGGCCTGCTTGCACACTGTAGTGAATCTAATCTAATCTAATCTTAACTCCAGGAAAGGTAAGAGAGGTAGGCAGGTAGTGCCAAAGTCCTCTGTGGCTGACCCCATTTCAAACAAGTATGCTGCTTTAGAAAATGTAGGGGGTGATGGACTCTCAGGGGAATGTAGCAAAAACAGCCAAGTTTCTGTATCAAGACAGGTTCTAATGTAATGAGGGGAACGTTGAATTCCAAGTGATCAATTATGACAGGGTACTCTCTAGTCATAGGCACAGACAGATGCTCCTGTGGCGAGCAGCAAAAAATCAGAATGGTGTGTGCCAGGATTAAGGATGTCTAAGAAAGGGTGCTGAATGTTCTCAAAGGTGAGAGGAACCAGCAGGATGTCACTGTATACACTGAAACTAACAACATAGGAAGGGAAAAGGAGGAGATTTTGAAGGGAGAATATACAAAGTTAGGCAGGAATTTAAAAAGGTCCCCGAGGGTAGTAATATCTGGATTACTCCTGGTGCTATTAGCTGGTGAGGGAAGGAAAAGGAGGATAGAGCAGACGAATGCATGGCTGGTGTATGGGAGAAGGATTCACATTTTTGAATCAATAGGACCTCTTCTGGGGTAGAAGTGACCTGCACAAGAAGGACAGATTGCACCTAAACTGGAAGGGGACTAATAAACTGGCAGGGAGATTTGCTAGAGCTGCTCGGGAGGATTTAAACTCGTAAGGTGGAGGGGGGGAGAGAGTGAGGAAAAAGGTCAATCTGAGACTGGTACAGTAGGGAAAGGGAGTGAGTCAAACAGTCAGGACTGGCAGGAAGCAAACAGAGAACAAGGTAGGACTGATAAAGTAAACTGTGGTTATTTCAATGCAAGATGCCTCACTAGGAAGGCAAATGAACCCAGGGCATGGTTAGGAACATGGGACTGGGATATCATAGCAATTACAGAAACATGGCTCAGGGATGGACAGGACTGGCAGCTTAATATTCCAGGATACAAATGCTTCAGGAAGGACAGAAAGGGAGACAAGAGAGGAGGGGGAGTGGCATTTTTGATAAGGGATAACATTACAGCTGTACTGAGGGAGGATATTCCTGGGAATACATCCAGGGAAGTTATTTGGATAGAACTGAGAAGTAAAAAAGGGATGATCACCTTATTGAGGTTGTATTATAGACCCCCTAATAGTCAGCGGAAAACTGAGAAACAAATTTTAAGGAGATTTCAGTTATTTAAGAATAAGTGTGGTTGTGGTAGGGGATTTTAACTTTCCAAACATAGACTGGGACTACCATAGTGTTAAGGGTTTAGATGGAGAGGAATTTGTTTAGTGTGTACAAGAAAATTCTGATTCAGTATGTGGATGTACCTACTAGAAAAGGTGCAAAACTTGATTCACTCTCGGGAAATAAGGCAGGGCAGGTGACTGAGGTGTCAGTGGGGGAGCACTTTGGGGCCAGCAATCATAATTTTATAAGTTTTAAAATAGTGACAGAAAAGGATAGACCAGATCTAAGAGTTGAAATTCTAAATTGGAGAAAGGTCAATTTTGACGGTATTAGGCAAGAACTTTCAAAGCTGATTGGATGCAGATGTTCGCAGGTAAAGGGATGGCTGGAAAATGGGAAGCCTTCAGAAATGAGATAACGAGAGTCCAGAGACAGTATATTCCAGTGAGGGTGAAAGGAAAGGCTGCTAGGTGTACAGAATGCTGGATGATGAGGGAAATTGAGGTTTCTGTTATGAAAAAGAAGGAAGCATATGTCAGGTGTAGACAGGATAGATCGAGACAGTTTTTACAGTACAAAGACAGTAGGAGTATACTTAAGAGGTAAATCAGGAGGGCAAAAAGGGGACATGAGATAGCTTGGGCAAATAGGTTTTAAGATAATCCAAAGAGTTTTTATGAATACATTAAGGACAAAAGGGTAACTAGGGAGAGAATAAGGCCCCTCAAAGATCAGCAAGGCAGCCTTTGTGTGGAGCCGTGGGTGATGGGGGAGATACTAAACGAGTATTTTGCATCAATGTTTACTATGGAGAAGGACATGGAAGATGTAGAATATGGGGAAATAGATGGTGATGTCTTGAAAAATGTCCAGATTACAGAGGAGGTGGTGCTAGATGTCTTGAAATGCACAACAGTGGATAAATCCCCAGGACCTGATCATGTGTACCTCAGAACTCTGTGGGAAGCTAAGGAAATGATTGCTGGGCCCCTTGTTGAGATATTTGTATCACCGATAGTCACAGGTGAGGTGCTGGAAGATTGGAGGTTGGCTAATGTGGTACCACCATTTAAGAAAGGTGGTAAGGACAAGCCAGGGAACTATAGACCGGTGAGCCTGATGTCAGTGGTGGGCAAGTTATTGGTGGCAATCCTGACAGACAGGATTACATGTATTTGGAAAGGCAAGGACTGATTATGGATAGTTAGTATGTCTTCGTGCGTGAGAAATCACGAACTTGATTCAGTTTTCTAAAGATGTAACAAAGAGGATTGATGAGGGCAGAGTGGCGGACGTGATCTATATGGACTTCAGTAAGGCAAGGTTTTGACAGGATTCCCCTTGGGAGACTGGTCAGCAAGTTTAGATCTCATGGATTAGAGGGAGAACTTGCCATTCGGATACAGAACTGACTCAAAGATAAAAAACAGAGGGTGATGGTGAAAGGTTGCTTTTCAGACTGGAAGTCTGTGCCCAGTGGAGTGTCACAAGGGTTGTGGTGGGTTCACTACTTTTCGTCATTTACATAAATGATTTGGATTGAACATAGGAGGTGTAGTTAGTGAGTTAGCAGATGGCACGAAAATTGGAGGTGTAGGGGACAGTGAGAAGGTTACCTCAAAGTACAATGGGATCTTGATCAGATGGGCCAGTGGGCTGAGTAGTGGCAGATGGAGATTTAGATAAATGCAAGGTGCTGCATTTTGGAAAAGCAAGTCACAGCAGGACTTATGCACTTAATGGGAGTGTTGCTGAACAAAGAGACCTTTGACTGCCGGTTTATAGCTCCTTTAAAGTAGAGTCACAGGTAGATAGGATATGGAAAAGGCATTTGGTATGATTTCCTTTATTGGTCAGAGTATTGAGTCTAGGAGTTGGGGGGGTCTTGCTAACCACCTAAGACATTGGTTAGGTCACTGTTGAAATATTGTGTGCAATTCTGATAACTTTCCTATCAAGAAGATGGTATGAAACTTGAAAGGGTTCAGAAAAGATTTATAAGGATGTTGCCATGGTTGGAGGATTTCAGCTATAGGGAGAGGTTGAATAGGTTGGGGCTGTTTTCCCTGGAGCATCGGAGGCTGAGGGGTGACCTTATGGAGGTTTGTAAAATCATGAGGTGCATAGATAAGGTAAATAGACAAAGTCTTTTTCCTGGGGTAGAGGAGTCCAGAACTAGAGGGCATAGGATTAGGGTGAGAGGGGAAAGATATAAAAGGGACCTAAGGGGTAACTTTTCCATGCAGAGGGTGGTGCATGTATGGAATGAGCTGCCAGAGGAAGTGGTGGAGGCTAGTACAATTGCAGCATTCAAAAGGCATATGGATACGTATATGAATAGGAAGGGTTTAGAGGAATAATGGGCCAAGTGCTGGCAAATGGGATGAGATTAGGTTGGGATATGTGGTCGGCATGTACAAGTTGGTCTGAAGAATCTGTTTCTGTGCTGTACATCTCTGTGACTCTATTGTAGATCATGGAGATTTATTGAGCAATTTCTGTCAGTGTGCTGGATAAGCTCGGAGTCCTTTAGAAATTAGTTTTCTATTTTTTTCCTGGAGTGGGTGTCCCATCCCCAAGTGCCCTGGAGAAATAGTGACCTTCTTGAACTGCTGCAATCCATTTGCTGGAGGTAGATCCATAGTGCTGATGGGGAGGGAATTCCAGGATTTTGATCCAGTGACACTGAAGGAACAGCGATATATTTCCAAGTCAGGATGGTGCATGGTTTGCAGGGAAACTTGCAGATGGTGACATTTCCATGTATCAACTGTCCATGTCCTTCAAATGGTGATGGTCATACACTTGGAAGGTCCTGTCTGAGGAGCTTTGGTGAAATTCTGCAGTGTACCTTGTAAATAGTACACCATACTGCTACTGAGCGTCAGTAGTGGAGGGAGTGGATATTTATGAATGTGGTGGCAATCAAGCTTAATGCTTTGTTCTGGATGGTATCAAGCTTCTTGAGTGTTGTTGGAGCTGCACCCATCCAGGCAAATGCTGAGTATCCCATCACATTCTTGACTGTGCCTTATAGATGGTGAACAGGCTTTGTGGAGTCAGGAGGTGAGTTATTTGCTGCACATTTCCTAGTCTCTGACTTGCTCCTGCAGCCACAATGTTTATATGACTAGTCAGTTCAGTTTTGGTCAATGCTAACTCACAGGATGTTCAATGTGGGAGATTCAGCGATGGCAATGTCGATGATTATCAAGGGGTGATAGTTAGATTTCTCTCTTGTTGGAGATGTTCATTGCCTGACACTTGTGTAACGAGATGGTTACTTGCTATTTATCAACCTAAGCCTGGATATTGTCGAGATCTTGCTGCATTTGAACATGGACTACTTTAGTATGTGAGGAATCATGAATGGTGCACAGAACATTAGTAAACATTCACAGTAGTGAGCTATTTATGATCTAATGATGGAGAGACAGTCATTGAAACAACTGAACATGTTAGGGCCAAGAACACTACCCTGAAGAACTAGGACTTCTGTGTCATAGTGGTGATGTTCCTACCTCTGAGGCAGAAGGGTTTAAATCCCATTTGCTCCAGAGATGTATAATAACATCTCTGATAAGGTTAATTAGAAAATAATTACTCTGAGGAACTCAGGCAGGGGGGGGTCTTTGAGCTGAAATGATTGACCTGCAACAACTATCACCATAGACCATTCTTTATCTGACGTATGAATCCAACCAGAGAGAACCTTTCCCTTGATTCTCATTGACTCGAGCTTTGCTCAGGCCACATGTGATCAAATGGGGCCTCGATATCAAGCGCATTCATTGTCTCCTTCTCTGGATTCTGGATAGCAAGAACTGGGCTTGATACACAAGTTTCACTTTTTTTACCATGGACAACCCCCAAAGATTTCATCTCCACTTCAGTGGATCCCTAACGAATACTAAATAAGATTAATTATATAGCGCCTTTCGCAATTGCAGGATATCGCAAAGCAATTTTCAGCCAATGAAGTGAAGTCAGCTTGGTAACATAAGGTCGCCAAAGTCCTAGAGGGCCTTCGGGCTGCTCTAGCATTAAAGAGAGATGCCTGCTGGTGGCTTAATCTGACTATCACCACCACTCAGACGAGAGGCGAGATTAAGAAGGCAGACCTTTTCAATGGTGACCTCAGCTGGTCCAGGAGTTGAACACGCTGTTGCATCGCAAACCAGTTAGGCAGCTAACTGGACTAATGTAAGAAATATAAGGCTCCACAAAACATCAATGAGATGGTTTGGTTAGGGGATAATACTGGAGAAAACAGCTGCTGTTCTTTTCATCCAGGGATCAAAAGTATTTCTAGCATTGCAGGGTTACAGGGATAGGGTAAGAGGTGGGTCCAGGTGGGATGCTCTTCAGACAGGTGATGTGGACTCGATGGGCCAACAGCCACCTTCCACACTGTAAGGGATCTACAAGTCTATGATTACTTGAGAGCTAAAATGGTAAGACAAGCATCATAAACCTTCGGTACAGGCTACAGAGATTGTCTGGTTCCTTTCTGTCTGATTTTGGAAGGTAAGCAACCTACAGTTCTGGGGAATCTGACTAAATCGAAATAACTACAGATTAGAATTCAGCTCGGTTGTACTTGAAGTCAAATTGATGTCCTTGACTGTCCCAGGTGTTTAGTCCTCTCACCATGTTTGTGTCGTGCCGAAGCTGCTCTGTTGTGAGAATGCGCACTCTCTGTTCGCTGGTCGGCTGATGCCCTCCTCTCTGTGGATGAGGCACTGCCATCATGGTCCAGTGAGGTCAGGCTGCTCTCCAGTCCAGTGGGCTGTAGGTAAGGGGTCTCCACAATTCCATCAGCTGGGGGAGGTTCAGGAGGTGGTGGCAGGTCTGTCCAAGACAGAGACAGTGAGTCAATAAAAGCTGGCCTAGTCAGCCTGGTTACAGCATCCCTGGGTTAGTGAGAGGTGTTAAGGGTAGTTAGCTGATCCCTAATCATTGAGCGTTATAGAGAGGGTGCATGTGCCAATACTTCTGTATTGCTCTGTGCAAGACCAACACACGCTGAACTGTAGGTGGCTATTATTCCCAACAGAAAAAGTAGCAAAGACAGCAACATAACAAAATACTCATATTTTGCAAGTCATTAAACTCCCTTCCTACTTAAGAAAACTTTATAAATGATATATCTATGTAGATTCTCAAAATACAATGATTTGATCAGCATTTATATTACATGAAATTTTAATAATGTGACACATCTGCCTTTACTGTAATCACAACTAAAACATAGAAGACTAACCTTTCCAGTCATTTACATGTGGAAAATGAAGATTTTCCATAACATGCTGGATGAATTTAACAAAAATATCATCACTTGACAACAAATAATGAAAACAACAACTTCAGCTTTCTTTCCATATACAGAGGAACCTCGATTATCTGAATATTGGATTATCCGAAGGAGATCTCGAGGTCCCAATGGAAACATCACATCAAAGATGTGTTTCCAACACTGATTGCGTCTTTTGTTTACAGTGATTAAAAGTGAACTCCGCTTCCTGAAATGCTGCCGAGAACCATTCTGGACTGATGGGAGCCCAGGCACCATCTCCAGGTGAATGACCTCCTGCCCCCTCTCTTTCTCTGACCCCACTTTCCCTGGAGTTTTACACAGGCCGTGTACCCTAAACCCCTTTCTTCCCCTGATAATCTCTCCAACATTGTCCTGTACAGGGCAAAGGAGGAACCTGTCAAAATGTTGTAGTAAAAGGGTGTAGTTTTGTATGTGTGGGTGTGTGTGTGTGGTTTTGTGTGTGCGTGTGTGTATGGTTTTGTGTGTGCGTGTGTGTATGGTTTTGTGTGTGTATGGTTTTGTGTGTGTGGGCGCATGTGGTTTTGTGTGCGCGTGCATGTGTGTGTGTGTGGTTTTGTGTGTGCATGTGTGTATGGTTTTGTGTGTGCGTGTGTGTATGGTTTTGTGTGTGTATGGTTTTGTGTGTGTGGGCGCATGTGGTTTTGTGTGCGCGCGCATGTGTGTGTGTGTGGTTTTGTGTGTGCATGTGTGTATGGTTTTGTGTGTTTGTGTTTGTGTGTGGTTTTGTGTGCGCACGCGTGTGTGTTTTTGTGTGCGCGCATGTGTGGTTTTGAGTGCACGTGTGTGCATATGGTTTTGTGCGTGTGCGTGTGTGTCTGTGTGGATTTGTGGGCGCAAGTTTTGCATTTCTTGCGGTTGCAGGGGAAGGTGCCGGGAGTGGAGGTTGGGTTGGTGGGGGGTGTGGACCTGACGAGGGAGTCGCAGAGGGAGTGGTCTTTCCGGAACGCTGATAAGGGAGGGGAGGGAAATATATCCTTGGTGGTGGGGTCTGTTTGGAGGTAGCGGAAACTACGAAGGTTGATACGATGTATCTGGAAGTTGGTGGTGAGGTGCGCCCACACCTCCCCCCTCACTTCCCTCCAAGGCCCCAAGGGATCCTTCCATTTCCATCACAAATTCACCTGCACCTCCACACACATCATTTACTGCATCTGCTGCACCCGATGTGGCTTCCTCTACATTGGGGAGACAGACCACCTACTTGCGGAACGTTTCAGAGAACACCTCTGGGACACCCGCACCAACCAACCCAACCGCCCCGTGACTGAACACTTTAACTCCCCCTCCCACTCCGCCAAGGACATGCAGGTCCTTGGCCTCCTCCATCACCAGACCATGGCAACATGACACCTGGAGGAAGAGCGCCTCATCTTCCGCCTAGGAACCTCCAACCACAATGGATGAATGCGGATTTCTCCAGCTTCCTCATTTCCCCTCCCCCCTCCTTATCTCAGTCCCAACCCTCGGACTCAGCACCGCCTTCTTGACCTGCAAGATTCTTCCCGACCTCTCCGCCCCCACCCCCTCTCCGGCCTATCACCCTCACCTTAACCTCCTTCCACCTATCGCATTCCCAACGCCCCTCCCCCAAGTCCCTCCTCCCCACCTTTTAACTTAGCCTGCTTGGCACACCCTCCTCATTCCTGAAGAAGGGCTTATGCCCGAAACGTCGATTCTCCTGTTCCTTGGATGCTGCCTGACCTGCTGCGCTTTTCCAGCAACACATTTTCAGCTCTGATCTCCAGCATCTGCAGTCCTCACTTTCTCCTAGTATTCCATGCTATCTATGTGAGGGTATTAGAGTGTATTGGACTCCATTCTTGGTCAGAAATAAATCAAAGTTTTCCAACATGAATTGTGGACCATTATCTGATGCCAACATTTCTGTCAACCTGTAATTACAAATCAACTTCTCAAATCCTCAATAGTTTGGGTATTGGGCACGTATCCAACTTTGCCCACTTTCTACAGCAATTGATCAAATAAAGCATTATTTTTCCTTCCACTTCAAATATATTAACTTGTAATCATTCCCAAAGGTTTCACCTGTTTGACTGTGAGACTAATGGAATCCTGCTTGGATTATTCTCAGATATCATCCAAGGAGCAGGAGAATCGACGTTTCGGGCTTGAGCCCTTCTTCAGGAATCCTGGAGGGCATGAGCCCTTCTTAGCCTGCTTGGCACACCCTCCTCATTCCTGAAGAAGGGCTTATGCCCGAAACGTCGATTCTCCTGTTCCTTGGATGCTGCCTGACCTGCTGCGCTTTTCCAGCAACACATTTTCAGCTCTGATCTTCAGCATCTGCAGTCCTCACTTTCTCCTCTTATTCTCAGATATACTTTACAACGTTTTCAGCAACTCTTTGATGTTTTGACAATTCTTGGATATCACAAATAGCCGTTTGCCTACAGATGGACTATCCCGAGTACTTTTGCTAGTTCCTCCAATTTTGTTCAAACTTTATTGAAATAATGACTGCAAAACCTATTTACACTCATTTATTTCTATAGGAGAAATACACCTATCATTTCAACTCATTATTACACACATTGGGGCATCCAATAGTGACATAATTGTGCACTTTAGTGAGCATTACATATTTGTAAATGTCTTCAGGAATGTTTCCAGTAGACACTGGCACATCATTTGTGTAAGTAATTCATCGGTAACTCTGTGGCTAATAATGCATCAACCTTTATGAGAAATCTTAAAAGAACATCTGCATTTCTGAGCTGCAGATTACAATATTTGATGTTGTTCTGAACCCAGATGGCCTCCTTTTTCAAGGACCTCAATTTCCTGCCAGACGTAGTCGACGATGACCTCCACCGCATCTCTTCCACTTCCCGCTCCTCCGCCCTTGAGCCCCACCCCTGCAACCGCCACCAGGACAGAACCCCACTGGTCCTCACCTACCACCCCACCAATCTCCATGTACAACGTATCATCCGCCGTCATTTCCGCCACCTCCAAACGGACCCCACCACCAGTGATATATTTCCCTCCCCTCCCCTATCAGCGTTCCGAAAAGACCACTCCCTCCGTGACTCCCTCATCAGGTCCACACCCCCCACCAACCCAACCTCCACTCCCGGCACCTTCCCCTGCAACCGCAAGAAATGCAAAACTTGCGCCCACACCTCCCCCTTACTTCCCTCCAAGGCCCCAAGGGACACTTCCATATCCGCCACAAATTCACCTGCACCTCCACACACATCATCTATTACATCCGGTGCACCGGATGTGGCCTCCTCTATATTGGGGAGACAGGCCGCCTACTTGCGGAACGTTTCAGAGAACACCTCTGGGACACCCGGACCAACCAACCCAACCACCCCGTAGACCAACACTTTAACTCCCCCTCCCACTCCACCAAGGACATGCAGGTCCTTGGACTCCTCCATCGCCAGACCATGGCAACACGACGGTTGGAGGAAGAGCACCTCATCTTCTGCCTGGGAACCCTCCAACCACAAGGGATGAACTCAGACTTCTCCAGTTTCCTCATTTCCCCTCCCCCCACCTTGTCTCAGTCAAATCCCTCGAACTCAGCACCGCCTTCCTAACCTGCAATCATCTTCCTGAACTCTCCACCCCCATCCCCACTCCGGCCTATTACCCTCACCTTGACCTCCCTCCACCTATCGCATTTCCAAAGCCCCTCCCCCAAGTCCCTCCTCCCTACCTTTTATCTTAGCCTTCTGGACACACTTTCCTCATTCCTGAAGAAGGGCTTATGCCCGAAACGTCGATTCTCCTGTTCCCTGGATGCTGCCTGACCTGCTACGCTTTTCCAGCTCTGATGGCTGATTTAACCACTTGGTTCTACTTGCTTCACCATCACTATGTGCTTTTTCTCATGAACGACACATCCTTACTGAACCCTCCTGTTAAGTTACTCAGCCCAGTTTAAACATATTTTCTTGAAATTAAGGGCCACAAAGGCTGGAGATCAGAGTCGAAACGTGTGGCGCCTGAAAATTTCAGGCAGCATCCGAACAGCAGGAGAATAGACGTTTCCGGCATTAGGCCTTCATCAGGGCTTATGCCCGAAACGTTGATTCTCCTGCTCCTCGGATGCTACCTGACCTGCTGTGCTTTTCTAGCGCCACACCTTTGGACATATTTTCTTGAGCTAATTACTTCCCATCAGGAAGACTTTATTTTGGTTCTGAACTATTCCATTGTAAGCAACAGAATTGAATTTCACTCTAACACCTACGTCACTTAACATTGTTGTTGGAACATTCAGTCAGTTTCATGCCAGTGTTCAATGAGGAACCTGACTTAGGGATTTCTTGTATTCTCCTTCGGAGATAACTGGCACAACTACAGCTGTATCAAAGATGAAAGCAAGTTATGAACTTTTATAATTTGATTTGCACCTCCCAACAGAGAGGGCAGTATAACACAATGTTCAGCTCTTACAGTATACCACATGTTATAAGAAGGATCAAGATCAGAATGGTTTGATTTTGATACTGTGCTCTGGAAATTAAATATTCAATCTTACTACTCTCATCTGCTTTGTGGTTCTTTTTTGCTCTTTGACCGAATACAATTCTGACCTTCTTGTTCCAAAGCTATCATATGTGTATGGACCAGCTTTAAGTTTACCATGACTTCACCCTGATGCATGGCTGTGACCAGAAGTTGACTACAACCTGAAACATCGCTGTTTCCGCAATACTGTGAAACTTCTGGCTGTGACCATCCTTCCAACAGCTGAAGCACTGATTGGAAATAGAGGCATTTAAATGATGGTGGCTACCATTGCCATGATTGTGCCTAAATTTCTGACTCTAAGACAGCTAACTAGCCTGCTGTGGCCCAGGCCATGCTGAAATCCAGCGGACATCCCATCAGCTCAGAATTGCAGGGGAGTTCTTTTCCTACTTCTTTTATTTAATTGATCGTAGAATGTGGGCAATGCTGGTTATCCCAATGTTTATTGCCCAGAGGGCAGTTAAGAATCAATTGCATTGCTATCAGTCTGGAGTCACAGGTAGGCCAGACTAGGCAAGGACAGCAAGATATTCTTCCCTAACTGAAGTTCGTGAAACAGATAGTTTTTCACAACAATTGACAATAATTACATTGTCAACAATGGGCTAGCTTTCCTGGTTGAACTCCAGATTTTTATTATTGAATTCAAATTCCACCATTCTCCATGGTGGGATTCAAACTGATGTCACCAGAATGTAAGTGTCCCGGATTATGAGCCCATTGATATTATCTTGACATCACTACCTCCATTGTGTTATTTCAGTGGCTGTGGCCACATCAAAGACTCCCTTTAGCCTATTTGCCTTTGTATAAAATTTGGTCTAGATTATATTGTTCTTCAGCCTCTTTTCAAGATCAATTTCTAAGCTTTCCCCCTACCCACAGTAATAGTTTGTTTTTAAATTCGAGAACGTAATCTGCAACAGTCTCATTGGCAACTGCATGCAATTCTCACTGTAATTTCATTCTTAGCAGTGGCTATTATGAGTTTAGAATTTCAATGAGTTTCATTGAACTGGGCTCGCAAAGGTATCATTGATCAAAAACTCTATCAAAAGCATCTGGCCCTATCATGGTGAGGAGAACATTGACTTTATTCCCATTTCCAATGTTATTCATTTTCAACCAAACATATAGCCTTCATTTGTAATTTCATCTGTCTTTCTTGTTAGGGTTGAATTTCCAAATTGTCCCCAAATATACCTTCAGTGACATTTTTTCAATTACATTCTATGCTGACTGACTGGATACAGTGCACACACTGAACAATCTTTACATTTGCTCAAACCTCCTCAAAATTATCTTCAGAAGTTCCAAAAATGTCTGTCAATATTCTTCAGTTACTAATTTCTCAAATGAAATTCTATCCCATGCCAAATTTTTGTTGTGAATTGCCTTGAGTAATATGAACATATGCTCAGCTGCAGGCATCCATGAGTGAACTAATTTTATTCACACCTCCCAACAGAGAGGGCAGTATAACGGACTATTCAGACCTTGTCATATATCATGTCATAAGAAGAGTTGAGATCAAAATAGATCACGTGGCCTATGGAAGTCTCATCTCTTCAGTTCTAATTCAAGAGTCTGGCATTTAATTTATGCTTCTAGGTACATATGAGTTTACAAATTACGAGGAAGAGTAGACCGTGTAGCTCCACTTATTTGGAGAAATACAATTGGATAAATTGTGTTAGGTGGCTTGCTGCAGTCATGTGACCTCTCCCTCTAATTGTTTACACTGTAGTTCTTTAGCAGCCCTTAAAATACCACATTTGAAACATCTCAAGCTTGCTCCATAATTCAAGAAGATTATTGCTGATCTGATTGTGGCCTCAAGTCGACATGCTTGTCTACCCTGATAACATTTGGCTTCCTTCAATCTATCTACCACTGCCTTAAAATATTCAATGACACTTCCTCCACCACTCAAAGACTCCCAATTCTCAGAGAAAACGAAACGCTGCTTCTTATCTTCATCTTAAATAAATGACCCCATATTTTTAAAATGCATCCCCTAGTTCATGTCTGTTCTACCTTATTGGCGAATCACTCAAGTGAAAAATAGCACTGATGCAAGTTACTATAGGCCACACTTTAGGCCCTTTGAGAGAAGTGAGATACATGTATATCCAAAACAAGGAGGCCGAACTGCAGCCAAACATGGAGTCTCATTAATTTCACGGGGAAATCAGACTCTGACATGCAGCTTCTCTGGTTCAGCCACCAGGCCCCTTAACTCACTGGCAAATTAATTCTGGAATAAAACGAGGAGTGGGATACTGTTGCCATTTTGACACTTCAGAGATTTTTTTCTCAGAGAAAAGCCTATTTATTTCATGGTCACAGCTTAAGCCCAGTTGCAGTATAAGGAAAATAAAGGGTGTGGTCTGCTTCACTCAATCTAACTGAGTTAGAACAACTGGGGCTTCAAACCAGCACCAAGTCCATCAATTACAATGGTAAGGGACCAGCTGCCTCTTTTCGGTGTCATCCTAAATGCCTAGAGCATGGTGCCGGAAAAACACAGCAGGTCAGGCAGCATCCGAGGAGCAGGAAAATCAATGTTTTGGGCAAAAGCCCTTCATCAGGAATGAGGCTTGTGAGCCGAGGGGGTTGCCCATTCCTGATGAAGAACTTTTGCCCGAAACACCGATTCTCCTGCTCCTCGGATGCTGCCTGACCTGCTGTGCTTTTCCAGCGCTGCACTCTTGACTCTGATCTCCAGCACCTGCAGTCCTCACTTTCTCCACCTGCAATCCAATCAACGTAATGGCACCTGTAATGTAGCTGCACATTGGGCAGAGATGTTGAAGATGGGCCTCTTTGCCCTCCTTTCTCTGCTAAGAAAATAGACGTGACATAGATCAATACCTAAACTCTCCGCTCATGTTTGATGGCCACACTCCCAAATATTAAAGCATTGAGGGAGCTACTAGAAATTCTAAGCAAGAACTGGCTGAACCATTCCAATCCAAATATTATTTTGGGTGCCCTGTGCCAGGACAAAAATCAACTGCTTCTGAATTTTTCTTTCCATTCGGCGGTGACTTGTAAATGTGTTGTTATTATATCCTCTCACCAGGGGTGGCACTGTGGTGCTTCCCTGTTTCAGTTTTCTAATTTCCCAAATGTTTAAATGGTATTCCGACTCATTGTATGTCTTTGTTTTTCAAATTTACTATTTAATTTTAAACAAAACAATGACTAAGGGCAGAGGATGTGCAGTTGGGTGGCAGAGCGCAGAGTGGATAGCAAGCTGGTTACAAAACAGGAAACTGCAAATAGAAAGTAATATTAGCTGACCAGACTGGAAATAGATGGGAAGGGGTACTCTAAAGATCGGCATGGGATCATTGTTAATCACGTAATTATTTACATAATTAATGAGGGGTTGGGAATCAGAAGTACATTCAAAAAACTTGCTCTTGACACAAGTTTGGAAGATATAGTCAATAATGTGACAACATGTAGGAAAATATTAATATTTTCAGACTGAAAGCCTAATTGACAAATTACCTGTAATATCGATAAATGTGATATGGCATTTTTGATAAGAAGAATAACAAGCTAAATATACTTTGGAAAGAAAGAATCTAAATGGTGCTAATTTTAGTATTTGATTTAAGATCATTCCCAAAATAGTTCAAAGAAATAGGATTGAGAGATGAATTGAAAAGCAGAGAAGTGATGCTATAGCCATACAGAATCCACTCCAAGAGGGTACAGAGGAGCTCGAGAAGCTATAAACAAGAATTACAGAAATGATACCAGAAATGAGAAGCTATAATCATTAGGAAATACTGAACTGGCTGGGACTGTGTTATCTAGAAAAAAAAGGTCATGGAATGAAAGTTGTTAAAATTATGAAAGGGGTTGATAGTTTAGATGGAAAGAAGAGATTTTTAAATATGAGGTAGGCCAAAAACAAGGGCCAAGAGTAACTAATAAATTCAACAGGATATTGAGGACTGAATTAATATATTTACACATATAGTGGTTAGAATATAGATCTCACTACGAAAAGCAGTTGAGGCGAATAGCAGAGTTGCATTTAGAGGGAAAGCTTGGAAGGTGGAAGAGAAGAAAGAAGAGAAGCACATTATGATAGGGTATGAAGGTCATGTGGAACACAGATATTAAACTAAGCCAAGGCCTGCATCAACTTTGTAGTGACTACATAAAAATATCTACAAGGTGAAAATCTTAAATTGGGCATGAGTGCACAATGAACATAAGGAGACAATTTTCTCTCGTGAGTTTAGTTCATCCAGAGGATTGTAGCATTCTAAGCTTAAGGTTTGAGATGTAACTCACCGCCTTGAGAGAGATCACGGCGGTACTGATTCGGCTTGGTTTTCTTTTTGGCCCGAGCTTTCTGGCTGGGTGGGGTGTTCATGCTGCTACTCCCCATCACCGGAGTATGTCTCGTCTTCCCTGAAAGTCAGATAAAAACGATTAAGAGCAGGCATAGTCCTTCAAGAGTGAAACTGGAATGGAGTGTGAGATATTGGGAATGTTACAGATTAAAATTGCATGTTGCAAACCATAGACGAGATTCTGCAAGCATTTTATTCCCCAAAAAGCGCGAGGTCATGATTTGATTAGATTCCCTCCAGTATGGAAACAGGCCATTTGGCCCAACACGTCCACACCGACCCTCCAAAGAGTAACCTACCCAAACTCATTCCCCTATCCTATCTTTACCCCTGGCTAATGCACCTAACACTATGGGCAATTTAGCACAGCCAATTCACCTAACCTGCACATCTTTGGACTGTGGGAGGAAACCGGAGCACCTGGAGGAAACCCATGCAGACACGGGTAGAATGGGCAAACTCCACACAGATAGTCACCTGAGGTGGGAATTGAACCTGGGTCCCTGGCACTGTGAGGCAGCAGTGCTAACCACTGAGCCACCATGCCACCCCATGCTGGGTATAACCCCAGAATTCCATTCTTCAAGCATTTTTTCCTCTTACCATCCATCTGCTTCCCTCCTCACTTTTGCTGGAGTCCATTACCATGGATCCTGGCTCTCTAGTACTTCAGTCAAGCGCCTATTTGACCTGGTGCCAGGTTCAAGAGTGTAAGTGATGAATTCAAACACAGGCATTGTGGTTATGTCTTTCTCTGTCCTTGGCTATTGTTCACATCTTGCAGTTACTGTTCACTGATCAGGAGCAGGACTTCTGGACAAAGGCAGCAGATGCATAGGAAGACCACCACTTTCAAGTTCTCCTTCAGGCCACTCACCATAATGACTGAGATGTGAATCACTGTTCATTCAGTATTACTGGGTAAATGTTCTGGACCTCACCTCTTAAGGGCATTGTGGGGGGTACTTGATCAAATGGATTGCAGAAATTCAAGAAAGCAACTCACTTTCTCAAAGACAACAAGGGGGGACAATAATATAAAAGCAAAATATTGAAGGTAGTGGTGATCTTAAATAAAAACAGCAAGTACTAGAGAAACTCAGTAGGTCTTGTAGAATCTGTAGGGAGAAAAACAGTTAGTTTTTTGAGTCTACTAATGACAGCTCTGAAGAGTCTCCATTGGATGTGAAACATTGACTCATTTCCTCTCTGCACAGATGCTGCCAGACTTGCTGAGTTTCTTCTGCCATTTCTGTTTTATTATGGGCAATAAAAATCTGGCACAACCAGTAATGCCCGCAATCCTATGAATCAAGAAAAGATGATTTTCCCCCTTTCCAATTCCATGGGAATCTTAAGGGTCTTGTTGGTACTGGGGGCTAAATATGGTCAGCTGGCAATCATCAGGCATCTTTCCTTGACACAAAAGCTATTGTATGTGACATGCTACATACTGAAAATATACATTTCCAATGTACCAGTTAAATAATAACACTTAATGCTAACATAATGATGTATGTACCAATATCTCATTAAGCAGTTCTCTTGTTCATCTTCACACTGGATTCTTCTCCAATCCTGTTATCTTTTTGAAGGGGATGTCAAAAACATTTCACTGCAACATGGTGAAGTGGAATGTTGCTTAAATATTAAATGTTAAATGTTCCCAAAAGCAGTTCAATGATACTCTGATTACAGGATTGATCAATCTGACCTGCAACAGCATCATTTTGTTGCATTACATTTTACGCTAAAGACCAAATTATTGCCTGTGGGACAGATCTCATTGCAGCACACAAAGTGCCTGCACCTGGAATGCCACCATAACATTGGAATCTGGAATGCTTTACCTTAACAAGGCAAGGGAAGAGGATTCCGTAAATTATTTTCAATGGGAGTTGAGAATATACAATTAGGGGAGGTTGTGACCTCGCGCCATTATTACTGGATAGTCAATCCTGAGACCCATTAATGTTCTGGGACAACGGTTTGAATCCTACCATACCAAATGGTGGAATTAGAATTCATTTTTAAAAATCTGAAATTAAGAGCCTAATGATGAATCTGTTGTTGATTGCTAGAAAAAAGTAGGCATCTGATTCACTAATGCTCTTTAGGGAAACAAAAACTGCAAGCTTGCTCGGTCTGCCCTACATGTGACTCCAGACCAACAGCAATGCAGTTGACTCTTAACTCCCCTCTGGGTAATTAGGAATGGGCAATAAATCCTGGCCTAGCCAGTGGTGCCCTCGTCCCATAAATGAATAATAGAAAAACCCTTGAGGATAAGGGGTTTACAGAATTATAAGAAAAAAACAAAAGTGGGACCAAGCACTTTTTAAAAGAGCCAGTACAGATCTGATGGACAGAATTCTGTGCTGCAAATTTCTGTGAATAAGATGTGACAGTGCATTGAGAAATCTTAAGGCCCCAGGTTGGTACCACAAATATGTCAAAAGATGCAACATGAAGTCTTCTAAATGGATCTCGAACAGGAAGCAAGTCTAGTTCAACTGTCATTATTACCATGTGATTTAGTTTTTGAATGAAACACTGAGTTCAGTGGTCTCCCTCAGTTGCACGATGAGCAAATTCAATCCATGATTCAGCTCAGAGACAGTTCAGCAAGGAAGAACGTCCTTCAATTACTTTTAGGAACTTCGTACTATAGAGGGTGCTAATTACAAGCAGCATGGCTCCGAGTGACTGTATCACCACTCCTTGGGAAAATGTACAAGTGGGCACCAGGGGATGACTAGATTTGTCCCAACAGTGATGGCTTCCACTGTGGAATAGTCTACCAACTCTCGATGTTGGGGTTCAAACATGATCAAAGCCCTGGGGGAAGGCTGTTAAACTTAGGAGCATTTTCTGTTCTGAGGCATACCATTCTCAGGAGGACATGGACCAGAAAAACAATCTAATCTAATTTACTCCACAAAATACTTGTCTGGAATTAAGCGTCATGGTTGGGAGGGGGAGGACGCGGCTTGGATTTAGTTTTCAGACTCAAAACTCACAACTAACCCTGGCATAGACGAGAATCACATTGAGCACCAGATCATTACAAAATGGCATCTTCAATATGGAATAAGGTGCAACACAATTATTCTAAAGGAGAAAGTGAGGACTGCAGATGCTGGAGATCAGAGTCGACAGTGCAGTGCTGGAAAAGCACAGCAGGTCAGGCAACATCCAAGGAGCAGGAGAATTGACGTTTCAGGCGTAAGCCCTTCATCAGGAATCGTTATTCCTGATGAAGGGCTTATGCCCAAAACGTCAATTCTCCTGCTCTTCGAATGCCGACTGACCGGCTGTACTTTTCCAGCACCACACTATTGACAACTGTTCTAGACCTCATTCATAGAATTAGATCCCACTTACTCTGCACCATTGTGTGCCTAAGGTGATTACACTCAATCAATGTCACATGACAGAACACAACTGGCACTAGGCATCTGTTAAACATCTGTTGAACAATGAAAACATCTGCTCAATGGGTGCCTTCACTCATGCACTCGCCCATTTTGCTAACCTTGTTTTGGTATAAATTTCTCTCCTTTCCCTAACTTACAGATGAATGGTTGTGCCTCACCTGTTCCAGGTACACTGACGTTCTCAGTGCTTATTGCTGGTGTCTGGCTCAGGTTGCGTCTATGTCCGTACCGATGGGGAGCAGCAGATTCCGTGACAGCGTCTTCAGTCCCATTCATGCTTTGGCTGTTCTGTGATGGTGGAGGGGTTGGCGGTCTGGGCAGAGGGACTGGTCCAACTGGGAGTCGCCTGAAACAGGAACACAACTAGTTTTAAAAGTTGGCAATCACACAACCCATGAGTTCCCAACTCCTCCCAAGAAGCAAGACCACAATTTGATGGGTAAATCTGTCTGTTTTAAGAGTAGCTAAGTTTCAACCTGGCTCCCATCCTTTTCCATGGGTCTCCTGTTACAACAACAGACTGACATAGTATTCTATCCCATTTACTTGTTCGTTAATGAAGCATCTTAAAGACCAACAGCTCACATTCCCTTCAGCTTAACATGTCTATATTGGCTCAATGTGTCCCAGAGCACACCCCTCCCCTGCCAAATCCTTGCTCTTCTCTGTAATTTCTTACTCTCAAATATGCATTACTGATTCCTTTCACTATTGCAATTGCTTCCACCACCCTTCCAACCAGGGCATTTCAGATCATAACAACATGTAACATAATATAAACCATGATTTACATAAGTTTGTATTTTTAATCTTGAGTTGGTAACGTATGGGTTTTCTGTGTGTCTGTAGTTGATAATCAACTTGCATTTCTGCAGCCAGGGTGATTTCTTAATAAACAATTTGTAAGGGTAATTTGGTAGGTTTCTGACTATTCTGCTACTGCAACTAGTTTCTGCCCAGTTACTTGATCAACACCCCTCAATTAAATCAAACCTTTGACCTCCTGTGCAGAATTTATTCAGATAAAACTGATGAGTTTATGACTGAGATGCAATAGCTGACAGCAGAGTTAGGAATGGATGAGGTCACAGAGAGATTTGAAATGAAATAATAGAATTCATTCACTGAACCATTTTGTGTAATAAACAAATATTTGCTTCTCTCTCTTATTCTTTAGTTCTGTTAATTATTTCACAGTAAAATAGTCAACATGTAGATGACTACAGTAGTTATAGTAACCAGCTTGTAAACTCACTCACCGGGGTAAATGTGGTATCTCAAACTGATGCAGCCTTGGGATGTCCTCAGTGACATTATGGCTGGTCAATCGTGCCTCTTCCCGAGGGGAGGGGGTCAGCGTTGCGGTGGATTGCTGCCCGTATGAAGTAGCTGGGGATGATGCCTCTCCACGAGGTGGTGGGGGTGGGCCTTCATCGTCATGGGAGCCTTCCACCAAGTAGGTTCTCTCAGGGAGCGGAGGACACCATTCGTCAGCACTAGGGCTGCAAAAAGATGGGAACAATTCTTACTCTCGAGAGAGGAACAGAAGGGCAAGTATTTCTCTCATGCTCCATGTGACACTGGAATCCACACGTGTCTTGCCACTGGTGAGGAGACTCTTGGATGTCAGTAGGATCTCATAGTTGTTAGAGACGTCTGGTGATCCATTCCCAGTGATAGAAAAGCATTGAGAGAAGGGCTAACATTTTGAAAACCACAATCCCGCTCCTAACTGGCCATTGCAATATCAGTAATGGCAAAAAGGCTCATCCCACAAATTCCTACTTAAGGCAGGTGATGCCTATGAAGAAGGACACATTTATACAGCACCTTTTATAACTTCAAGGCAAAGTAACTCTTCAAGTGGACTCCCTGTAGTAATCCTAATTAAAATACAAAGTTGTAACTTGATTCTAATTTGAGTGCTTGGATCATTGACCATAAAAATCACACCTTACTATATTGTGGTTCTGTTCGCCGAGCTGGAAGTTTTTGTTGCAAACGTTTCGTCCCCTGACTAGGCAACATCATCAGTGCTTGGGAGCCTCCTGCGAAGCGCTTCCTTGATGTTTCCTCCGGTGTTTATAGTGGTCTGTCCCTGCCGCTTCCGGTTGTCTTCCAACAACCGGAAGCGGCAGGGACAGACCACTATAAACACCAGAGGAAACATCAAGGAAGCGCTTCGCAGGAGGCTCCCAAGCACTGATGATGTCGCCTAGCCAGGGGACGAAACGTTTGCAACAAAAACTTCCAGCTCGGCGAACAGAACCACAACAACGAGCACCCGAGCTACAAATCTTCGCACAAACTTTGAACACCTTACTATCCATTACCTTTACCAGTTATTTTCTTTTCAATTTTCCTGTGGATGATGATCTACTCCATCTTTACAACCTCTCTCACCATGGTTATTAATGCAAGGCCAAATGATACTGAATTCTGGCCTGCCGTGTGCCCTAGACTTATAACCTGAGGAATCCTGGTTGAGTCAGCACCAAAACCAAGGAAGATCCTCAGATCTAGGCCCAAGGGTGCGAGACCCACAGTATCTCAGAGGATTGACCTCAGAATATTTACAGTGAATACTCCCACATCACATCACACCACATACCCATACTCCAACTCTTCTTCATCCTCATACGAATCAATGTCAACACTGGGTGGAGGGGGTGGGAGTAAATCTGTCCAGTTCATGGGTGGAGCTTTCACTGGCTTGGCATTTAATTTCTGCTTCCCAGATTTCCCACCTGTGGAGGGAAAGAGCATTAGTTAGTATGTCTAGGTTTTCATTTTCATTAGTCATTGCTGGAACTGCTTCTGATTTGGATTAGTCTGAGTGCAACATATTATTCTTCTGACCCTTTGGAACTTTCATGCCAGACTTTGAACCTTCCCCTATCCTTGGTAGATGTCATAAACCCCTGAAGCCACCTTTGAAAAAAAAAACAGAATCTTCCAATTCTGCTTGGATAGGGAATGTGTCAGACAAATACAGAAATGCAAACATTTCAACTTTGTTGAAGAAATTTGTGTAAGAATAAGCTTCAAGCAAAAATCCCTGTCAATCCCCATTTCTTCCATTGTTCGGTGTAGACTAGTTGGACCAAAGAATCTGTTTCCAAGCTGTATGACTCTATAATAGTGTGCCACCTGGTGATACAAGTAGTGATATAGGTGAACAACAAATATAACTTTGACAAGAAACAAGTGCCTGAAGAACATGACAGTATGGGACATGCTGCATGTATAATATAGAGTTCAACTGACCTTATTAATTTTTAAGGACTGGCATGAAGTTTGTTTGCAGTAATCAAAGTTTAAGTGATGTTTAACTCCAAAGGTCTGGAAAGTTTGATTCAATTTTGTGGAATGTTAAGCTTAGGGACAGGTGTATGAATACCCTCAGGCAGGTCAGCACAATATTGGATGTCTTGAAAATGCATTAAGGTAGACAAGTCTCCTGTCCCAGACGGGATCTATTTCAGGATAATATAGGGGACAAGGGAAGAAATAGCCGGGCCTTAACAGATATTTTTTGCATCCTCTTTGCCTCAGGCGAGATTCCAGAGGACTGGAGAATGGCCAATATTTTCCTTTGTTTAAGAAGGGGAACAGATAATCTCGGTAATTACAACCATTGGGTCTGACGTCAGAGGTTGGAGAAGATACTAAGAGATAGGATTTATTCGCATTTGGAAGCAACTGGACTTGTTAGTAATAGATAACATGAGTTTGTAAAGGAAGCTCATGTCTCACTAACTTGATCTAGTTTTTTGAGGAGGTGACAAGAATGATTAATGAGGGAAGTGCAGTGGATGTTTTCTACATGGACTTTAGTAAGACATTTGATAAGATACCTCATGGCAGGCTGGTATTAAAGGTAGAGTCTCATGGGATCCAGGGTGTGTTATCTAGATGGATACTGGCTTGGTTATAGAAGACAGAGAGTAGCAGTTGAAATGGAGCTCAGTAACTAGTAGTGTTCCGCAGGGATCAGTGCAGGGACCTTTGTTATTTGTAATATATACAACAAATATATACAATTTGTCTGATTAGTAGTTTGCAAATGACACCAAAATTGATGGAGTTGCAGATAGTGAGGAGGATTGTCAATGGATACAGTGGGACATAGATCTGTTTCAGATTTAGAGTCATAGAGATGTACAGCACGGAAACAGACCCTTTGGTCCAACCCGTCCATGCCGACCAGATGTCCCAATCTAGTCCCACCTGCCAGCACTCAGCCCATATCCCTCCAAACCCTTCGTGCTCATATACCCATCCAGATGCCTTTTAAATGTTGCAATTGCACCAGCCTCCACCACTTCCCCTGGCAGCTCATTCCATACACATACCACCCTCCGAGTGAAAAAGTTGCCCCTTAGGTCTCTTTTATATCTTTCCCCTCTCACCCTAAACCTATGCCCTCCAGTTCTGGACTCCCATGGGAGTCTGGTGAGCAAGGTTAGATCTCACAGAACACAGGGAGAACTCACCATTTGGATACAGAACTAGCTCGAAGGTAGAAGACATAAGGTAGTGGTGGAGGGCTGTTTTTTAGACTGGAGGCTTGTGACCAGTGGAGTGACACAAGGATTGGTGTTGGGTCCACTACTTTTCATCATTTATATAAATGATTTGGATGTGAGCATAACAGGTATAGTTAGTAAGTTTGCAGATGACACCAAAATTGGAGGTGTAGTGGAGAATGAAGAAGGTTACCTCAGATTACAACAGGATCTTGATCAGATGGGCCAATGGGCTGAGAAGTGGCACATGGAGTTTAATTTAGATAAATGAGAGGTGTTGCATTTTGGGAAAGCAAATCTTAGCAGGGCTTATACACTTAATGGTAAGGTCCTAGGGAGTGTTGCTGAACAAAGAGACCTTGGAGTGCAGGTTCATAGGCCCTTGAAAGTGGAGTTGCAGGTAGATAGAATAGTGAAGAAGACGTTTGGTATGCTTTCCTTTATCGGTCAGAGTATTGAGTACATGAGTTGGGAGGTTTTGATGCGGCTGTACAGGACATTGGTTAGGCCACTGTTGGAATATTGCGTGCAATTCTGGTCTCCTTGACTATGCACAATCAGATCATTAACAACCTGATGTCTATTTATCACATCCCTTTGTAACGGTCTCTGGCATCATCCCCACTATTGATGTAAAGTTTCTGTTTCTGCTGTTGATCCCTTCTTAAACAATGGGGTGACATTTGCTACCTTCCAATCCATTGGAATAATTCCAGAATTTGCAGCTACATCCACCTTCTGCAATTCTCTGGGATTTAGACCATCAGATCCTGGGCGAAAATGAGGACTGCAGATGCTGGTGTTAGAATCGAGAGTGTGGTGCTGGAAAAGCACCACAGGTCAGGCAGCACCCGAGGAGTAGGATAACCGACACCTTGGGCAAAAACCCTGATGAAGGTTTTCCTGCTCCTTGGATGCTGCCTGACCTGCTGTGCTTTTCCAGCACCACATTCTCATCACGTCATGGGGTCTTTCCACTTGCAGCCCCATTCTTTTCCTTGCAATCTTATAAATGCTGATTTCCTTCAACTTCCCCTTTTTGCCTCATCACTTGGATCTCTAGTTCTGGGAGATTTTTTGTATCTTCATCAGTGAAAACAGACAAAAACAAAATCATTCATCTTCTCTGCCATTTCTCTATTTCTTATTACAAATTCTCCTCACTCTGCCTGTCATTCATTTTAGTGGAACATCCCATTTTTATGTACTTATCGACACTTTTACAGTCTTTTTTTTATGTTACTTGCTAGATTGCATTCATATTGTATTCTTCCTTATTACTTTCTTTGTTACATTCAATAAACCTCTCAATCCTCTGCTATTACAGGCAACTTTACAGGTCCTTTCTTTGACACCTAGACAAAGCTGAACTTCCTTTGCTAGTCACAGCTGACTGAGCTTTATTTGAGTTTTTGTACCTTGAAGGAATGTATTTGCTGCAAATCATGAAGTAGATCTCTATCCATTGCCCATGTAAAGTTATGTCTTTTAATGTATTTTCCCAATCCACCTCAGCCAATTTGCATTCCACTCTTTCATAAGTTCCCTTATTCAAATGTAACATCCTTGCTTCAGAATGAACTATCTTACTTACAAACATAATGTGAAATTCTTCAGATTGTGGTCACTCACCTGTAAATGTTCTGTGATATAAAGATGGTTAATTATTTCATAAATCTTTTCATAATGTAAAATAGCCTCTCGTTGGCTCCTTCTGATCTTGAAAACCATTCTTACAAAACTCCAGAAACTCATCCTCCTGTTTTAGTGCTCAGTTGGTTTACCCAGTCTATATACAGCTTGAAGTCATCCATGATAAATGTGCTGCTCTCATTTCCTGATTAATTCCATGTCCCACATGACTGCTGCTATTTAGTAGCCTATAAATAAATCCAATCAATGTCTGCTGCCCCATGTTGTTTCTTACTTCAACGCAAACAGATTCCACATTTTATTTCTCTGATCTGAGATCCTCCCTTACTAATGTATTGATCCTATCCCTAGGTATCATCACTACTCTCTCTCCTTTCTCTTCTCTTTCCTTTTTAAACATCATGTATGAAAGGAAAGTAATAAATAGACTTACTCTCTTTTTGTTTAAGAAAAAAATGCCTGGATAATTTGGTCCACTTTAAAACATAAGTTAGTTTGGGTCCAGGAGGAAGTTGTACAAAGGAGAGGGATAATTTTTAAATTGTTGCCAATGACCAATGGGCTGCATTAATAAAGAAGGGGAGCTATTTACATGGGAGCTTAATGGTTTGGAGTATCCCTTCTGAAATCAGAACAAATTAGCGAACCGTGGTCTGGGTCCGGTCGTAACAAATAATCATGTGTTTGAAGACCTGATCCAAGATCTACAGACATACATGAACACAACATATATATAACAAAGCTCTCTCACACACAACACAAACAAACCAACAAACAAAACAGGAATGCACCAACAAATCTCGAGCAAGCAGCTCACACATGAAACAGACACAGAAAAATGCACAACACATATGGGTATCCATAAATGCAGACATAATTAATGTATTTACAGTATCCCCTCAAATACTCCCAGAGTATTCCTGTCTCGCAAAGTTTCTCAGTTGATTTTCAAGTGTAGACCTTCCTTTTAAAGAAGAGACAGCCAGACTGCACTGAAAGGGACAGAGACAGGAATTACATTGGTGGATGGTCCTGCTGTTTAGGTTGGAATGAGACCCATTATGTCAGATGAGGTCATTCTGTTAGATTAGGTGAGGTACACTAACTGCTAAAAAGATGGATATTTGACCCACAAGTGAGGCCGAGAGGCCAAGAAAAGCCCTAGGTAATTTTTGGAGTCCTTGTTTTCTGATACATAGCAGGTTATTTACTTGAAATTGTGCTCTATATAAAGTGCAGCAGGCAACTCAACCTCATCATCATTGTTCCTGATGTGTTTGTCCCATCCATGGAGCCAATTCAACAGTGTATAACTAAAGTCAGTCAGAGCCAGAATCGGAAGGTTTGATCGAATCAAACTGAATTAGCTAGGAGGCTCCCTTTCTTGCAAAACACAGTAGACGTTATCTGAAATATTAATTTTGTGTCTGGAGATCAATAGATTACATACTGCCGAGGGCAATGTGAGCTAAGGTGAATGGATGGGTGAAATTAAAATACAGATCAGACATTGAATAGTAAACAGACTTGAGAGGCTGAATGGCCTATTTTCCTACAGCCTGACTACAAAGCTGCATTAGCAAAAGCAATTCAAACCATAGCACCTCTACAGTGTGGAAACAGGCCATTCAGCCCATCAAGTCCATTCCACCCCTCCAAAGAGCATCCCACCCAGACCCAACCCCCCACCCATGTAACATTGCATTTCCCCTGGTTAATCCAACTAGCCTGCGCACTATAGGCAATGTAGCATGGCCAATCTACCTAACTTGCAAATTTTTGGACGGTCAGAGGAAATCAAAGCACCCGGACTCAGACACACAGAGAATGTACAAACTCCACGCAGACAAGGTGGAATTGAACCCAGGTCCCTGGTGCTGCGAGGCAGCAGTGCTAAACACTGATCCACTGTGCTGTCCTAGAATTGTCTGTGTGTACAGTTGGAGAATGTACAAGGAGCTAGAGAAATGGTGCAAGGGATCTTAATTAAGTAAAACATTTTGAACAGTATTGCCAGCTCCAATCCATTGAAAGAAATTGAAAGCAAATTGTTCAGCTTACCAAGTGCAGCAGTAGGATATCCAAGATGCCTCAAACTGGCACATGAATACTTTTTCTCCTTCTGATATAATGGTTCCAACACTCTAATTTCAGTTAAAAATCAGTTTAATGAAATGGTGCCAAACATCTTACCAGCTTCTAACCTCCCACGTTCGGGCTGTGAGTACTGGGCATTGGAAGGTCCGGGCTGAAGACCCCAGTGCCCATTGACAGGGTCCGTTGTGTATTGGTTCTGAACACCAAGTGGCACCACAGGCGTGCTGGCATATAATGTGGTCTGCTGAGGTGGGAATGCCCCATTGAATGTGCGCATTTCATCACTGGCAGAGTCGATGGTGCTGTAGATGGGGCCATCTGATACCATTGTTCCAAAGTTCTCCGTCTGGGCAATATAGTTGGAAATGCCAGCATCTGGACAGAAATATACAGCAGAAAAGACAATCAAACTTAAAGAGGTTCGTCGACCAAGTTTATAGACAGCATAGGTTAAAATAGCATAGAATGTTCACCAATAATTTATTTAGCTTTTCTTAATCTGAATGCCCTAAAAATGTTTGAGTCTATAAGAACCCACCAAGTTGGTACCTCAGATTATTTTCACTTGATGGATCTCATTGACAAGGCCAGCTAATGTTGCCCATCTCCAAGTGAATCCTGAACTGAGAGAAATATAGAGGGCAGTTAAAGGACAGATTGCTGAAGGTCTGGTGTCACCACAGCAGGTAAAGATGACAGATATCCTTCTCTAAACAACATCAGTGAATCCGATGGGATTTTACAACCACCACCGAGAGTTGTCTTGGTCACCATCACTGAGGCAAATTTTCAATTCTCAAATTTTTAACATCAAATTTCCTGCCACTGTCTTGCAGATGATCTGCAGAACAGGACTGCATTCCAAATGTGCTGGAAGCAAGCTTTTACTCAGGCTTAACCTGCTGTGCTGTACTGAGAGGAGAGTGCATCATTTGGTGTTCATGTCAAGATATATCTAAATTCTGTCCACTCCAGCATTTCCTGTGGCATGTTAATGATAAGAGAGGTTGTTCATGCATCTTCTGGTCAGCATAATTCCCTTGCATTAATAAGATTCGTTAGTTCCCCAGTTGACTAACTGTCTGAAGTTCTGGTGTGCAAAATGCCTGCTCAGATGGAATCACAGAGTTCTTATAGTACAGGAGGAGCCAATTTGTTATATCATGTCTGCACTGGTTCTCCCAATGAACAATTCACCTTGTGCCATATTCCTGTGATTGTATTTTTGATCTTTTCCCTTCTAAATACTTAACATAACAGTAAATGCACACGAACACAAGTTGTCTATATGTAGTGTATCTAAGTGTCTGAATGAAGTGACATATCATAATGCATGCAGGTTCTTTATGCATCCGGGCTTGGATCGGCAGATAACTGGTTCTTGCATTCCAACTTTCATTTTATCTTTATTATTGAGAAAGAAACCTCGGCCCTAATACTATCACATGAGAAAGAGAGAGAGAGAGAGTGAAGTGTGTATAATGTTGGGAAGGCGTAAATAATTGTAAATTGGGAACATTTCTCCAATGTGCCCTTAGGTATTGGGGCTTTTCATTAGCATATTTAAATTGGATTCCTACAGTACAGTTGGGAGCCTGAATCCAATTTAACAATTGACAGCTGGATTTCCCCGGGCTCTGGAAAACCAGCAGCAAAATGTAGCCAGGAGCTGATGGCCCTACAAGAAAAATGCCTCCTTGTCCCTATGTTGGTGTGCTCTCCGGTATTCTGCACACAGCCTTTACAAATCTGCTGCCAGTGGCCTGTACTTGGCACTTTGCCATAGCATCTCATTCAAAAATAGGAATTCAGGACAGATGGGCCTTTGATGTGGTCATGCAATAGTTAGTTTACTGGCTCCATTATCTAGAGGTCTAAATTAATCTAGTAGAACACTGAACATTTACTGCAGTGGTTTGAGAATTGGAATGTAGTTCAAAACATTTGAAAACAAAATGTTAGTATCATTAAACCCATCAGATTGCAGTAACAGCTTAACCAATTGACTACAGTTCTTTGGGGAAGGTAACATTAAGCTCTTAACTGGCCCAGCCTACTCTTGATTCCAGTCCCAATACAGTTGGCTTGTAACTGTCCTCTGGAGTGGCCACACAAGCCACTCAATTATACCAAACTGCTGAAGCCTTGGGTCACACCAGCTTCAAAGAGCAATTAGAGATGGACAATAAATGCCAACTTTGCCAACGACAACCATATTCCAAAACCAAATTTTAAAAGGCTTGCTACAGCAAAATGTCCTCACATATGGCATCAATTCTGTTCGACTAATTATCTCTTGATTGACAGCCTGATTTGGCTGTACATCATTTCATTGATTTCTTGAGAAAGGGGGCATACAGTTATGATTCCTCGCTCCCACTGGGGAGTTATGCCCGTAGGCTGCACAATTCAGAAAATCAAAAAGGTGACATGCTGATGTGACCAGCAGTCCCAGTGATTACGGTTTCCATCACTCTCCCTGTGGTACCACTTACACAGCACCAAAACCCTGGAGAGTATTCAACACCCAGGGCCAGAAATGGGTGTTGACAGATAGACCCCCTGCCCTCGTGTGCACTTGCCAAGGTTCACTCACCATTGTAGAAGCGCTCTGTAGCTTCATGCTTTGCCACACAGGAGCTGGCAGTAGGTTCCTTTCCATTCCCATTCCTCATCAGGTTGGAGGCTGGCCACGAGTCTGCCAGCCAGGGGTAGTTGGTGACGTTTGCATTTAGCATTCCTGGTCTAAGGGAGACATCAGGAAGTGAACATCACAGCTTGGTTCAATAATTACAAATCTCAGTAGATTTGTTTTTAAAGGAGCTGATTGGAGCTTACCTGCTGCTTGAGATGCCCGAGGTCTCTGCATGTGGAAAAGCTACTGCATGAAAACAAACACTAGTTAAAACTTTACAAGACACTGTATTGTTAAGTCAGAGTGAAGGTACAGAATAATTAGACTGGAAAAAGATCATTGCATGCAGCCTATTATAATGCGGAGAAAGTGAGGACTGCAGATGCTGGAGATCAGAGCTTAAAAATGTGTTGCTGGAAAAGCGCAGCAGGTCAGGCAGCATCAAAGAAACAGGAGAATCGATGTTTCGGGCATAAACCCTTCTTCAGAATGTGGCTCCACTATAATGTGGCCTTGCACAGTAACCCCCACGTCTCTAGTACAGCTGCTTTCTGGAAGAAGCAGGAAGAAAAATCTGTCATCAATTCACGAAAAACGTGGAGCATTTCCTTTCAAAATTCCAAAGGGAATCAAAAAAACGTTAAAGCATCTGTATTGGTGCAACAAACTCATTCATAAAAAATGACGATGCCAGGGATGAGAAACTGCTCTTCTTTAAGAAGAAGAGCCCCAACTTCTCCAGTCTTTCTCCAGAAGAGAAGGTTGAGAGAAGATTTGTTAGAGCTGTTCAAAATTTGAAGGGGTGGGGATCAGAGTTTCCTTTAAGCTGAAGGGCCATTTGGCGGCCCCTCTGAGATTCTCTGCATTCTGCCTGGCATGATCAGTGTGCCAACATGTTGACATCCAGATTCAGAACATGCTGCCATGTGTGGACCTCAGGAAGTGCACACAACAAAAATAAAATGAGGGGCAGCGTTGGTCTGGACAGCATAGAAGCAAGGAACCTGTTCCCAAGGATTGAGAATCAGGGAGCACAGGTCTGAAGTGATTCACACAGGATCAATGTGAGCATGAGGCAAAATCATAGAATCATGCAGTACATAAAAGGCCCTTCAGCCTGTACTGCCAAAAATATACTACTTACACTAGTCCCACTTTCCCTCACTAGGCCTCTAGCCTTGAATGTTATGATACTTGAAGTGCTCATCCCAAGTACTTTTTAAAAGATGTGAGGTTTCCATCGCAACTACCATCCCAGGCAGTACATTCCAGACCCACCATCTCGTGGCTGAAAAGGGTTTCCCACAAATGTCCAATAAATGCCTGCCTTTTGTTTGAAAATCATGCCTCCTTGTTTCTCATCCCTCGACTGAGTGGAACGGCTGTTTTCTATCCGCCCTTTCCACACTCTTTGTAATCTTATACACCTCTATTAAGTACCACCGTCAACCTTCTCTGCTCTAAAGAAAACAACCAGAGTTTATCGAGCCTTTCTTCATTTTTTTAAAAAGTATTTTTTAATACTAAAGTTCTGTATTATCAAATGGCTATGCGAATGCCTGAGACTAAAATATTATGAGACAGCAAGTGCTTCAGATCAAGATTGTACTGCCCGAGAATGTGATGGGGAAAATTTTCAAACACAACTGGATGATTTAACTGGATTTTGCAGAAAGGTAAACTGGATGTTACATTTCTTACATTATAACCGTGAGGCTGCTTCATAAGTGCATCACTCCCTGAAAACCACATTGGGCTGCCCCACAGTCTTGTAAGGTACTACGTAAACTCAAATCCAAATTTCATATATCATGGAGCAGTCCATAACGCATTACAATAGTAAAAGGGTTACTTCTCATGCTTTTCATCTTCTTGTTTCTCTTGCAAGGCTCTAACATTAGCTGTAGGTAAGAGTTGCAAACCTTACAGTTGACTTTTGAGCAAAACCAGGCGCTTTTAAATTGGGAAGCCAAGTCAAAGAGGTCACATATTCAGACGTTGGACTGTCCCTCATGCAGGGGCACACCTGTTCTTCGGGGAGCATGCCCCACTCTGCAACAGGCAGCTAATTTTCTGGCATGTACTCCTGATGGATGTAGCTCCACATTGATAACTCAAGTTCGCCAGGAGGCCTGTTGGATTTTGTGCCTGTAATTATTACGATGGATTTTCCTCTTTCTTTACAGCTGAGGAATGCTCAATTCTCAGGCTCAGAAAGGAGGAAAATGGCTTGACATCTGTGACTTTCCATCCAAGTACTGAATTACCCCAGCATTTTTGAGAACTGGCCCGTGGTAGCTCTAGACTGATAATACCCATTCCCCTAGCCTTTCTCAAAGCACCCCCATACAGCATCAACATGCAGGGACAGTTCTAAAAGCTGATAGTTTTTGATGAGAGACTATATAGACCTCTTTTTCAATATAGTTATTTAGTGTTTTAATTTCCTATTATATATTCAATATTTATAACAGACTTGACAATGTGCTTTTTGACAGCTGAATTGCTTGGGCTGGCAAATTGGAAAAGGTCCATATTTGGACACCCCTGTATTCTAGAAGAGTGATCGTCTGTAATGAAAATCACTACATTTCCATTTTTTTGGTGTCTGGACCCAGCCAGATTGATCCACGTTAATTTATTTCTCTTTTTTTTTGCTTACAGCAGTTCTTTGAAAAGAAAATCCATTTTATTGACCAGCCCTCTCTGCAAGGTTGACAGGCAACCATTTTCTCATCAGCTTTCCAAACAGTTCAGCTCTCCCAGCCTATACTTAATGCAGCATCACAAGGGTGTACAATATACTGAATAAAATTGATCTGGCTGACGGCTACCATTCTGGATAAATCATTTAATTTAAAAAGACAGCCAGGAATTAGTTTGCAGCTCTTTTAATAGGAGTGCACTGAACCTTTGCAGTTGAGGTAATTTTGTTGTGTCTGTTACAAAGAAAAAGCTCATCTGAATGTTGCTGAGCAAAAGCTGGGTAGAGTGATGCATTTATTGAATGCCTATGACCTTTGGAGCTTTGCTTTACTTCACAATCACAATCTTTGTACGTCTGCAGACCACAAGGAAATGTTTCAAAGTATCAGAGAATTGAAAACGGTGCATAACATACCTGCTGGCGTGTATGCAAAGGAAGCTGTGAAAGAAAGAGGAGAGAAAGAGGATGGTCAGCAAATACAATCAACACTTCAAACTCACTGTATCACCAAAGCCATGCTGTTAACTGGCCATATTCCTAAGGGAGCACCTTTAGATATTGCCTCTGATCGAGCTCTTCTGGTTCAATCTGAGCCTGAGCTCTGGGTTCGAATGCTGCTTTGGGACTTGATGGCCACAGGTGGCCACTGTAATGTGGCCAGCAACCAACCTGATAATCCTTCCAATAAACCTGCACTGGTGGTAAGAGCGGGAGAGTTCACTGGTCAGTCAGTATAGCAGCCTCTCCATCTTAAAAGACTCAACATGTAAGGTCTTGCCACCATCTATACTCTATGCAAGAAACCTCAGCGCTTCTGATCTCTCACGACAAGGCGAGTTCCTAATCATTATAAAACTGTTGGGACACAGATTGAGTGAACACACTGAGGGTTTGAATCTGGACCAAACGTAAATGAATTTATGTTGTTTGAGCAAAGGTAGGGTCATATGGGAGGAAAAAAAACAAAATTTCTGACAAGCATTTTTTTTAAAACTGAAGAAAGAATTTGCAGCCCCAACAATGTAGTGTCCTGTGCTGGATAATTCATCAATGGGGCAGTGCCCGAGATCCCCCACATCTCAAGATTCTTCATTTGGCTGAGCTCTAGGAGGAAAGGTGATTGTGAGGGGAAATGGAGCACTTGTATCCTGAGGCAGTCTGTTTGAGCAGTTTCCTCACCATTGACTGCGCTGAAGCATGGCAGCTAAGAGGAAACAATAACAATTTCTTCCCCTGACATTGCCCATGGTGGCTAGTGCTTGTAATTTGTTCTTTGTGTAGTAAGTCAACTGGGTCTTTTGATGGTATGTTTACAAAAAAAAAAGCTTTTTCAAGTTGAAAATGTGTTTCTGGACAAGCGAACAGTCCAGAAGGGAATGATGATGCTTGGGCGAAGCAATATACAATCTAGTGACAATGACCATACTTTCAATTACCAAAGGCCTATGCTCTGGAATTTCCTTCCTAAGACACGTGGGACAGAAGTAGGCCAATCAGCCCATCGAGTCTCTCCTGGCATTCAATGTGATTGGGGAATGTCTGATAATCCACAACTCCACTTTCCTGCCTTTACCCCATAATCTCTTCACCCCTTAATTCCCTTGTTGATTAAAAATCTGTTTATCTCAGTTTGAATATATTTAATAACCCAACCTTGACAATTCTCTGCATTAAAGAATGTCAGGGATTCACTACCCTTTGAGTGAAGAAATTCCTTCTCATCATGGTCTTAAATGAACAATCCCTTACTCTAAGATTAAGATAGACAATGGCCTGGTGATATTAACACTAGACTATTAATTCAGAGACTCGGGTAATGTTCTAGGGACCCTGGTTCAAATTCTGCTATGATAGATGGGTGGAATTTGAATTCAATAATAATTTGGAAATAAGAATCTAATGATGACCACAAAGCCATTATTGATTGTCAGGAAAAACCTATTTGGTTCACTAATGTCCATTTGGGTAGGATACTGCCATCCTAACCACACGTCTAGCCTACCTGTGACTCCAAACTCTCAGAAGCATGGTTGACTTTTGACTGCCCCCTGGACAATTAGGAATTGGCAAAACAAAAATGCTGGCCTAGCTAGTGATGCCCAGATCCCATGAATAAATTAAACAAAGATTGTAACAATGGGTGCTAGACTTTCCCACAAGGGAGCGAACTTACTGTATCTATATGGTCAAGTCCCTTCAGAATCTTACATCTTTCAATAAGATCCCATCTTTACATCTTTCAATAAGCTGAGCCTTCATGTGCAGCATGTCAACAGGAGGAGGAGGACATGCCGTCAGGAGTGACCCCTGCTGTTGGAGACAGATTCTGGGTTTGGGAAGTGGATTCTGGGTCGGATGGCAAACTCTGGGAACAGCCCCAGCATTGGGGGCCGCCCCTGTTTTGTGAGTGGACTCTACCTCATGAGTGGACTCTGTCTTGGAATGGACACTGCCCCTCGCTGATTGCACTGTTCTCTTATGTGTATACCGTGTTGGCACTGTATCTTATTGTGTAGGTTGTGATTGAATTATGTTTCTATATGTGCATTGCATTTTGTGTATCTCTGGGGAGAGTTTATTCCGCTGGGGGTGCTGATGTGAGAGTTTCGTTTTACACACTGTTTTGGCTGTTTGCTGTACATTTTTATTTGGAGTATTGAGATGTGGTTTACTCCACTGATTCAATGTATTGCTTTTCCTGTTGGTTATAGGGGACTTTAGGCGTTTGTTTTCGGGATCCCGTTTCTTTGTAGCTTTTTTGACTGTTAACTATTAGTGTGCCATGTGGTTGTCAATTTGTATAACCCTGAACAAACAAAAAAGCTAGGAGTTAAGAATCTCCTCAGTTCAGGGACTGACCAGTGTACTGTATACAAGTAAATAAAGGATGGCTTAGTGACAGGAACTGGACTCTGAGCAGTTATTTCAAGCTATTGTTTTCAAATTCATCCAATTCATGTATGAATCCAAAGTTCTTTATTTGGTGAATTGCTCAGGGTCTCAAGCAGGCACTGCTCGACAATTCTTAAAAAAAAAGAAAAAATATATAACCAAGAGATAAGAATTTCCTCAGTTGAGGGCTGATTCCAAGCTGGCTGGCTACAGCCAGTGTTACTGTGCACTAGTAAATAAAGGGTGACTTGGTTAAAAAAAAAATAACCAGGAGATTTAGAATTTCCTCAGTTCAGAGGGCAAACTCTGAGCTGGCTACCTATAGCTAGTGTACTGTGCACAAGTAAGTAAAGATTGACTTGGTGATGGGATACTGGCTTCTGAGCAGTTATTTCATCTCTCTGCTGCTTCTTTGGGATGTTGCTTAAGGAGGTAGGTTTTAACTACATGTCCTTTTGTGGATTGGTTTTCAAATTTTGTCTGATAACATTTCTAAGCAGGGTTTTAGGGTGATTTGCTAGATTAACGCTGCTGAACAAATGAAATGTGCTGTTGTTATTCTGCCTTTCCCCCTTACCAGTGAAATGACTGAGTTCTTTCCTTTTCTTTCTGCGGCAGTACAGCCACACGCTGAAGCCCATCAAAATCACCCAGCACGCTCCCCCAATGCCAGCGATGAATGCTGGCTGTTTGACTACATCTGTGATTTGCTCTGCCAGACTGACATTCTCATTGTCCTCCACAGGAACCGGCTCCTGGTCTGAAGTTGGATCTGGGGAGAGTGGGCCAGATTAGATAAAAGTGAAGAAATATACGTGAAATAAAGTACAATCAGGATAGAAATTTATCTTGAAGAGCAGCACATAATGAATTGCTTGTTTATTTTTAATGACTGTCCAAAATAAATTTTTTGTCTCGCTGCTTATCATGCAATGTTATCCCTCTCCCCGTTGTTTAGGAAATCCTTCATTCAATACTCCCTAAACAAAAACAAAGAACTGCAGATGCAGAAAATCCGAAACACAAATAGAAAGCGCTGGAGAAACACAGCAGATCTGGCAGCATCTGTAGGGAGGGAAACAAAGTTAGCATTTCTGAATCCAATAACACTTTGTCAAAAGAGAACTGCTTTTTAATGTTCCTTGTTCCTATGCCAATGCTGATGTATGAGGCAACACCGTCACTGAAGGCTTATTGAGCCACTGAATCTCTGCTGCTGACTTGTGGAAGTATTCTTGATCTCCACCAAGCACCTCAATCAACACAGGCAGATCAGATCAGGTCAGGTCAGACCAGAGTTTGGCCAGTGAGGGGAATGAGTGGATCCTAACAGGCTTCAATCAGATTGATTAAAACAGTGCACTCAGCTGGAGGGAATGAAGTGGCGAGCTAACCCAGAGGATTAAAGAAATTGATCGGTTAAATAGAGGGAAACTAAATCCTCTTTGTGGGAGACTCTAGATTATTAAAATTAGAGCTGGGCCAATCAGGGTGATGTAGAAATCCAACATATTTTCCATCTAAAGCAGAGTATTTCAAAACTATGATTAATAGTTCTTGCTCATCAAGAATGTTAAGGCTTAACAGGAACAAAGGCAGGTCAATGCACTTACAATCCAAATGATCAAATTGAATAGAGTCATAGAGTCAGAGAGATGTACAGCATGGAAACAGACTCTTCGGTCCGACCCATCCATGCTGACCAGATATCCCAACTCAATCTAGTCCCAGCTGCCAGTACCCGGCCCATATCCCTCCAAATCCTTCCTATTCCTATACCCATCCAGATGCCTTTTAAATGTTGCAATTGTACCAGCCTCCACCACTTCCTTTGGCAGCTCATACATTACATGTACCACCCCTCAGCATGAAAAAGTTGCCCCTTAGGTTTCCGTTACATCTTTCCCCTCTCACCTTAAACCTATGCTCTCTCGTTCTGGACTCCCTCCTGCAGGGAGGAGACTTTGTCTATTTATCCTATCCATGATTCTCATGATTTTATAAACCTCTATAAGGTCACCCCTCAGACTCCGACACTCCAGGGAAAACATCCCCAACCTATTCAACCTTTCCCTTTGCTCAAATCATCCAACCCTGGCAACATTCTTGTAAATCTTTTCTGAACCCTTTTCTAATCTGAACCCTTTCAAGTTTCACAACTTTCTTCCGATAGGAAGGAGACCAGAATCGCATGCAATATTCCAAATGCCTCCTATTCCAGTGAGGATGCATTCCAACCTCATTCAATAATTCCTACAGTGATGCAGCTCCGTGCAGGGATGATGCGATGAACTGGAGATATAAAGCCATGGCCCCATCGCTGCACTAGGTGAAAGGATTTGAAATGATTGTCTAATATGCCTTTGATAAATAATTCTCTGTAAAGTGATGCATCAAACTGGGCAGCGCAAGAGCTTCCTGCTGAATACAGCTTCACACTGCATCGTGTTTATAAGCTAATCTACCAAACATTAAAAATATATTTCATTGCTTGTTTGTGTTTGGTGTTGCTATGGTCTCAGTGGTGTCCAAGTTGTCATTAGTTTCTATGGTGCTCGTAATTTCTGACTCAGTTACACTCTGAGGAATTGTTTGAATCACAGCAGCTCCAGGAACTTGAAAGAATGAGTCACACGTCACGCAACCATATATTCAACTGTCCAAGAATCTTACAGCACACAAGGAGGCCAGGCAGTCCATTGTATCTGTGGCTGCTACCTGATTAATTCTACACCCACTGCTTTTCCTCTGGATAGTTTTTTTAATGTTAATGAGTCTGTTGCCAACACAGTTGCAGGGACACAGTCAGTGCCCAGTCAGTTGCAGAGGATGACATGTCACTGCTAGACCTGCCTCTTCTCGCACCAAAGTTTGGGACCATCTATCACATTGAACAACTCAAAAACATTTCAAAACTGCAAAACAAATCAAATGCCCTGTCTTTCAAATGATTATATAATGTGCAGAATCTTAAAATACTGCGTGATCTTACTCTTCCCATCTTATATCATGGGTCAGGATTGGAATTTTCGTGGAATTTACTGCAGCAATGAGACAAGTGCCAATGGGGCAGAGATCTGAATGCCAGTGAACCGAATAGGACTGTCAGTTACACGCTGGATTGAGCTGGGGGGTGAATTCAGAGCTAGATGAGGTGCTTGGTGAGATTAGTGAGATGGTTAATGCGGCAATTAGTTTGCAAGTTAATGGAGTGGTTAAAGGTGTGATTATTAGGCTGGTTAGTGAGATGATTTCTGATGATTTTGGATAACGGGGTGGTTGGCTGAGTGGTTAGTAATTTGGTTTCATGGATAGTTAGCGAGATGGTGAGTGGGATTGTTAATGGGGTAGTTAATGGGGTGTTAAATTGATTACTGGGGTATAGTTAGTGTGGAGATTGGGGTAGTCAGTGGAGAGATTAATGGGTGAGCAAGCCAACTGCTGAGGCAGGCTGTACATGTAGATATGGATGGAATGGGTGTTGCCTTCCTGTTCCAAACACAATGATGAGTACTATAACTCCCTCAGCAGCAGCAGATACACCCTTTTAACAAGATACTCAATTCCCTTTTGAAAGTTCTAAGTGAATCTGCATCCACTGCCCATTCAATCTGTCAATTTGTAGGGCATTACAACTTCACAAAAATATATTCTTCTCCCTTTTTCTAGTTATCTTAAACCTGTGTGTTATGGTTATCAACCTTCCAGCCACTAGGAACAGCTTCTCCCTCTCTTCTTTATCAAAATCCTTTATGATTTTGAACAGCTCTGTTGACTCTCCCTTACTCTAAAAGAGAGTTGTTGAATGTTTTCAGTTTTTGTTCTTCTATGTCCAGCTCACTACTTGGAAGGGACCAGGCATTTCCCTTCAAGGAGTAACTGAAATGACTGGCAACTGAGAATTCAGTCAGAGCAGTAGGTCACGGAATGATCCATATCATCTTCATGTGTCAAGTTGCTGGCTGAGTAAGTACAAACAAAGCAGTCAAGAAACAACTGAATCAATTTATAATTCAGTCAGAAGAGAATTACTGGTAGTGAGAAGACGACAAATTGCCTGATTGTGATCTGGAATAGAACATTAGAGGATGGAATGAGCTGAATAGGCTTTGTATTTACACTATATGAGCCCTATTTGCCATAATCAAGATGCCCTCCCTCCTTTAGTGCTGGCAATCTGAGTTTTGCTACAGACGGTTGCACAAATATTGCTCACAGGGGCATGAGAGCCCTAAATCTAGAAGTCCTGGTCCTAATTCAGACTGTTGCCATTCTTGCCAGAGGGTGTGGAGAGAGAAGGGGATAGGATGTGATGCCTGCAAATTGTAATCTCAAACCTGGAATGGTTATTTGAGCTCAGCACTGAATTCAAATGGAACTAATCTTAAACAGAGGAAGAGTATGTGACTATTCTTCAGAGGAGATGTGAATGTGTGTAAAAAGCTGGATAAGGTTTCTGAAACTGTCAAGTTATTTAAATCCTCTGCTCTTTAAATGCTGGGTGAAAAACATAGCTCTTATGAAATGTCATTCAATGTATTACTCTGCTGCAATGATAGAGCTTTGCATAACTTGAACTATCACTTTAAGACGGCACCCAACTCCAAAGGTTTGAGTGCACGATCTAGGTGGATTCTCCAGTGTTGAAAGAGTGCTACACTATTGGAGATGTCATATTTAGGATGAAAAGCCCCCATCTTTCCTCTCAGCTAGATGTAAAAGATTGCTTTGCACTCGTTGAAGAGAGGTTGGAGAGTTCTCCCTTGTGTTTTTGTCAATATTTATCCCTTAACCAAGAGCAAAATCAAATTATTTGGTCATAACTACCTTGTTATTTGTCAGACCAAGGCTGCCACACATCCTACATTACAATTGTGACTGCTTTTCTATAATTATTTCACTGGTTTAAAAGTGCTTTGGGACATCTTACATCGTGAAAGTTTTTATATAAATGAAAGTTTGTCTTTCAAGTTTCAATTGTGGCAAATAGTCAAACCTGGGGTCATCGAGAGTCAATGGACTGATGAGTGGCACATAGAGTCTAATTTGTACAAAAGTGAAGTATTGAATTTTGGTAAAACCAACAAGGACAGGGCTTATACAATTAAAGGTAGGGCCTTAGATAGTGTATAGAATACAGAGGTCTAGGGGAGACAGGGTGGTTAAGAAGACATTCAGCACAATAACCTTCATTGCTCAGACTTTTGAGTATGGGAGTTGGGCCGTTATGTTGAAGTTGTACGCGGAGGCTGAGGGGTGACCTTATATAGGTTTACAAAATTATGAGGGGCATGGATTGGGTAAATAGGCAAAGTCTTTTCCCTGGGACTGGGAAGTCCAGAACTAGAGGGCATAGGTTTAGGGTGAGAGGGGAAAGATATAAAAGAGACCTAAGGGATAACTTTTTCACGCAGAGGGTGGTACGTTTATGGAATGAGCTGCCAGAGGATGTGGTGGAGGCTGGTATAATTGCAACATTTAAGAGGCATTTGGATGGGCTTATGAATAGGAAGGGTTTGGAGGGATATAGGCCGGGTGCTGACAGGTGGGACTAGATTGGGTTTGGGATATCTGGTCGGCATGGACAGGTTGGAACGAAGGGTCTGTTTCCATGCTGTACACCTCTATGACTCTATGTTGGTAAGGCCTCTACTGGAGTGCTGTGTACAGTTCTGGTCACCTGTTGGAAGTATAGTATTAAGCTGGAGAGTGTTGAGAAGAGATTTACTCAGATGTTGCCAGGAATGGAGTGTTTGAGTTATAAGGAGAGGCTGCACTGGCTGGGACTTTGTTCATTGGAGCATAGGAGATTGAAGGGTGATCTTATAGAGATTTATAAAATCATGAAGGGTATAAATAAGGTGAATGACAGGTGACTTTTCCCTAGTCTGGGGGATTTCCAGATTAGGAGGCATATTTTCTAAGAATGAGAGGAGAAAGATACAAGGGGCAATTTGTTTTACACAGAGTGGTTTGTAGGTGGACTGAACCTCCAGAGGTAGTGCTAGATGTGAGCACAGTTACAACATTTAGAAGATATTTAGATACGTACGTGAATAAGAAATGTTTGGATATGAGCCAAGCGCACGCAGGGGGATCTAGTTTAATTTGGGATTATGGTTGGTAGGGACTCATTGGACTGAAGGGTCTGTTTCTGTATGACTCTAAAGGTATAATTGCTCCCCAACTCTATGAGTAAAAATATGAAATGTTAAAAGCCATTGGACAGTCAGCCACAAATTGTTATTAGAAAATGGTACGAGGTTTGGCAAGAGGCACATATCTTAGCACAGATTGTTAATATTTCATCACTATAAGAGCCAGCCCCCTCCATTTCTATAGTTTTGTCTCAAGCTGCTTTCACTTACTGATAAGGACAGTTGCAGGTTGGCTTCGTACCCCAACTCCAGCACTGGTGGCTGCTGCCACTTCCACACGGTACAGCACACCGGCTATCAACCCCCGCACCACTGTTGAATGGACAGTTCCATCAATCGACTTGTTGACATGGAAACGGGTATCATTTCCCAGGCACCAAATCTACCACAGCAAACAGATCAAATTAAGAAAAGCAGCACTCACAGGAACAAAATCCACATGAAGATTGAAACAAGCAAAGCTGTTTGTGCGTCAGATATTATCATTGGGATCTTTCCTTTAAACCTTATTTGTTTTGGAAATGACTTACAGTATCTAGAAAATCTCAATTACTTTGCGCTTAGCACCCAGTCACATGGGTCACTGTGTAGCTGTGGGCAGTGAGCTGAGACAAGACTTTGTGATAATGCCTTTTTTTGAAGCAACAATTTAATTATAAGGTTATTAATGTGGGATTAAGTGATTAGGCACTGAGTGACTGTAACAGCGATCTATACTGACCGAAGGATTACCACAGCTGAAAGTACATTGCAATCGGTACATTATTAATTTGTAATAAAGAAGAGAATGTTCTATATAAAAGATAGTACTGAGTCTATATTAATGGTGCACATACACAGTTCTGCTACTTAATAACTATAAAGTTATTAATGGAGTCAAACGTAACATATTGTCAGGTATTGTTCTCAAACAGCCTTAATGCCTGAAGATTAGGGTTTATTAGAATGTCCAGACCTGATTATATTAATCTGAAGGGACAGCATTGGGATTGGCACTAACAGCCAATACATTTGAACACTGAATGATAAGTATTCAATATCCCTGCAGCTTCAACGTCTTCTTGAGAACCAATTTGCAGAAAAAAAAAGGTTGTGTCCTGTGGAGCTCATCCTTCCAATCTCTGTTACTTTCTGAGAATCACTGAGTTATTATGGTGCAGATGGAGACTATTCAGCCTATTGTGCCTGCTCTAGTTCTATTACTCCTGCCTTTTCCCCATCTCCCTGCACACCATTACTATCCAAAAAAAAAGTCTGATGCCCTCTTGAATGCACCAATTGAAACCTGCCCTCATCACATTTCCAGGCAGTGCATTCCACACCCTAACTACTCGCTGTGTGAAAAAGATGCTATGTGAAAAGGGAGGCACGGTGGGACAGTGGTTACCACTGCTGCCTCACAGCTCCAGGAACCCGGGTTTTATTTTTGCAGCCTCGGGGTGACTGTCTGTGTGGAGTTGATATGTTCTCCCTGTGTCTGCGCAGGTTTCTGCCAGATGCTCCAGTTTCCTCCCCCAGTCTAAAGATTTGCAGGCTGGTTGGGTTAGCCATGGTAAGTGTGGTGTAATGGGAATAGGGTAGGGGGCTGGATCTGTTTGGGATGCTCTTCACAGGGTCGGTGAAGACTGAATGACCTCTTTCTGCACAGTAGGGATTCTATGCTTCTCACATCACCATTGCTTTGTTTGCACATGCCTTTAAATCTATACCCTCTCATTTAGTACTTCTGCTGAGCAGGAATTGTTTCATCCTATCTGCTCTGTCCAGCTCAGAAGAGCTCAACCAGACCTTCTCTCAGTCTTCTTCTCTCCAGTGAGAGCAATCCTAACTACTTAAATCTGTTCTCATAACTGACACCATTCAATTGAATCATTTCTGTATCTTCTCCAAGGCATTTGCATCTTTCTTATAATGTGGTGCCCACAGCTGTACACAATACTTCAGCTGAGGTCTAACAAGTGTCTCATACAAGCTCAATGCCACCTCCTTGCTTATACTCTAGCTCCTATTAATAAAACTGAGGACCCTGTATGTTTCCCTTACTGCTCTCTCCATTTCTGTTTCTACTAGCTCATGTCTGACAGATTCCAAATATTCCTCTTGATTATGCTTTAAGTCTAAAGCTTAATCCAAATCCACCCACTTTTGGATGAATGGGGCATGGCCTGAGGGACTGGCTGCTCCCAAGAGGTAGGGAGGCAATTTAAATACAACGTTGAAGTTATGTGTTGCATATTCCTCCTACCACTTTAAATATAACCTGGCAGCTGGAGGAAAGCACAGTGGATCAGGAGGATTGCCTTTCTATTAACCTGCTGGCTATAGAACACCTGCCACACCACCACCTCCCCAAACTATTCAACATTCCCTTGACGTTTCCAGTCACCACACTGTTGATCTTTCGCTGAGACTCCGAACTTCCCAATCCGAGATCTCTGACCTTTGTCTGAGGTGGCCAATCCTCCCTCAAATCAAATTGAAGAGGCTGTGTTTGGATTCTGTGGGAACAGTCCTGCCAGAGGGAACACACATCAAAGAATCATTGATGGTTTCCAATCAAATCATTTCTGGACCTATGCTCCTATCTTTGAGTATCAGAATACTGAGAGGCCTGAATAAAGTAGACATGGAGAAGATATTTCCATGAGTCAGCGAGACTAGGACCCAAGGGCACAGACTCAGAGTGAGAGGACCGTACAACTGAGGTGAGGAGGAATTTCTTGAGCCAGAGTGTGGTTAATGTGTTGAACTCATTGCCACAGAAGGCAGCTAAGACAAAGGTAAGAATTACAGGGAGAAGGCAGAAAAATGATGTTGAGAAACATATCAGCCATGATCAAATACCAGAGCAGACTCAATGGGTGGACCGGCTTAATTCTGCCCCAATTTCTGCTTTAGATTTAGTTGATTCACATTTAGTTTTGTTTACAATGAACCAATATTTTGAGTCCAAGTCTATAACTTTCTCTCTGCATGGGAAAGACTGGAGGTGAAAGCTGGATTCACTTTTTCCCAGAATGTGGGAACCACTGACCAGCCCAGGTGGCAGGCCCAGTGCTAGGAAGAGCTCAAGAGGAAGCTCCATTCAGCTGATGGTGGTCTCTCTTCTTGAACTCTTGCAGTAAGTACATGGGTTGATGGTGTTTCCATAATGGTGTCAGGGATAGAATACCAGGAGAAAGCAAAGTCTGCAGATGCTGGAGATCAAAGTCGAGAGTGTGGTGCTGGAAAAGCCCAGCAGGTCAGGCAGCATCTGAGGAGGAGGTTTTCAGACATAACCCTTCATCAGGAAGGGGAGGGAAGGGGGCTGAGAGGTAAATAGGAGGGTGGGGGGTGGGGCTGCGGGCGAAGATAGCTGAGAAGGCAATAGGTAGATGGAGGTGGGGAGGGTGGAGTGGATAGGTGGACAGGAAGTTGGACAGTGGGACAGTTCAAGAGGATGGTGCCGAGTTGGAGGATTGAATCTGGGATGAGGAAACTCATGAAGTTGACATTGATGCCATGCAGTTGGAAGGTCCTGTGGTTGGAAGGCAGAAGATGAGGTGTTCTTCCTCCAGGCATTGGCTGGTTTGGATTTGACTACCAGGATTTGACCCAGTGATGATCATGTGTCTAAGTCATGATAGTGGCAAGTGCAGTTGTGGATTTTTCTGACATCACTTTTCTTACAGTTAGCAGAGTTCCTTTGCACTGACACATGACCAAAACAGTCAAGTGCGACAAACTCAATCCTGAACTATTTAATAAAACCAGAGTCAGTGTTAAACCTCATCTGAAGGTAGATTTATGGCTTTGATGATTCAAGATGCAGAGAAGGAGACAGTGTTCTATTTTGAATGCCTTTTTTTGGGTAAGACTGAGGCAGCTGTAAAATTTGAAACTAAACGTATAGCTTCGCTCTTGCTCTTGTTCAGCCTTCTGGTGGTAATCATGGGTGGCCAGAGCATTTGCCTATTTCACTTGTTCAACTATGCAATTCAGAGTCCAACAACATGCATGAGACTTTGAGGCAATTGATGTCAGAAACTAACAGGCGGAGAATGCATTCTAAATACTGCATTCAAAATGCTAGGTTCTTAAAGGCACCTCTGCAGGCTACTCTCAAAAAAAATAATTTGCCTTTGCTTTGAAACAATTGTAGAATCAGAACCCTGCAAAACACTTACTGCACTCTTTCCCAAATTACACTGCATCCTTCCAATGACTATCCCTTCTCTCCTCTTGCCTCTTCAATTGAAGTTCCAGCCGTTGATTTGACTCTGAAGTGGTCCACAGATTTACGTTCACCCATCCCATGCGCCTGCCTCCCTCCCAACCCCCCAGTCCTTGTTCATTAATGACAATCTGTTTTCTGGATCTGCAGCTTGCTAATCAAATGCAAGTAAAACCTCGCCGACATAATGGCTTAGGCCTCTCATCTGGGACACTGGGTGGGTGGGTGGCCCCATAGTCCCACCCACTTCCTTCCACATCTATTGCCTATCAATGGAAAGCGGCTCCTTCAGGTTTAAATGTAGCATTTTTCAATGACTTTCCCACCCAGTGGGGAATACCTCTCAACATGACGATTATGCTAAGGTACTTGCAGGCTGACACCTTGCTAGCTTAAGGTAAAGGCATGTGTCCTATTCAGAAGAAACATGTGCAAAGAGGTTTGTTTATAATAATCCTACTTCCACTGACCTGCCCATTAGTGCTGATGCTGATATATCTATTGATAGATTATATTAATTCCTTATTGCCAGCTCACAGGAAAATCACTCCCACTTTACTCATTGTTCAAAAATGCTTTTGAGAATGAATGGTCTATTCATAATTCAGTCTCAACAAACAAGAGATTACATTTCAATCTCTCTTCTACCATTCCCCTTGCAAAACTGAATATATTTTCATAATGACTGAGTGCTAATGATGGAATGGGAGTTACCAGACCCAGCATTACAAGGTTAGAGTGAGGAAGCTGGATTCTCATCAGCACAGATCCAGGAGGCCAGGGGCAAGGTCACGGAGTGACAGTGCGGGTCAACTGGATGAACATAAGTGGAGAAACATTCAGTATAATGCTGCTGATGGTGGGGTGATTGATGCCAGTGTGAAATAGCTAGATTTAACTGCAGCAGAGATTACAGTCTATAACACAGATGCTGGGAGAGAGTATACTGTACAACAGTATGAGGGAACTTGATTAACATTTGTCGAGAAACAGTTGATAACAGGGGCAAGAGGTTATGGAACTGGATGAGCATTAGTAAAGAAACAATTTGTAACACAAGGATCTACCTTTGCCTGTAGCAACTGGTTGGTAACTTGGTTGGGGTAGAGGAGAGGGTAAAACACCACCGGTGTACAAACCCACTTAATTGTCATTCTTTTGGGATCAGTGAAATGAAAATCCAGCAGTTTCTACAAAGGACAAGTGATGCATCCAACCAGAACACTCACCCAGCCGGTGAGGTTGATAATCCCACCGGCTGTGAACAGCTCGTTGTTGCTGAGTCTGACAGCATGAGGGAGCTGAACTGAAATCAGCAGATATGGGTGGTTAGCAAATTTATGCAAACAGATGAGTCACCATCCTCTTCATCTCCGCTGTGTGACGATTGAGTCCACAGTGGAATTGAAAAGGCTGTTTCTCTCCTGAAGAACATCATCAATGATTGCCTTCATGTTCCACTCTGTCAAACTATCTTGTCAAAGTTCGACTCAAGTTTAGTTCTTCACTGTCTACACTGTAGATGGCTGAACAAAACTTGCAGCATTTACACTGACAGGTTGGCTGACTGTGGAGTGTAAAGTCTGTATTATGATATGTGGTTGCTGCGATTGGGACAGTTTTCTGTCACGCTCACTACCGAATTGATGTTTTTTCAATTTCAGATTGACAAACGTGAAGCCAGCTGCTATTTAGTTTGGAGTGTTCAAATCGAGAGAAAAGATACTGATAAAAACAGTTCAACTGGAAATTAAGTGCCAAAATACATCCCACCATTCTTCACTGTTAAAGCTTTTGAGTTTAGCATGCATGACAAGACATATCCACCCCCCCCCCCCCCCCCACCAGCCCTGCTCCGCAACCCCCTCTTTAGACAGGCTGGCTGTATAGAGAATAAAGATCAATTAAAGTAATGAACATATGGTAAACAGTAACCTGAGCACGATTAAAGGCTCATTGTAAAAATGCCAAGTCCCCATGGATTTACGAGACTTCTTTTGTTTTCATTCTTCACCTCAGAACAATTATGATTAAATTCTTTAATTAACATGTCCCAACTGTTGAGAAATTAGGCTAATATATTTTCAGACCCAGGTCATTAGCTTCCCCTGTCCCACTGTTCATTTGATTTATCCCTCATGTGTCCCAGCTTACCCTGTACTCCTGGATGATTCCATTCTGCTCCTCAGCAGGGGGTGGCTCCCAGGACACACTGATACTGGTGCTATTGCTCAAGCCAATTGTCGCCACGGTAACAGCTTGTGGCGCAGCAGCGGGGGCTGTTTTTGTTTTGTGCAAAGAAGAAAAGAGTGTTTAAGTGAAGAGAAAGCACTCTGCAGGACTCTGAAACATCGCCTGTTGCAGTTCGTGTCTGAACATATTTGAGATAAAGTGAGTTCAAAGATGTGCAGCAGTCCTGTGTCAGCTCAGCTAGTGGGGTTCTGCTCATTACAATATAACATATTCCTTAATAAAACTTCTTTCTTAAAAAAACTTTTTATTAAACTAAATATTTAAGAGTACTGAGAAACAACTTCATGCAAATATTCAAGCCCGGTACTGTTAAGAAATTTGTCCCAGGCTGCTTTCATGCATCTTGCTTTGTCCATGTGAACCATAGCTGTGCCAAGGAAGAGATGTACCCTAGGAACAGGCCTTGATCATGGCAGGCAAATAAGATTAGAGTATCTCCTCCCAATACAAAGATGGATGATAAAGATTTGTTCTGGTTATTGATGACCTGGGTGCAACACTGCTCGATTCCTCATTGTTTCTTGTCAGAGATAGAGGGCAGGCATTTCTTGGTGCTATTTGTGGGCAGTTCACTTCAGGCAGGGAAACCTAATGGCCCACAAAGTCCATTCATTCCACGGGCCGTGTGCAATCCATTGTATCACACTTTACCCAGTCCATTTAACCTCGCAAGAAAAGCCTCGGGTCCAAATACATCATGAGCAGACATGGCTCTTCACTGTTACTTTGTCTCTTTGTTTCTCATGTTAGTCAACATGTCAGCTCTTTCAATCGTAGCATATTTTTGCGTTTCTGCAACTAGTCAAACCCCATGTACACTGGGACAGAGCTGCAATTTGGATCCTAGTGAATGTATGTTATTAGAGCTTTGGTAATGGGGACTTGCCATGGAAAAGGATATTTACTCAGTATTTAACTGAATCCTCCCTCTCTCTCTCTTTTGGTCTCCTTGTGCTATGAGGCACTCCACAGCTGGGAGACTGGACAGGCAGAGCTTCCTCTCTAAGACTTTACAAACACTGATCTGAAAACAGATGTGAGGAGGAGATCAGAAGAGGAAAAAGCGGAAAAGAATACGAAGCAGGAGATTGAGTGGCAGATTGTTGGCAGTCTGTGATCATTTGCACATTGTGTTACAGACTTCAGCTGCTGTGGGAGTCCCCCCCCCTTCTACTATCTTGATCTTGGCTTATTGAATGAAGGAAACATAAGGAGGACATTTTCTTGGTAAATAAGCTGTGCTTTCCATGAAGTGATTTTACACCATAGTTCTGCTGATTCTTCAGGTTCAAAATCAATCTGACATGCAGCAGAACTGTTTCCATAATAATACTGCTTCAATCTGGGGCTCTTAGTGATACATCAAATAAGGCTTGAACCTCCATTTAAAGAAGACCTTCTTCAATTTAGTACTTCAGTCTGTAGTTTTGTGATGCCATCATGGTATCAATTAAAGACTATAGAGTCATAGAGACGTAAGGACAGAAATAGACCATTCAGTCCAACTTGTCTATGCTGACCAGACATCCTCAACTAATCTTCTCCCATTTGCCAGCAGTTGGCTCATATCCCTCTCAACCCTTCCTATTCATATACCCAGCTAGATGCCTTTTAATTGGATCAGCCTCCACCACTTCCTCTGGCAGCTCATTCCATACTAGCACCACCCTCTGTGTGAAAAAGTTGCCAATTAGGTCCCTTTTAAACCTTTCCCCTCCCACTTTAAACCTATGCCCTCTAGTTCTGGACTCCTCTACCCTGGGGAAAAGCCCTTGACTATTCACACTATCCATGCCCTTTGTGCTGCCTCACAGCGCCAGAGACCCGGGTTCAGTTCCCGCCTCAGGCGACTGACTGTGTGGAGTTTGCATGTTCTCCCTGTGTCTGCGTGGGTTTCCTCCGGGTGCTCCGGTTTCCTCCCACAGTCCAAAGATGTGCAGGTCAGGTGAATTGGCCATGCTAAATTGTCCGTAGTGTTAGGTAAGGGGTAAATGTAGGGGTATGGGTGGGTTGCGCTTCAGCGGGTCGGTGTGGACTTGTTGGGCCGAAGGGCCTGTTTCCACACTGTAATCTAATCTAATCTAAACCTCTATAAGGTCACCCTCAGCCTACGATGCTCCAGGGAAAATAGCCCCACCCTATTCAGCCTCTCCCTACAGCTCAGGTGTGAGGCGCATATGATTATATTTTAGGACTAGGTCTTTTAGTTTATAAAATAACCAGGGTTTGGAATTATATCACCAAATGAAAGGAGTCATGTGACCTATTCTGGTGTGTGTCTGACAGTAAACCTAGCTGGTTTAGTGATTTGATCAAATTAAGAGTTACATTGTGTTATTGAAAGAGAGGTGCTAAATGTTCATACCTGCTATTTCACAATAGGAAGACCTGGAGTCTCCTAACACCAAATTATTATTGGTATCAAACTGTAAATGGCTGTACTGGAATACGTACTGTTGTTTCAAAGATGAAAAGCAGTGGAAGTAGGAGATGGCTAATTACCATTTCTGCTTGGACATGGGGATAGTCTGCCATTTTCATGGAGACACAGACAAAGAAAACCAAACTGAGGCTGCATTACAGGCTTCTTTAACAAAGGTAGAGATATTCCTGACAAAGGACAGTTGGAGTATTTCATTTAATGCAACTGCCTGGGTGGGCGAGAACAAGAAGAGATGTGTTGGCCATGCCTATGCCTTAATCAGGGAAATGCTGACTCCCAGTGATCACCATGTGAAATGAGAGTGGGAGCTCATGCCTCACTTGGAAACCTAGTTGCTGAAGACTTATCACAAGCCTGACCTGGAGCTAGAGATAGAATCTCCAGGGAATGCTGTCACTATGGAAAATAGTATTACAAAAGGAGACAATAGCACCCATGTAACCTGTGAATCCAGGAGAAATAAACGTCTACAACGTCACTGAAAGTAGAAAGGGGCAAATTATGCTTGCTGCTTAAAGTATACTTGCCTAAGGGTAAAAAGTGTTTAATCAATAGCATTTCTTTATCATTTGATACAGTAAAAGTTAAAAAAAAAACATGACCCCCTGTTTTTCAGCTAGGAACTGAAAGTTTGAGTTTCTCTTTTAAACGTAATCTGTGTTTTCAGAGATTGCAACATGATCATATGAAGTGGATGACAATGTTTTATGCCTATAATTGGCTTGTAGTGAATTGGCAGCCCATAAATAATATGCATGATTTCTACGTTATTGCTTGACAGACTTAAAACTCGAGCACAGTAAAAGGTGACTTGCTAGTTCAATACAAGCCTCTTCCAAAGTAACAATTCTACTTCATTCTCAACCCATCTACAAGCTGAAGCTTCAGTCAAGGTCTTACCTTCCTCTGGCGTCCGTACGATGACAGACTCGCTGTCCATTCCTTGAAACTCATCAAAGTATGGACGGATCTTAATTTCGTACTCGGTGCCTTTCTTCAAGTCGACAAGAATGGTCGTGCGCTCAGCTGGTGATTTCACATCCTGGACAAGCCAGGCGCTAGTCTTGGTCCGGTACATCACCCGGTAACCCTGAATAAACTGGGCCTGGCGATCAACCTGTGATGTAAGCATCAGATGGATCATGGGAATGTGTACAATCATCCATCTTGGAGGAATAAAGGATCGATACTAGTAGAATTTAAGGTAGTAGAAAAGCTTAGAACTGTCGAGTTCAAGGAGATTTAGGGGTGTGTGTAATTAGATCACTCAAAGGTCAGAGGGGCAAAAAGAAACCAAAAACGTTTAATGCAGCGGTGCTTTTATATCTCAAAGTCCACCACACCTCAGAAAGGATACAATGGCCTAGGAGGAAATGGAGCGTAAATTCATCAGAATACTAGCGGGTCTCTCAGGCTTACATTTTAAGTACATAGACCTCGCTTGTAATCCCTGGAAAATAGATGGTAAAAGGTAGATTTGATTGAAGATTTTGAAATAATTTCATCAGTTGGATAGGGAGAAACTTTTATTATAGGTGAGGGACATAAACTTAAAGTCAGGACAAGTCTTTTCGGATTTGGAAACTCAGAGTCGTAGACTCATACTGCACGGAAACAGACCCTATGGTCCAATTCAACCAAGCTGACCATATTTCCTAAATTAATCTAGTACCATTTGCCAGCATTTAGCAAATATCCTTCTAATCTCTTCCTATTCAAATACCCATCCAGAGGCCTTTTAAATGTTGTAATTGTACCGGTCTCCACCACTTCCTCTGGCAGCTTGTTTTACATATGCACCACTCTCTGTGTGTAAAAGTTATCCCTCAGGTCCCTATTATATTTTCCCCCGGTACTGTTTTGGACACCCCTTCCCTGGGAAAAGACTTGCTTCTCTCTTCTTCTCACAGATTGTGGTAGGAATGTGGAAACAACGGCCGCTAAAACAAGAGGTGCTGGCCCAATTCATAATTTTAAATCTGAGATCACTGGATCTTTAACTCTTGTGATTATTACCCAGGTTAGAGAGCCAAGGCAAGAGCTCGGATATAGACAAGATATGATTTTAGAGAATGGTGAAACAGGATTGAGGGGCTGAATGACCCCCTTCTGTTCCTATGTTCCTATTTATATTCCTCCAGCTGAAATACACTCAAATAATACAACTAGTAACACATTTAATTTTCCTGACCCTGGAGCAAGAGCTCCTTTGAAGGATTTGCTGCATTCATCTATGTTCATTTAATGCTTGGGACACCAGTATGTCCTGCATATTGCACCTAATCTTGTTGCTTAATCTGTTTCCAATTAATCAGGAAGATAAATGCTGCTCTGCTTTCTGCAGCCTATTGCTAGGAACAGAGTATTTTTTTTCTTAGTCTGATACTTGGCCTTTCTTGTTAGGAAAAAGGATAATAAGCATCGTCTCATCCATTCTCTACATCTCTCTCTACGCCCGAGATTCTGAACTATCTACATGTGTTATTTATTTCATTCAAGGGATGCAGATGTGGTCATTGTTGGCTGGTTATACACATATGAAGAAGTGACATGGAAGAAAACTGTATCAAGTTTGTCATCGTCCAAGGATATTCAGTAATATGCATGAAAGACATACAGACAGCACTTGTGACTCAAGTTACTTGTGCTTATGAAATGCATCTTTGATCATACACTATGTTATAACCAAACAGACGGCCGCTCATTCTTCCTGTTAGCACACTCACTCTTAGCTGGCCTTTCCCCTTTAGTGTCACAGCTGTGGGACATTGCTGTGTTCACTACTTACTGTCCAGGTGACCTGGATGGTTGTGGACGTCAAGGTGACAGGAGGCTGCAGCTGCACTCCCACCTCCCCAAGCTCCCGCTGTACCTGCCGATGGTCCACCCCCTGTCCTGTGGGACTTACATCTGTGAACAATAAGAAGTGGTAATGCAATAAATTTGTGCTAATACATTTAAGTGCCTTGGTATCTACTAACAGTTATGCTAAGTACTTTAATGGTCCATTGCAGGATTAATTAATCAATAGGAACAACTGCAGCAATGCAGATGCTGTCTCAGAGTTCAAAGTAATGGTGCAAGTATTAGACACGCATTTAATAATAACTTACATATCTATAAATCCATTAACATTTCATTATCATTCATTCATCGAATTAATACAATGGAAAGTATCAGTGGAATATTAGGGTAACTGGCTGTAATCTAATTTGAAGTGGAATGAACTATTAGGCTCCAACTTGAGAGATGAGTTTGCAGCCCTGAGCTGGATTCCCTACAACTGGTTTCTGAATGGTATTAATCTAGCTCTCTTACACTTAGTTGTCCTTAGTAAATTCTCCCAGCTACTTTCCAGTGATGATGACTATGGGGTAAACTATGTGTTTTGATTTTTGGTGCAGACTTTCAGAAGATTTTAAAGAGATGGATAATCAAATGACAACTGAACTCAGCATCAAGCAGTATTTCAAAGATAGAACTGATCATCAAAACTATTTAACCAGAAAGCAATATTCATTCACTGGATGTGAGCATCGCTGGCTAGGCCAGCATTTATTGTCCATCTGTGATTGCCCAGAGGGCACATAAGAGTCAAACACATTGTTGTGGGTCTGCAGTCATATGTAGGCCCAAACCAGATAAGGATGGCAGGTTCCCCCTCTAAAGGACATTAGTGAACCAAATGGGTTTTTCAGACAATCGACTCATGATCATCATGAGGCTCTTAAATCCTGGATTTTACTGAATTCAAAACCCACTATCTGCCATGGCAGGATTCGATCGTGGCTCCCTGGAACATTACCTAGGTCTGTGGATTAATAATCTAGCTATAATACCATTATGCCAGCATCTCCATAATTTGGAGTGGAGCTGAAACGTGTAAACTTACAAATCAAAAATGCACAGAATTGAAGATTAATCATGCAATGCTATTATCAAAGTGACTGAATCACAACAAGTCTCTCTTGTTCTCTCCTTTCGAGCAGCCATTTTTAGATCAGAATTGGACAAGCTAGCCATGAATTGCTAAACAGCTCGTCAAGGTGGGAGATGACTCACTGTTGCAAAATTAAAGCAAGTTAAGCATGAAGGTTGTGCTAAACATAACGTGGAGGTGCTGGTGTTGGACTTGGGTGGATAAATCACACCACACTAGGTGAAAGTCCAGCAGGTTTATTTGAAAATGCAAGCTTTTGGAGTGCTGCTCCTTCATCAGGTAGCTTCCTGATGAAAGCTTGCATTTTCAAATAAACCTGCTGGACTATAACCTGGTGTTTTAGGATTTACAACAGTGTTAAACATAGCTTACCTTGTGTTCGGACAGGTTCAGAGATGGGGCTTGGATCTCCCAATCCATACATGTTGACTGCACGTATGATGAACAAGTAGATAGTGTTGAGATTCAGACCAGTCACTGTGTGTTTTTCTCCTTTCACGTACTCAGCCACTGTCTGCCATGTGCTACCTGCAGATTGACTGAGAAACAACAAACAGGTGACAACACCTTGCTCATTGAACACTAAATTTTTAAAATATCCTTTTTTCTAAACCAAATGATAGCCTGAGCACATCATTAAGCGGCAAAGTTTCAACAGCAATTCTGCTCACTGCTTTTTTTTTTGTTTCTGGTGTGTGTTCTGAAATTCATGGACTGATCTAATATGAACTTGCCCAGCGCTTTTCTGTGAATTTCGCACCCAAAGTTAGCGTGCGCTTCAAACAAGAATTAACAAATTAATTACTGCCTGCTTGACAACCCCAACTTATTTGCACATGGCTATGTTATATTATAATTCTAAAAATAGACTTCATTGATTGAAAGTCACCATTGAGGCCAATTTCCCAGCAAAACAAACCTCAAAATATAAACATCGAGACTATCATTCAACTAAATGCTTGATGCATTTTAATGTCTCAGACTTTGGAAAGGACATTGCCCCCTCGAGTTCTCAGTACTCCTACCTCAGACATTCACGATGTTAAATAATATTTTAATTGGAAATAAATTTATTCCAATACTCAATGATATTTTTATTTGCTATTCTTATATGCAGTCAGAGCCGAGACTACATAATCCATCATACAAGGTCCCTTCAGTATTTAAAGTTGATTGATGTTCCTCTGTTATACATTTGTTCTATGATTCAAGATGAAGGTTGCCCTGGGGTGTCAGGATGGAAAATGAGAGTCCGTCAGACCTCAAGGCTCTGCATTTATATAGCTTTTAAAACGGTAATGTTGTGTGAAGTTGCTTCATTGTAATTTCCAAACCAGTTAGTATTCAGAGGATTCGATGAAATCTTTATGGCGCACGTTAATCTTGGCTGGGAATTGAAACGTTATAAAATCTGTGGTTAACCAACGTCTGAACTATTGGGTTTATGCTTTTGAACATTACATTTCACACAAATGGCTGGTTATAGGGGCACTTCATTATCCCACTGAAAGTCAAAGGAGCTCAGGATCTCGGTTTCTCTTTTATTTGCCCACTGATTCTTTGTTCGCTTTGTGATCTTAAACAGAGATCAGTTTCACACAACACACACACAATCTGGGGTATAGCCTTGAAGACATAATTCCATGGGCCTCTAACTAGCCAGTTAAACACTACCAGAGGCCAATCTGTACTGAGAAACCTGCAAGCTTTACCTTTTATGTTCTTTTTATTAAGGCAAGGAATATTAGTGATTGAGAGTGGATCACTTTCCCAGTTTATCTCCAACACCAAATATAAGGCCACGTAATAAGAACACATGGTGCTGGGTAGAATATTAGCATGGATAGAAATTTGGCTAATAATAGAAGACAGAGAATTGGGATAAAAGCAGCATTTTTAGGATGGCAATCTCTAACAAGTGAATTACAATAGGGACCAGTGTTGAGGCCACAATTATTTAACAAAATATATTAATGACTTGGATGATGGAAATGATTGCACTGGCAAGATGGTAGATGACACAAAAAAAAGACAATGACACAAGGAGTCTCAAAGGGATATGGACAGGTTAAGTAAGTTGGCAAAGACTTGGCAGAGGGAATATAATATTGGAGGATATGAGGCTGTGTCCTTTGGCAAGAAAACTAGAAGAGCTGACTATTATTTAAATGGGAAAGGTCAGCAGAAGGCTGCCCTACAGAGGGATTGGTGATATTGTATGAATCACAAAAAGCTAGCATCCACTTCAGTAGGTAATAGAAAAGGCAAATGAACTATTGTTGGTCTTTATTTCACAGGCATTGCAGTATTAAAATAAGGAGGTCTTGCTAAAACTATACAAGACACTCATCCCTTGGTGGCAATACTGTGAATAGTTTTGGTCCTCTTGTCTAAGGAAATATATACCATCTTTGGACGCAGTCCAGAGAAGGTTCAGTAGGTTGATTCCTGGTTTGGAAGGATTTCCTTGTGAAGAGAGGTTGAATAGTTTGGGCTTGTAATTCACTGGAGATTAAAAGAATGAAAGGGGACTTTAATGAGACATAAACAATTTTTAGCGGGCTGCTTGACTTGGTAGATGCAGATAGAGTCTAAAACCAGAGGGCATAATCTCAGAAAGGAAGTTACTTAGAGTGTAGTGAATTTGTGGAATTTTTTCCCTGACAAGAGGGTTGTCATTGCTGGGTCATTAAGTTTATTCAAGACTGGGATAGACAGATTTCTACTCATTAAGGGAATCTTGGGTTATGGGGAATAGGCAGGAAAGTGGAGTTGAGGACTATCAGATCAGCCATTGTCTCATTGAGGGTGAAGCAAGCTATTTCTGCTCCCATGTCTTCTGATCTACTCTGAACAACAAAGGATTCCAATTCCACTTTATCCATTTTTGATCCAGGCTGGAAGTACGTATTGAAAGATTCCATCTTCCCAGTCCCCTCCTTCCATCACCATTAAACAGGTAGAAAATCAGGAAGTACAATTTTGAAATCTCTTCCTGCAAACACCAGAAATGAACACAGTGGAAACTTTTTCATCCTGGTGTCCATCTTCAGCATACCCAAGTTGACTTTGATATCAGCTGTAAGGCTTCATTCACCTCACACTTACAACTTTCCTAGAATTTCTTTTAGCTATTTCACAACTCAGCTATTTGATTAAAGAAGGGTGAGCCTGTAGTAATAATGGCAATGCAGGCACAAGCTCTGGGACATGGGTTCAAATTAGGATTTAATCTCGGCACAACATCATGGGCCAAAGGGCCTGTTCTGTGCTGTACTTTTCGATGTTTCATCTATGTTCTAAATTTCAGATGGTGCATTTTCAATTCAATTATTAAATCTGGGATATAAAGTTTCAGTACCAATCACATTGCAAACTATCTGATTCACTAATGTTCTTTAGGGAAGGAAACAGCCATCTTTCTCTGGTCTGGCCGACACATGACTCCAGACATTTGCCAATATGGTTGACTCTTCAGTGCCCTCTGAAAGCCTTGCAAGCTGTGTGGTTCAAGGGCAATTCAAGGGTAATTAGGGTAAAAACTAATCCCTTCAGCAATGTTTCCATACCCATGATAGATTTTTTTTTAAAAAAAATAGCTGTGCTGGAGTAATTTTAGCTGAAAAAAGGTAATGGATTGTCCTTACTTGTTTCTGCGAGGATTTCTATGCTCAGTAGGACAAAAGAAAAGGAGTGGGAGTGGGCCATCTGGCCTGTCAAGCCTGCTCTGCCATTCAATAAGACTAAGGCTGGTCTTTTTGTGGACCCAACTCCATTCGCTCACCATAACCCTTAATTCCATTACTGTTCAAAAATCTATTTTTACCTTAAAATATTCAATGGGGTAGCCTCAACTGCATCACTGGGCAAGGAATTCCATAGATTCACAACCCTTTGGGTGTTGAAATTCCTTCTCAACTCAGTCTTAAATCTGCTCCCCCTTATTTTGAAATTTTGCCCCTTGTTCTAGTTTCACCCGCCAGTGGAAACAACCTCCCTACTTCTGCCTTATCTTAGCAGCTAGACCTCACATTCATTGATAATTCTCATGACTGAATTTGAACATACATTAGGATGTTGAAAAGCTACAGCCCAGTTCACCACTCTCCATTCTGTACATTATTGCTGCTGTTCTTATTCTGCTTATCAAACACTGATAAGCATCAATGACTGTGAAAAAATTTGATTCAATATCCTTGGGGTATATCATCAACTTTGAGTAAAAATGATTTGCATGCTCAAAAATTAAATTCTCTCTCCAGCAATGGCAAATCCAGTATTATTTTGATGACTGCAAAAAATGCAGTCTGCAATCGGCATTGAGATCCTGGGACAACTAAATCACAAGGGGTCTGGGCCAAGCAGATGGGGAGAAACTATTCCCAATAATGAAAGGATCAAGAACGAGAGAGAACAGATTTGAAGTAATCGGTAAAAGACGCAAAATGAAATGAGAAAAAAAGTCCTTTCTCTCACTGCAAGTGTTTAAAGTCTGCAATATATTTCTTGATAAAATGGTGAAGGCAGGTCCAATTAAGGCATTCAAAAGGGAATTAAACTGTTATTTGAAAAGGAATAATGTTCAGCGAATACAGGGAGAAGGTGGGAAAATGGTCAAGAGATAGTGTAGACACAGTTGGCTGAAGGGCCTCTTTTTGTGCTGCAATACTTCAAGAACTCAACATTCCACCAAACCTCAACTCTTGACAATCCTCTTTATTCCATTTGTGCTAGTTCAGCTCTCAAGCTCTGATTTCTGCATTTTATTCATTAAATCTTTCAGTCTCTGCAAATTTTCTTTTAAAACGTTTTTCGAATCTAACTCTCTGATCCTCTTCTGTCAATTATGTCAGTGTTTTCGTTTAATGAGACTCCTGTGGGACATCTGTCCGTGTTAAAGGTGCTACCTTTATAAATGCAAGTTGTTGCCTCCATCAGGATGGGGAGAGAGGTGTGTGAATTGTACACATACAAATGGAGTTTGCTCCATTTCCAAGGCAACCCTTTTATGCTTTAACCTGGGCTATTTTAATGTGTCATTTTACTTCTTAGATTGACAACCTTTTTTTCTTTTTTCAAATGCTGTTTCTAAAATATTGTGAACAGGTTGTCTATGGTTAAAGATATTGCCAATATTTTTTCATGAAGGTTTGGCGATAATTTCTACAGACAATCTTCCCCTCATTAGTGACTTTTGGCTTCCTTCAATATTCAAGTATCTTAATGGAGCAGCTGTTGTGGCATGTGTTAATTCATTTGGAAATGTGCATTGAAGAGATATCGAATAAGTGCCCTGTTAGCATATGTGGGTGACTCGGTACGGGGGGGAATTCGGGATTGATGTGGCTTCACGTTGAAGCCTTGCAGTTGAGATGTGCCCTCGTTAACCTATTATTCATGGTTAAGATGAAATCCGTGACTGAGCAGTGTGAGAGCCCAATCATTTTAAATATGGTGAATGCCTGGAGGATAAGGAGGCAAGAAAAAGGCAATTGGCTTAAGACCTTGCCATTTACCTCATTGGCAGGAGCCCAAGGATTTCAACCTGGGGCAATGGACTCTGGCTTTAAGACATGGGAGAATAATGTAATCTCTTGTCTGGGAGATTTATTTAAGGGGGAGGTCTTGATGTCATTTAGTCAACTAAGTCAGAAATATGAATTGTTTAATAGGGACGTTTTCTGGTACTTTCAGATCACGGATTACATACAAAAGAGGACCACGTTCCTGGCTCAGCCTTACAAGTCAGACAGGGAACAAAAAGAGTGCTCCGGTGCACAGGTGCTCTTTTGGTTCATTTACATTTACATAAAGGGCATGCCTTCAGAGATGTGGATAGACTCTGTGGGGCTTGGAATCAGGAACTTGGAGAGGATATTTCACTGGAAACATGGGAAAATGTTACATATTGAGATTTTCTTTACAAAGCGCAGGCCATGCAATTGAAGATTTTACACAGGGCTCATATGGCTCCAGAGAGGCCAGCTAAGTTCAAGAGAGGAGTGTCTCCAGGGTGTCCCAAATGTAAAGTTAGTATAGGCACTCTTACACACTGTGTTTGGTCATGTTGCAAGATCCAGAGATACTGGAGTGCCATAGTAAGGCACCTGAAGGAAATCCTGGGAATTGAAGTCAAGGTGGATCCAGTATTTTTTCTTCTGAGGTTGCCAAACTTGCCCTCTCTGGGGGAACACGGGATGAGACTGTGTAGCATTCTTACATACTGGGCGAGGAAGAACATTCTAATGAATTGGACTTTGGAAAACCCCTAGGTCTTATGTTATGGCCCAGGCATTATGGAACTTCATGCATTATGGAGCATCTCCCCTAATACTACCTGACAAATACGGCACACCCTAAAACGGAGCAATTTTATAACACGCGGCGGCCCTTTCTAAATTATATAGATGCAAACTTATCGGCAATATTAACTAGGGCTGTGGTATAGTAGCCATGGGAGTCAGATTGGGCAGCCTGTGGGGCTCTGGGAAGGGGAAACTGGGAAAATATGGGTACAATGACTAGTGCTCCCAGGATTGGGAGTTTCAGTGGAGGTGTGGTGAGTGAAATAGAATAAAGTAACATGATGTAATTTAATTTAATTTGAATTCAACTTAATTTAACTTTTATTTAATTTGATTGAAGTTTAGTTTAAGTAGATACGTTTGTTCTGGTAGAATAGTAGGTAGTTTATTATTAATAGTATGGTGATATGACACCATTGTACTACATATTTCTTTATATATATATATTTATATATATAAAGCTTTGAAAAAGTTTTTAATAAATTTTTTTTTTTTAAAAACCATACGATGAGTTGTCTTTTCTTAATCTAAGCCAACGAGGGATCATTGTCTGCCAGGTTGGAAAGGGTGTTTTGACATGAGGTGAGAAAGTGTTGAGTAGAACTGTGATGGTTTCTCTGGTGGATTAAAATGCCGGTTTTCTCTGTCCTGCTCACACTTGAGTGAAGCACTGGATCTGCCAGTGCCCTTGGAACTGTGCTCCAAGAAAACCACATCATCAGAAGATGAATATGGCTGATAAGAGAGGTGCTGTCGAAGTATTTGTATCTTACCTCATCAGGACAAATGTAAAACTACCAAACTTTGAACAATAGCATAAATTATACAAAATATTTTATACATAACAAAAATATGTGTCATACTAATTGCATAAGTTGTAGTGATCAGCTGAGATTTGGCATTCCTGCACTTATTCTGATCAGCTTCAACAAACATCTCTCTTTTCAAAAACATTCAGTGAACATCTGCGGTATGGTTTGTAAGTTTGCAGATGACAGCAAAATTGGAGGTGATTTGGACAGCGAGAAATGTTGCCTAAGGGTACAATGGGATCTTGATCAGATGGGCCAATGGGCCTAGGAGTGACAGATTGAGTTTAGTTTAGATAAGTGTGAGGTGCTGCATTTTGGAAAGGCAAATCTGGGCAGTATATACTTAATGGTAAGGTCCTGGGAAGTGTTGCTGATCAAAGAGACCTTAGAGTGCAGGTTCATAGATCCTTGAAAGTTGAGTCACAGGTAGATAGGATAGTGAAGAAGGTGGCTGGAATGTTTGCCTTTATTGGTCAGTACACTGTGTATAGGAGTTGGCAGGTCATGTTGTGGCTGTACAGGACATTGGTTGGGCCACGATTGGAATATTGCATGCAATTCTGGTCTCTTTCCTATCGGAAGGATGTTGTGAAACTTGAAAGGGTTCGGAAAAGATTCACAAGGATGTTGCCAGGGTGAGAGGGTTTGAGCTGTAGGGAGAAGCTGAATAGGCTGGGGCTGTTTTCCCTGGACACTGAGGGGTGACCTTAAAGAGGTTTATAAAATCATGGATTGGATAAATAGACAATTTTTTTTCCCCAGAGTGGGAGAGTCCAAACCTGGAGGCCATAGGTTTAGGGTGACAGGGGAAAGACTTAAAAGGGACCTAAGGGGCAATCTTTTCATGCAGAGGGTGATGAGTGTATGGAATGAGCTGCCAGAAGAAGTGGAGGTGATGGGTAGAATTACAGCATTTAAAAGGCATTCAGATGGGTATATGAATAGGAAGGATTTAGAGGGATGTGGGCCAAATGCTAGCAAATGGGACTAGATTTATTTAGGATATCTGGTCAGCATGGACGAGTTGGAACAAAGGGTCTGTTTCGTTGCTGTACAGCTCTATGACTCTATGACATGGAACATTAGGGTGTCAACAACACAAGATGTAAGTGACTGAGGGTGCAGTTTTTTTAGAACTCTAGTGAGACAGATCCCTCTCTCCCACATCAATCAAATGGACTTGGCCAGATTAATATGGGTTGAAGCTGAGCAAAGGCTAGACATGGAGAGTCTTCCTCAGCCATTGCCTGAGGCTCCACATCTTGGAAGTAGTCATCAGGATCTGAAAATGTGCAAAGGCGTTGAGAGAGTTTGGAAAGAGGAAAAGAAATCAAACAAATTAATGATGAAAACTGGTCATTATGAATGCCCTATCTTTTTCACTGAATTAATACCTCAGAACAGAGTCAGACTGTTCCTTCAGGGATGTTGCTGATGGGTTTCCAGGTTCCTTTAATGTAGCCATCAATTGCCTCCCTAGGAAGTAATGTTGGTTCTGCCTCATAGCCTTTTCCTGTCAGAGCAGCACATGTCTGACAGTAACTCAAGGCTACTCCTGTCACATTTGTGACAGGCAAATCTCTCTTTGTGAACAAATACATTCCCCACCTGAGCGAACCTCATAAATCTGCAAAAGATTGGCATCTAGACCTGCTAGTTGCTAAATAACACTCTGCTCATGTTGGCAGGGATGTGGAGCCTCTGTTGCATTGATATTAATTCCTGGTTTTCCCAACTGCTTCCTTTCCATCTTGTACCTGAAAGCTTCGATGATGTATGATGTGACTGCTGAGCCTCCAAGGTGCTGGCTTGGTTGCCATGTCAAGGTGACACTATTACGGGTGACATCTGTGATCAGTGGCTTGGACGGAGGACCAGGCAATAGGTCAGGTTCTGCTGACAGGATGCGTGTTGGGCTGCCGCTTTCTGAAAGAAAGAAGGAAGCACCTTTTACCAAATGTCTTCATTGTTTGGCTCATCGCTGATAAACCCATTTTACAACTCCAGATCAGTTACTGGAAAGTGTTACTCTAGTTACTCTAACTAGGTTTCAGTAACCTAGTCATTCAGTTCAAACTTTAGTGGGCAGAGGAGAGAGAAGATCACTAAACTACCACTCAGACTGAAAAATATGACATCCTACGACCCCGATTGACTATTCTGATGTTTAAACTTTCTATCAGTCTTTTTACAGCAAACAAACTCAACTGTGGCCAATTAGCCGGTGTAATAATTTAACCCTGGCAGTTCTGGCTTACAAAGATGAAAGAGGTAATTGAGAGTAGTAAGTGCTCTTATATCCTGGTATCATTCTATACTTGCATGGACAGGAAAAATGTGAAGTGGTGAATTGGTCTCTCCAGCTTCCTAACATTTATTCATTCTTGGCACATGGTAATATTGCCAATCCTTAATTGCCATTGAGAAACTGGTGGTTATCTGCCTCTTTGAACCACTGCTGTCCATGGAGGGGTTAAATAAGTGTTATTCAGGAGAATTTTATTTTAGTGACAGTTGGTGATAATAGTTTCAAATCAGAATGGCATGTGGCCTGAAGGGGAACCTAGAGCTGGTGGTAATCCCAAGTATCTTGTCTTTCTAGGTAGATGCTATACATTTTAAAGTTGCTGTCAAAGGAGTACTGGAAAGTTGCTGTAATGCAGACTGTAGATGATACACGTTGCTCAAACTGCCTGCTTTATCTTGGCTGGTGTTGAACTTCTTAAGTGTTGCTGGAAATGCAATAATTCAGGCTACGTGAATGCATACTATCAAATTCCTGACTTGAATATGATGGACAGGCTTTTGGAATTCAGGAGGTGAGTTACTTGCTGCAGAACGTCCAGCCTCTGATCTGCTCAGTCGCCTCAGTATTTATAAAGCTAGTGATGTAGTAGAATGTCAAGGGGAGATGTATAGACTCTCTTTTGTCAGAAATAGTCTTTGCCTGGCACTTGTGAGACATGAATGTTATTTGCCACTTACTAGCCCAAACCTGTACTAGGGCTTGTTACATGTGGACAAGGTCTGTTTCAGTATCTGAGGAATTGCTTATGGTACTGAATATTGTGTTATTATCATTGAAAATCTCATGTACGACTTTATGTTGGAGGGAAGGCCAGCAATGAAGCAAAGAAAATGGATGGTCCTAGAACATTACACTGAGGAACTCCTGCAGCAATGACGTCCAACCACATTCCTCATGCTGGGGAAAGAATTTTCCTCCTGATTCTTAATAACTGTAATTTTATTAGAGATCCTTGATGCCAAAATGTTGCTTTGATGCAAATGGCAGTCATTCTCAACTCCCTTTTGGAATTCTTTTGTCCATAATTGAGTCAAGGTTGTAATAAGACTGTAACACAAACTGAGCACTAGTGAGCAGATTACCACTGAGTAAGTGCTATTAACTAGCACGGTCAATTCCACTTCTGACACTTTACTATTGACCAGATAATAGCTTGAAACTGGAGCAGCTTGGCTAGGGGTGCAGCTAATTCTGGAGCACAAGCCGTCAGTACTATTGTCGGAATGTTGTCAGGCTCACAGCCTTTGAAAGTATCCAGTGTCTTCAGCCATTTCTGAAGGGAGGGAATTGCATTGTCAAGAAATAGGCATGTATAATGGAAGAAATCTGAAGGGATGGTTGAGATGGGTCATCCACCCAACACTTCTGATTGAAAGTGATTGTAAATGCTTTAGCCTTCTTTACCGATATGCTCAGCTTGGCCCCTTAGTTGAGGACGGAATTATGTACTATCTCCAATTCATTGCTTAATTATTCACTATTCGTATCTTGATATGGTAAGACTTCATCATTTTGATCTGATCTGTTCTATATTGGGTTTGGATTGTATTGTTTAGCTCTGTTTATGCTTTTTCTGCTGCTAAACTTGTAACTTTACAGATTGGAATCTTACATGTGCCTGGTGTTGCTCCTGGTATGCTTTCTTATACACTTCACTGAAACACGCTGATTCCCTAGGTGCATAGTAATGGTGGATGAGGGATATGCCAGGCCATGAGGTCAAAGATTATGACTGAATTAAATCTGCTGCAGCCGGTGGGTCACAGCAGTACAGGGTCACCCAATTTTGAGATTCATAATCTGTTCCAAATCGATCCAATTTAGCCTGGTGATACAGCTAGACAACACGGAGGGTGCCCTCAGTGAAGACAAGACCTTGCAACTACAACAGCTCCGCATACCTATCAAAACTGCCATGGACTGGTGCATCTACAACTGTAAGATTGGTGAGGAATTGCTCAAGTATTGTTGTTTCCTTTTTGTTGGTTTGCCACTATTGCCAAGCTAGAAATTGTCCTTCAGCTGTCAGTAGTGATGCTGGCAAGCCATTGGTGATCATGGACATTGAGGTCTCCTACCCAAAACACATTGTGAATAGGAAATAGGGTGTTGGGACCTGGGGAAGGTAGTACTTGGTAATCAGGAGGTGTCTGATCCATTCATGACCTTTGGAGTCAATATTAAGGATTCCCAGGGCAACCCCTGTCTGTCGTATGCCAATGTATCACCACCTCTCGAGGGTCTGTCCTGCTGAAGGGTAGTACATCCCAGAGGTGATGATATAAGAGCTCCAGCACAACATTTGAGGCAGGACTCAGTAATTATGGCAATGTCAGAGAACTTTACAAGGTGCACTGGCAGGTTATGCCTTTGCTACATCTTACACATAGATCAATGTCAGGTTATCTCCCTTTTATTGTTAATCAGTTTTTCAGTGTGTGGCTTGATACAACTGAGTGTTTTGCTACACATAGAATGAACAGGTGCTTAAGAGTGAACTACATGTGGTGGGTCTGGAGTCACACCTCAGCCTGACCTCTTTAGGATTTCCTTTCCTGAGGGCCACTAGTGAATCAGATGGATTTTTACTGCAAACTGATAGTGCCACGATTATCATTATAGTAATGATTATGAAATTGAAAATAAAAAGCATTTTAATCAGATTTATTAATTGAATTTAAACTCCCCAGCTGCTGGGATTTGAATTCACATCTCCCTATCCATGATTTTATAAACCTCTACAAGGTCACCTCTCAGCCTCTGACGCTCCAGGGCAAATAGCCCCAGGCTAATCAGCTGCTCCCTATAGCTCAAACTCTCCAATCCCAGGAACATCCTTGTAAATCTTTTCTGAACCATTTCAAGTATCACAGCAACTTTCCTAAGACAGGTATACCAGAACTGAATGCAGTATTCCAACAGTGGCCTAACCATTGTCTTGTGCAGCCGCTAAAGAGCCAAGGCCTTTTACCCAGGGTAGGGGAGTTAAAAACTAGAGGACATAGGTTTAAGGTGAGAGGGGAAAGATTTAAAAAGGACCCAAGGGGCAACATTTTTATGCAGATGCTGGAGCGTGGATGGAATGAGCTGCCAGAGGAAGTGGTGGAGGCTGGTACAATTGCAACATTTAAAAGGCATCTGATTACGTATATGAATAGGAAGGGTTTAGAGGGATAGGAGCCAAATTCTGGCAAATGTGCATAGAGAAATTTTGGTTATCTGGTGAGCTGAACTGAAGGGTCTGGTTCCATGCTGTACAACTCCATGACTCCATGCATTTTTCCAGGTCCCTCAGCATTAACTTCTCTAGTAACATTACCACTATGCTATCAGCCCCTTAACTGTGAGATTTAGGATTTTCTGTCTGAAGGACAACTTGGGGCCCACTGGAAACTGTAGACACACTGCCAGGAACTCTGCAAACACTGTTTACAGCACACCACCACCCCCTGTAAACACAGATGTAGTCCCACAGATGCATTCCAACGGAGTTAACTACTCAAGCACAAACAATGTGCTGCACAACAACAAAGACTATTTGGAACAAAGCTCTGGGAAGGAAGTCAGTGCAAGTATAGTGACTATTCCTTCAAAATCCATTGGATTTCCCTCTGACATTATCTCATACCGATCTCGGTTTCAAGACCGTTCAAGTTCATGCAAGTTTTGTCAGGCTCTGTTCCGAAGTCATCCACAAAGTGTGCTGCAAGCATCAGCCCATACCCACGAACTGGCAAGAGCGAATGTGTACGTCAGCATCCCCCTCACAAATGTGCTGCAGGCCATTAAGGTCTAAGTGCACCATAGGCCTGCAGTACTCGTCATTCTTTGTTTTAGAGGCCATTAAGTTCGGCAATGCACTGCACAATCAAACATGTTTGTTTAACCCCTGACCTGCCCTCATTCTGGGTCACTGAAAATCAAACAGTCGGTGATGTATGGGAAGGTGAGTTCATTTAGGAGTAATTATCAAGAAAAGGCTGCTATTTATCAGAAACTCTGTTCATTTTTCATTCAGGGATGGCTTATGGGCCAACAGCTCCTCACCGAGCTGCTCTCCTTTGTAAATGTCTCAAACCATCCTTGATCCTTCTCACAGCTCCCCAGTCTCCTCCTCTGCAGAAGACTCCCTCTCTGTTTCACTGGCATATTTTAGTTCAGTCTTTCAGTTTGTGAAAAATAGTTAGAATTTTGACATCACCAGTAAAGCCAGCATTTATTGGTGGCGGTTCTTCTTCATGGATTGTTATAACAGGACGGTTTGGTGAACAAACTACAGTGGTTCAGAACCATCCATGTTGGGGTGTGAGATAGGAGCTGATGCAGGTAAGGATGGCAGGTAATGGCCCCTGAAGAGCAGTCGGCCATTTTGACAACAATCCAATGCTTATCAATCCTACGTGAACATGCAAAATAGGTGTAGTAGAGGAAATAGGAATTTGCTTTTTCATTTCCAGGCTTTTAGAAGCAAATTTAAATTCTCAAAATCCTGCTGGTGAATTTTGATTCTGTTGACATTAGTAACTAGCATGATCTCTAGAACTAGTGTTTGCAAGGTTAAAAGTGCCAGCTGGTCATGTCACTACAATATTTACTAAGGAATCTGAGAGAATAAATCAAATTATCCCAACAGCATGGAAGCCGGCCATTCGGCCCATCAAACAAAACATGAACCCCTCCGAAGAATATCCCACCCAGATTCACCCGACCCTATTCCTGTAACCCTGCATTTCCCATGGCTAATCCACCTCATGTGCACATCTGTGAACACTATGGGCAATATAGCATGGCCAAATCCCCGAGCCTGCACATCTTTGAACTGTGGGAGGAAATCAGAGCACCCAGAGAAAACTCATGCAGACACAGGTGGGATGTCCACACAGACAGTCACCCGAGGGTGGAATTGAACCTGGTTTCCTGGTGATGTGAGGCTCAGTGGTCAGCACTGTGCCGGCCTTAATCTTAAAATTGGTAGTGGCACCAGAAAGCCGTTTTGTTGTGAAATTTGCATACTCTTCATTGTCTTTATGTTTATTTGCTTTGTTTTATCACTACAATTTCTCTTGTTTTGAGATTAGGCCATATGCATTTGGAGTTCCATCTTTCCCTTTAGTATGAGCTGTACAGGGTGGTGTTAATGATCTCTCCTGCCGACTGCTTGCTTTCTAGCTAATATCATGTGATTTAACTGCAGCATACCTTGCACTTCCAGGTACCCGCTCCATGTGGTCTCCCCACTGGATCCAGTGGCGACACAGATGTACATACCAGAATCGGTTACCTAGTAACAAAAAAGCAGACTCGATTGGATATTGTCCTTGTTTTTCCCTGTCACTACAGATTACACTGAGGCACCCTTAAGACTACTACACAATTAATATTCTGTCAGAAGCCTTTATGTTTTGTATGTACAAAAACATAGTAAGATAATTAAAAACAGAATATATTGAACTCAGGAGGTCAGGCAACATCTGTGGAGAAAGAAACAAAGTTAAGGACAGTTCGGAGCAGATAGCTGCCATTCTGTTAGAGATTTAATTGGATGTCTGATAAGTTAAATGGCTTTCTCCTGCTCCAATATTCCCAGGTAATAGTTTATATGCAATTACCTACCTTTAGATTGGGGAAAGCATTTGAAATGGAGAAGAGCCTTTAACAGGGGAAAAAGATGGAATGAATTGAGCAGAAAAGCATGACTATAAAAGGAGTGATGGTGTACAGTAGAGGAATGTGATAAGAAACAATATGTTCCAAGTTCTGATGATTCGCCACGGACCTGAAACATAAACTCTGTTTCTCTCTCTCTACAGATTCTCCCTGAAGTGCTGACTGTGTCCACAATAATGTGTACTTATTATAGTGACTTTGGAGGGATCCAGGGGAGATATAAATGATCACAGCAGAATAGCAGAATACGAGGGAATCATTGAAAATTTGGCAAAGAGTAGAAGGCATCCATCAGTCAGAAATGTGGTGGAAGAACAGCTGGTCGATGACACCAGGGGTGTAGTCCATCCCACTAGCTGTATCCTCGAATCCATCTACCAGGCCCGCTGTCAAGGAAAGGCCGCCAGCATTCTCAAAGATCCATCCCACCCTGGCAATGCTTTCCTACAACCTCTACCATTGGGGAAACGGTACAGAAGCTGAACACATGCACCAGCTGGTTTCAAAACAGTTTCTACCCTACTGTTGTTAGAATACTGACTGGACTCAGTAACTCTTAACATTCACCTGTACCTGTGTTTTTGTTTTTGCTGCTGTTTACCTATTATTTACTTATCTATGCTACTTTACTCTGATCTGCCTGTATTGCTCACACGACAAAGCTTTTCACTGTGCCTCGGTACATGTGACAATAAATTCAATTCAATTCCAAGTGGAGAAGCTTATCCAAACACTGGGCAATACCACCTTCACTTCAGGTGGTTTTGGTCCAGCATCTTCCATTATTAGCACTTGCTATCTGAGAGAAAATGAAAGCAGTGGTTAAGGCTTAAAGTTATTAAGCTGAATATTAGCAACATAAGGCAATAAACTGTCTCCATAGAAAGAGGAGTTGCTGTTCCTCCAGCTTCTTTTGTTACAAGCAAGAAAGCCACTGACATACGATCATTCAACGTACTCTGCCATGAACAAAGAAAGGAACAAGAGTAGGCCATTCAGCCCTTCGAGTCTGCTCCAGCACTCAGATCCCGGCTGATCTGATTTTAACCTCAACTCTACATTCCTGCATATCGCCAATAATATTTCATGCCCCTGGTCTTCAAGAATCTGTCTACTTTGGCTTAAAAAAATATTTAAAGGTACAATATCCACTGCCTTTTGAGGAAGGGAATTCCAAATGCTCATGACTTGCTGACAGAGAAAAGACATGTTTCCTCATCAAATGGGTGCCCCACTATTATTAAACTATGACCCCAAGTTCTAGATTCTCCCACAAGAGGAAACATCCTTTCCACTTTCACTCGGTAAAGTCTCTTCAGGATCTTATATGTTTCAATTAAGTCATCTCTGACTCTTAACTTGAGTGGATGTGGCCCCAGCTTGTCCTCATAAGGCAATCCACTCATTCCGGGTATTGGTCTAATAAGCCTTCTCTGAACTGCGGCACGATGGCACAGCGCCAGAGACCCGGGTTCAATTCCCAACTCAGGCGACTGACTGTGTGGAGTTTGCACATTCTCCCCGTGTCTGCGTGGGTTTCCTCCGGGTGCTCCGGTTTCCTCCCACAGTCCAAAGATGTGCAGGTCAGGTGAATTGGCCATGCTAAATTGCCCGTAGTGTTAGGTAAGGGATAAATGTAGGGGTATGGGTGGGTTGCGCTTCGGCGGGTCGGTGTGGACTTGTTGGGCCGAAGGGCCTGTTTCCACACTGTAAGTAATCTAATCTAAAACTGCTTCCAACACATGAACATCCTTCTGTATATTTAGTGACCAGTACTGTACCCAGTACTCAAAACGCAGTTTCACCATTGCCCTGTATAACTGAAGCATAGACTCCCTTCTCTTGCATTCAATTCCCTTCACAATAACATTTGATATTCTATTAGCTTTCCTGACTGCTTGTTATACCTACACAGCAATTTTCTGTGATTCATGGACTGGGACACCCAGACCTCTCTGCCTGAGAATGTGATTTATTAAATGAAGCAGCACAGTAGATGTAAAGAAAATGCATGTATACATATGAACAAGGTCCGGGAGTTGTACCAATTGGATAGGAGATGATATAACAATAGCCAACACCTTCCGAACAACACTAATTTCCTGTCTCAAACCATTTAAAATAAAAATTGACTTTCTTCTTCCAAACTGGTTAGTTTCACAATACTCCACATTATGTTCCACCTGCTGTGTGTTGTCCACTCAGCAAACCAGTCTGTATCTTTTTACTGTCTCTGAATGCCTCTCACATCCTACTTCCCTGCTTAACTTTGTATTATTAGCAAACTGGAATGTTTTCCTCTCAATTCCCTCATGGTAAATAGTTGAGGATCAAGTATCTCTGTAATACTCTAGGAGTTATAATCTGTCACCCTCAAAATGGCTTGTGTCTGTCCATTAACCAACCCTTAATCCATGCTAATATAATCCCACAAGTCCTAATTTTGTGAAGAAAATGTCTTGTGCAGCACTTTTTTGAAAGCTTTTTAAAAAATCTTCTGAATGCACATATCCCATGGTTTCCTCTTACCTACACTACTAATCACATCCTTGAAAATCTCCGCTCAGCTTTCATATATTCATGTTGACTCTGTCTGATCATATTTAATTTTTTAAAGTGCCATGCTGTCATGTCTAAGCCAACAGATTTTAGTTAGCCTTCCTACCACTAATGTGAGGCTAGTATTCTCTCTCTTCTTTATTGAAGAATTGCTTACATTTCCTTCCTTTAAAAGACAAGCCCAATCCTGTGACACCTTCTTGTGACAACATCTCTCGAAGGTCTCACGAATTAGGGATCAGGAGGGTAAACTCGAGTGGAATTTGTCCTCCTTAACTTGAGACATAAAGTTTTAATTAGTCCTTTGGTGCCTTCCTGTTTAAGATGAAAGGATTTTGCTTAAGATTAAGGGATCTAACTTGGGGCTACCCAGATCTGTGTGTGACACCAGTTACTTGCTGGCTCAACAATGAACCAGTACCATGAGTATGGAGAGTAATCCAGTTTGATTCCCTTTCTGATTCTCTCCCCTTATTCCTGCAACTTTTCAGTTCTCATCTCATCAATAAAAATCAGAAACTTGTTGTTAAATGTTCCTTGTAGCATTCTCCATGGCAACATCTTTAATCAGAGTTCACTTTGCAGATAATCAGCACTCTCTTCTTCATGCGGTATGAATCATTGTTGCCTTTGAGATTTGGTATTCTTGCGACTGTGTCCTGATGAGTGCAAGACAAAAAAAGCATCAACAGCATGCCTTGTTTTCCAGCCACATTCATCATGAATCCTTCCAATCCATGCCAATCAGCCAGATGTTGCTGTTCTGCCATAAGTTACATGCACATATGCATGACTGCAGTGAGGGGGCCTCACAACTCAGCCAGCGACATTACTCCACCATCCCTCTTGTGGACTAAAGCTAGACATTTGGAGATGATCCCTATCTACTATCTCCCCCTTAGCTCATTTATCCCTTCCACTTTGAGAAGCAGCCATTTCCCAGAAACAGCAGCTCGCAATTGAGGAGCTGTGTTCTCACACATAGCATGTACATAACTGAAATTGTAACCTTGATCTTTCAACTTGATAGACTCAGGACCACAGAAAGTTGGCTTTGCTTCCAGCTCAGGGTTTCAGGCCTGATATATCAAGTAGAAAACTTCAGAGAGTCGATTTCATCTTTAAAAATGGGAAGGATTAATTTCAGCATCTGACACAGCACAATGGCTCAGTGGTTAGCACTGTTGCATCACAGTGCCAGGGACCCAGGTTCAATTCCACCCTCGGGTAACTGTCTCTGTGGAGTTTGCACATTCTCTGTGTGTCTGTGTGGGCGGGTTTCCTCCGGGTGCTCCAATATCGTTCAACATTCCAAAGATGTGTTGGTAAGATGGATAGGCTGGGATATACACAGGGCTACGGGGATAAGGTTGACTGGGTGCTATGCTTTTTGGAAAGGCTTGCAAAATCAATGGGTCAAATGGCCTGCTCCCACACAGTATGATTCTATGAACATGGGGGAGAATTTTCACGCCACCTGGCTGATGGAATGGAATGCTGAAGAGCTGGTATAAACAGCAGAGAATCACACTAGATTGCCTTCCTGACATAATGCCCATTGCCAGGCTAGTTCCCCAGTTATAGACTGTGAAGTGGATCCACTGGGGATGAGATGGTGGGGTTAGGTGGGGTGGGGGCAGGACAACAGTCCATTTTAAATAATAAATGGCCCATTAAGGTACACTTTATATGGAACACCACCAGCACTTTTCCGACAGTGGCATGGACTCCATCACATTGGGAGGCCACTAAATTTAGGGAGGAGGCAGTCCAGGGACAGGGCAGTACTGGGTCCAGTATAGCTGTAGCTGGATGGTATTAATCCCAAAGAATGGACCACAACATGATAACAAGTTCCAAGCAGACATTGGTTGTGCTCAAGATGAGTTGGGAACCTTTCTCCTTTGTCCAGGCTGAATTTTAATTTGTGCTTACCTCTCTAAGGGCATATACATACTGACTTATCCCCAAGGTCACCAGCCTGCCTCAGCACCTGCCTCTCCTTGTATTCTTCAGAGTCATTGGTCTTGCAATTGGTTTGTCACCATTTAGAGATCTCATGCCATCTTTAATTTGGTGATGAGTCAGAAGGCAGCAATTAGGAGGCTAAATTTGGTAAAATCAACAAACAAGTCCGACCTCCAACAATTGAGGACCCATTTTTCAGCCAAAACCTGACTCTCAGCCTTTGTGACTTCGCCTATTTACTAATTCCAGATTCTTCTCGAACCAGAGCAGGAGCGTTGGGCTGGATGTCGTCCTTGATGCAGTAGGACATGATTAAATGTTCTCATCAATTCAATAACTAATCTGAGTTGTTTCAGATATGTGCCATTTGAGGAAGCAGGCAATCACGAGTCTGCAAGGTGAAAGTGAGGACTGCAGATGATGGAGATTAGAGTCAAGAGTGTGGTGCTGGAAAAGCACAGCAAGTCAGGCAGCATCTGAGGAATAGGAGAATTGACGTTTCGGGCAAATGCCCTTCATCAGGAAAGACCTACGAAGGGCTTATGCCCGAAATGTCGATTCTCCTGCTCCTCGGTTGCTACCTGACCTGCTGTGCTTTTACAGCAGCATAATCATGAGTCTGCAACCTGTTATATATCAAGTGACTTCAATGGAGAAAACTCTGTGTGGAGTTTGCACGTTCTCCCCATGTCTGCGTGGGTTTCCTCCGGGTGCTCCGGTTTCCTCCCACAGTCCAAAGATGTGCAGGTTAGGGTGGATTGGCCATGCTACATTGCCCTGTAGAGTTAGGTGCATTAGTCAGAGGGAAATGGGTGGGTTACTCTTCAGAGGGTCAGTGTAGACATGTTGGGCCGAAGGGCCTGTTTCCACACTGTAGGGAATCTAATCTATAAGATTTCCTAATTATTTACACTATCACACAGTCATAATTATCCCAAGTATATGATATTCATTCACAAAGACAATACTTGAAGCTTTGAAAGTTTGCTGGAAATCTGTTCGCAGATGAGGAGAAATCAGATACTCATTCACAAGGTCCCACAGAGCAACTTATGAATTCAAGTTGCACTTAACAATATATGGAGAATTACTTCGAGCACAGTGAATTATTTTAAATGGGTCATCATCATAGTTAAGAAAATACAGCCTCTATTTTCAAGACAGCAAGATTACAACATTCAAAAGACATCTGGCCGAGTTTCTGAATAGGAAGGTTTAGAGGAAAGTGGACTAATTGCAGGCAAATGGGTCGAAGTTAGATTGGAATTTCCGATTGGCAAGGATGAGTTGGATTAAAGGATCTGTTTCCATGCTGCATGACAACTCTATCCCACAAACCCAAACCCTATCCATTTAGTCTTTTCTTCTACAGTATTGGTCAAGGATGGAGTATTGGCCACTGTACCAAGACACACCACTGCTCAGTAGATTATTAATATCACACCAAGCTAAATGAACAAGTAAAATGACCACTTCTCATCTAAAGGATGATGTTTTAGGCAGTGCAATATCTTCATATGGTACAAAAATGTCATCCTGAATGATGTGCCCAAGTTGCAGAAAAGGGTGGGAACCCACAACTTTGAGTCACAGGCAAGGAAGCTATTAACCAAGCCACGTTATAGAGTTATAGAGATGTACAGCACGGAAACAGACCCTTTAGTCCAACTCGTCCATGCCGACTAGGTATCCCAACCCAATCTAGTCCCACCTGCCAGGACCTGGCCCATATCCCTCCAAACCCTATCTATTCATATACCCATCCAGGTGCCTTTTAAATGTTGCAATTGTACCAGCCTCCACCACTTCCTCTGGCAGCTCATTCCATAACCGTATCACCCTCTGCGTGAAAACGTTGCTCCTTAGTTCTCTTTTCTATCTTTCCCCTCTCACCCAAACCAATGCCCTCTAGTTCTGGACTCCCCCAACGCAGGAAAGAGACTTTGTCTATTTATCCTATCCATGCCCCTCATGATTTTATAAACCTCTATAAAGTCACCCCTCAGCCTCCGACACTCCAGAGAAAACAGCCCCAGCCTATTCAACCACTCTCTACAGCTCAAATCCTCCAACCCTGGCAACATCCTTGTAAATCGCTTCTGAACCCTTTCAAGTTTCACAACATCTTTCCGATAGGAAGGAGACCAGAATTGCATGCAATATTCCAAAAGTGGCCCAACCAACATCCTGTACAGTTGCAACATGACCCCCAAACTCCTGTACTCAATACGCTGACCAGTAAAGGAAAGCATACCAAATGCCTTCTTCACTATCCTATCTACCTGCAACTCCACTTTCAAGGACCTATGAACCTGCACTCCAAGATCTCTTTGTTCAGCAACACTCTCTAGGTCCTTCCCATTAAGCGAATAAGTCCTGCTAAGATTTGCTTTCCCAAAATGTAACACCGCGCATTTATCTACATTAAACTCCATTTATCACTCCTCAACCTATTGGCCCATCTGATCAAGATCCTTTGTAATCGGAGGTAACCTTCTTCGTTGTCCAATACATCTCCAATTTTATTGTCATCTGCAAACTTACTAACTATACCTCTTATGCTTACATCCAAATCATTTATATAAATGACAAAAAGTAGTGGACCCAGCACCAATCCTTGTGGCACTCTATTGGTCACAGCCTCCAGGTCTATTAAACAACCCTCCACCACCACCCTCTGTCTTCTACCTTTGAGCCAGTTCTGTATCCAAATGGCTAGTTCTCCCTGTATTCCATGCGATCTAACCTTGCTAATCAGTCTCCCATGGGGATACTTGTTGAACGCCTCACTGAAGTTCATATAGATCATGTCTACCGCTCTGTCCTCATCAATCCTCTATGTTACTTCTTCAAAAAACTCAATCAAGTTTGTGAGACATGATTTCCCATGCACAAAACCGTACTGACTATCCCTAATCAGTCCTTGCCTTTCCAAATACACGTACGTCCTGTCTCTCAGGTTTCCCTCCAGCAACTTGCCCACCACCGTGTTAGGCTCACTGGTCTGTAGTTCCCTGGCTTGTCCTTACCACCTTTCGTAAACAGTGACACCACGTTAGCAACCTCCAGTCTTCTAGCACCTCACCTGTGACTATCGATGATACAAGTATCTCAGCAAGGGGTCCAGGAATCACTTCCCTAGCTTCCCACAGAGTTCTAGGGTACACCTTGAGACTCTTGTGTGTTAAGTGTCATGAGGGGAGAGAAACACTTTTTACCAAAATAAGGCATTGAGGGCTTTTCTGCCATTACGCACCTCCCATTAACCATTGAGTCCATTACCCATCCTACTTGGTACATCCCAAGGCCATGCCATCAGTTACAGATCCACCTATTTCTCACCCCATATTGACACACTCAGCTGTAGTTTACACATCCATTATACACCCAGTCTATAACATGCCAGGTGATAGTCAGCCACACATTATCTACCTGTCCCTTGCACACTCCGCAGTCAAACATGCTTTCATTACAATCCCAGCCCATTATACATCCTGGAAGAATTCCCTTTTCGTTATAATCCATGGCAAGTAAATCGCTACAAAAGGAGGGGCTTTTTTTTGCCCACAAGTGTGGCTTGAATTTGAATTCAGATCCCTGTTCTCAGTTCCCATTTAATTTTCTATATTTCCAGCTCCTAAATGTTGTCAGTACAAACAACTGGTTCAGGGCTTTCAACTATTAACACATTCTGAGGAAGGGTCACTGGGTGCGAAATGTTAACTCTGTTTTGACCCACAGATGCTGCGAGACCTGCTGAGTTTCTCTTCTTTGAAATACTTAATAACAGACAAAATTCAAATTCACTCTCACTCCCTGTGTTTTGAATCTGGATTCTGCAGTCACTTATACGCTTACTCTGAGAATATCCATTATTGAGGGTATTATCTGTGAATCAGTGGCATTCTTAGTTTAGATTGCTGTGTAGTCAAACACTGCTCCAGGCACCTAGCCTAATCAACATGAAAATACCTGTCATCTTTGGTGGATGTAAGAGGCCAATCAACTATTTTGCTGAAGTACATGTCAGTTCTCCAGTTTCCTAGCTATCTCTCAACAAAGACCTCAAATAATACCTCTTAAATTAATTTAATCATTCATGCAATAATTGTGGAATGTGGGCAACACTAACAAGCCTAGAATAAAAACAGAAATCTCAACAGAAATCTGGCAGCATCTGGGTTCAGAAAGCGAAGTTAACATCTTGCATATAGTGACCCTCCTTCAGAACCCTCGAAATATTAACTCTGCTTTCTCTCCACAGACATGCTGTGTCTCTCCAGAAATTTCTGCTTTTGTCTCAAATGGAGAAATATCTGACAGATTTTAGATAATTGAACTAGCAAATTGCAATGATTACCAGCCAAACTGAACCAAACTGAAGTGCCATCAGAACTGGAGAACAGTCACAGTACTTGAAACATTAACTCAGCTTTCTCTTCACAGATATTGCCAGACATGCTGCATTTCTTTAGCCATTTCAGTTTCTGGCATCTACAGTTCTTTGTTTTATATTAACATGGGCTGCTCATCCTCATAGCCTTTGAGAAGATGAGGATGAGCCACATCCAGCTCGGCCCCTTCAAAGATAAACTAAGAGCCAACAATATTGCTTGGGTCTGGAGTTACATATAGATCAGTAGATTTCCTTCCCTAAACTATATAACTGCACCAGATGGGCTTTAATGGCCATCCAGTCACTCCTACTGAGACTAGCTTTCTATTCCAGATTTGTTTAACAAATTGAATTTACAACCTAAAACGATATGTTCAGAGATGCATCCTGATCATTACTCAGGATTACTGGCTCAGCAACTTAATCATTGAGCTCTCAATCCTACCACATTGCTGTATCTCGCAGTCTGCCTTGAAATTGTCTACATAACCACAATGACTACACTTCAAAAATACTTCACTGGCAGAGACGCACCCCTGAGGTCATGAAAGATGCTATATAAATGCAGTCTTACTTCTTTAATACATTCATCAGATTTCCTGAGAAATGATCGATCATGAGACAAAAACACAAAATTACAGTTCATAAAGTTTGCCCCAGGCTCAAATAATATATGAGATCATATGCAGAAGTGGTCATTGTTCTCAGTGGTAGTTCAAAAACTGGACAGCATCTATTTATATCTTCACTCACGTTTGTCATACTTCTGGATCAAGATCTTGGGATCGTCAGCTACAGGTTGGGCTAGCATTCCTTCTAATTTATTGCAAGGGGTCACCACTCAGGCAAGCTCCCACCCCCTACTGCAAATTAGCATCTGTCATAAGGAAATGTCATCCACTACACAGCCTGATTAAAAGTCAAAGACAGTGGCATTATTCTGCCAGCCCATAATGCCAGAAAAGGTCAAAGTTTGTACTAATATTCTCTCCAAGGACATTAAATTGAACCATTTTATAAAGACTTGAACTATGTCAGGTCCAAACAGTGATTGATTCAAAATGTGAAGGTCTTTCATTCAGTATAACAGCAGAAAACACTCAACACATACAAAACAAGGCTTTCATCTCATTCACTGTTTGAAGGGGCTCTGAATTGCAGAGGTATCCGAGGATAATGTGGATAATTCCTTGTGATAGCTGTAAGCAGTGATTCATATGATTTCTGTAGTACAAAGAAAGCAAAATGCTCAAGGTTGGCCAATGATTACAATGGCATTTTGTAAAAGAACCACCTTTTTTAAACAATACTTCACTCACCCAGTTAAAGGAAATAAAGATACACACGTTTTGAACAAAGGGAGGACACTTTGGCAGGGCGTGTGTTATATACCTTTCCCTCTCCTCTCCTAAATGCCACAAAACTCTCATTACCTCATTCTTGAAAGCCTTCTATATGTCAGATGTCCCTTCACCTGCCTCTCCCAATCTCTAACGGATACATGCACAGACTGAATAAGAAGACTCTCTTGAACACACTTCACAAATTCCTCACCATCCACTCTCACAATGGTAGTCCAGGTCTGTGTTTGGAAAGTTAAAATTCCCTGCCATTAGAACCGTACTAATCTTGCCCTTGACAAAGTGGCTCCTCTGCTCCACCAGTTCTTTTTCTGTTTTTAGCTTTTCTGCATTTTTCTTTCAACTTTTAACTTACCCAGAGGAGAATGGAGGAGGCGACTCCAGACTGGAGCCAAGGGCGTGGTGCTGGAAAAGCACAGCAGGTCAGGCAGATCCGAGGAGCAGGAAAATCGACCATCCTCGGATGCTGCCTCACCTGCTTTGCTTCTCCAGCACCACACCCCTGACTCTAAACACCAGCATCTGCAGTACTCACTTTTGTTTCGTTGACTCCAGACTGGAGGCCACTGCTGGCGAGTACTGGTGGCAAGAGGACAAAGAGGAGGCTGGTGCAGGTGAACCAAGTCCCAGAGCGAAGGCTGGTGCGGGGGGAACGGGAGTCCTGGAGCAGAAGCCAGCGCGGGGGAAGGGAGTTCTGGAGAAAGCACATCTTGAGAGCCGGTGCAAAGTAGACTGCAGGCTTGGAGTGGAATAGAGTCGGTTGTTGGACTAGGGTCTGGCGTGGGCAGTCAGAACACATGTAGAAGCCCTGTGCTAAGCTATTACAATGTAATGTCTATTTGTAATTTGTTCATCTGACTGTAATGTTTATCGTTTTAACTATGTCACATACTATGAATCTATGCTTATACTATGAATCACTGTAAAGGAATGCAACGACTTCGCTTTTTTATTCCTCTTTGTCGATCTAACATTTGTACCTGGGTGCTTTTATCTAAGATGGTGCAATCAGAGACGATATTGTCAGTTTTTCATTGTACTCCTGTACTTGAGTGCACATGATAATAAAGAATATTCTATTCTATTCTAATGTTATGTAAACAAGTGCTGAGATATATGCTCATAGTAGTCTTTTTTTACTCATTTTGTAAGGAAGTATCATAATTTTGCAAACTTGTGGTTCACCCTTATTGCTAAAACAGAGGAGGCTTTATATTTGATGAAATCCCAGTTGCATTAACTTGTTAGCACTGAACAGGTCATTGCAGAGAGATTGTATTGTGCATCAAACTTGCTCTATACATAACCTGAAAGCACTTCATGGAAGAAGTAGCTTTACTCTGCAATTATCTGAGACTGTACTTGACCTGAAATAGTTGTTGAGACGGTGCTGAGGATGCTTGATTCTGAATCAAATTGAAAAGGCACTTACAGTCAGACTGTCATGGAGATGTACTGCACGGGAACAGAGCCTTCGGTCCAATTCGTCCATGCGGACCAGATATTCTAAGTTAATCTAGTTCCATTTGCCAGCATTTGGCCCATATCCTCTAAACCCTTCCTAATCATATATCCATCCAGATGCCTTTTAGAAATCTGGATGGATATATGTTGGAAATGTACCAATCTCCACCACTTCCTCTGGCAGCTCATTCCATACAAGCATCACCCGCTGCGTGAAAAGGTGACTCTTAGGTCCCTTTTATATCTTTCTGCTCTCACCCTAAACCTATGCCCTCTAGTTTTGAACTCCTGCACCCCGGGGAAAATACCTTCTCTATTTATCCTATCCATGCCCTTCATGATTTTATAAACTTCTATAAGATTGCCCCTCATCCTCCAACGCTCCAGGCAAAACAGCCCCAGCCTATTCAACCTCTCCCTATAACTCAAACACTCCAACCTTGCAACATCCTTGTAAATCTTTCCAGAACCCTTTGATGCTTGGTGGGACAGTGCAGATGAAGCTTTACTTGGAACCTAACCCATGCTACATCTAAAATCATATAAAAGCACAGAAATTACAGCACAGAAGCTGACCATTCTAGTCATAGAACTAATCTAGTCCCACTTCAGCTCACAATTTCTTCTTAGATTTGATTAGGTTCCCTGTAGTGTGGAAACAGGTCCTTCGGCCCAACAAATTCACACCGACCCTCCAAAGAGTAGCCCACCCAGACCTACTTCCCTCTGACTAATGCACCTAACGCTATGGGCAATTTACCATGGTCAATTCTTGCAACCTGTTATTTCTTTTCAAAAATATACCTAATTTCCATATTAAAGTCTCTGTCTTGACAGCCAGCTTTGTTTGAGAGCTTTGCAATAACACTTGTTACGAAAAGAAAACAATTCCAACATCTCTGTTCATTCCTCAAATGGCAATATGGAGTTTTTAGCTTCTGGTTGGAGGCTAACCCTAACCCTATCGCTTCTTAAAGGGAGGATCCAAGAAGTCTTCAAGTGCAAAATGAGCAGCAAAGTTGTCACCAAATCTTTTGAAACTTCAGAAAATGTGTGTGTTAATCCATCAGATTGACACTTGCTCGTGGCAACAGCCTGTGGGTGGAATGTTTTAACTTTGGAGGTGGGGGAGGGGAATTGGTGATGGATGTCATGCTGCACCTACCACACAGTTCTGACTGACCCAGGAGAACCTCCACTCTTACTGTCTGCTACATGCAAATCGGGAAGATTGACGATAAATATTTCTTGTGCGTGTTATACGGTGTCGAAGCAGGCCATTCAGCCCATCAAGTCCACACCAACCCTCAGAAGAGCATCCCATCCTAACCTGCCCCTCTCCATCTCCATAACCCTACGTTTCTCATGGCCAATCCATCTAACTTGCACATTTATGGACTTAGGGAGGAAACCAGAGCACCCTGAGAAAACCCATGCAGATATGGGGAGAATGTGCAAATTCCATACAGAACAGCTGCTCGATGCTGGAATCAAATGCGGGCCCCTGGCACTGTGAGGCAGCAGTGCTAACCACTAAGCCACCATGATACACATTTCACGGTCATCAAGTCTTGAAACTGGTCTTGAATTTGGAGCTTTTGACCCAGAGGTTGGTGAGCTATCTCTGAACAGCAAGTCCTCTGGTTATGGCTTTTACAGCTGGGCGACCACTATAAAAGGTTCAGGTGGTGCCCCTCTACAGGACAGCAAATCGCTTCTTTTGCACCTCAGCAGGCAGGGGTTGCCTTGTCTGGAATGTTGGTCATGAGCTAGCCACTGGACACCTGCTTCAGACGCCTAAGTGGACTAATGGCAGTGAGAGAAACTGAAGGTCAACTCTAAAATTCTGGTCTACCTCCTTTAATTGCAATGAACAAGGCTCACCACACTTTTAGTTCTGTCAGCCTCTGTTCCTGCCTATGGTGGAGCTCAAAGATTTTCACCTTACTGCCTGATTGGAGTACTGTCAATGCCTTAGGAACTAAATCCCAGCAGCTGTCTTCATCTTTAGTAAAATAATGGAAGACATTTGGATGATGTGAAAGAAGGAAGTTCCAAAATCTCTTTACAATCAAATTGTAAGCAGCGCATAATTATTGTTCTTACTTCGTGCACAGACAGATCCCACAAACAGCAATGGGATAAATAACTGGATACCTCTTTAATTTTCAAATACAGTCTTCTACACCTAACCAACATATATAAGAATGCGGCATTAGCTCTGCACTGAACTCAAATGGATGCAAATTGTCCAAAGATCACATTGTATAATTGTATTATTCAAGATTTAACATTGAATCAATGAGATCATATACCACTCCAATACATAAAAATGTAGCCAACATCTATGTCAGTAAGAACACACATCATCTGGAGATCACTGAAAATGCAGAGCACTCCTGAATCAGTGGGGATATAAACAACTCAGATAAGATTATTAATATATATCACTTCTACATCAATAGGACATAACAGTCAAAGTCAATGTGAATGAAATCTGCCCCAATTCAGGTGGGGAAACCTATGCACAATTAATTTATTTTCCAAACTAATTGTCAAATTAAACATGCCTTTAAATTTAATCTCTTAATTGATTAAAACATCTTTTCCTGTTTCAACCTTTTTCTGCATTCTGCCTGGCTTCTTGAAATTAAATGTTGATTAAAAAGACAATGTTATCTGATGTACATTGGCTTTAGAGGTGACAGACTGGAATGAGCGCCTTTAGGACATTCAGCAACAGGGCTGCGCATGGGTGATGTTAATGAACCAGCTCAATTACATGGGAACTGTGCATAAAAACCAAGGCAGAAGGAGCTGTTGCCACTCAGCAGCTCTGCATTTGCAATTCTGAGTGTGTTTCAGCAGCAGATTGTCCCTTTCTCTGAGCTCAGTCACATGACCTCCCTGAGTACCCCCTGAATCACTCTGACCTGATGAGGCTGTCTCCCGGGGGACCATTAATTCATAGTCGTCTCAGAAACTGCCTGACAGCTCTAATTTTTTCTGGGCAAACAGCCACAGCAGCAATAAAATGATGCTATTACCCGCACAGGGACAAGGAAGATGCATTAACCCCATGACTTCGGGACAATGAAAGCACAAAAACGTTAAATATTTCACTCCCAACAGACTTCAGCATCAATTTTTAAATAAATGTTCAGCATGACCACAAGCTTTTATGACTAATGTATGACTGGCCTCTGTTTTACCTTGTTGGTGAATGTGATTCTATTGCATGAATGAATGCAGCTGGAATAGCAAGGTAGCAGCCATTTTGAGCATCATAAGTGTCAAAAGATTTAAAACAGCACCATAGCTTCCTTTGGTTCTGAGATAATTGTTTAAAAGGGTTTCTTTGTACATTTGTAAGTCAAATGTTATATTTTTAACCCTGCTTTTCCCTTCTACATTCCTTTTTTTCCCAGGTCAAGTTGTCCAGATGATAACGTAATAAGTATTATTATGAAATATTAGTGTTTATTTAAAACTCAACTTCTGCTGTAGCAAAGGCTAAAACTGAGGTACATCTTACAATTAAAGTTTCAAAAAATCCAAAACAGTGATAGAAAACACAGAATACTGTACAACTGACCATTTAACTCAGCCCTTTATGTTAGCCATTTTTGAGAAAAAGAGCTAGCGAGGAACCTTTGATGCACAGGTCTTTGAACATAGGACAACATTCCACTGCACTTCACAGAAGTATTGTCAAACAAAATGCAACAACATTCAACATCACAAAGATATACAAGTGCCTTGAGATCTTAGCGAATGAGTTTATGAAGCTGTTGAAAAAGACTTAAGGCTGTACCAAATTCACCATGGAGTGGTTGTAGGGGGTAGCAGGGATGAGAGCAAGAGTAACAAAATGTCATTCTCAGAAATCATACCAGAGAGATTTGCACATTTATGAATAGGTCACTCATAATGGAGCAGTAACAAGATATTCTCACATTTTCATTAAGAAAAATTCTTCAGGAGGATTTTTTGTTCTTTTATGGGTGTCACTGGCCACTCAGCATTTATTGACCATTTCCAATTGCCTAGACAGCAATTAAGAATCAGCCATATTTACCATGGGACTGGAGTCAAATGTAGGCCAGATCCAGTATTTCCAAACTTTCTTCCCTAAAGGACATTAGTGAACTGGTTGCGTTTTTTTAAATGTCAAATGACAGCAGTAATATGATCTTTAGACGAGCTCTTTACTTTTTTGATTTAATTCAAATTTCACCATCTTCACCATGGTGGGATTCAAACATATGTAGGCAAAACATTAGTCAGGTGCTGCTAGCTCAGAGACATTACCACTATGCTAGCACCTCCTCCTTGTGATATTAGGGCATGTAGCTAAGAGATTGGTCTGAGAGGTAAGAAGAGAATGGTGGGGAAATGACAAATTGAGGAACAGGATCCAGAGCAGATGGCCTGTTGGCAACTGTAGGTTTGGCCACTAATAGTGGAGCTGAAAATGTGTTGCTGGAAAAGCGCAGCAGGTCAGGCAGCATCCAGGGAACAGGAGAATCGACGTTTCGGGCATAAGCCCTTCTTCAGGAATGGAGCAATAGTGGAGCAAATAGTGACACAAATAAAAGGTCAGAGTCAGAGGAGTGCAGGGATTTCAGAGCATAGATGAGGGCTGTCATCTGCTTCAACCAAAAGGGACAGATTTAAAAATTTGGGGGAAGAGGTGAGGAAAGATAGATGTAAAGTCTGAAGTTATTACACTTTTTCTGTTAAATACAAAAATAATTCTACAAGCCATTATTTTTAAAAATCAAGTACACAGCACACTAACATTGTCTACTTTGTGTTGATGCACTTTCACTTCTGCACCTTGTCACTAGATTCTAGGATCTTGATTTGGGTTACAGACATTCTATACTTAGAATATAAGGCGGGAGTCATTCCTTGCAAATATACCAGACCCTGCTAGATTTGCAGCAAGACTGAGGGTGCAAACGGCCCATGACTGAACCCCTTGTTCCATTTACTCTACCAAAACAGTGGCTTTTTAAAGGAATGAGGTGCCTCCAGTATCTGAACCTCAATGTACAGCAGTTCAGGTTGGGATGAATAAAATGCACATTACTGCAACTGGAAAGGGCTGTGTAATTTATTAACTTTAATAGTTTATTATCTGCAAAGTGACTGTCACTGTGGATTTTCGTGACAAAATATCACAAAGGATTTCTTGTATTAATGCATCTGCCTTATGATCTCAATAACCAGCTTCTAAAGCTGACTTCTGTTTTAAAAAAAAGATTGAGGCTGTATCATATTCAATGTGACTGGGTGGAAAGCATGAAAGCAATGTTAACAGAATGTCACTCTCAGAAATCATAGTTGAGAGCTTCTGTACTCATAAATTCATCAGCAGGTCAGTCATTACAGTGCAAAAGAAGACATTCTCACAATTCCATTAAGAGAAATTACATAAGCACATTGGAAAGCTAGTTCCATGTTATTTTAAGACTGTTTGACCTCTTACTGCTTTGCAATTTTGAATATTCTCAGGAAGAATCAAAGTACTTGCTTGAGGAGTAGGAGAGGGCAAGAAATCATATCAAATATAAGAAAATTATGAACAAATAGATGTAGTATCGAACTCAAGAACAGGAATGAGCAATTCTGATTCTCAGGCCCGTTATACTATTCAATTAGATCAATGCAGTTTTACACGTCAACTATAATTACCCACCTTTGTTCCATAACCCACAATACTTTTATCAGTTAATTATCTATCAATTCCAGCTACAATGGACTAACAGTCCATAGCTTTCTGAGAGACAGTGTTTTGGATTTCCATCATTCTTGATGCAGGGAAGTGCTTCCGATCATCAGTACTCAAAAATTTGTCTTCTGGAGTTTCACCCCTCAGGGAATAGGAAGAGGTTATTTCTAGAAACCAGTGCACTGCTGAAGGTGCAGTGTTCTGGATGAGGAGTTCAGTTGAGCTGCTATCTACCCTCCTACATGTGTGTAAAATGATTATATATGTGCTCAATGGTGTTGTTCTGGCTTGGTTAGCTCAGTTGGTTAGATGGCTGGTTTCAGAATATCACCAGCAGTGCAGGTTCAAGTCCCAAACCAGCTGAGGTTGCCATGAAAGTCCTGCCTTCTCAACCTGGCCCCTCACCTGAGGCATGCTGACCTCAGGCTAAACTCCCCACCAGTGGTCTCTCTCTAATGAGTGAGCAGCTCTGGGCATATGACTAGATTTCCTGTCTTGGCCATTTATTTTTCAACCACCTCAACCAAAAGTATTATCCAGTCATTCATTTCATTTCTTATTCTGGGATCTTGCGTGTGCAACAATGTTGGTGCGTTCTGAAAGATGCAACAGCTACTGCTCTTTAAAAGTACTTAAAATAAAACATAAGACCATAAGACCATAAGACATAAGAGCGGAAGTAAGACCATTCGGCCCATCGAGTCCACTCCGCCATTCAATCATGGCTGATCGGCATTTCAACTCCACTTACCCGCGTTCTCCCCGTGCCCTTAATTCCTTGTGACATCAAGAATTTATCATTTTCTTCCTTGAAGACATTTAGCGTCCCAGCCTCCACTGCACTCTGTGGCAATGAATTCCACAGGCCCACCACTCTCTGGCTGAAGAAATGTCTCCGCATTTCTGTTCTGAATTTACCCCCTCTAATTCTAAGGCTGTGTCCACGGGTCCTAGTCTCCTCGCCTAACGGAAACAATTTCCTAGCGTCCACCCTCTCCAAGCCATGTACTATCTTGTAAGTTTCTATTAGATCTCCTCTTAATCTTCTAAACTCCAATGAATACAATCTCAGGATCCTCAGCCGTTCCTCATATGTTAGACCTACCATTCCAGGGATCATCTGTGTGAATCTCGGCTGGACACGCTCCAGTGCCAGTATGTCCTTCCTGAGGTGTGGGGACCAAAACTGGACACAGTACTCCAAATGGGGCCTAACCAGAGCTTTATAAAGTCTCAGTAGCACAACAGTGCTTTTATATTCCAACCCTCTTGAGATAATTGACAACATTGCATTCGCTTTCTTAATCACAGATTCAACCTGCATGTTTACCTTTAGAGAATCCTCAACTAGCACTCCCAGATCCCTCTGTACTTTGGCTTTACAAATTTTCTCACCGTTTAGAAAGTAGTCCATGCTTGTATTCTTTTTTCCAAAGTGCAAGACCTCGCATTTGCTCACATTGAATTCCATCAGCCATTTCCTGGACCACTCCTCCAAACTGTCTAGATCCTTCTGCAGCCTCCTCACTTCCTCAGTACTACCTGCCTGTCCACCTAACTTTGTATCATCGGCAAACTTCACTAGAATGCCCCCAGTCCCTTCATCCAGATCATTAATATATAATGTGAACAGCTGCGGCCCCAACACTGAACCCTGCGGGACTCGCTTGTCACCGGCTGCCATTCCGAAAAAGAACCTTTTATCCCAACTCTCTGCCTTCTGTCAGACAGCCAATCCTCAATCCACACCAGTAGCTCACCTCGAACACCATGGGCCCTCACCTTGCTCAGCAGCCTCCTGTATGGCACCTTATCAAAGGCCTTCTGGAAGTCTAGGTAGATAACATCCACTGGGTTTCCCTGGTCTAACCTACTTGTCAGCTCTTCAAAGAACTCCAACAGGTTTGTCAGGCACGAACTCCCCTTACTAAATCCATTTTGACTTGTTCTAATCCGACCCTGCTCTTCCAAGAATTTAGAAACCTCATCCTTAATGATGGATTCTAGAATTTTACCAACAACCGAGGTTAGGCTAATTGGCCCATAATTTTCTATCTTCTGCCTTGATCCTTTCTTGAACAAGGGGGTTATAACAGCGATCTTCCTGGACTTTCCCTGACTCCAGTGACTTTTGAAAGATCTCAACCAATGCCTCTGCTATTTCCTCAGCCACCTCCCTCAGAACTCTAGGATGTAGCCCATTGGGGCCAGGAGATTTATCAATTTTAAGACCTTTTAGCTTTTCTAGCACTTTCTCTTTTGTAATGGCAACCATACTCAACTCAGCCCCCGACTCCCTTTAATTGTTGGGATATTACTCATGTCTTCCACTGTGAAGACTGACGCAAAGTACTTATTAAGTTCTCCTGCTATTTCCTTATCTCCCATCACTAGGCTTCCAGCATCAGTTTGAAGTGGCCCAATGTCTACTCTTGCCTGTCATTTGTTTCTTATGTATTGAAAGAAACTTTTACTATCATTTCTAATATTACTGGCTAGCCTACCTTCATATTTGATCCTCTCCTTCCTTATTTCTCTCTTTGTTATCCTCTGTTTGTTTTTGCAGCCTTCCCAATCTTCTGATTTCCCAGTGCTCTTGGCCACTTTATAGGATCTCTCTTTTTCTTTGATAGATTTCCTGACTTCCTTTGTCAGCCATGGCTGTCTAATCCCTCCCCGGATAATCTTTCTCTTCTTGGGGATGAACCTGTGTACAGTGTCCTCAATTTCACCCACAAACTCCTGCCATTTTTGCTCTACTGTCTTCCCTGCTAGGCTCTGCTTCCAGTCTATTTTCGTCAGTTCCTCTCTCATGCCCTCATAATTACCTTTATTTAACTGTAACACCATTACATCCGATTTTGCAGAACTGCAGATGATGGAAATGTAAGTCAAAAAGAGAAATTGCTGGAGAAACTCAGCAGGTCTAGGGGCATCTGTAAATAAAAAAGCAGACGCAATTCTGATGAAGGGTTATTGGACCAGAAATATTGACTCTGCTTTCTCACCTGTTGTGTTTCTCCAGCAGTTTCTCTCTTTACTTCAAAAATATTTCCTTGGTTGTGGAGCAATATCCTGAGACTGCAAAAGAAGCTATATAAATAAAAGTTCTTTCTATCAATGTGAGATGTGCTGCAGCATTTCTGGAAGACCGATATATATGTTTTTAGGAGAAAATGAGGACTGCAGAGTCTGTCGATGTTTGGTATTAAAAGGGGTACTTCCCCAAAAAGAAAAATCAGTAGAAACTGGTGTAAAACTGTAAGTGTGTCCACTTGCACTATAAACAGAGTAACTGGGTTGTGGTGGAGGTAACCAGTAAATGTAACTAGAATTAACAAAGGCTGAAATATATTTGCAGGCCTCAATTATGACTGTTTTTGAAATACCAGCGACAGGTAACATGTGAATTGATGACTGACTGCATGGCTGGAGGTAATGTGTCAGATCAGTCTTCATGATGTGTGCCATTTGTTGTCACACTGACTAGGCAGATGCAGGTCAATCTGATGGCTGTGCAGAGCAGCCACCCTCACTTAGTTAGACAGTCATTCTCAGGGACCCACACTTAGCCTCACTCACTCAGCCACTCACCTTCGTTTATTAAGCACCAACTACTCAGATTTCTTCAACAATAGCTCTCCATCCCTCAAACTTCTCACCTTGAAAGAGAAGTGGGGGTGGCGGAGCGGCTGTATAGCAACACCATTTTCTCCAGGTTCGTCCTTAAATCACACTGCTGAACTAACCTGGAAAAATATTTCTGGGCCATCATTACTGGGTTAAGATACTGGAAGTTCCTATTTACAATGGGACGACCATCACCTCAAAGTCTGCAATGATTCAAGAATGTAGCCCACCAACTTTCTGAGAGCAACTGGATATAGGCAATAAATGCTAGTTGTGCCAACAACTCCTTATATTGTGAATGATATTAAAGAAAAATCAATTCATAATCTTAATCATGAGCTGTCTTGTCAATGAACTGCTATATAATTTTGCACTACCTAGCAAAGATTGATTAATATACAGCAAGTCTTGTGTAAACACTGTGAAAAGGTACTGTGCTGAGAACACAATGACTGATTCTTATCTAAACAAGTGGCCATTTAAAATGCTAACGTGGATTGATTATGGAATCGAAGGGGACTATTGGATAAGCAGTAATTTTGATAACTGACTGCCAATTATCAACCATTACATTTAATTCGAATAAAAACAAAATACTAAAAATGCTGGAAATCTGAAACAAGTACAGAGAATTCGGAAGTAACTCAATAGGTCTAGCAGCATCTGTGGAGAGGGAAATAGAGTTAACATTTTGAGTCAAATATGACTCTTCAGTTCTGAAAAAAAGGCCATATTAGACTCAAAATGTTAACTCTCTGCTTTTCACTCCACAAATGCTGCTAGACTTGCTGAGTTTTTTCCAGCATTCTCTGTGTTTATCACAGATTATTCACTTGGAACAAGTTTTGGAAGAAAGACTTCAATTCAGTTTTAAACCATCCTGGATCTTGGACTTGACTGAAATCTGTGGACTTGAGCAAATTATTCCTTGTTGTTCCTCTGATAGGCAGCTCAGTCACTAGAAGCTTCTGACCTTAAGTTTATCTAAAACTTCAGAGAGTTAACTCACAGCTGCCAAATAAATTGCTTTAATTGAGTACTCCCATTCTGTCCTCTCCTCAGCCTCCTACTCTCTGCTAAGTAGAGCAGCTCATTATCACTTAATGAGATATTTTACAAACTTCCAGATCAAGACTTAGGTCAATATCTTCAGATCATAATCACTTCTGCCATTTATCTGGACAACAACCAAAGGCCACAATCCTGTCATGTCCATTCACACCTCCTGCAGACCCACCTTTCATCTCTTGACTTTTCTCATTATCACCTCTTTTATGCCTTGATTGTACCATTCTCTTGTGGTATTTAATTTCTCCTGCCTTCTAGCTCTTTACAGATCTCCCCTTCGGTTCTTCCCCTCTCTCAATCCCTGCACTCAAATGAAACTGTTTCAGCTCCAACTTTTAGCAGTTCTGATTCAAGGTAATCACCCTGAAAGATCAAGACTGTTCCTCACTTTATTCTCTATTTTTCTAATTCATTAATATGATTTTGCACTTCTGAAGGTCTGTAATGCTTGACTTTTTATTTCTTAGTTTGCTATTTTTTTCCCAATAATTTGTGCTCAAGAATCTGTACCTAGATCCCTTTGTACCTAAGATGGCACCATAAATGGTGACTTGTAAATTTTGTTTTGTACTTGTGTGTGTACAAGTGACAATAAAGCTCACCGATTCATTCACTAAATTCACTTCTCAGATGCTGCCTGTCCTGCTGAGTGTTTCCAGCGCATACTGTTTTTATTGCTGGCTTCCAGTAATTTAGAACTGTTTTGATGCAGGTTTTAGCTCTCGCAGTGTATTTCACCTGATGTAGCAATGCTTATGTTATCTATTGTAACGTAAGAAACTACTAAGTGGGTAATGCGGTATTGAAAGATCCAATAAATATTTGTTACAACACACTAATACATGCAAATGTTACATTGACAGGCATTCTGAATCTGAGCTAACATTAAACTACTTGGTTACAACAAGACAGCACATTGGAACATGGAAAGAGTAAGCTATTCAATGGTTTGAGTCATTCAATATAATTACGGCTGATCATCCAATTCAGTATCTTATTTCTGCTTCTATCATTGCGTGCTTCAAGCGACCTGTTTTAAGATAGTCTGAAATCTCAAGGCACATGCTATGATGCAGTGAATGATAAGAATAGCATGTTTCTTAAAGATATATCAGATTAGATTAGATTCCCTACAGTGTGGAAACAGGCCCTTCAGCTCAACAAGTCCACACCGACCCTCCGAAGAGCAGCCCACCCAGACCCATTCCCCTACATTTACCCTTGACTAATACACCTAACACTATGGGCAATTTAGCATGGCCAATTCACCTAACCTGCTGTGGGATGTGCAAACTCCAAACAGACAGTTGCCCAAGGTGGGAATTGAACCCAGGTCCCTAGCGCTGTGAGGCAGCAGTGCTAACCACTGAGCCACCGTCCTGCCCCAAATATACACAGTGGCTCAGTGGTTAGCACTGCTGCCTCACAGTGGCAGGGTCCCAGGTTCAATTCCAGCCATGGGTGACTGTGTGGAGTTTGCACATTCTCCCGGTGTCTTGAGTGGGTTTCCTCCCACATTCCAAAGACGTGCAGGTCAGGTGAGTTGGCCATGCTAAATTGTCCATAGCATGAGGTGTATTAGTTAGAGGGGGGGTGGGTTACACATTGGAGACTTGGTGTGGACTTGTTGGGCCGAAGGGCCTGTTTCCACACTCTAGGGAATCTAGTCCAATCTAATATACTGACATGCTAAGTGTGAGACACCAGTTTGACTTGGTGCCAGCCATTCAGCAAGTGAGAAATAACCATTTCATTTCCAAACCTCAACATGTGTTGGGGAATTGTTCAGAAAGAGTCATTTTTATCACTGCAAAGAAGAAGAAAATGAATAAGATTGCTGTAAATGCACCGGTTGTGCAGATTACTGTAAATAATTTTCAGGTTTGTGGTTTGGATTCCAGTGTAATAGTTTAAGCATTTAACTCAGCCAGTGAAAACAAGAATCACATGACACATTCCAAATGGAACAACATATAATGGTGAGGACTGCCTCATTCATCAAGATATTGGGCAAGTACAGATTGACTCCATATCACAGGGGACACACGATGTATGGGAGTGATCATCATTAAGGAATTCAAGTGGAATATTAAAGATAAAACCTGCTGGAATGGCATCGTCGCCAAAAGGTGGATGAGTAAAATATAAAAGGTAATACTAGATCTTACAATTAGCAAAGACCATCATATCACACACTCTCAATGCATTTATTTGTGTTATTTTACATAGATATTATACTATAGTTAAACCTTCCATAGAAATAGCAAAATCAGAAGTCACATTACATCAGGTTACAGATCATTAGATTTATCTGAAATCACATGCTTTCAGAGCACTGCTCCTTGGTCAGGTGATAAAGAAGCAGCACTCCGAAAGCTTGCGATTTCAAATAAACCTGTTGGACTATAACTTGGCATTGTGTGACTTCTGACTTTGTCCACCCCAATCCAACACTGGCATCTCCACCTCCACTTCAGAGAAATAGCACTCACAGCCAAGGTAGATTAATTCCTCACACATGAACTGCCACAATCAGAAGATCAGTATATGAAACAATTATAAAACACCTCGAGAATGATAGGTACATGAAGTACACAATTGAGAAGACAAGCTTACATAGTGATGATTTTTTCTGAATGTACTGTGATTCAAATTAATTTGTTTGTTATGCCACATCGCAAGGCGGTTACAGATGAGGAAATCCTTTCAGACTATTTCAGTTTATTCACCCAGAAGGATCTTTAATTCACCCCATTGCAGATTCTTTCTCATAAATTTAAGCAGAACATGATCAAGTATTAATAACAAGGTGCCTGTCAAGTGTAAGAAAAGCACACATTGGTGTGTTGTATGGATTTTGTGCTCAAATTTATGGAGAGTAAGTAGAACCCAGAGGTGAATCTGATTTGGCTGACACTTGGATTAACACCAGAAATAAATAACCTGTGATTGAGATGTCTGGTCTATGGACTAGTCCAGGAGTTCTGCTCCTCTCATAATGAATAAGCCTATATCAGCCCAATGTTAGAAAATTGGAACAGTTTGGAACATCATAACCAAGTTGTGAAGTGGGGGTTCGTGGAGCCGGTGGATGAATCTGTCAACATCGTAAAGAAGGTGAGGCAGGGTGTTGTCAGGGAATTGTGTGCTGGACAACATTCCAACAGGAGTTTGTTCGGAATGAAGGCCTCAAATAAAGAGCAATACAGCACAGGAACAGGCCCTTCGACCCTCCAAGCCTGTGCTGACAAATGTTACCCGTCCATTCTAGAACCGTCTTCACTTACAGGATCCCGTGTTGCTCTATTCCCTTTCTATTCATGTAGTTGTTTAGGTGCTTCTTGAATGCTGCTATTGTGTAATGTAGGAAAATCCAGAGCTGCTGGTCACTCTGATCAGAACATGTTGCAATGCAAGGTATGTGATATACAGAGGAACCTCAATTATCTGGCATTCGATTATCCAAATATCGGATTATCCGGCAAGATCGCAAGGTCCCGATGCTTGGCTAAATGATATTATTCAGCATTCAATTATCCGGAATTCGATTAACTGAACAAAATACTCCTTGTCCATTTCTTTCGGATAATCGAGGTTCCTTTGTATAAGCATTTTAAAGTTTGTATTTTGAACTAGTGGCACATGGCTTTTGTTATATGTCTAAGAAGGGGTTTCATGATTTCCTTGTAAGGATTTTCAATCTATGGCTTATTAAAGACAAGTGGGAGAGGTATTGTTTTTGAGAGATATTGGAAATTTCTTTACATTGGGAGAGGTTTTATGGGTGAACAAAGTAAACAATGCATAGGGTTTCAATTGGAAGAATCCTAAATCATTGGGTTTGTTGTTTGGCTTAAGAAAGCACCAATAATGAGGCAAGTCTTTTTGGTTTTGGGTTTTCAGAAGTCCTGGTTGACGTTAGATGTGCAAACAGTTTCTCTTAAAAAAAAGGGAGATAATTTAGACCTGCTACGGAATAAGTTACCTCAGTATAAGGATTTTAGTTTTAAATTTCCAGACCATAAGTACTTGGTTAAAATCCTAAAGGAATAACTTGCAACTGAGAAAGTCTAAGCTCAACTGTATGAAGAATCAAGAAAGGCACATGGATAGGCACATGGAAAGGCACATGGAAAGGCACATGGAAGTTAGTTCAACGAAGGGTATATGGGTTAGTCTGATCTTAGCGTAGATTAAAAGGCTGGCACAACATCAAGGTCTGAAAGGCCTGGACTGTGCTGTACTGTTCTATGAAAGATAATCAGATTCAGAAACTGAAAATTTCAGCATCGGTTAATTAAGCCCTACAGATATGATAGATAATGAAATTCTGTCTAGTGTGAGTACTGTAATAGGATACTTCAATATTGATAGGGACTCCCTTAGTGGGGTAGAATTTGTTAGGTGCATCAAGCAGGGTTTCTTGAAATGATATATAGCTATTCTAACTAAGGAAGGGAATGTCCCAGACACTGTTCTGGGGAATACATCTGGCCAGGTGATTTCAGCTTCAGTGGGGGAGCATTTTCAAAACAGTGAATATAATTCTGTAAGTTTTAAGATAGTTATGGATAAGTATAAGACTGGTCCTTGGGTGAAAGTGCTAAACTGGGGAAAGGCTAATTATCATAGTATTAGGCAGGAACTGGAGAAATTAGATTAGGGGCAGCTGTTTGAGGGTAAATTCACATCTGACACGTGGGAGCCTTTTAAATGGTAGTTGATCATAATTCAGGACTAGCATGTTTCTGTGAGGATCAAAGATAAGGACAGCAAGATTCAGGAATCCTGAATGACAAGAGATATTGAAAGTTCATTCAAAAATAAAGAAGAAACATATGTAAATTGATATCCAACGAGGCCCTTGAGGAATATAAAGGAAGCATGAAAGAACTTAAACAAGGAATAATGAGGGCTAAAAGGGGCCATGAAACGGTCCTTAAGGAAAGCTCAAGGCATTGTATACACATATTAGGAGCAATAGTGTTGCTAGGGAAAGGAAAGGTCCACTCAAACACAAAGGAGGGAATAAATGCATGCAGTCAAAGGAAGTGAGTGAAGTACTTAAGAAGGATTTTGCATTAGTATTCACCAAGGAGAAGACATGGATGATGGTAAGTTTAGGGAGGGGGCATGTTGATATTCTATGGCATGTCAATATTAAGGAGGTGGTATTGGGTGTCATGAAAAACATTAAGATAGATAATATTGAAGTAAGATTCCTTCAGTCTGTTTCTGTGCTGTAGTTCTATATGACTCTATCAGAATGGGAAACTACATATTAATGAAGTGAGATTGGGTCCACCAAGCAGATAGAAACTAGATATCAACAATTCATGGCATGACAGTCACCTGGCAATTCCAGCTCACTGCTTGATCCTCTGGACTTCCATCTTGGGCCCCTGGCACTATCATCTCAGGGCAAGCCCCAAGGACCTTGGCATCTGACATGCACTAGCTAAATTGCATCATCTTCATGCACATCTGTGACCTATGTCAGTATGGCTGTGGACTTCAGTGCTGCACTTTGTAGCACTCATCTCTCACTTTGCACACAGGGACAAGAAGCCAACTCATGGACTGGACCAACCTGCACCTCAGGGGTGCTCAGTTGTTCTCTTCATGATAAGGTGAATGACAAAGGTCTTTTCTCTAGAGTGGACAAGTATGAGGCATATATTTAAGTTGAGAGTAGAAGGATTTAAAAAGGACATGGTGGGCAGGGGCAACCTTTTTACACAGAGAGTGGTTCATATGTATAATGAACTGCCAGAGAAATTGGTGGATGCAGGTACAGTTTTAACATTTAAAAGACATTTGGATAAGTTCATGTATAGAGTCATAGAGATGTACAGCACGGAAACGGACCCCTCGGTCCAATCCGTCCATGCCGACCAGATATCCCAATCTAATCGAGTCCCACCTGCCAACATACAGCCCCTATCCCTCCAAACCCTTCCTATTCATATACCCATCCAAATGCCTCTGAAATATTACAATTGTACCAGCCTCCACCACTTCCTCTGGCAGCTCATTCCATACACGTACCACCCTCTGTGTGAAAAATCTGCCCCTTAGGTCTCTTTTTACTTTCCCCGCCTCACCCTAAACCTATGCCCTCTAGTTCTGGACTCCCTCACCCCAGGGAAAAGACTTTGTCTATTTATCCTATTCATGGCCCTCATAATTTTGTAAACTTCTATAAGGTCACCCCACTGCTGCCTTTTTTAGTGGGCGGCACAGTGGCTCAGTGGTTAGCACTGCTGCTTCACAGTGCCAGGATCCCAGGTTCAATTCCAGCCTTGAACAACTGTCTGTGTGGAGTTTGCACATTCTCCCAGTGTCTGCATGGGTTTCCTCCGGGTACTCCGGTTTCCTCCCCCATACCAAAGGTGTACAGGTCAGTTGAATTGGCCTTGGCAATGCACCATAGTTGTTAGGTGCATTAGTCAGAGAGGGGTGGGTCACTCTTCGGAGGGTTGGTGTGGACTTGTTGGGCCGAAGGGCCTGTTTCCACATTATAGGGAATCTGATCTCTAGGGAATCTAATCTAAAACACAGCCCCAGCCTGTTCAACCTCTCCCTATAACTCAAATCCTCCAACCCTGGCAACATCCTTGTAAATCTTTTCTGAACCCTTTCAAGTTTCACAACATCTTTCCAATAGGAAGGAGACCAGAATTGCACACAATATTCCAACAGTGGCCTAACCAATGACCTGTACAGCCGTAACATGACCTCCCAACTCCTGTACTCAGTATTCTGACCGATAAAGGAAAGCATACCCAATGCGTTCTTCACTATCCACTCTACCTGTGACTCCACTTTCAAGGAGCTATGAACCTGTCCTCCAAGGTCTCTTTGCTCAGCAACATTCCCTAGGATCTTACCGTTAAGTGTATAAGTCCTGCTAAGATTTGTGGAAAGGTTTGGAGGGATATTGGACAAGGACAGTTAGTTGGGAGTGTTTTTGTTTGGGAACATGGTCAGTGTGGACTGATTGAACAGAAGGGTCTGTTTGCATGCTGTATGACTCCATAACTAGGAGCCAATTCAGCCCCTTCAGCCTGATCCACCATTTGATATGATCATGGCTGATCTCATTGCATCCTCATGATCTCACCTCCAATTTCTAGTCCACACTCTCAATCCTTGAACCTTTACGAATTAAACATCCGTCTAATTCCTCAATATCCCTGCATCCAGCACATTCTGGGCTAGTGAAACATCTCAAACTTTTCCCAGGTGTTAAAACGTCACAGACCTGCAAATTTAATTGTCTCTCGAGACATGCTCTGCCCTGATCTACTATGTTTGTTTCTCCAGCAATTTCCATTTTTATATCAGAGAAAGGGTAATGCGGATGATTTCCCAGAAATTGGGAATGATGAAGGAACAGCCAAACCTCACTATAGTCCAAAAGTTTAAAACAAGGTTCAATGCTGACAGTGTCCAGATCCTACCTGTACATTAGTAATCTGGAGGGTACCGTTATCCAGCATGCTAATGCGAGGGTCGTTACCAAGGATCCTCTGCCCATCTTTCAACCAATGAACACTGGGAAGAGGGTTCCCAATCACATGACACTGAAGCTGTGCTGTGGAGTCAACGGCGAATGTCTGGTTAGTGGGGCCTTGGCGGATGATGGGTGGTATCCAATCTGAAGAGACTGTAACAGGAGAAGGTGAGAAGTGAAGTTAAATATGACATTTATAAAGCTGGTGTTAATGCACAATGTCACACAAGGAGCTGCAAAAATTGAACAGTATGCTCCACAAGGACATGTACACACTGTACATTGAGCTACATGAAGGAATATTGGATAGATCAAGTTTAAACAGGGCCTGCATTCAAACTGAGGAATGCATTACACAGATGGCAAAATACAGTACTCAGTGTGTTACACAGGGAGGTGTACAGCCTTAACAGGCTGCTGTAGACACACAGCTGTATGCACTGAACAGTATGTTACACGGGGAGCTGTAATGCACTGAACAGTGTGTTACACAGAGAACTGTGCGTACCGAACAGTATGTTACACAGGGAGCTGTAATGCACTGAACAGGGTGTAACACAGGGAGCTGTGTGTACTGAACAGGGTGTTACAGAGGGAGCTGTAATGCACTGAACAGGGTGTTACATAGGGAGCTGTGTGCACTGAACAGGGTGTTACACAGGGAGCTGTAATGCACTGAACAGGGTGTTACATAGGGAGCTGTGTGCACTGAACAAGGTGTTACATAGGGAGCATTGTGCACTGAACAGGATGTTACACAGGGAGCTGTAATGCACTGAACAGGGTGTTACACAAGGAGCTGTGTGCACTGAACAGGGTGTTACATAGGGAGCTGTAATGCACTGAACAGGGTGTTATACAGGGAGCTGTAATGCACTGAACAGGGTGTTACATAGGGAGCTGTGTGTACTGAACGGGGTGTTACACAGGGAGCTGTAATGCACTGAACAGGGTGTTACACAGGGAGCTTTGTGTACTTAACAGTGTGTTACACAGGGAGCTGTGTATACTGAACGGGGTGGTACACAGGGAGCTGTAATGCACTGAACAGGGTGTTACACAGGGAGCTATGTGTACTGAACGGTGTGTTACACTGGGAGCTGTAATTCACTGAACAGGGTGTTATACAGGGAGCTGTGTGCACTGAACAGGGTGTTACACAGGGAGCTGTGATGCACTGAACAGGGTGTTACACAGGGAGCTGTGTACACTGAACAGGGTGTTACATAGGGAGCTGTGTGTACTGAACAAGGTGTTACACAGGGAGCTGTAATGCACTGAACAGGGTGTTACATGGGGAGATGTAATGCACTGAACAGGGTGTTACACAGGGAGCTGTAATGCACTGAACGGGGTGTTACACAGGGAGCTGTGTGTACTGAACAGTATGTTACACAGGGAGCTGTAATACACTGAACAGGGTGTTACATTGGGATCTGTAATTCACTGAACAGGGTGTTACACAGGGAGCCATGTGCACTGAACAAGGTGTTACACAGGGAGCTGTGTGCACTGAACAGGATGTTACACAGTGAGGTGTAATGCACTGAATGGAGTGTTACACAGGGAGATGTGTGTACTGAATAGTATGTTATACAGGGAGCTGTAATGCACTGAATGGGGTGTTACACAGGGAGCTGTGTGTACTGAACAGTATGTTGCACAGGGAGCTGTAATGCACTGAACAGGGTGTTACACAGGGAGCTGCAGACACGGGTTTTGTTTGACTGAATGGTCTATAAGATGGGGGAGCTGTCCAGCTGTCCGGACAATTCGAGCAGTGTAGAATGAGTGGTGAGTCACTTAGATGCAGCAAAGCTATTGGAATGGTCAACTGCAGGACATGATGAAGGGAAGGACTTTTCAACAAACTAATAGTGTCAGCCCAAGGCAACACTAAACAGAGAGGACAGCCTGACAGGATCACAGGGAAACTGATTGACTGTTCTCAGCTGTGCTGCTCTGGGTGTTGTTTCTTCAAATCGACTTTATACTGTCAGCTGAAAGGCTATGGAAATGGATTGGTGTCATCCTCTATCCCCCTCACATTTCCATAGGCACTGGAACTTGGTTCCTTTCACACCGCATGACAGTTTAAACCCCCATGCAATAATTTAAAAATTCAATTAACAGTGAACATTAATTGACTGCCCCTATAAGGTATGATTTGTTTCTACAAGCAGCCAGTTTCAGAAAATGTCTCCAATTAAACCAACATCAATCACATTTAAATTTTAGGCATAGCATTTTAATAAGTTACCGATTTTATAAGCCGTCTTCAGAGCAGGCACATATGGTTTAATTCAAGTGTGTCTTTAATCGGTTTTATGCAAAATTTCTTAAGTTCCTTATTTCAGCTTTAATTAAGGTGCTTCAGTCAAAGTCAAAATGTCAAACACATTGGGGCTTTGCTCCAGGTCATTTTATTGAAGCTTTAATTGGAAACCCCAATTTGCTCCTCATTATATTCCAGTTATTAAATTATTTTACCAGAAAGCCTTGATGTTTCATTCTGTAGAAATGCTCCTCTGTTGCTGGCCAATTATTTCCCATGTTCAGGATTTAGTCTGCGTTCAGTTGGCTGCTTGGATCTGGGTTTGGCATGTTATGGATAGCACAGTTAAAATATCAGCTGAATTCTCCTTTTACGAATATCGACCTAGCTGGTGCAGAGGAATCATGTCACAGTGACATTGAGGCGAAGCTTGAGCCTGTAGGTTTCCAGAAGATGTCCTCCATGTCTTGAACACAGTTCTGATTAAGTAACTTGTTAACATTCACTCCTCAGAGTCTGGAGCTCATATTACTACATGGTGGCAGTGGTGACTAGACTCATTGAATAGGAGACAAGTAGTGAGGAGCATCTATAATGAAGCCCAGGCAATATGTATGCTACGGTTAAAGGACTCTAGAAACAGGGAAATGATTCAAGAGACACCACTGGTGATAGGAGGCAGCAAACAACATCAAGGCCTATCTGCGGATAGGGAAGTCCTGCTCAAAAGCCAAAAAAGCATGGAAAAAGGCCCAGAGCAGTGTATCTGGAAGGTTTCCAGTAGAAGCAACTAGCCACGGTGAATAAAATAGCACTGTAGATTAGAGGACATGCTGGCATGGGGAGGCAAGGAGCACTCAGAAAATTCACCACTGGCAAATGTGCAAAGTAACAGGGTCAACGCTATTAACAAGTTTATAGAGAGCTGTGAGTGCCGAGAGACAGATCACGTCACTGCTGCAAAAGCAGCACAGAAAATTAAATTAAACACAGACCACAGCACCCTATAGATGTCCGGATCACTGGACATCAAGGGATGGGACAAATTCTTCCTGGGGTCACGGCAGGCCCTCTGTAATATTGTAGGCAGGGACCCACAAGGTGAATACTGGAGATCATGGTTGGGGAAAGAAAACAAATTTTCAATTTGATAGAGAGGTAAATGGTTCTATCCTTTCATAATCCTGCGGCTGTGAGTGGGAGTTCGTTAAATTTGGGATACAGGAAGTATTAAAATCAGTGTTAGATTGAAGCTTGCATTTTGTAAGAGAGATCACAGAAACCCTGTTTGCCATTCCTAATGCTTCTTTTATAGGGAATCATGAATAGTTATGTGAAATCTACAATCCAGTCTCAGTCCTCTAGTCATGGAAACATCGAGGTTCCATTCAGTATACAAATAGAAACCCAAACTCTATGGCTGAAATGTGCCTTGGTGAAGCTTAAAGTTGAGCATTAAAAGGAACTCCAGCCCATCAAAATTATACAGGACTTGAAGCAATCTAACTGCCTCACAGCCACTGCTGATTTAAAAGTCGAGCTATTAGCAGTCACCTAAGATCACGCCTTAGAGACCGATAAAAGAAAGATTATGGAAAATTCCAATAAGGACAGTGCCAACAAGTTTGTGATTCAACACGGTACCTTGCCCCCAATGATTTCCCCAACCTCCCAGTTACTGCTGTGTGGGGAGGGTTAAAATTAACCATACGATGTCAGAGATGGGAAGGCATTCAATTCTGCAGGGCGAGCACTCTCATTCTGATGCATGAGACAACAATTAAATTGAATATGTTATTTTCTAAATGAAGCAGGAATAACTTGCATGACCATCGCTCATTCTGAATCACATGTAGCTAGAACTACATCCAGAGTGACTGGTTGTCTCCCTCACCCAACTGAAATGGTCTTATTCAGGTCAATCCAAGTGGCAGGGTTAACCGTTGCAGTTATGTCACTATCCTACAGATAGTTAAGTCCAGATAGACAGGACCTGGACATCTAGGAGAAAGTGAGGTCTGCAGATGCTGGAGATCAGAGGCAAAAACTACACCAACCAACTTCACAATATTGATCTGGCTACAGTCACACTACACTGAACAATTCACCAACAGAGATGCCAATACAAATTATGTCATTAATTTCCATTTATGTGGCAATTGCTGGTTACTTTTAATCTCAGTGAAATGTGAATGTGTCATAAAATAGACAACTAAGAACACAGGAATGGGAGTGGACCATTTGGCTCCGCGAACCTGTTCCATCATTCAATGAGATCACCACTGATCTAATTCCAGACACCATAAAGTTGCAGGGAACACAACTCCCAACAATATCATGTTTAAAATTAACAAAAATCCAGCCTCAACTGCCACTTGTGAAAGAAGTTACCAAACATTTATCAGCTATTGTGTGGAACGGTTTCCAAATTTCAGTCCTGAAAGAACAGGCTCTAATTCTTAGACTGTGTCCCATTGATCTAAAATACCATCAGCAGAAACAGTTTATTTCTGTCTAATCAATTTGTTTTCCGTGATGCCTTGAACACTTTGATCTCCTAATCTTTCCAAACTCCAACGAACATAAATTGTGTGATCTCTCCTCCTAATTTAATCCTTAGAATTCAAGTGTCGTTCTGGTGTAGTTATTGGTTCAACATTATCATTCAAACTGGAGAAACAGGGTGGCACGTTGGCTCAGTGGTTAGCACAGCTGCCTCACAGTGCCAGGGGCCCAGGTTTGATTCCATCCTTGAGTGATTGTCTGTGTGGAATTTGCACATTCTTCCCGCGTCTGCGTGGGTTTCCTCCGGGTGCTCCAGTTTCCTTCTGCAATCCAAAGATGTGCAGGTTAGGTGGACTGGTCATGGGGAATGCAGGGGTTATGGGGGTGAGTCTGGGTGAGTTGCTCTCTGGAGGGCTCTTGTTGAATGAATGGGCTGAATGGTCTGCTTCCACAGTGTACGGATTCTAAACAAAGCTGTGAGAAGAGCCTGACTTTAGATAGAGCATAAATACCATCTAAACTGTAAGTATCGTCTCACAGTGAATAGCTGCTGGAGGAGCAGTAACTTAACATTATCCCAGCGAAATGGTACTCAGTTAATCTAGTTTTGTAATGATACTGATTGACGGAGGATGGTAGTTCAGGATGCTGGGAGAACTTTCTTCACACATCAAACCTTTGAGATCTGCATGTGCTGTACACAGAAGGCTAAGGGTGTAACTGTGTAACTCTACCTCTGTACTGTAGTGGAGTTTCACCTTGGATTATGGCCATGAATGTGGTGCTCAAATTTAAACCCTCCTGACCCAGCACAATGAGTATGATCAAGTCATCCAAATCATTGTGGTTATCTGTTTGTTTTTAAGATGGTGTGTTGTTTCATGCAGCCAATAATATCCTTCTGTCTTTTTCATTGTACATTATTTCTGCTATTCCCCTCTGTGGAATTACAGGAGGTGGCAGGAAATAAAAGAAATTTATGATGTGCTTTAATTCTGCTCTTCTCCTGTTTATGACATTTTTTCTTCACCTGGGAGTATTAACAACCTTGTTGCATTTGTCTCTACCTCATAAACCAAATCCGATAGCAACAGTAATCGTGAAGTCTACAGCTACAATCCCATCCACCCTGTTGTCTGGGTTGTTAAAGTTAATCCCAGCATCCCCATCAGCTGTCTTGCAGTGAACAGCCAACTCAGTACAACCTGAGGTAGGAACCCTGAATCCCCCTTCTCTCTCTGGCTTGGAATCATTTGAGCAATCCCCTCAGGTTATTGAATGCTCTTTAAGGGTGAGATCTCTTCAAAGTCTCCACTGGTTGTAAAACACTTTGGGATGTCCTGAATGTTGTGAAAGGTGCAACATAGATGCAAGCTTTTCCCTTAAAATAAGTCACTTTTATGTTCCTTCAGAGAGCTGGATTTCTTTTTGATACCTACAAATTTTAACCTTTTGGAGAGCATACCTTTAATACCAGAAACCAGTTGCATACAGGTAACTGCTTTTTAAGATGAGCTTTGTTATTTGCAATGCTCATTTCTCTTAATTGACTGGGAAAGATTTCTTTGAAGATTTCCAATGGAATGCCTGTACTCTGACAGGATCTACATTACTCAGAAGGCCCCAGTTAGAGACAGAAAGCCAATAGCAACTTAAACGTCTGTATGTGCTACTTGACAGGGATTACCTGAAAAATTCAAGACTCTGGCCTGGCTGAAAACCAAAAGGGCTCAACTCCTGAAATGGCCCCACAGTGGGCTCCTTCTGGGAAGGGATTTTGTTGCGATCAATGGAAATTGATTGTGCAGAGGGAGCAGTGACACAGTGAGGAATGAGATGGAGTAATTGTCAAATTGATTTCAGGCCGGTGAAACTGCAGAACGACTGGGCATTAAACAGCAGGGTAGTCAAGAAATAACAAGATTAACTTGGCACTTAATAGGGTCCAGTAACAGTTATGTTGCATGCCACTCTACCTGATAAATAGGCCTTTTTGGAAGATGAATTATGACTTATAACTAGATTAAAATAAACCTTAATTATTAGCTGTGGAAGGATGCAGGAAGGGGAGAGGGACATGTCAGATTTAACCCCTAGAGGTCACACTTACTTGTAGTTGTTGATATTACAAAGCCCGATATATCATCAATGGTGTACACTCAGTGACTCTCATTGGGTGAAACTATATTTTGAACGTTGCAGTCAAGAAAGGTTACACTGTTGGACGGAGTAAACATATTAATACAGCAGTAATATTATGAAATGAGCGGACCAAGAAAAAATAGTCAATATAGTCCAGATCATTGCGGTCAACTGATGAAGGGGAATTTGCTTTCTCCAGTAGTTTGTGGCAAATATATATATATTTTTAACACACAAGTAATTATCACACCTCAGTTAAAATGTGGCACTCATCACAATTAAGGAGGAAGGTATTAGTGGGCCATCTTTAGAAGTGTTGCAATGTTTGGATTTACATATATTCCCACATTGCAAGGGAAGGAGTACCAGGATTTTGACCCAGTAACATGGGAAAGACAAGGTTTTCTTGAGTGAAAGAAAGAAGAATTTTATTATTTGCTGACGCTGAGAAAAATATTTTTAAAATGATATCAAATAACAGATATAAAGTTTACTCGACAGGATTGCCTCATTTATAGGGAGAGAAAGAACATGCAGCTCAAAAAGGCCTGCTTTCTTGAGTTTAAGCTGTTCTAGTTGAATGTGAGAAATGACTGTTTGGTCAAAAAAGAGAGAAACCTTCTAAGTTCTTCTGTGAGAAATCCATTTTCTTTCACTGCTTTGCTCAGAAGTTGTTTTTCTGAAATACTGTTCATTCATACATCTGGCCAGGTGACTAAGAGGGCCATCTTAAAGTCAACCTTTTCTTAAAAAATATTTTAGTCCATGGAAGGTTCCAGGTATTAAAATTAGATGACAGGAGTCAAAAATTGATGGTCATTTTTTTCCAATCTACTGAACACAGAGCATGATTCTGAACTCTAGCTTTCTATTCTTACTAGAAGAGGAGCTTTTTTCAAAAGCTCTTCACAACCTGTAAGAGTGATATTTCAAGGCTTTAAAACAGATTGAGGATTTAAGGTGTAAGATTAAAGGTCATGAATTCAAGTGCATGAAAGGGAGATCCAAGATGGCGGCAACCCAGCAAGTCTGAGTCTGTCGTACTCCACCCAAAACTCGGGCAAAGTGGGCTACCTGCTTCCACCACACCTTCCAAACCATTCAAAATAACTTTTACCTAATTAATTTGGTCATTCTGCATCAAACTTGAGTAGTTTGGTGCAGTGCTAAAATGACTAAAGGAAAGAATGCCTGAGCTCACAGCAGGTTGGAACCCCTCCCCCACCCCCATCAGCAGCAGCAGAGATGTCCATGGCCGCCTCGGGGGACTTACTTACGGTGGCGAGCCTGTTCTCTGTAATTAACAAGCTGCAGGAGAAGATTGACGTTTTTTTCATCTAAAGTCCAGGTGGGAATCGCTTTCTGCTGCGCTGCAAAAGCACGACCGAGATATTGAATAGCTCGAACGTCGTGTTGGAGGGGCAGAGCTAAAGGCCATGACCTCGGAAACTGCTGCAGAGTGGGCCGTGGGCCGGGTCTGGGCTCTTGAGCAGCGAGTCCAGGCCTTAGAAGAACACATCGACTACCTTGAGAATCACGGTCGCCTATAAAATATTCGTTTGCTGGGCCTTCCCGAAAGGGAAGAGGAAGGCCAGCTTGCAGTCTTTTTGGAGCAATGACTCCCTCAGATATTGAAGCTGGAGTCTGGGTCAGGCCAGGTGTGGGCAGAGTGGGCCCACCGGGTTGCTATACGCAGGCCGGGGTTGGATCAGCGCCCCCGCCCGCTCCTGTTCCGGCTTCAGTGTTACAGAGAGAAGCAAATGCTCCTGGAAGCCTCCAGAACCCTTGGGAAGGATCCCCAAGCCATGACTTATAAGGGATTATGCTGTTCCAGAATTTCTCCCTAGCTTTGGTCTGCAAGAGCAGGGTGTTTGATGAAATGAAGAAGCGTCTAAGGGATTTAAACATCCAGCATTCCTTGCGTTACCAGCGACACTGCATTTTAGCCATGAAGGATCCACCTATAACTTTGGATCGCCGGAGAAGGCCAAAGAATTTTTGGACGTTCTTAAATAGACTGTAAGAATTAATCCATGTGGTTAATGATGCTGTTTTGCCCCCCCCAGTCTACCCTTTTTTTTCTTAAAATTTCCTTTATTGTTTAATATCGTCTCCAGGGGTAGGAAGGGAGGCCTATTTCTTCTCCAGTATGCAATTTCCTTTTTATTTATATAGGCTGGGTAGTTTATGTGGGGGGAGGGCATTTACTTTGTCCTACCTCTTTCTTAGAATGGGGTTTTCTTTTTCTGTTATTATACTTAGTTATTACCTGCTGAGATGATAACTTTATAGTTTTATATGCTTATACTTGGCATTATCTTTATTAAATGTATCTAGGTGTTGGTGTGGGTGGGGAACTCACTTTCAACTTTAGCTTTATAGTACACTTGAATTTCTTTATTTTACTATGTGGTGCCTGGGTTTAGGGTGGGGCGCTGGTTAGGAGAGGATACAATGGGTTTACTGACAGGAAGTGATGCCCCCTGGGAGCAAGGGGGGGAAATCTCCTTTTAAATGGGTTTTATATTTTTCTTATTTAGAAATAGTTTTTTTATTATATCGCCGTGAGTGCATTAAAGAATTTCTATTTTTGTGAATTTTCTACGGTCTATGCTCGGGGTATTTTGGATGGGGTTCTTCCTCCCGGAGTGTCTTGGACTTGCCTGGACAATAATGGTTCGTCATTTGATGAAGTGGTGCACCTGGAATGTCAAGGGGAGTAATTCACCAATAAAAAGGAAGAAAATGCTATCAAACCTCAAAAAAGAAAGGGTTGATATAGCTCTCTTACAGGAGACACAATTACTGGATAAAGAGCACTTGAAATTACAACAGGAAGGATTTGATCAGGCTTTCTTTTCATCTTTCAGTTCAAAAAGTAGGGGAGTAGTCCTTCTCATTCAGGAGAACATTCCTTTCAAAATCTTAAGTCAGATAAAGGATGAATCTGGACAGTATATACTGATCAAAGCCCTTATAAATGGAAGGGAGTATGGGATTTTGAATCTTTATTGTCCGCCAGCACACCCTTTCAAATTTACAACGGAAGCATTCTCCAAACTGATGGCTTTCGGGGCTTGTTACACAATTATAGAAGGAGATTTTAATTGTTTTATGGACCCAGAGGTAGACAGGTACCCAAGAGTACTGCGGGTATATCTCCTAGATCCAGACAATTGGTGGATTTGAATAAGGAGCTAGGATTAGAAGGTGTGTGGAGGTGCCTTCACCCACAAGGCAGAAATTTTTCTTTCTATTCTAATCCACGTAGAATTGATATGTTTTTTGCTCCCTCTACCTTTCTGAATTCCATACTATCCTGCAAAATAGGTAGTATAATAATCTCTGATCATGCTACTGTGTACATGGAAACCAAGGGACAATGAAACGACCCCCCAACATTGGCGTATGGACTCTTTCTTAATGAAGGATAGTAAATTCATACAATATTTTTCTCAAGAATTCAAAACCTTTTTGGAAATTAACTCAGGTACGGCCAGTAACCCAGTGATGTGGGAGACTATTAGGGCCTATGTGCGAGGTCTGATCATTTCGTACTCGGCAACCCAGAAGAAACAAAAGGGAGAACAATAGCGTCTGCTCAAGGCTCGCTTGAAGGCAGCTGAGTTAGCTTATGTTGATAGGCCCTCTGTTGCTAAGTTACAAAGGATTACAGCCCTTAGGACAGCCCTGAATACTGCACTTACCCAAACGGCAAAGAGGGAAATATTTTCTTTGCAAAGCACAGATTGTATGAAGATGGCGATAAGCCTGGTAGATACCTAGCGTATCTTGCAAGGGAGAAAAAGGCCCTCAAGCTATCACGTCCATTAGGGAAAGTGCTGATACTTTGACTCATGATCATAAAAGGATCAACACAATCTTCAGAGAGTTTTACTCTGATTTGTATAAATCGCAGGATTGTGAAGACCGAGCTAAGAAGATGGAGTCCTTTTTTAAAAGCCTGGCCTTTCCGGACTTAACCCCGGAACAGGTGTCGATTTTGAATATTCCCCTGACAACCCAGGAAGTACTTGATGCAATCAAGCAGCTTCAGAGCGGTAAGGAACCTGGCCCAGATGGATTCCAGGTTGAATTCTACAAAGAGTTTACAGGAGTACTGGCTGGTCCACTTATAGACATGTATAATTACTCATATGGTCAGGGCTGCCTCCCCCCCTTCATTGAGAGAGGGGAATATTTCTCTTATTCTCAAAAAGGAAAGGCCCCAGAAGATTGCACATCACACAGACCAATATCTTTGTTAAATGTAGATTTTAAAATTCTTTCTAAAACATTAGCATTGAGGTTGGAGAGGGTGTTACCACACATCATAAAACAGGACCAGACGGGATTTATCAAGGGCTGTAGATCATCTAATAATATTAGAAGGGCTTTGAATGTGATTCAAGTCTGTCATCAGGAAAGAATACCAGCAATAGCAGTCTCGTTGGATGCAGAGAAGGCATTTAACAGGGTTGAATGGTCATACCTGTTTTACACACTGGAAAAGTTCGGTGTCAGAAAGGTATTCGCTAAATGGGTCTCAATGTTGTATAATCACCCCAAAGCAGCCGTGATTACCAATGGTTTAGGCTCGGATAACTTCAGTGTGGGTAGGGGCTCCCATCAGGGATGTCCTCTCTCACCGTTACTATTCACGCTAATAATTGAGTCACTAGCGGAAGCTATACGGGCTGATTCTAATATAATGCCTCCAAGGGTTGGTATGGGCAAACATAAAATTACCCTTTATGCAGATGATGTTCTCCTTTTTCTTAGTAATCCTTTGATATCCGTGCCCCGCCTGATTCAAGTAATTAATTTATTTAGTGCGTTCTCAGGTTACAAAATTAATTCCACAAAATCAGAGTTCATGTCGATGGGCAGTCTCACTAGTATGTCCCACTTATCGGACGGATCTCGCTTTCCCTTTTGGTGGTCTCTGGAGGGTTGTTTTATATTTAGGTATTTTTATCACCACAATATTTGACCAATTGTATAAAGTCAATTTTGTACATCTATTGGAGAGGATAAGGCAGGACCTTCAATGTTGGGGGGATCTTCCAATATCTTGGTGAGGCAGAATAGCTCTAATTAAAATGAATATCTTGCCCAGTCTCCTATATCCTATGAGAATGCTCCCTGTGATACTACCAAGGCCGGCATTACGCAAACTATACGGTTGGCTTGGTTCTTTCATCTGGAGTCATAGGCAGCCCCTTATTTAGTTAAAGAAGCTGCAGCTTCCACAAGCAAGGGGAGGGCTGGATTTTCCAGACTTTAGGAAGTATCAGCTGAGTTCTCTATTAAGCTACATAGCTGATTGGGTCTCGTGTGGCCCGCAATCAATCTGGATGGACATCGGGGCCTCTCAAGCAAAGTGTCCCCTTTTTAATCTCCTATTTTTAGATAAAATGAAAGTCATTATGGACCATTGTAAAAACCCTACCGTATTAAACACAATTAAAACCTGGAAGATAATGCGACAAAACGAGGGCAACTCACAAAATAAACCTCCCCTTCTACTCCTGTAGTGGGAACATGGGGTTTTCAACTGGGGCTCACTGACGCCACATTTAAACCTTGGTGGTCTGGGGGTATTTCCTGCTTAGGGGATCTGTTCAATGGGGAGGTTATGATGTCTTTTGAACAGCAACACCAGAAATTTGGACTACCTAATGGAGACCTCTTTCCGTACTTACATATTCGAGAAGAAGACTATGTTATTAGATTGCTCTTATAAATCAGATAGGGAACAAAGAGTGTTATGGAAGTGTCGGAAGACATGGAAAGATTGTTTAAAACATGGAATCAGGAATTGGGGTTGGAAATCACTTCAGAAATGTGGGACGACATCTGGGAAAATGCCAGAAAGGTCTCTATCTGTAATAGAACCCAAGCTATTCAATTAAAGATGCTCCATAGGACTCATATAGCACCGGAAAGATTGGCAAAATTCAGGGCAGGAGCATCTCCAATGTGTCCTAAATGTAAAATAGAGGTGGGCACTCTCACACACTGCTTATGGCCATGTCACAAGATCCGCAAATACTGGGTCAGAGTAGCAAATGCTCTGACAGAAATCTTGGGAGCAGAAATTAGGGTGGGTCCAGTATCTCTTCTCTTGGGCTTTTCGAGGCTGCCTTCCCTGGATGTGCATAGAAGGAAATTATTCTCCATTCTCTCCTTTTGTGCAAGGCAAAATATCTTAGTAAACTGGGTAGCTGATGGCCCTCCAGGACTTTTGAATTGGTATAGGTTGGTCATGGAATGTATTCCACTTGACTTCCTTACAAATATGGTGCACCAAAAAAACTGAATTATTTTATAAAATATGGCAGCCCTTTCTGAACTACATAGATACAGATATTTTGGCCATTTTGTCAAGGACTTTTATCTAGTTGTGGTAACGGTTCAGGCTGGGCCGGGGAGGGGGGAATCCTGTACGAATACGGGTTTTATTATGACTTGATGTTAATTTGTTGTGAGCAAGTACTTCATTATTTAATTATTATGTTTTTTTTTCCTTTTGAGTAATGTAAGATAGTTTATTATGCGTTCTGGTTAGTTATAGGTTAGATTAGTAGTTAGTCGAGTGTTTTATTTCTTTATCTTTTCTCTTTGTTTGCAATGTTTTGGCTAATATTTATTTAATATTTAATTGTATTTTAATGTTTGTATTTGTGTGTATTATTTTGTAAGTTTCTAATAATATGTTATAAAAAATTTTCTTTTTCTTCAATAAAAATATCTATCAAAAAAAAATAAAGTGCATGAAAGAATTAAAATTGAAGAGAGCAGAAAAAAGGTAGTGATTGAGTGATGTCAAGTTTGGTTTCAAAATGCTGTGATGAGAGGGCGATGAGGCACTTCATAACTTTAAACTTGAGAGAATGCCTCAGGATGTGTCTGAGCAGTGAAAGCTGATTTCAACAAATGTAAGAGTATAAGGAAGAGGAAAAGCAAGCCCGAATATCTGGTCCATCTACCATCTATAACCTGCAAGGTTGCTTTAAACCATCCGAACCCACTACTTCCACCACTTTGAAGGATAAGAGCAATGGTCACATAGGGTAAAAAAACCCATCAGCAACGTGTTTTCCTCCAATTCACATTGCATCCTAACCTTTTGTTGATCCTTCGGTGCCACTGGGTCAGAATCCTGCATCTCTTTCCATCGCACTGAGTAACTTTAACTCAAAGACTGCAGCAGTTTAAGGATGTGGCCCATGTGTAGCTCTTCAAGAGCAACATGATAAAATGCCAGCCTAGCTAACAACATCCATTTCTCAAAAACGAGGATTTAAAAAAAAAGATATTTTGCAGCTTAAACGCAAACACTTGAAGATCATAACAAACTATGGGGCAGTACCTCAGTCCCTCTGGCAATACAGCAAGTCAATTGCAAGAAGTCTGCTTGTGTCCCAGCCCTGAAATTGGACCCATTACCAGCATTCACTGAGTCAACACAAAGATGTTCCTCCTTTATCGTGTCACTGTTGTGACTCATAATGCTTTAAAACAAAGCAGCACACAGATTGATAGAAGGGGTGTCTTTCGTAATTGCATAGGGCCTTAGTAAGAACATACCTGGAATAGTGTGCCTTTTTGGTTTCCTTATCTGAGGAAGGTATGAAAGTTTGTAAATGAAAGTTTGCCTGACTGATTCACAATGATTTTAGGCATTGAGTATAGAAGTTGGGAAGTTATGTTGCAGGACGTTGGTGAGGCAACATTTGGAATATTGTGTTCAGTTTTGGTCGCCTGCTATGGGAAGAATGTTATTGAATCTGAAAGAGTGCAGAAGAAATTTATAAGGATGTTGCCTGACCTCAATAGTCTGAGTTACAGGGAGAGGTTGGATAAGCTAGGACTTTTTCTTCAGAGCATAGAATACTGAGGGGGGATCTTATAGAAGTGTATGAAATCATGACAGGCATGGAGAAGGTGAATGCACTCAGTCTTTTTCCCAGGGTTGGGGAATCGAGGACTAGAGGGCATCAGTTTAAGGTTAGAGGGGAAAGAATAAAAGGGAACCTGAGGGACAGCTTTTTTACACAGAGGGTGGTATGCACATGGAATGAGCTGCCAGCAGAAGTAGTTGAGGTGGGTACATTAATATTAAAAAGGCATTTGGATAAATACATGGATAGGAAAGATTTGGAAGGATATGGGCCAAGTGCTGGGAAATGGGGTTAGTGTAGATGGACATTTTGGTTGGTATGGACCAGTTTGGGCCAATGGGCCTGTCTATGTCCTGTCGGACTCTATGATTCCTGGGATGGCAACACAGACTAAGAAGAGAGATTGTATCGCTTAGGACTATGGTCACTGGAGTTTAGAAGAGTGAGGGGGGAATCACACAGAACCCTCTAAAATTCTAACAGGACTGGACTGGGTGAATGCAGGAAGGATGTTCCCAATGACTGAGGAGCCCAACCAGATATGGATAGGCTATTGAAGACTAACATAAGAAGAAATGTCTCCACCCCAGACAGTGGTGAGCCTGTGGAATTCTCTGCCATAGAACATGGTTGGGAACAAAATATTGCATTTTTCAAGAAGGAGTTAGATATAATTCTTCTAGCGAAAAGGATGAAAGGATGAGGAGAAAGTGGGACCAGGGAAATACGTTGTCTGATCATCCATGATCATATTGAATGGTGAAACAGCCTCAAAGGGCCACACAGTGAACTGCTGCTCCAGTTTTATATGATTCAATGTTTTGACATAGTGAGTTTGTTCAAGTTGTTGTAGGTTATGTTTGAGATTAGAGTGCATACACGTGAATGCCTCAGACATCACTGCAGCCTACATTAAAATGCAATCCGTTACACGAGACAGATTGAAATGGTGTTAGATGTTAAAAATTTTTACTATCTATAAATTGTAATCAAAGCCAAGTTTGAAATGGAAGCTGGGCATGACTCTCACAAGGGCCAATAGGGTCTGTTGGTGAGCTGACCCAGTGGATGGTTCAAAACCCCGTGGGTTGGATTCCTATTCAGGCTAAGCCAGTCTCAGGACCTGCTTCCTCACCCTGCCCTGGGATATAGAGACGTAGAGTTGTGCAGCACAGAAACATACACTTCCATCCAATTTGTCCACGCTGATATCCGAAACTAATCTAGTCCCATTTGCCAGCATTTGACCCATAAACACTTCTAAACACTTCTTATTCATGTACCCATCCAGATAATCGTACCAGCCTCCACCACTTCCTCTAGCAGCATATCCCATACACGCACCACTGTCTGTGAGAAAAAGTTACTCCTTCAGTCCATTTGGAAGACAATGGCAAACCACAACCAAAATACATCAGCCAAAATAAGAAGACAGGTACTAGATCAAGTACCAGCAGATAATGAAACAAGGACCTGCCTTCACAATGATCATCCAACACTCATTCTGTATCTGACACAACCATCAAAGAGAAGGAACTGAAAAATAGGGCTCACATCACCAATCTCAGATCTGTATTTCTACTGCTCAGAAGATTTGTATGTTGTATACATCTTTCTTTTCATTTTATTCTTTATGTTTCTATGAAGTAACCTTTGAAGTTTAGCCTTGGGACGCTTGATTTTCTTTGGAAAAAAAACTTACTTTTGCTGCCCACACTGCCTCTCACTCCCTTTCCCAGATAAATGATAGCATCTCACATCTAATTCTGCAACTTCCCCCAAATCAACCAGCCCATTGATCTTCCTACAAGGATCTAAACAGTGAAACTATCATTTGCCTGTAAAACTGGCAAAGCTTGCATTTATCGGCCATCCCTTGTTTCTCAAAATGACAGTGTTGGACCTTCAAACTCTGAACCAGAGATGGTAGGACAATGATCGTATCACTGGACTAGTAATCCAAAAGCCCAGGCTGTTATTTGGTGACATGAGTTCAAATCGCACCACAGCAGTTGCTGGAATTTAAATTCAATGAATAAATCTGTAATTGAAAACTAATCTTAGCAATTAAACAACTGTTGTAAAAATAAAACCTTCGGGACACTTGGAAAGTATATGAATAGGAAACATTTGGAGGGGTGTGGGCCAGGAGCAGGCAGGGGGGACGAGTTTAGTTTTGGATTATGTTTGGCATGGACTGGTTGGACCAAAGGGTCTGTTTCCGTGCTGTATGACTCCATGTTTCTGAGAGAGAGAGAGAGAGGAAGGAAATCTGCCATCCTTACCTGATCTGGCCTACATTTGACTCCAGACCCACAGCAATCTGGTTGACTCATGATACTGCCCACTGAAATGGCCGAACAAGCCAGTCAGTTTAAGTGGCATTTAAAAATAAACAATAAAGGCTGGCCTTACTACTCACACTCACACCCTATGCAAAATTATTTTTAAAAAAAATGTGAACTGCTTCAGATGAAGTATTAAACAGAGAATTGCCACACGAATGTGTTAAACATTCAATCAATAGTAACCTTTCAACTAATTATTGAAATTATGAAGGGGTTGACTGCAGAGGGCTGTAGTGTTGACAGTTACGTTCCAGCAATCATGCTTCCTGTTATACAAAGCAGACGAAGTAAAAAATAATGAAACAGGGCACGATACAGAGATAGTCTCCCCACATTTTATTCCCAGCATTCGTTTGCAGCACCAATTATTTGCCATCGATCTGGCAGCAGTGACAGGGCAGAGGAAAGCTCACGCTCAATTGAATTTCCTGGCAACAATTTGCAGGAAGGGGAGAACAAAAATGAAATCAATCCCTGTTAGTGGCCTACCCCGGACAGAGATTGTCTAGGGGTAGCCTGCCACCCTGACAGCAATCACAGGCTCTGCTCATCAGTCAGAAGGCCAGAGGAGCTTCACTACTCTGTCACAGCTGGTGGAAAGCAGCCCCCACACAATGCAATATTTTAATATCAGGTTGTGGGAACCCAGGTGATTTCTCGGAACCATTCATCCTGTTTATTATCCAGATGCAATTCTTTAACAGTGTAGTAATCTCTTTTGACAAGATCAACCATAGCTACTGAAGCTGAGGTGGTTAGGGCCTGGTGTCAACGCCCACTGCTCTTTTCGCTTTTGGGAAAGAATATTGATTTTAACCCCTCCAGCACTGGTGACTATATCTTCACCCGTCAGGCTCTCAGCTCCAGAATCCTTTCCCTACATCACTCCACCTCTCTCTCTCTCAGAAACACGGAGTCATACAGCACGGTAACAGACCCTTTGGTCCAACCAGTCCATGCCAAACATAATCCCAAACTATCCTAGTCCCCCCTGCCTGCTCCTGGCCCACACCCCTCCAAATGTTTCCTTTTCATATACTTTCCAAGTGTCTTTTAAACATTGTAACTGTGCCTGCATCCACCACTCCCTCAGGAAGCTCATTCCACACACAAACCACCCACGTAAATCTGTGTAAAACATTTGCCCCTCACATCTTTTTTAAATCTCTATTCTCTCACCTTAAAAATATCTTCCTTTAAGAACCCACTTAAATTCGACTTCTTTGACCAAGAGTTAGGTCACCTACCCAAATTTCCCTTTTTGTGGCTTTGGGGTGTCAAAGTTTGCTTCGTAATGTATCTCGGAAGAGCCTTTTTGTGATGCTGGGTTATGTTAATGTTTCTATAGAGCAAGTCATTGTGGTGGTTATAGAAGTGGAGAAAACGTCTCATAAAAATGCATTTTTTGAGCAATAAACCATTCTGCCCAGCTCGTGCTGTGGGTCGTTCAGTCTCCCCAGGAATTGAATTTCCTATAGCTTCTAAAGCTCCTACAGGATACAAGTCCCGCATGTCTCAATCCACTTTGATTTACCCAGTTAACTGTACCCTGGTGGTAGTGAATTGGACAATCAATAACTATAACAAGCACGAGTGGGCACATTGGAGGAGCAAAAATGCCGCGGAGGTTTAAAGAGCTATCTTTCATTTTCTGTAACTCAGGTCTAAAGCCAGCCCGAAGCTGAATAATGACATACTCGGGCCACTCTTAGTGCTTATGGGAGCCATAACACAAAGACATCAGTGATGTTGTCCCAGTCAAAAACCTCATTCAAACAGGGTTTAGAGTTGATTGGTGAGATCAATGGGAATTTCTCACTGTAAGTGTTCCTTTGGCCACTGATCCACTGCAGAACAAACTTTGAATGCCATTCGTAATTTTTGACTGATCCTACTCAGTCTCTTTAGGAACATTGGAAATAAGAGGAGTAGGCTGATTGGCTGATTTTCTACCGAAAAGTCATTTTCCCACACCATCCCCTTTACATGGTGATATCTTTAGTCTCTAGAAATCTATTGATTTCTGCCTTGGACACTCGATGACTGAGCTTCCACAACTCTCTGAGGTAGAGAATTTCAAAGATTTGTCACTTGCCAAGTGAGGAAATTCCTCCTTATCTTCGTCCCAACAGCCTATCACTTCATACTGAGAGCTTGTTCCTCAGTTTTACATGCACGTAGTCAGCGGAAACATCTTTTCTTTTTATTGTAGAATTATAGAATCCCTACAGTATGGAAGCTAGGCATTTGGCCCATCCACTCTCCAAAGAACATCCCACACAGATGCACCCCTCTACCCTATCCCTGTCACCCTGCACTTCCCATGGTTAATCCACCCATCTTGCATATCCCTGATCACTACAGGGCAATTTTAACATGCACATTTTTGGACTGTGGGAGGAAATCAAAGCATCCAGAGGAATCCCACACAGATACAAGAAGCATGTATAAACTCCACACTGATAGTTGCCCGAGGCTGGAATCGAACCCGGGTCCTTTGTGCTATGAGCACTGAGCCACCATGCCACTTGTCAAGTCCTGAAGAAGGGCTCATGCCCGAAATGTTGATTCTCCTGCTCCTTGGATGCTGCCTGACCTGCTGCGCTTTTCCAGCAGCACATTTTCAGCTCTGATCACCAGCATCTGCAGTCCTCACTTTCTCCTAGAAGATTTTAATGTACTGCGAATCCTCTTACAAGGACGCCTTCCTTGAAGAAGCTCTCTTCCTCCCTCTACAAGGATTTCAGTGAGTCCCTCTCTCACTGCACACCCCAGGTCACCTCCTCTGCCCAGAAGCTCCTCTGAAGAAGGGCTCATGCCCAAAACGTCGATTCTCCTGCTCCTTGGATGCTGCCTGACCTGCTGCGCTTTTCCAGCAACACATTTTTAGCTCTGATCTCCAGCATCTGCAGTCCTCACTTTCTCCTACAAGTCTTGCAGTACCTTTGTATACTTCACTATTTACAACAAATCAGCTCCATCCTACTGGCTGACTCAATGCTTAGAAGTTAGGATTATGTGAACACATTAGATACACTCTTGCCTCAAAATTATTTCCATTTAACAAATGCTCGACAGTCTAATTTTGGGTCATCTCACCAGCTTTCTCCCAAACAGCTTAGAATTCTTCCTGTGCTGACCTGCACTCCAGAAAGCACTCTCTTCTGCTGAAAAATTATTGTAGTCCAGTTCCTATTGAGATTCAGTCTCTCAGAAAGAGATGGTGCAGACTAGATAATAACAGTGGTTCGGTCTGTAGGCTCACAAGTGATTCTCAATTCACATTAGATTGAGTACCTCAAATCCCCCTACCCAGTGTCGAAAAACTAGACATTTTTTCTCATTTTCCATGCATCGATGTTAATTGAGTAAAAATCTAACTTACCTGGTTATGTTGATCTGCTTAGGTGCTGTATTAGTATGGTGAGGCTCTAGATTAGTTAATGGCTTTATATGCTGCTCTACACTGTGCTTCAAGTGACCTTTGACCCCAGCTTGACCCAAAATGGCAATAGAGCCAGGGCAGCACAGTGGCTCAATAGTTAGCACTGCTGCCTCATAGTGCCAGGGACGAGAGTTCAAATCCAGCTTGGGCAAGTGTCTGTATGGAGTTTGTGGGTTTCCTCCTGGTGCTCTGATTCCTCCTAAAGATGTGCAGGTTAGGTGGATTGTCCATAGTGTGCTAGGTGGATTAGCCATGAGAAATGTGGGGTTATAAGGATAGCGTCTGGGTGGGATGCTCTTTGGAGGGTTGGTGTGGACTCGATGGGATGAATGGCCTGTTTCCACACTGTAGGGATTCAAAGAGAACCAAGTTGGCTTCAGTCCTGACGGTGCCAGAACTATAGTAACTTTTGCTTGGAACGTTTCTCAGTTCCGTCTTGCTATCATGGCCTGAATGTAATTTTTTACATTCCTACTTTCAGTAACTCATTTGATGAAAATCAGTTTCTTCCAATTGACAAAGGCAGCTGGGGAGTAGATATCAAACACTTTTGGACTTACCGTCTTCCACTTCCAGGAGGGCCTTGGATAGGATGCTGCCAGCAACGCTGATTGCCTGACACATATAATATCCAGAATCACCTGACTGCACATCGGTAATTGTCAGTTCGCCTTTTGGAGAGACAGAGAAACGCCCCAAAGGCTGAGCCTGGCTGGGAAAAAGCAGGATCTGTAGCAAAGAAACAGAAGAATAATTTGTTGCAGTCAAAACTGCTCCCCGGCAATTGAAATTGAATTGCTCATTGAACAGGCAAGGGCAGACACAATCTGCCCCACTCCAGTCTCAGAGGCACTATACATGCGGGTTGCTTAATGCAATGAGTTCTGTTTGTTACCATGTTTGTCTTTCCTTATGTTTGTTCATTCATAGAATGTTACCATCATTGACTATCCCAGCACTTATTGCTCATCTCCACTGCAATTAATCAATTACAATAGTGAGCCACCATCTTGAATTGCTGCTGACCATGCAGTGTAGGCACTCCCACTTTGTAATTAGGAATGAAGTTTCAGGATTTTGACCCAGTGTCAGTGAAGAAACAGTGCTGAATGGTAAACGTTTGCTATAATACAATCATCTGGCCCCAAAAATTAAGAATGTGTTAAAACTGAACTGTGGATAGATCATTCCAAATGGCAGAAAGGAAAGTGAGAGAACTGAGCTAAGGAGATGAGTCAAGCTGAGAGGGAAGTCAGTAATCTTACTATGAAGCCTCTTCCAAGGATGCCTACCATGAGGAAGTTCTCCTCCTCTCGTCACACTATCACCTTCTCTCTCATCTTCATCCACCTATCGCTTTCTCACCTACCTTTCCCCAAACACCCCCCTCCCATTTATCTCTCAGCCCCTGGCCCACAAGCCTGATTCTTGATGAAGGGCTTATGCCAAAACGTCGATTCTCCTGCTCCTCGGATGCTGCCTGACCTGCTGTGCTTTTCCAACAACACACTCTTGACTCTGAAAGGGAAGTCAGGGTTGGGTTTGTTAAGGGGATAATTGGGGCTGAGAGTAAGAGAAGTTAGATCCAAGACTTAGAGGGGAGTTGGGTTGGTTAATGAGTGGGATCCACGAGCGACTGTACGTTAAGTGAAACAAGCGTTAAAGTGCACTTTCCCTGTAGTCAGGATGATGCGTGGTTTGGAGGGAAACTTGCAGGTAGTGATGTTCCCCATCAACTGTTGCCCTAGAGGTCACTGATTCAGAAGCTGCATAGGCACCAATAAACAGTAAGAAAACATATTTAAATTCTTCTGTACAAATAGGTAAAACTATGACTGGCTTCTTGTCAGGGGTGACACAGTGACTCAGTGGTTAGTACTGTTACCTCACAGTACCAAGGATCTGAGCTCGATCCCACTGTCGGGCAACTGTCTGTGTGGAGTTTGGACATTCTCCCCGTGTCTGTGTGGGTTTCCTCTGGTTTCCGCCCTAAGATGTGCAGGTTAGGTGGATAGGCGAAGCTAAATTGCCCATAGTGTTCAGGGAGGTGAGTTAGCCATGAAAGGGTTACAGGGATGTGTGGGGAAGTTGGGGTGGTGGGGGGGGGTTTAGTGTCGGTCTGGGCGGGATGCTTTTCAGGGTGTTGATGGGCCGAATGGCCTGCTTCCACACTGTAGGGATTCCATGATGATTCTTGTACCCTCCATGATGATTCTTGTACCCAACATCATAACAGGTCCAGTTACAGACCAGTACTAATCAGTAATAGATCTACTAACGGCCATACTACAGCTTAAAGGACGGAGCACCAAAAGCCAGAATACCCCACCCACCCCACTCACTTTTCTGGAATTCTCTTTGAGAGGTAGTGACCCCATTTTCTCCAGTACTACCCCAGGCATGGAACAGCTGAACTTCGAACTGAATTGCTGTGTGCGCTTTGAAACCAATGAAGTGTGACATTTTCCAACTTCACACTTGATTAACATCCAAGCAGGAATCAAAGAACCACCCAGCGTAGCAGAAGGCTATTCAGTCCATAATTCCTGTGTTGACCTTTTGTAAGAATTACCCAACTCGCCTCGCTTTCCTTTTGCTCTTTTCCCACAACCTCAATATTTGCTCTCCTTCAAATATTGATCTAATTCCCTGCTGCTCTGTTACGATCATCATTTTGGGAGATAGGTTCCAGATGTTGACAATTTTGTTGCATAAAAGATACTTTCCTCCTCTCCACTCTGGCTCTTGTGCTAATTATCCAAAAGAAAAGCGCACTCCCATAATGCTTAAGCTGGAATATGAGAGAGACAGAATTAAGCAGGCATAGATGCTGAATACAGCCAGATGACAAAACAGTACTATTATTAGTATCTGACCTTCTCCTTACCAACCAGTTAATTTGGTCATGATCAGCAGCAACCAAATTACTTAAGCTGGTTGGTAACACAGATAGAAACTGGAGGCCAAGAAAATAAAACTGAAGGCTATCGTTTTTATGAATGCGCAATGAAATCTAATCTGATTTAGAATGGGCATCAGTGAATCCAGAAACGAGCTCAGCAGTCACAGTTTGGCTCCTGGCTACTACCAGGGTCAAAGCCGTCATCTATCTGTCCTTGTGACAGTCGCCTGTCTGTTTCTGGGTTACAAGGCGCCTCAAGCTGATTGAAACACTCTGCTATCACTCATGCTGCACCAGGTCCAATATTCCAGTGTAAAACAATTTACAATATGAAGTACAATCGGGCTGATCAACAGCTTGAACCTTGTTAACGTGGAATTGTATGTTCGAGGATACTCCTGTAAGTTGATTTTACTGGGTCACTACACAGAGCATTTGCATTACATAGAGACCAGGTTCAATTACAGTTGGTGAAACTTTATTGCTGGAACAGCACAGCAGGTCAGACAGCATCTAGGGAAAAGGAGATTCGACGTTTCGGGCACATGCCCTTCCTCAGGAATCCAATTACAGTTGGATCTCAGTTAGAGTGCAGGATGAGCACTGTAATTGCCAACAGAGAGAGCGATGGTGGAGAAATGAACCAGGTGTTTCTGTTCCTTCTTTTTATTCGTTGAAGAAAACGTGTAGATGATAACAAAGCTCAGTATTAGGTCAATTCTGGCCCGTTTCAACTCCCAACTATTGTATAGTTCTACTCCAGATATGAGTACAGTACAGCAATGAAACAAAAACAAAGCCCTGATGCTGAAAGTCAGAAGCAAAAACAGAAATGGCTGGAAAAATTCAGCATCAGTGGAGAGAAAGCAGAATTGATGTTATGGCTGCAGTGACCTATCTTCAGAATGGTTCTGGTATTGAGAGCGCTACACATTCTGAAGTCGCTTCTTTCAGATGACGTGGTAAATCAAAGCCCTATCTGCCTTCTCAGGTGGACATAAAAGATCCCACTATCTTAAAAATTATCAGGGGCATTCTCCCTGGTATTCTGGACAATATTTATCACTCATTTGACATCATGCAAACCGTTTCGCTCATTACTGTTTGCAGGATCTTGACTTGTGAACATTGCTTGCTGCATTCCTTAATCACAAGAATGACCTGAAGTACTTCACTGACTGTGAAATGCTTTGTGGCAATACTCACATAAATCCTTTCACTCTCTTACCAATATCCAATGTCAAAACTCATGTTGGAACAATAGTCAGTTTGTGGCAGTTGGTATCAATAGAATAGAACCCAGCAAGATGTGAACATCATAAGGACAGGAGGAACTAAATATGAGGTAGGCAATAAGAATAAATAACCACAAAAGAGGGCTTGCCCGAAACGTCAATTCTCCTGCTCCTTGGATGCTGCCTGACCTGTGCGCTTTTCCAGCAACACATTTTCAGCTCTGATCTCCAGCATCTGCAGCCCTCACTTTCTCCTTTCCTAACTGATGCCCAATTTCTCATGTCAACATTTTACTTTTATCACACTTTGATGATTTTCATCATTTCTTATTACGTAATATACTCGAATGGTATTTTAGTGTTTTACATATTACATTTTGAGAGGATGCAACCTCTAGTTATCTTCCAAAGTCTCTGCACATCTAAATGGTCCTGTCCCTGGATGGGTCAGCATTTATTGCCCATCCCTAGTTGCCCTTGAGAAGGTGGTGCTGAGCTCCCTTCTTGAATCATTGCAGTCCATGACTCTCTGGCGTTTGTTCCTCAACTGCAGCTCCAATGACCCAATGGCAAAGAAGTGAATGCTACATGCAATTATTTTGATGATAGCTTTCCAATTAGATTGTTATTTAGAAATCAGGAGGTGTAGATTTGGAAACCAGTTAATGCTTCAAATAATCATATACAAGTGTGGCCTTATCAGGCAAGGTGAATAGTCAAAGTTCCAAGGCCATTAAAAGAGGATCAATTAATATGATGAGTCCAAGATACAAAGTGAGGGGCGGCATGGTGGCTCAGTGCTTAGCACCAATGCCTCACAGCACCAGAGACCTGAGTTTGATTCCCACCTCGGTTGACTGTCTGTGTGGAGTTTGCACATTCTCCCTGTGCCTGCATGGGTTTCCTCTGGGTGCTCCGGTTTCCTCCCACAGTCCAAAGATGTGCAGGTCAGGTGAATTGGCCATGCTAAATTGCCCATAGTGTTAGGTGGCATTAGTAAGAGTGAAATGGGTCTGGGTGGGTTACTCTTCGGAGGGCCGGTGTGGACTTGTTGGGTCAAAGGGCCTGTTTCCACACTGTAAGGGAATCGAATCTCTTAGAATCTAAAGAGTTCTTTATTCAATCACTGGGAATGATCTTACTAATAGCATTAGAATACCTTGAACAGTTGGGTTGGCTTTATTTTGTCCAAATGTAACAGTTAACCTTGCAGGCTATTTCCCTGGGGTTTGGGGCATTGTAGTTACAGTAATGGTTCTGCAGAATAATTGCTCAGGTGCGTTCTCCATTCAAATTCTGAACAGCACCAGTCATGTGGAAGTCCAACAACTCGTGAAAAGCGCTCACAAACCACAGAAACCAGTCCCTACATACTAAAACCAAGGAGCTCTTGAAAGAACCTTTATCATCCGCAAACAAATAAACTTGTGGGAAGAGTTGCCTTGTTTGTAAGCATGTCATCTATTATTTTATCCGCTAACCAAAGACGACGACCTCAGTGTTGGCTATGAGAACTCTTTCAGTTCTCATAGCCAACATCACCATCAATTACACCCAGCTCAGGTTTGGTGAGGATGAAAAGTTTTCCTTAGGCTAGGTTAACTCAAAATTGTTTCTCTCTCCACAGAAGCTACCTGACTTGCTGAGCATTCCCAGCATTTTCTGTTTATTTATGTTTTAAAATACAAGGATATGATTGAACCATTAAGTGCCTCGGATGAAAGGTTTGAATTATAACTGATGTTCACTCGCACACTCCCCATTTTCACAGCACCTTGACCTTCCCATGTAGATGTTGCAGATTTTTTTCCGCGAGGAAGAATAAGTAAGTTTGAGTTTGCGCTGCTGTGTAACTGGGACAAATCCCACCTGGCTTCCCTCTTTTTGCCAAAAGACAGCGGGCGGAGGGTTCCCCTTCGTCTCACAGAGGAAGATCACGGAGCGGCCCTGAGCTACAATCTGATCTCGAGGTCTCACGACGATCTGTGGTGGCACTGCAGAGGGCACAAGACAGACATAGTATTACTTTAAAGAAAATCAAAAGCAGAACTCGAGCAACAAAGCCCAGCTCAAACAACCAGCAAAGATTTCTGTCAGATCATTCCCAGGATAGTTTAAAAAACACTCCACAAGATCAAAGAGTTTCAGGATTTCCACGGATTAAAAATGCAGAGGTGAAGCTTAAATTACCATTGAATCATCTCTCGTCCTTCAAAGTCTTTCTGTTTTAAGAATGCTGTCAATACTGATTCACATTCATCCTGGCATTAATGTCCCCAAACACTTTCCGAAAGTTTACGTGATAGAGTTACTTTTAATCAAGGTTTAATCAGCAGCTGTCTTTGAGGCTAAATTTTATTCTGCTGATAATGCAACACAACTTTTTCATCACTGCTGGGGAAATGACATTGATCTATATGGGGCTCAGGGTTATCTCTGGATTGCTTCACCACGAATTGACTAATGTAACAGTTGCACAACCTACACAGGATCTCAGCTTGCATTGTATAGGCTAGCAATGTAGGGACTGATCTCCTTTACTGACAGACACCTAGTTTTGCAATTGTGGGACTACTGTCATTCCTGTATTGATGTTATGGTGCATGAGTGGGAGAACCCTGTGAAAACTCCTGCCTGACCCCTATCCAGATAAGGAAGGAGACATAGAGAGTGTTCAGCAGGAGAAGATAAAAGGTAGGGAGGAGGGACTTGGAGGAGGGGAGTTGGAAATGTGATAGGTGGAAAGAGGTCAAGGTGAGGGTGATAGGTCGGAGTAGGGTGGAGGCGGAGAGGTCAAGAAGAAGACTGCAGGTCAGGAAGGCGGTGCCGGGCTGGAAGGATCGGGCTGAGACAAGGTGGGGGGAGGGGGGATGAAGAAACTGGTGAAGTCCAAGTTCATCCCCTGCGGTTGGAGGGTTCCCAGTCGGAAGATAAGACGCTCCTCCTCCGACCGTCGGGTTGTTGTGGTTTGGCGGTGGATGAGTCCAATGACCTGCATATCCTCGGTGGAGTGGGAGGGGGAGTTGAAATGCTGTGCCACAGGTTGGTTGGGTTGGCTCGTCCGGGTGGCCCAGAGGTGCTCCCTGAATCGCTCCGCAAGTAGGCGGCCTGTCTCCCCAATATAGAGGAGGCCACACCGGCTGCAGCGGATGCAGTAGATGATGTGGGTGGAGGTGCAGGTGAATCTGTGGCGGATATGGAAGTTTCCCTTGGGGCCTTGGAGAGAAGTGAGGGGGGAGGTGTGGGCGCAAGTGTTGCACCTCCTGCGGTTGCAAGGGAAGGTGCCGGGAGTGGTGGTTGGGTCGGTGGGGGGTGTGGATCTGACAAGGGAGTCGCGGAGGGAGTGGTCTCTACGGAAAGCTGATAGGGGAGGGGAGGGAAATATATCCTTGGTGCTGGGGTCTGTTTGGAGGTGGCGGAAGTGACGGCGGATGATGCGCTGTACATGGAGATTGGTGGGGTGGTAGGTGAGGACCAGTGGGGTTCTGTCCTGGTGGCGGTTGGAGGGGCGGGGCTCAAGGGCGGAGGAGCGGGAAGTGGAGGAGATGCGGTGGAGGGCACCGTCGACCACGTCGGGGGGGAAATTGCGGTCCTTGAAGAAGGAGGCCATCTGTGTTGTACGTATTTTGAACTGGTCCTCCTGGGAGCAGATGCGGCGGAGACGAAGGAATTGGGAGAATGGGATGGCGTTTTTACAGGGGGCAGGATGGGAGGAGGTGTAGTCCAGGTAGCTGTGGGAGTCGGTAGGTTTGTAGTAGATGTCCGTGTTGATTCGGTCGCCTGAGATAGAAACAGAAAGGTCTAGGAAGGGGAGGGAGGAGTCCGAGACTGTCCAGGTGAATTTGAGGTCGGGGTGGAAGGTGTTGGTGTAGTGGATGAACTGTTCAACCTCCTCGTGGGAGCACGAGGTAGCGGCGATACAGTCATCAATGTAGCGAAGAAAAAGATGGGGGGTGGGGCCAGTGTAGTTGCGGAAGGTGGATTGTTCCACATACCCTACGAAGAGGCAGGCATAGCTGGGGCCCATGCGGGTGCCCATGGCTACTCCTTTTGTTTGGAGAAAGTGGGAGGATTGGAAAGAAAAGTTCCTGACATTCCTGAAGAAGGGCCTGTGCCCGAAACGTCGAATCTCCTGTTCCCTGGATGCTGCCTGACCTGCTGTGCTGTTCCAGCAATAAAGTTTCAACCCTATCCAGATAAGTCGATGTGTTATGGACTAGGCCAGACCACTCAAAACATTCTTAAGCAGGCAGCCCTAGACCTAACTTTGCAATTTGTTTCGGTAAGTGTACAGTGATATTTACCTGGAGTAAGATAGCTAGGTTGACAATTAGATTTTAGAACAGACAAATACATTTATTCACAAAATTACACAATGAAACACAAAGAACAGAATAAAGAACCCGTACAGAACTCAACCTATTTAGCCAGATTTAATTATGCTGTTCTGAATACACACAACAGTCCCAATAAGCAAACTCCCTTTAAAACCCAGTATAAATGGAACACATGCTAACAGGTTAAAGTTGAAGGGCAGAAAAGAGAGAGAGTTTCCACACAGCTCCCTGTTGAACTTTCCAGTTCAAGACTGAACTAAAACTGCTCAGCCCAGCTCAGCTAGAGAACTCACCACTCCCCTCTCTTTATACAGGTCACTTTTAAAGCATGACCACTTTGGCCTGAAGTCCCATCTGTTTACAAATCCTTTTCATCTCTGCAGCAAACCAGACTGATTGGAGTCCAGCCAGGTTTATTACCCCTCTGGAAAAAAATCAAGGACAGAGTCTCATTGAGCCAAGGAACAGTTTTTAGAAAGAAAAGGGACCAGCTTTGTGACAGATGCCCGTATGTTTGTGTATGTGTGTATCTATGTTTGTGTATACAGATGGAGGAGTACATGTTTCTTTTGATACATTATTATTGACATAATCTACAACGTAACCATGATTAATTTAGACTCCCAACAATCAGCATTTAATCAAACACACAAAGGGGCTGCTTTTCATCTCTTATTCCTGGTTTAAATAGCCAGCTGACTGTATCTACAGGAAAGAATCTGGTAGTAAATGCAATTTCTTTGAAGAGCCACAGATCTAAAACAAATATTAAAAAGGAGACCTGCATTTTATGTTGTGCTTTTCCTGATCTCAGAATGTCTCAAAACGTTTTACCATTAATGAAATAATGACCAGATAATCTTTTATTAGCAGCTTTGGCTGTGGGGTAACTACTGTATTGGCCAGGACATTGCAGAGAACTCCCCTTCTAACCCTTGAATGGTGTTATGGGAGGTTGGAAGCCACCTGAAGGTATAGATATATGTGCAAATTGTTTGTGTGTTTAACATCTGCCTGGATTTGTTTGTATGGTTTGAGAGTGCATTTGTATCTGTAAGGTGTTGGCATGTGTTGGTGTGTTGTTAAGAGTGTGCACTTGGGACTGTGTGAATCTCAGTTGAAGACATATTAGACAGCGTGTCAACATTCAACACTGGAGCTCTTCCAATGAAAAGTGGCCTCTTGGCAATGATTCAGATACTGCGATCTATTCCTCAGACAAGACTCAGTCAGTGCTAGATTTCAGCAGTGTGGCAGGATGGGTGGAGTCATGGAGAGAGCATTAAGGTCATAAAAATCGAAGGCTACAAGTGAGCACTTATTCTTGGAGCTAATTTGAAAACATGAGAGATATAGACTGCTAGGCTTCTGACTAGCCCTTCTGTTTGGAGAGCAATACATTATTTGTACTTAATAAAACATCGGAAGCATTACAGATTGTGAAGGGAAAGGTTTTAATAAGGAAGATATAAGCGAGATCTCTTTATTAGCCTGTCACACTAAATATAACACGCGCACAAAGCGGTTCAATATACCTTTGAGCAAGCAGAGCTTCCAAGAGTAAAAGGTGCTGAAAGATATTGACATCTGGCCTATGCTGAGCTTATAACTTTCGAGCTGGATATAAATGTTTGGTGAAAGGAAATGACAGGACCTGCAGCCCTGTAATCAGAAGTCGACTCCTGAGAGATGTCCTTGAATGAAAAGGCTTCAATCCATCACCTCAACACCACAGGCTTACAGAGAAAAATCTTTTAAAGGTATCCCAGATTAAGGTGATCACACCCAACAAAGAACAATTACAAAATAAAGACAAGAGCCAGGCGTTTCGATGCCAATGATTAGGGCAGATTTTCTCAAGTAGGCACTTGGGACCTGTGCTCTGTCATGCAGTTTCTGCAAATATTACCTTAAATGGTAAAATGCAAATATACAGAGAAAGAGACTGAAATGCAGCAGTCATTTGATACACAGCAAACAGAGTCACAGCCACAGATCATTACCCAGAGGACCAATGCAGATATTGAACTTTAATTCCAACACAGGCTTTTAAATTAAAAGCTACATTTGGATGGCATGGTGGCTAGCACTGCTGCCTCACAGCGCCAGGTTTAATTCCAGCCTCAGGCCACTGTGTGTGGAATTTGCGCATTCTTCCTGTGTCTTTGTGGATTTCCTCCAGGCAATCCCGTTTCCTCTCACAGTCCAAAGATGTGCAGGTCAAGTGGATTGGCCATGCCAAAGTGTCCAGGGATCTGCAGGCCAGGTGCTTTAGCTGTGGGAAATGTAAGATTACAGATATAGGGTATAGGTTGGGTCTTGGTGAGCTGCTCTTTGGAGGGTTGGCATGGACTCAATGTGCTGAATGGCCTGCAATGCACTGTATGATTCTATGATAAAAGGGGGCTGATTCAGCCAAAATCCCTTCCGATATGAATTCAGTAGCTGTCTGGAGACTACTTTGGAATGTCACATCTAATGGAGTGTCGAGGAAGATTCAAAGTGTTGGCCTTAAAAGGGAGAAAATGCACTTAAACAGAGCTGTAATCTCCTGCAGGTACTCTGGTGAAAATGATATTGGAAACTGATCAGAGTAGCCTGAGTAAAAGGACGCGTTTTGAATCTTTCCCTTTCAAAAATATATAAGAACAAATTGGTTCAACCTTGGGTTTGCATGTGTTATTTGAAGGCAGCACATCGAGGACCTTGTGTTTATCAATAGGATGAGATACTTGTGTATCTAGTTTGGGTTTTAGTACTAGTCTGCTGCAAAGGAAATAGTGGAAAATCCGCCCACTGGTTACCCCTGCAGTGAAGGTAGAGGAACCTCTCGCTCAGAGTGCAAGAAGACAGCTAGCTAGAAGTGATGGTGTAAAGTAAACAAATGGATTTGAACTAACCTGAAATGCCAAGACTCCTGAAATTGACTGGTCAACAATCAACATTCCACTACCTACTCTGCAAGAATGACCAATAGGTACAAATCCATATATCTTTTCACTTTTATCATTTTTGGATTCAACTCTCATTTCTAATCTATGTGCATGCATGTTGCACTAATATTGCTTCTTGTGTTTAGTAATTAATAGAAAAACATTTCTGCTAACTCAAGAACACATGGTTAAATTGGTTTCTTTTACAAGTTAGGTTATCTCACATGGAAATTAAATAATTTGGATAATCTCACCGAGTTCTAACTATAACAAAGTGGGGGCTTGTCCGGGATCTGGTGGCAACAACAGCAACATTATAACAACCAGAGAATCTGTTTATGTGAAGTTGGTCGAGTGGTGAATACTGGCCAGGAGATTGGAGGATTGTCACTTTCTGAAAAAAGTGATAATGTTCCTGAAGTTTTACATCTTGCTCCCATCAGCATACTGCATGACACATTGGTGCAGGTTGACTAATGGGGATTGAGACATTGCCATGGAACCATGCAAAATGCATCCAGGAACTATATTTGTTTTATTTATTCATAGGTTGTGGGTGTCCTGAAGAGGACTACTATTTATTGCTCATCCTTAATTTCCCTTGAAAAGGTGATCCTGTGCTATCTTATTGAATCATTGCATTTTGTGTAGTGTAAGGACACCCGCAGCATCGTTAGGAAGGAAATTATAACATTTTGATCCAATAATAGATCCAAATCAGGGCGGTGGCTTAAAGATAATACAGGAAGTGATATTCCCGTGTATCTCCTGCCCTTATATATCTCAGTGGTAGGGGCCTGGGATTTGGAAAAGTGCTGTTGAAGGAGGCTGAGTGAGGCAGCAATGCACATAATAGATGATACACACTGCTGCCAATGTGCATTAGTGAAAGAGGGACTGAATGTTGAAGATGGCTGATGGGATCCTAATCAAATGGGCTGTTCTGTTCCAGATGGTGTTGAGCTGCATGATTGTTAATGGAGGAGAAAGTGAGGACTGCTGATGCTGGAGATCAGAGTCATGAGTGTGGTACCGGAAAAGCACAGCAGGTCAGGCAGCATTGGAGGAGCAGGAGAATTGACATTTCGGGCATAAGCCCTTCATTAGGAATCCGATTATTCTGATTCTGATTGTTAGCAAGCTGAACACATCCAGCAAGTTTAGTTTATTCCATCAAACTCCTGACTAGTGCCTTGCAGTAAATGTACAAGCATTGAGGTGATAGGAGGTGAGTTACTCACTCTACAATTCCTAGCCCATGACTTGTTCTTGTACCAATGTATTTATATAGTTTATTCAGTTCAGTTTCTGGTCAGTTATAACTTCCAGATTATTTATGGCAAGGGATTCCGTTTTGGGAATGCCATTGAATACCAATGATGAGTAGGTGCAGGTGTTGGACTGGGCTGGACAAAGTTAACAATCACACAACACCAGGTTATAGTCCAACAGGTTTATTTGGAAGTACCAGCTTTTGGAGCGCTGCTCAGGTCTGACTCAAGATTGGGATATAGACAGATTCTAAACTCACACCTGTAATGCATTGTCTGAGCTGAGATGTTATCATTTTTTATATAAAACCTTAAGTTATTTCGGGAATGTGACTTGAAAGACGATCTGGGATTTACATGTTAATGAATCAAACCTGTAACTCATTCTAAAAGATGAAAGACTTATCAGCAATCTAGGTTGGTTCAGTATAATGTATCAACTGCATGAAACGATGATCTTATGCTAGAAATTCTGTGCTTTATGATCCTGCCCACTAGCTACCTGCTCAAGGAGCAGTGCTCCAAAAGCTAGTACTTCCAAATAAACCTATTGGACTATAACTTGGTGTTGTGCGATTTTTAACATTGAATATCAAGGGAGATAATTAGACTCTCTCTCTTCTTGAAGATGGTCACTGCCCCACACTTGCTATCTCAAACCTGGATGATGTCCAAGTCTTGCTACATATGGACATGGGCAGCTGCAGTGTCTGAGAAGTCATGAATGATGGGAAAATTATGAAATCATCAGCAAATATCCCAACATCTGATCTTATGATGAAGGGAGGCCTTTGTTGAAGATGTTTGGGCCTAGAATACCTCCCTAAGGAACTCCTGAAGGGGTGTCCTGGGATGATTAACCTCCAGCAACAATAACAATGCTCCAACCAGTGGAGACCTTTCCCCCAATTCCAATTGACTGTAGCTTTGCTAGATGTCACACTCAGTCAAGTGCAGCATTGACATCAGGGATAGTTGTGATGAACAATATCCAGGCTTGGGCTCAAAAGTAGAAAGTAATACCTGCACCACACAAATGACAGGCAATGACCATCTCCAACAAAAGCGAAGCTAATCATTACCCACTGACATTCAATGGCATTGCCATCAATGGGTTTATCACTGTTGGCATCCTATGCAACATTCCCTCTGTCTTGGAGGCTCTGCGCACACTGATCATTGCGCTGACACATTGGCCTCTGCTTCCAGGAGCTGCTGCCATGCACAGTTCGTGGATGTCCATACAGCAGAAAGAAAAACGAGAAGGAATGTTGATCCTAGGAGTTAATATTTACCAGAAATGGAACAGGAATAGCTATATCAACACAAAGGCAGCAAGAACAGGTCAGAGGCTAGGAATCCTGCAGTGAGTAGCTCACCTCCTGACTCCCCAAAGCCTGTCAGGCACAAGTCAGGAGTGTGATGGAATATTCCTCACTTAGCTGGATGGGTGTAGTTCCAACAATGCTCAAGAACTTTGACACCATCCAAGTCAAAGCAGCCCATTTGATTGGCACCACAGGCAGAAACATTCACTCTCTGCACAGTCGACTCATCTAAAGGTTGTGTGCCATCTACAAGCTGCAATGCAACAATTCACCAAGGCTCCTTAGGCAGCACCTCCTAAACTCAAGATCACTATTGTCCAGGAGGGCAAGGACAGTAGATAAATTGAAAATCACTACCTGCAAGTTCCTGACTTAATATTGCTCTTCCTCCAGCATTGAGTCAAAGTTCCTCCCTAACAACATTGTGCATCTCCCTGAACGAAATGGACTACAGAGTACAACAGTTCAAGGAGGGCGTTCACCGCCTTCTCTTCAAGGGATGGGCAATAATTGCTGTCCCAGCCAGAAATAGTAACATGGAATCTTTTACATCCACGAGAGAGAGTAGATGGACATGACTCCAAACAAAAAGGCCAATGTCACTATTTCATTGGCATGTTCACCTAGGAATTGAGTCCAAACCTACAGTGTGGGATTAAACCACAGACTCTGCATCAGAGACAAGTGTCTCCCACTAAGGCACAGTTAACAGGGAGCTACGCAATAGCAAACTACAAAGGAATTATAAGGTTAGGAACACAGAATCCCCAAAAAAGATCCCACCCCCACCCTCCTCTAGCTTATCTCTCCATGCTTCAGGCTCTCTGCCTTTATTCCTGATGAAGGGCTTTTGCCCGAAACGTCGATTTTGCCTGTCCTCGGATGCTGCATGAATTGCTGTGCTCTTCCAGCACCACTAATCCAGAATCCCCAAAAAAAAAGTTGACCATTGTCTTATTATCAATTTGTTAGGTAGGTTGAAATCAGTTGTAGACACAGTTATTACATCTTAAAGCTTTGTGCATTTTAAATGTCTGCCTGGAGGGTGTGACAGCTTTAAATGTGAATTGATTTACTAATAGATTAATTTGAAGTGACTACAATGCATACAGCAGCTGATGGTAGGCTAGTTTTATTGGTTAATGGAGTTTCTGCAGAGGACTTCAAAAAAACAGATGCAAAGACAAACACGCAGACACCAACACAGACAGCCAGCAACAAACACAGAGCCAGAAAGGGACATACTCACAAAGAGATAGAGAAGTACGCTTCCAAAGACAGAGACCGAGGTAGAGGGGAGAAAAACTTCCTTTGAGATGGATGCAGACTGACATCACACTCACTCACACACACACACACACACACACACACACACAGTTAGCGAGACATCCACTCAGAGACAGATAAGGACAGAATGATAGGTAGTGACAAACGTAGGAAACGGAGGTCAGCACCATTTCTGCATCTTGATTTTGTGGCTCCCTCACTAACAGCAGTCAATCACTGAGGGGCATTTTTAAGGGGGAAGGCAGGCTTCCTGTCCAATTCAGGATGGCAGGTAGGTTCCTGAATCAGGAGGGCAAACGATGAGAGCCTTTCAGCTCCACAGGCTGTAATTGAAGAAATTGGATGCTTCAACATGGAGGTCTCAATTTACTTTCTAAATCTAGAACCGTAAAATCGATTCAGCAGGAGACCATCACTGTGAGGTGGTAGACCGCTCAGAGACCCATTCCCTCCTGTACCAAGTCAGGCAGCGAGAGCCTCCAGCTCTGATAATCCCCATGACCCACCAAAGCGGTCCAGCCTCCTGCATCTAAACTTCACCCCCATTTAGCTTCAGAACGCTATCTCATTCTCTCTCTACAAATGCTACCCAGGCCTGCTTAGTCCCTCCTGCATTTTCCGCGTTTGTTTCAGATTTTCAGCATCCGCAGTATTTTGCTTTGATTTTCACAAGGGGGCTGTTTGCTAATATTACAGCAGCACTGATCACTCAGGGTGAACTCCACACCAAATTTCCGGGTGCAATTTTAAAGCAGCTTGTCAAAAAAAGCTGCAACGCTAGAGATCAGAATTAGTTCTGAAGAAAGGTCACTGGACCATAACCACTAACTTTGTTTTCTCTCTCTGCAGATACTGCCAGACCTGCTAAGTTCTTCCAGCAATTTTTGTATTTGTTAAAGCAGCTTATACCTAGTCCAAAGCCGTACCTTGTTCTGGCAATGGAGCCTTAGGGTGGGGGCTGGTGCGGTTAGTCTGTCACAGATGGCAGTCAGCAGCTTGTGAGACTGGTTGGGGTCAACCCAGCTGGGAGGGGGGTGGGGGCTGTAAGAGCGAGACCATTTGTGGAAACCCTCCAGCATGAGGAGACTGTAATGTCCTTTCGGTTCCTAATTTATACCATGCAGAACTGCAATATATAACTTTTAGCTTTCTTTTCCATTTTTGTACCTAATCTATTTTAGTACCCAAGATTTGTTCGTAGGTACTTTGTACCTAAGATGGCGCATGTGGTGACATTTCTCACTGTACTCCTGTACTTGAGTACATGACAATAAAGTCTAATTCTAATTCTAGGTAGATTTCTGTGGCATTAATGGTAACAGTGAGCAGAATTACATTCATACGCTTTGCAGCTCAGAAAGAATTTCCTGTGAATTTCTACCAGCTTTTTCCTCAGTTTACACCTGCTCCAGAGGTGAGGCCATGTCCTTCTTGCCTCGGCAAATAATTGTACTTGGGCAAAAAAAATCCACTGCCTGGCATAAAGAGAAATGCCTTGCAACTACTGATCAGGAGCGGCACGGTTGCTCAGTGGTTAGCACTGCTGCCTCACAGCACCCAGGTTCAATTCCAGCCTTGGGTGACTGTCTGTGTGGAATTTGCACATTCGCGCAGTGTCTGCGTGGGTTTCCTCCCACAGTCCATGCGAAATTGCCCATAGTGTTAGGTGCATTAATCAGAGGGAAATGGGTCTGGCTAGGTTACTCTTCAGAGTGTCAGTGTGGATTGGTTTCCACACTGTAGGGACTCTAAATTGTTCTGAAAATGTGTTGCTGGAACAGCGCAGCAGGTCAGGCAGCGTCCAGGGAACAGGAGAATCGACGTTTCGGGCATAAGCTCTTTTTCAGGAATGAGGAAAGTGTGTCCAGCAGGCTAAGATAAAAGGTAGGGAGGAGGGACTTGGGGGAGGAACGTTGGAAATGCAATAGGTGGAAAGAGGTCAAGGTGAGGGTGATAGGTCAGACTGGGGTGGGAGCGGAGAGGTCAGGAAGAAGATTGCAGGTTAGGAAGGCGGTGCTGAGTTCGATGGATTTGACTGAGACAAGGTGGGGGGGAGGGGAAATGAGGAAACTGGTGAAATCTGAGTTCATCCCTTGTGGTTGGAGGGTTCCTAGGCGGAAGATGAGGCGCTCTTCCTCCAACCGTCGTGTTGTTGTGGTCTGGCGATGGAGGAGTCCAAAGACCTGCATATCCTTGGTGGAGTGGGAGGGGGAGTTGAAGTGTTGAGCCACAGGGTGGTTGGGTTGGTTAGTCCAGGTGTCCCAGAGGTGTTCGCTGAAACGCTCCGCAAGTAGGCGGCCTGTCTCCCCAATATAGAGGAGGCCACATCGGGTGCAGAGGATGCAATAGATGATGTGTGTGGAGGTGCAGGTGAATTTGTTGCGGATATGGAAGTTTCCTTTGGGGCCTTGGAGGGAGGTGAGGGGGGAGGTGTGGGCGCAAGTTTTGCACCTCCTGCGGTTGCAGGGGAAGGTGCCGGGAGTGGAGGTTGGGTTGGTGGGGGGTGTGGATCTGACGAGGGAGTCACGGAGGGAGTGGTCCAGCTCTGATCTCCAGCATCTGCAGATCTCACTTTCTCCTCAATCTAAATTGTTCCACCCATAGTCACTTGAAGTGTGCAGCAAACAATAAGGTTGTCTGTGTGGGAGCGGAGAAGCAGCAACTGGGAGAGTGGATATGTAGCTGGGTCAGGTGTTAGATGCTGATCAGCTGAGGCTTTGGGTTAATGAAGCTATGGATTTGAAGATTGTCCCTCGTCAAATCAGAATCCTTTGGGCATTCAAGAATGCTTCTCCCGCTACACAGAACAAATCCCACTCTGAATAATGGTATTGAATTGCTGTGTGTGTGGTTACAAAGTACAATTAACATCCCGGTGTTACTTTCGGTCCGATACCTAAATTAGTACCTGAGGACATTGTACAGACAGGCTAATTATCTGAAGGATGGTAGTAGACAGATGGGAGTCCACTCTGATTATATCTGTCAACAAGAAACATGATTTGGGAACCCTCGAGATGATTGTGGCTTTGTTTGCTGCGTGGTGTGCAGTGGCTCTGAATGACCAGGGGTAAGAGTCAGTCCTTAGCTAGTGCCAAGGGCAGCATTAGCCGCATCAGCTGCAGTCCAAAAACAAGAATATCAATACAGACGGAAGCCAGCCTCGCCTTGCTCTGTATCTGGTGGATAATAGGAAGGATACATTGGCATATTATTTCTAATTGCATTGCTTTTTGGAGAGGCTTGTTGCTTTGAAAGCTATTACGCTCCTGGATTGACTGCCCCTTTGCTGTGCTGAGGCCGGCCTGATTACATGGCCACATCCTGAGAGATTGAAATCTCCATGAATCCAGTTTTTAATCTGAAAGATCTAGTTGTGTTAAAATGTACAACAGCAGTCAAACCACTCAACCTGCAACATTAGGGTCAGGTTTGATGCTTAGGGGATGGCAGCAGGATGTGAAGTCCTTTGAAGCTTATAACACACAGATGTACACTGCACAAATTGCAACCTTTCCTTCGTGCATCTGTAATGATTTTTTTTCATTCTCCCAAAGCAACTTCATCCACCTGAATAAGGAGAGGAGTTTGCAACATTCCTAAAGCAACTGTTTTGCTACTCTAGCTTTTTCAGCATTTCCTGAATTCATTTGCAGCCCATTTCATTAGACTATTTCCTGAGCAGTCACTGCACCAGCATCTTGAATACATATTGCTTTGAGTTTTAGTTGCTAACAGGGGTCTAACAATAGCTCCATCAATTGGTGTGCCAGTTCCCCACTTTGACCTACACCCAGGACATCTTTGAGGAGGGGTCAGGGTAGCCAATGCACTTCTTCAAGGATTATTGATGGGTCTTCATAGGGAGGCAGGGGCCTGCTGGTCCTCGCGCTGGACTGTTAATCCAGAGATCCAGGTAATGGGGTGGGGAATGGGGTTCGACTCCCACTGTGGTGGAATTTGAATTCAATAACAATCTGGACTTGAGAGTCTAATGATGCCCATGAAGCTCTTGTTGATTGCCGTTAAAAATCTATCCAGTTCACTAATGTTCTTTAGGAAAGGAAATTACCATTCTCAGCTGCTCTGGCCTACATATGACTCCAGACCCATAGCAATGCAGTTGACTCTTAACTGTCATCTGGGCAATTAGGGATGGGCATCAAATGCTAGCCCAGCCAGTGACATCCTCATCCCATGACTGAATTAAAAAAACACACAAAATTTAAGACTAACTAAAGGAGGACAACTGGGACACTACAGATTCCCGCAAGAGGCAGGGGCTAGTTTAACTGTTTGTGTGCAGCATCCTACCTGTAGTCTGGGCTGAGTGGGGCTTGGGCATGTCCTGCTACAATCATATAGTGCCTTGGGTGAGACCACACATGAAGTATTGTATGCAGCTTTGATCACCGTATCTGACAAAGGATGTTCTGGCTATGGAGAGAGTGCAAAGGTTTATCGCACCAATTCCTAGGATTGCAGGATTGATGTATGGAGAGAGATTAGGTCCATTAAGGCTATATTCACTGGAGTTTAGAAGAATGAAGGGGAATCTCTTGTAAGTCTGTACAATTCCAACAGGACTAGGCAGGGTAGAGGCAGGAAGGATGCCCCAATGACCAGGAAGACCAGGGATCACAGAACTAAGGATATGGAGTCAGCCATTTAGTACTGAGATGAAAAAAAATTCCTTCAGCCAGAAAGTATTGAGCCTATGAGGTTCTCTTCCACAAAGTAATGAGGCCAAAACATCGATGATTTTCAAGAAGGATCTAGTAATTAGGACTAAAAGGATCAATGCTGTAACAAGGTGTGATTGTATTGAATGGTGGAGCAGGCTCAAAGGGCCTAATAGCTTACTCTCACTCCTTTTATCTATGCTCCTATAACCAAAGATAACTTGGCTGGCCATAGGGAACGAACACATCGATTGTGCTCAACCTGCCATTGTGATGCTTCCCATTATTGGAGTGGGAGTGGCCATGACTGAGGCTTTAGCCTGAGAGAGGTAGGGCTGAAACCATTAAAGAGACTGGTTATTCTTGTACCTAAGCATGCTTTTAGGATCCCAGTTCCCCCTCAACCCATAATCCGTTCTAATTACTAGCACGCATCTCTTGTTTCTGCCCCTCCATTCCTTGCCATACTGTCTGTCTCATGAGTTGCAATCTGGCCAGATAGCGGAGGAGCAAATTACTGCAGATGCTGGAATCCGCACTGAAAACAAAAAAGTGCTAGCAGCATCCACGGAGAGAAAGCAAGCTAGCGTTGTCTAGATAACTCTGATGAAGAATCGTTGGACTGTAGGAGGAAGTCGAGGCACCCAGAGGAAAGCGACGCAGACACTGGGAGAATGCGCAAACTCCACACAGACAGTTACCAAGGGTGGAATCAAACCCAGATCCCTTACACCTTGAGGTAGCAACACTAACCCTGAGCCACCATGTCGTTTGTTATTAGCAAGCTCTTGATGCTGTTGTGTAAAGTATGTAGAAATCAAGTTTGACATCTCCAACTGATTGAGTGGCTATTGGAAATCACAGAAAATTGAAGCATTTCCTCATATTGACTTTCCAGTGGGACTAATGTCTCAAAGAAGGGAACAGCAGAATTTGATAAGTCCCAGATCTCAGTTTGGCTTCTCTTTCACGTGGAGCCTTTGTATCTGTCAGGAAATGAATAATGACCATGATGCAGCTTTAAAAAAAGCATGGGTCAAACCAGATACAATGGTGGCACCACAGAACAACATTTGAACAGATATTCAAACCTCAGCCAAGGAGAAGCCAGCAATTTTTGTCCAAAAAACACAAATCAATCTGTCTTCTTATAATCTTGTGATTCTCACTGGTGCTGTCTGAAAATACCATAAGACATAGGAGCAGAAATTGGGTCACTCAGCTCACTGTGTCTGCCCCACCATTCAATTATGGCTGGTAGGTTTCTCATTCCCATTCTTCCACTTTCTCCCCCTAACTCTTGATCCCCTTGATACTCAAGAATCTATCTCAGTCTTAAATATACTCAATGATCTGGCCTCCACAGCCTTCTGTGGCAATAAATTCCATAGATTCCCCACTCTCTGGCTGAAGAAGTTTCTCCTTATCTCTGTTCTAAAAGGTCTTCCCTTTAGTCTAAGGCTGTGCCCTTGGCACCTCGTCTCTCCTACCAATGGAAACATCTTCCCAACATCCACTCTGTCCAGGCCATTCAACATTCTGTAAGTTTCAAGTTGATCCCCTCATCCTTCTAAATGGAACTTCCTGCATTTATAACAAACCACCACTCACTGTGATACAAATATTTTAATACACGCACAATAAATCAGGTGGCACACATGTTTTGAAGGTCCTGAGGCTCACTTTAGAAGGGTGTTCAAAAATTCCAGCAGCACATGTCCCTCACTTATGTTGGCTGGGAGACTAAGTTCTGAACTTGATAGTTCTGGCCAGTGTTACAATGGGGTGGCAAGGTGGCTCAGTGGTTAGCACTGCTGCCTCACAGTACCAGGGTCCCACGTTCAATTCCAGCCTCGGGTGACTGTCTGTGTGGAGTTTGCACATTCTCCCCCTATCATCCAGGTGCTCTGGTTTCCTCCCACAGTCCAAAGATGTGCAGGTCAGGTGCATTGCCCATGCTAAATTGCACATGGTGTGAGGTTAATTAGTCAGATGGAAATGGGTCTGGGTGGATTAGTCTTCAAAGGGTCAGTGTGGACTTGTTGGGCTGAAGGGCCTGTTCCCACACTCTAGGGAATCTAATTTAAAGGGCACTGGCAATTGGTGCTCGGCTAAGGTCAGCATGAAGGTCTTGTCTTCTCAAACTCGTCCTCTGCTTAAGTCACGGTGATCATCAGATTGAACGCACCAGCTGTTGTCTCTTTCTCCGGGAGAGCAACCCTACAGTCCTCTTGAACATTGGCGACTTTACTTTTACTGGTGATTGTCTACGTAAGAGGAGGTCAACGTCAGGAAGTGACATGTGTTCTTTAATGTTATGAACCTGGGAGGCTTTCCCATGATATCAGCTAAATCCTCTGTTTTATATGTAAGTAGGGTTTCTGTGTGGAAGTGAAACATCCCTACCTCTAGACCAGAAGGCCTGGATTCAAATTCCACTACTCCAGAGGTTTGTAATAACATCTCTAAACAGGTTGATTAGAAAATATTTATAAAACAGAGCAGTAAAAATGTTTAAAATATGCTATTTTGCAAAGAAGGGCTGGGGCCTGGGCTAATGACATCAATATTACCTAGCTTGCCTCTCACACATTGACATGATGTGAGAAGAACCTGCCCCAATCTGATTAAATGCAAATGAGTAGTCAGCATAGGAGGTTTCAGTCACTTGTTATCAATATTTCAGTTTGTCTTTCGCCACTTCAAAAGATACCTGAAAATAATCGAACAAGAACTGCCTCCACGTAGGTCAAAAGAAAACTTCCAATTTCTGGGTGAAGATGGTTACAGTAAGATAAGGGAGATTAGAATGTGGTGCACAGGAAATTAGGTAACACAAGGAGGCGTGCCCTTTGAATTCAGAGAGTGCTGTCAGATCAGATTGAATCTTTTGACGATAAATACTCTCTCAGACCTTGAGCAGTGAAGTGAGCTTTGAAAGGTCACGATTGCACTGTTTACCACTAAAGCTATTTAATCTGATTTTTCCTTTCAGTCGTTTCTTCGTTTTTTTTCTGTTCCATGGACGTTGTAGTTATGCATCTGATTTGAACTTGAAGGACACAGCCTAGGGGACTAGCAGTTCAACCATCCATACATTTCCTGTGTCTCACTCACTGCTTGGTGCCCTGGGCTGCTCTAATTTTGTCTGTAGTTAAAGTCACTGGAGGCCAGACTGATTCCTGGCAGGACTGACTTATGAAGAGAGACTGGATCGGTTAGTACTATGTTCACTGGAGTTTAGAATATTGGTGAGAGGAGATCTCAGAGCCCTGTAAAATTCTAATAGCGTAGATGCAGCAAGGATGTTTCCAATGACCAGGGAGTCCAGAACCAGATGTCACAGTCTAAGTATGGAATAGACTATTTAGGATTGAGATTAGGAGAAATGTCTTCACCCAGAATGCGATGAGCCTGTGGAATTCTCAGCTGCAGAAAATGGTTGAGTTCAAAACATTGAACTTTTTAAAGAAGGAGTTAGATATAGCTCATAGGGCTAACAAGATCAAAAGGTATGGGGTGAAAGTAGGAACAGGTTACTGAGTTGAATGATCAGTCATGATCATATTGAATGATGTCACAGGCTCAAAGGGCCAAATGGCCTTCGTCTGCTCCTCTTTTCTACATGTCTAAAGCATGACATCTGAGGCAAAGCATCCTCATGGTTTGGAGTAAAATGTGCAAGCAAAGGTAGGACATTCAGCCCATTGAATCTGCTCCACCATTCATATGGTCATGGCTGATCTGATAATCATCCATGTTATTTTCCTGCATTGCAAGACCTCCTTGAGGTGCAATCTAAAACATATAAAAGTTTAACATTATGTCTTAGTTTTATGTTTTAAAAATTTATGATTTGATCCTAAATGAGCAATTTTCCATATTTGATGGCTGCAGATTCAAACTTGAATTTGGAGATATACTGTCACTTCTGATGTGTACCTCAGTCTTCTTTGAAAACAAACTTAGATATAAATGATGCATACCTATGAAAATTGTTGGACGTACTCTTAATATCAATACATGCTACCTTCGTAAATCGGGCAAAGACATTGTAAATGTTTCCTCAATATTCCCATCAAACACAGCTGATTATCACTAGAACTATATTATATTAGATTAGATTACCTCCAGTATGGAAATAGGCCCTTTTGCCCAACAAGTCCACACCGACCCTCCGAAGAGTAACCCACCCAGACCCATTCCCCTACCCGGCAATTTAGCATGGCCAATTCACCTGACCTGCACATTTTTGGATTGTCGGAGGAAACCCACGCAGACAAGGGGAGAACGTGCAAACTCCACACAGTTGCTTGAGGCGCGAATTGATCCTGGCTCCCTGGCGCTGTGAGGCAGCAGTGCTAACCACTGAGCTACTGTGCCACCCCAAATATAATTCAAATACAATAAAATGATTTGAACAATGTTCTTCTCCATTTCCTGGTAGAACACTTCAAGATTAAAAAATAGAATGAGAATAGTTTTCAGGTAAGCTTCTCTCCTCCAACTCTTTGTTTGGATAAATGTAGGGATTAAAGAGTCCTTCATCAAGATGTTAGTTTATTTTTAGATCCATCCCTCACCATTGCTCTTCAGTCATGTCATCAGAAAGCACGCTTTAATGATACTGTTTAAAAACTTCCCATCCTCAAATAAAATTCACTCTTTCCCAGAACAGCTCACCCAACCTAACTCCATCGCTCATTCTTCAGTCCTAGAGTGTGATGTGATTGGGATTGGACTCTGCTGTACCAAGTTGAGAATTTGACACTGTACCATAAAGCCTGATTAAAGTCAAAGGTATTAACTGGATGCTTTGAACACACTGCATTGACACTGCTCTGGCAGGTCAAATGTGGTCAGATGATGTTGCTGGAAATCTAATATTGATTGTAAGAAGATATATTGCTAGATTAACAGCCATGATTTTGAAACAAAGATAGAAAGTGCTGAAAAAACCAGAATGTCTGTCATGATCTGTGAAGATAAAGAATGACTTCTGTCAAAGAGTTATACTCAAACGTTAAGACTGTCTCCTTCTTTACATATTCTTGACAGCACCAGTGTGTACCTATGTCATTTATCATTTTGTTTCAGATTTCCAGCATTTGCAAGCTTTTATCTACTGTACCCTTGATCTTTTCACCATCATATTTCTTCCTATCAAACAAACTGTTTCATGCGCCAGGATCTTTTCTTTACTTGAATCCTCTGTACGTGGTTTTCGAACTTGAAATGTTTAATCCCCTTTTCCCCAGTGCAGTGTGTTTCCTTCCTGAGTTTAGATGCTAGACTGATAATGTGTCAGTTTGTTTTGCATCCATCCCAGACTGATTCCAAGAGGGACCATCCCGATAAATGTTCTGTGCGTGCTTGGTTGACATTACCTTTCGGGAATGCGCTCTCTCTGTAGCAGCAATAAGACATCTGTGTTTTAAAAGAGTTTTGAGCATTATTCAATGCAAACTAATAATCTGGTGATGAAATACCCCAACTGGTCTTTTTGGCAGGACTGGAGTGACCCATTCCTCATTTTCCTCCCCCTCTCAATTTTCTCTCATCTGAAGGTACTGACTGTGCTATAATTCCCTAGCCACTAGAGTGCTGCAGTCCCTCACTGAAGGTCTATTCTTCATGTCTGTAATTAAAAAGTGCATGCCAAATGGTGTTTGACCACAAGGAGCTGTTGGGAGGATACAACATTTGAGCTGAATCCTGCCCTATCAGTCTACATTTGGCAGCCCAAAATTCTGCAACATCCCAAACTAGAAAACTAGGGTCATAGAATAATAGCCACAGGTCCATTGTAAACCCTATGGAATCAATGTTCTTCTTCAAATATATCATCTAGAAGAATACTGCTTGGGATATCAACTGTTTCTACACAACACACAGTAGCACTTTCAGTCAAACTAGCTCTTGATAGTACTTCACTATCCAAATTATTAATGTTAATAATCCAAATGTTAAAGTCAAATTTTAATGTTGTGTTGCTCAGTCCTATATTAACCATTATCTGAGAGCTCTTATGCAAGTTTCTATCCACAGATGATGATGTCACAAGCCTTCTTGCTGGCCGAGGTGCATTAATTGTTTGGAAATTTATTTCACATTCAATCTTTCATTGTAAGCATTTTTTTTATAATTAATTTTAACTAGAAAGGCACCAATGTTAACATCTCCAGCCTTCCATGCACTTTGGAGCACAGCAGCAGACACCATGACATCAACAAGTGACACGATGAATTAATGGTTGTTTCGAGGTGACAGGAATCATTGCTCAGTCCCAGTACATGGATGAGATTATGAGAAAATGAAATATCGTCCAGAGAATTGGACCTTGACATTCTGTGTATTAAAGACCTGGTGCATGGACCCTTCACCCACAATTGCTCTTTTATGGGATGAAGGTTCAGTCTAAAGATTAGGACATGCCTCTGATTAAAGCCATTCAATCTTCACCTCCACCTAACCCAACATGCACCAGTAAGTAAATGAGGTGAAATGGATACTTACTGAATGGACCAACTGAAACAAAGAAAAAAATAAAAAGCATACATGAGATGTTAAGGAAAATTCATGAATGAACTCATACACAAATGAACAGCATTAATGTTGGTTTAAACATGGAGAACAGCAAGAAACGTTAAATTTAGCTATTGATAAGGGACAAGTGATTTGCCATAGCAAGTGAATAGTTAGCACGTCAGTTCATTCCAAATAAATCCACTCAAATTACTGCTTCCAGGACTTTTTACACATTTACCAGCAGATCACTTAAGTGCAATAACTGAAAATGCTGCATCAAATCACTTGACCCATGTATTGAGCATGAAGCAAAATGCAAAGTAATCGTTAGGATTTAATTGCCATCACTTTTCAACTACTCACTGCCACATTCCCAGTGCTTTAAAATGTGTCATCATTTTCTTTTACAAATACAGAAAGGATGTGTCAGGGCAGCAGTGAGATGTGATGAATATCTCCTCAAATCAGACTGCGTTTAATTCACTTGTGTCTCCACGTTCATGAGTAATTGAGTCGGCCTCATTGCACGAAGACATTTATCACAACCTCATTGCTGCCTGTGACACATTCTATTCATAACTCGCCGCTTAAAATAATAATCTAGCAAATTTATGCTTTTATAACATCACAAGTGTGGAGAAATGATTTAAAAATTGCCATCATTCCCAGATGGTGTGCGTGAAATGAAACAGGAAACTGTAGATATGAGATGGTGTTTGACCTCTGTTGACCCACACCCATTTGGAAGAAAGGATGCTTCTTGATTTAGATTTGTTGGTATCATTTTGTCCCCTTCTTGCAGGAAGTCATTCTTTTTGCTGGGGTTTGGTTTCACTGGTTCCAAGCATGAGCTCAGACAGTCAGTGGTGCCAGATCTTAAAGGGTTCTTCTTCATTTGGATTGTGGACATTGCTGGCTGGACCAGCGTTTATTGTCCATCTCTAACTTCCCTTCAGAAGGTGGTGGTGAGCTGCCTTCTTGAACCGCTGTAGCCCATTTGGTATAGGTACCTCCACAGTGATGTTAAGGGAGGGAGCTCCAGGACTTTAAACCAAAGCTAAAAAGCTGAACCTTATCTGTCCCCCATCTAACCCAGATGGATAGTGGAGGCTAGTAATTGATTCAGAAGTTTTCTGACTGACTTTACCCAGGTCTGTAGTTACAATAAGTGCAGGTCTTGTACACCAGAATTGAATTTAGCATTTGCTGCTCCCTATGAACCTTACTCTGAACCGCTGTATTATGGGGGAAGAGCATGGATTGACTGAACTATGCACAGCTTCCTGAATTCCTCAGCTGAGGAGTGTTTGCTGGAACAGTGAACACCAGGACTTTGAGACAAGGAAATCAAAAATCTTTGCTCAAGAACATTTTAGAGAAGGCCATCTCAACTGAAGAGTTCACAAATTACTGGAGGTTGGATTTGTTAGGGAACAAAACATCCTTGGTTTTCTGTTTTTGGAGACAGTCCATAATTAAATAAACTGACTTGTTCACCTGTTAAGCGAATTGAAATCTATACCTCCTGCATCCATTTGGAAGCCTTGATGGCCTTTCAGTCACAGTCAAAAAGCACAGCTGGTCAGGCAGCATCCAAGGAGCAGGAGAGTTGACGTTTCGAGCCTAAGCTCTTCATTCTGAAGACTTTTTGGTGCTGATCTCCAGCATTTGCAATCCTCACTTTCTCCTGGCTGTTTAGTCACAGTTTCTCTAACACTTTCATTGAGGCAAAATCATCATACTTGTAATGGCCACCAATTACAAGTATGATGATTTCAAATCTTTCAAATGTAGTGTGGAGATGACAGTCATTCAACAGTGGGTGGGCATTAAAGCTCAGCTTGAAGTGGGCCCACGGGCACCCTCTAACAGTGGTCACAGGTCAGTCATTAGCAGTAAAGGACCCTGACTAATTTGTCAAGAAGAGTCATACCACACGCTGTTTCTCTCTCTGCTGCCAAACCTGCTAAGTTTACCCCACATTCTCTATGTTTGTTTGCCCTGGCTGATTAGCTTCTCTTCTAAAGCACAACATGACTGGGTGAGCAGAGATGTGGTAACTTACACAAGCTTGACATTCAGCTACTTCAGCAATCTAGAGCTAGGTAAGTCATTCAGTCTGAGGTGCATCACCTATTTTAAGATCCCTGAAACCAGCACACCTCCAAAGTGCTGTGGTCTGAGCTGCATTCAATGGGGATGGTACGGTCGTGTTGATGGAGTTAAATCAGCAAGTTGGAGAATTGAATTCAGTGAAAATTTGTGAATGATATGAATAAATGTTCCAAAAAAGGTGACGACTTTCTCAAAAGTGGTTATCTTAAAAGTTCAACCGTTACACCAGTGTCCTTTCAGAGCCTGAACCCCTATAATCCGACCTAATGTGACTCTATTCTGATTAACATTTCATCCTTTGAAGTGGCTTCGCACACAACCCAAAGTGTGTGAACAAACCATTTCAGGGCAACTAGGCACAGGGAATAAATGTAGACTTAGCAATGCCATTCCTGACCAGGAACCGGAAGCAAACTTCAATCACGGATCAGAGTTCCTGTGGCAAAACTTGCCCCTTTGTCCTTCTTTGACACAGTGCAACATTTTACCTGCGATCACTCCTGAGAAGGGTTTTGAAACATTTTACTAAGTTCAAGATGTTTTATCCATACTTGTTATTATGACCCCATTTATCAACAAACAAATGGCCAAATGAAAACTATTGATTTGCACTTTGAGAGTCACATTTAAAGCAGTTTTTTTTTAAAATCATGGCTTTGTGCGTGGGAAATATCATGTCTCATGAACTTGATTGAGTTTTTTTTTTAAAAGTAACAAAGAGGATTGATGAGGGCAGATGGTAGACATGATCTGTATGGACTTCAGTAAGGCGTTCAACAAGGTTCCCCATGGGAGACTGGTTAGCAAGGTTAGATCTCACGGAATACAGGGAGAACTAGCCATTTGGATACAGAACTGACTCAAAAGGTAGAAGACAGAGGGTGGTGGTGGAGGGGTGTTTTTCAGACTGGAGGCTTGTGACCAGTGGAGTGCCACAAGGATCGGTGCAGGGTCCACTACTTTGTCATTTACATAAATGATTTGGTTGTGAGCATAAAAGGTATTGTTAGTAAGGTTACTGATGACAACAAAATTGGAGGTGTAGTGCACAGTGAAGGAGGTTACCTCAGATTACATCGGGATCTTGATCGGATGAGCCAATGGGCTGTGTGGCAGATGGAGTTTAATTTAAATAATTGCGAGGTGTTGCATTTTGGGAAGCCAAATCTTAGCAGGATCTATACGCTTAATGGTAAGGTCCTAAGAGTGTTGCTGAACAAAGAGACCTTGGAGTGCAGGTTCATAGCTCCTTGAAAGTAGATTCGCAGGTAGATAAGATAGTGAAGAAGGTGTTTGGTATGTTTTCCCTTATTGGTCAAAGAATTGAGTATAGGAGTTGGGAGGTCATGTTGCAGGTGCACAAGACATTGGTTAGGCCACTGTTGGAATATTGCGTGCAATTCTGGTCTCCTTCCTATCAGAAGGACGTTGTGAAACTTGAAAGGATTCAGAAAAGATTTACAAGGATGTTGCCAGGGTTGGAGGATTTGAGCTGTAGGGAGAGACTGAACAGGCTAGGGCTGTTTTCCCTGGAGTGTCAGTGGCTGAGGGGTGACCTTATAGAGGTTTACAAAATTATGAGGGGCATGGATAGGATAAATAGACAAAGTCTTTCCAAGGGAGTCCAGAACTAGAGGGCATAGGTTTAGGATGAGAGGGGAAAAGATTTGAAAGAGACCTAAGGGGCAACTTTTTCAGGTGGAGGGTGGTACTTGTATGGAATGAGCTGCCAGAGGAAGTGGTGGTGGCTGGTACAATTGCAACATTTAAAAGGCATCTGGATAGGAATATGAATAGGAAGGGTTCAGAGGGGTATGGGCCAGGTGCTGGAAAGTGGGACTAGATTGGTTTGGGATATCGGGTCAGCATAGGCAAGTTGGACCGAAGGGTCTGTTTCTGTGCTATACATCTCTATGACTATGATCTTCATAGTGAATTACCAATTGCGTGTGTTATTGGCCTGTTCTATACTGTCTTATTAATTGGCTAGTTTTATCTGCAGTTTATAGAAATCCTGCGTTCACAGATCACTTCCTGTCAGAGTGTTTCTGCTTATATTAAGATTGAGCCACATCAGCATTACAGGGAGAGTTGAACCACAATGTAATGTGTTTCATTTTGACCGTTTGACTGTTGCAATATCCCCTTTCACCTGATCCAGCCTGCCATGACGTTCACTCATAACAGAATGAGTGAAAACTGAAAACACAAATTTGTAAATCAGGAGCAGGAATCCCAGTTAGTTGAGAACCACCTCAGTTTACTGACCCTAACATCAATATAGTACTCTTTCCTGGGATTAGGCAGATCAACCTGCCTTACACATAGGGAAATATACTGACTGACCACATCACCAGGTAGTCTTATTTGATTTATATTGACTCAGGACAAGATCACATTAGCTGGTGGGCTTTGAAAGGCCACTTCAGTTGGCATCATAAGTTTATATGGAGATGGAGATTTCCCTTTCTTGAAGGACTTTAATAAGCCAGTGATCATTTATTTCTGATATTGGACTACACAGGATTGGAGTTACCAAATTCAGTTTTAAAACTTATTATGGTGGGATTTGTACTCGCAACCTTGTACTTAACACTCGCGTTCCATGACCCCAACACTACCGTGCCCTTAAGGCTATGGTCATTTTGGGAATAATTAAACATCAGCATTGTTCCCAGTTAAACAGGAATCAAGCTCCAACTCTTCCTCATGCTCAAATACTAGGCAGCACCTCCCAAAGCCTTGAGCTCTCCTGCCTGGAAGGACAAGAGAACACTACCACCATCTTTAGTTTCCCCTTAAAATTCCATACCATTCTGAGTTGAGGGACATACATTGCTACTCCTTATTGGCCAGTGGATCAAAACCTGGTAACGAAAAGCAGTGGAGAAGCACCTTCATCATAAGGGTCTACAACAATTTGAGAAAATGCAGCTCACCAAAGTCGTCGGGGACAACGAGGGATGGGTATTAAATACAAGCTTTGCTACAGATGTCTACATCTGAAAAATTAATTTAAAAAAGCAATCCAGTTCAAATGGCCAACCAAGGCGGGTAATAAAAATGAACACTTGGCTTGACAGTTTAGGATTTCCCTTTTTTTTTTGTCTCCGATATTCACTTCAGGCACACGGTAATAGGTGGTGCACTGCTGGTGAGTGAGTGACAATCAGTCAGTAAAGATAAAAACCACTGGAGCATCCCTTTATCCCTGACAATTGCACACTTTAGCACAAAAAAGGTTCAGTGGTAATTTTAAGGTTTGATTGGAGTGGGAGCAGAATTCCGCTCTCCAACAGATGAAAATGAATGAAATGGAGCACTTTGACATTGCTTCCTCACAGAAGGCCATTAAACTGGAAGGGACATTTTGTTTAGTTCTGACCTGACAGGTGAATCAAACCGAACCGTTTAGAGAGATGCAGACTCCTGCCATGCACCAGAAGAGCTTTTCTATTTACAGCAACAATCATTCGACACAAAGCAGCTTTCACATCTAACTAGCCCTGAAAAATTCAACTAAACTCATGGAGCAAGAAAAGCAGTATTCAATTATTGTAACCATTGGAAGATACTCAGCATTCTACCTTCATTCAAAAATACAATTAGGAAGGATGATTTCTTTTTAACAATTGAGCTTAATGGGATATCCAATCCAGCACAATCTCCAGTGAGGACTAAGAGAAGAATGTTTCCTGCTCCCTTGCCCAGGGGAGTGAATGAGGGTCACCTCATGATTCCCAATGGACCTTGGAAAATTTGACAACGATAGATTAGACTCCAATGAGATGGCCTATTAAATGGTCAAACCAGTAGCTTGACACAATGCCAGGGCTCATAAATCAAGAGACAAACTCTCCAGATACAGAAACATTACTTGACATTCATTGACTCTCAAGTCAAACCTGCATCAAATATGCTTTAAATTTTCACAATCCTTTTCTCTGCGATTCTGCTATCCACTGGGAATGTCAGCTCATTGACTCACTCCATCAAACACATTCTCAGATCAGAACATCACACTTGATGAATAGAACATTTCACGAAGGAAGCGCATTCTCTGAATGCACTAGCCTTCAGTTCAAAAGGTTTCAACTCAAGGGCTCCTTACCGTGAACAGTCAGAGTGCCCGAGAACTCAACTTTACCCACACTGTTTTCTGCAATACAGGTGTACGTTCCTTCATCCTCACTGCCAACCCGTGCCAGCCGTAGGCTGTTGTCAGCCTGAATCTCAAACCTGCAGGAGACAGAAAGGAATTTCTTGGCTGCATTCTGTATAACTTGGTGCAAAATTAAATGAACGGCACAATTTCCAAACCTGGAAATGAGCTAATTTTGAGTTTGTGAGAGAGTATGAAATGGACCTTCCTGAACTGATGCTCAATTTTACAGCTTTCCCAATCCTTTATTTCCATTAATTGATGTGGCTGATTACATCCTGGTGAGAAATGAGTGACATCCCAAATCTAAATTATCCCATTATTTCTCACTTTCCCCAATTCATTTGCCTCCCCTACTTCCTGCCTCAAATATGTATGTTTAATGTTGGAGTACGGACTCCCATATGCCAGCACCTCTTGGGCATCCTTCAGGTTTTTAGCTCGAACAATAGGCAACAATGAACGTGGGTGTAGAGGGCATTGTACCAATGGTAGACCCCGAATTTGACATCTGTACTCCAGCAGGGAGGTCACTGCACAGTGGTCAGGACTGAGAATCTTTCCTGATTTGCTTACAGCTGTCCCCATAATGAACCAAGAAATTTGCCACATCCTTTCCACTGGAGGGGAGGTGACCAGCACTGGGAAGAGATGGAATCTGACTCTCTGTGGTTCAGCATTTACCAATGAAACCAGCAGAGCCACATTAATGGCTTGTAGCTCTATCCAACAGGCTTTAAGACCAATGAGGTAAGCCCACTAAATATTGGAATGGTATCCACTCTGCTCATGAGAATGAAGAAAATGATATGAAACCTTCATGAACAAAACTGGCTTTACATGCAATTAGCACCAACTTCAATCCCTTGAGGACTGAACATCTTTTGACTGGGAACAATATGATATCATTATATAAGGCTCCATAATATTTGAATTTATCACCTTCCACGTGGCAGCTCTCCCTCTTCCTTGCGCCAACGAGTGGTTGGAACTGGGTCCCCATGCACCTCGCAGTGAAAATCCACCGTGTCGTCGACCAGGACCACTTGATTTATTGGACGCTTGATGAAGGTGGGCCGCTCTGTTGGATTAGTGAGGGAAGAATGAAAACCTGTACATAAGCAGCACAGAGCTCCACACAAAAAGGCAACAGGCGCACAGGGGCCAAAGAACTCACAGCATAGAGCTACAGACTCTGGGCTTCTAGGGCTTATTCGAACAACACATTTATGATGCCAATGCAAGAAGCTCAGGGAATGGATTTTTACCTCCACATATGGAGACAGGTATTGAGACTATTAGGCAATGTGTGTGGTATGCTCATTCTCCAGCACTGTCCTGCACCAGGCCATTTCTTTGGCAGGGGGTACACACACCCACTGAAGCATCAGAAACTAGAATGACTGTCTAGAGGGGTTTTCAGAAACATGTGAGGTAGGGAATGGATGAAATCAAAGGTTCAGACAGGCTTTAGACCCACCTTGAATGTCGAGCCACAGGCTGTCCTGTGAGAGGTTCTCCTTCTACATGGACCCAGCCCCTTTAGGCCATTTTCTAATTTGAATTTTGAAAATGGGGGTGCCCTCTCTCCTCCGAGCCACAGACTGTTGCTCCTCTGTTGAGAGAAATTCCTGTGAGCCCTCTAGACTCAAGAGCCCACCTGTTATGCCAAAGTGGCCAAATTGAAGAAAATCACTGTCAAATGACTATTTCCTACACAGATGAGAATGTAAATGCCATTCAATCTGAGGTCATGATGCTAAAGATAAAGTTCTGCCCTAAAGTTATGAGTGGACCCAATTCCCCAGAACTGCCATCTCAGACTGTCGCTCTCACCAGTTACTGTCTCGGTGCACTCTTACTCTGTGTTTCACAAGGAGCTGATAATGACATAATAAGTACATGCTGACTGTTCATGAGCAGTTCGAACATTGACAAGGCAGATCCTTTTCTGACTTATTTTGTTTCTTACTACCTAGTCAGGCAAATGCTGCTGTAAGAGCTTATGTTCTGTTAGAAGGCAGAAGTTTAGGAGTGGGCAAAAAAGGTACAAAATTCTACACTTCAGCTTAATGTTCAGTGAACTAAGTGGCACTGTTCGAAAATTAGGTGTCACACTTTCTTGAAAGATGAGGAGTCTTTTTCTCTCTCAAAGTGTTGCTCAACTTGGAACTCTCTGCCTCGGAAGGTGGAGAAAGTGGAGTCATTTGAAAGACAGATGGATAGGTTTTTCTTCTCAGGCAGGGGATTGAGGGTTCTCCTGTTTGGGTGAATGTGGGAGGTGGGAGGCAGGTGGGGGAGGGGGAAGATGGGAAAGTGCAATTTGAAACACAAAACACATCAGCCTTGATCATGTTGAGTAGCAGAGAGGCTCAGTGGTCTGATTCTGCTCCTATTTTGTATGGAAGGAAGAATAATTCAATGTTCTGTCAGTATCCCAAATGAGGTCACCCACCCTTGGAATCAAGCTTGGATAGAGACAGTTTACTTTCACACCAGATGAGGAACTGAGCAGCTTGAGTCACTGGGCATCTGTCTGACACTTTTGCTGCAGACATGCTATCCTGCAATATCTCCACACCCAAAGTTCTAGTATACCCCAATATATCATGTCTCCAGACTGTCATACACCACTTGCACCCTATGGCTTAGTGTACAATACCCCAATTTACCATGCCCACAAAGTGTATTAAATAGATATACACTATTCCCCAAAAGTATACCACACCCCATATATACTGTTCCCACACTGTAAAACACCCCATATATCATGTCCCCATTGTAGTAGACATCCCATATATCCTCTCCCCACAGCATACCATGTTCCAATATACCTCTGTCACCTCAATGCACTATCCTGAAACGCATTCTCCCCCTCCAGTGTACCACACTTCAGTATCTCCTATTCCTCAGTCTACTAGAACCCAATATTCTCTGCCAGATGAAGATGTTGTGCTAGGTACCCACACCCGAAGTCCCATCATCCTCCTGAGCTGATGTGATTAGATCTTTGATAGGAACCAATTCTATGAGTTGAGGTATTCTGCAAAGGTGGTTGTTTTGTCTTGAATGGTGTTAGGCGTGTAGTTGGAGCTGCATCCGTCCAGACAAGTGGGGAGTATTCCATCATACTCCTGATTTGTGTCCTTCAGATGGGAGACCGGCTTTGGGGAGCCAAGTACTGAGTTACTCACTGCAGGACACCTAGCCCCTGACCTGTTCTTGCACCCACAGTATTTATTTGGCTGGGCCAGTTCAGTCAATGGTAGCTCCCAGGATGTGGATGGTACTGCCCAGTGTACCACTGAGGCATACTGGCAAGACAACTCCAGACAGGCCTGCAGTTGTGGAAATATCATTGGCGTTGGGAACCTGGACTGCAAACAGCTCAAGTCTCCAATCAGTATGGCAATTCCTCACGACTGAACAGACAATGAAAGTATGAACTTGGATGAAGAACCATGAGGTGACTGGCATCCTTAGGACTACAAAGTCAAGTCTTCCAGAGAAGGGAGAAACCCAGGATGGGAGGTGTACGTGGGAGAGTAAGCAGTGTCCCCTGAGGCCTACAAGCACATTCCTGACAAGCCACATGCACAAAAGGCAAAATAAAAGGAGATTCACAAAACATTTACTTACCGAATACAACCAAGTCTGCAGGCTCACTGTCCCTTTCGCCCACCATGTTGGTAGCCACACAGACGTACATACCAGCATCAGCTTTTCTAGTGTTTGAGATCATCAGCTTTCCCCCTCGGATCTAGAGGAGAAAGTATCAAATCATAGCACCAGATACTTTCAGTTAAAGTCACCACAGTCTGGTTCATTCATCTGGCAGAGAATATTGGGTTGTAGTAGATTGAGGAACAGGATATATTAAAGTATCTTACACTGGAGGGAGAGAATATATTTCAGTGTAGCATATTGAGGTAACAAAGGTATATGGGAACATGCTATGCTGTGGGGAGAGGGTATAACACAATGGGGACAGGATATATGGGGCGTGTCACAGTTTGGGAACAGAGTCTATGGGGTGTGGTATACTTTTGGGGAACAGCAGATTGCTGTGTAGTACATTTGTGGGCACGGTAAACTGGGGTATTGGTGTGTTACATTCTGGGGACATTTTATAGCAGAGAGTGGTTAACTGTGGTACAGGGTATCTGGGGTGTGGTATATTATGACAATGGCATGTAAACGGGTGGCACAGTGGCTCAGTGGTTAGCACTGCTGCCTCAACAGGAACCAGGGTTCAATTCCTGCCTGGGGCAACTGTCTGTGTGGAGTTTGCACGTTCTCCCGGTGTCTGCGTAGGTTTCCTCAGGGTACTCCGGTTTCCTCCCACAGTCCAAAGATGTGCAGTTTAGGTGAATTGGCCATACTAAATTTTCCCATAGTGTTAGGTGCATTAGTCAGGGGTAAATGTAGGGGAATGGGTCTGGGTGGGTTGCTCTTCAAAGTGTTAGTGTGAACTTATTGAGCCGAAGGGCCTGTTTCCACACTGTAGGGAATCTAATCTAATACTGAAAAGTCCCGAAAGCTACTTTGCTGAAACTTTACTCTGTGAAGTAGGCTAAATTGGGCAATTAAAAAATAGGGAGAAACATTAAAAGTTGCAGGAAATTAAACAAAAACAAACAAAATGGTTCAGGTGAAGCACCAACCTTTTAATATCAACTGCTCCGGAGATTGAGAGAGTGTATTACATGAGTTTCAGTCAGTTTAATAACAGTCTGTGACTTGGTTCACTGAAGAACTGCTTGCTCCTCATGCCTCAACATTTAACATGTGATGGGAATGGAGTCTATGTGCAGTTCACCAGCATTCCCTGTCCATATCCTATCACAGCGAGCACTCTGTGCTGTTAGACTGATCTTACCGTGATCCGCTCATCCTTGTCATTAACGAGGACGTTGTTTTTCTTCCAGGAGATGGTTGGCTCTGGATGCCCTCTGGGTGGGAGGCACTCCATCACAGCGGGCTCTCCCGCCGCCACCACAACATCACTGGGTGTTTGGCGGAAATCATCCCGCAGGACTATGAAAAGACAGTGAAAGAAAATCTTCATCAGTCAGGAGAGGAAGCCATTTTGCTTGAATTGACCCAATGCTGGTGATTTAAATCCAAAACATCACAAGAAGTCAGCTCCTGATTAATCCACCTACTGTCACCCCTTGCAACACACACCTATCAATTCAACTGCCACCAGTCACGGCTAATACAGGTAAATGCTTCATTACAGTGAAGGCTTTTAATGCTGGGGGGGGGGGGGGGGGGGGGACCCAAATTACAATGAGAAAGAAAGGCGCTTGGATGGTAAGGCGATGAAGTACAAAACTGTGGTGAAAGACAGAAAAGGACCATCACTGAAGCTTGAACAAACACGATCAAGCAACAACTTGAATGTGTTCCAAGGGATAGAAGGCCAAAGGCATCAGAACTGACAGCCTTATCGAGCTGAATATCCTTGCTAAGCTTTACAAAAGTTCTTATCTTCCCACAATTCAAGCAGAAACACACACCTAGTCACACCAATATTAGTTAGACATCAGTGCAGTTATCCTGTGTCTTCCCTTGGCACCTTCTGTACAACGACCTGTTGTGTGATCGAGCCTTTGGCAGACTCCACTAAGAACAACACAGCTACAATATATAACAAGTAAAAATTTCATTCTATCAACATGATCGGACTAAAAACAGCCTAATCAGCATCTACTAAGTAATTCCTGTATTTATTCAGTCCCAAGCAGTTCCATTAAAGCTTGTAATGGCCCACATCACCCTTGATCTATGTACACATTAGTTTCTGCCTGCAAACTGCACCAAATTACACCAGCTCATTTTTCCCTCCTTTAGTAATTCAATTTGGTCTCTACTGATCTGAATTAATGAATATTCCCAGTCAGATGGATGGAAGATATGTCCATTACCCAAAGTAACAGCTAACTCTGCAGTCAGTCAAAAAACCATTGAGAGCACTAAAGTGGACTCATGGCTCCCAACCAGCATATATTACAAGAACAGAAGAGCATAGCAATTAATTAGATCCGTAGAACGTATTCCGAATATCTCCCCTGGGAGCTCTGGAAATACACCGGGGAGAGGAGGATTATCAATTCTGTGCAGCTTGGATGGAAAAAAGCAACAGATTCAATGTCAAAGCTGCTGCATCACTTCAAATGTCCCACTGGAACTTGACACCCGAGAATGCATGTCCACACTCTATTTTCTTTCCCCCCAAACAGCATTTATCCTACACACTTTACAAAGCTACATTTGGACAAGATTGGAACCAAAGTTACAAATTTTAATATGGTATTTACAAAATACAGGGGAATGCTGCCAGGATCACAGTTCTGAAGGAGCAAGGGAATTATTAAAGGCAAAACATTGCTAGTATCCACAGTGAGCTGAAAATGTGTTGCTGGAAAAGCACAGCAGGTCAGGCAGCATCCAAGGAGGAGAATCGACATTTTGGGCATGAAGGGCTCATGCCTGATCTCCAGCATCTGCAGTCCTCACTTTCTCCTAGTATCCACAGTGAGCCAGGATGAAGGGACAATACTGTAAAATTAGGGCTATGATGTTTTATAAGCCTGTGCTGGGACTGCGGTTTCATTGTTGCTGCTCTATTATGACCTCAATCAATCTTTCACTCAGCACATCCAACTTCTGCCAACGTGTACCTTGACCCATATTGTCCATTTCACCTATTCTTGCTGAGCTATACTGAATTTGCTTATCTTCAACATTCAGCATAAAATCCTCCCCAAGTCTGCAAATCACCCCATTCTCTCACCCCACCCTAAGACATTCTCATTCTACCTTACATCTCATCCCAAACATCCAATTCTTGAGATTTTGAATTTCTGTCCACAGAAAGTTGTGTGTGTAGAGACAAGACTAGTTTCTATGTACATAACGAGTTTCACTCTCCGTAATTGAAATGCCCACTGCATGCAACAGCTCTGCGTTGTAGCTCTTTGTTTACTTCTCTGAATCCATACCCAGGCTTACCTAAATCGAGAAATGTGAATATGACCAGGAACCAGACTTACATAATCGGGACACAAAACAATTGAAAGCTAAATCTATCTCCCTTCACTTTGTCCATTTTGATAGAGTCTATCACCAACTCCATCATAGATTGTGAATTCCTTTCTTAAAATTCTTCATCGCCTCCTTTCTGTCTCCACTTTCACAAATATCTTTAAAAGGTGTTTTCTCCAGACGAGCCTTTGGTAACTCCAAATCAGGAATCTGGCCTCCTCTTCTCTCAGTGTCTAATTTTTCAATACTGTACAGACTATATTCCATATCAAATTCCTCACAAATATATCTTTTCTTCACACTCAATTCACTTCTCCAGCCAATATTCTCTGCCATAGATTTAATACAACACTTCACAGTTGAAATCCTCTGCATTACTAGTTATTTATTACAAATTGAAGAGTAGTACAAATTCTAGTTGAGTTGTTAATCTCTTGATGTGGTTGGAATGTGTCAGCAGCAAGCATTTCATTGACATTCAAGAAATATACACAGAAGAGGGTCACAGATAGAATACAAATGACCCAATGGGCTTCATGGTTTGAATTCTCAAATAATATCTTATGTTTTGAAATAATTTCTGGAGTCTAATGACATTTTAGGGTTTTGATGACAGTTACAAATGACCACTGAACCCAATGATTCGATTACTGACTTGCAACTACTCCCTTGAGCCTTTAATTGTACCTGATCACACTTCACAGTGTCATATTTCAATGCTGTGCATGGCTGTGTGTGTTAGAGGAAGACAGCAACAAAAAGCCATAATTAACTAAAATTTATCTTCGTGAATCAACAGAAATTAAGCCGTAGTTATTACAACCATAAAGTAATGATCATTATCATCTAGCTCCCAACACAAAAACATGACCTATGTTCTTCCCAGTGATGACTAGCACTAAAATTAATTCTCCTCTGTTGGCCCAGTGTGTCGTGACAATACTGTGTCCAGAAGTGCTCCAGAAAAAAAAATTCAGGGAAGGCTTGGCTGTCAGCAAACATTACCTTTTATTCAAAATGGCAAATACTAATTATGTACAGGACAACACTTCATACATGGCTTTTAAAGACAGCCACTCCCCAGTAATTATGTGATCTTACATCACATGCACTGAAGAATTAAACTATCTTATTTACAAATTCCCATGAACATCCTATTAACCCTTTACACTACAGCTCCCACCAGGTCTCTCGTTACATTACTGACATCTCTTTATCCCACATCTCCAAACGCAAAATTAACTACAGAGGAGATAGGCCACTCATCACAGAATACCAAAAGGCAGACTTCTGCTTTTTTAAGATGTGTAATAAGGATTTCTATGTTCTCAGTCATTCAGGTTGTCAGGAATTAATTTGAAACAGATGCGTTGGATAGGTCATCTGGTCCTATCCAATTGGAAGCTTTGAAAGAGCCACAACCAAGCTTGGTCCATGTGTCTTAATGTACTAACATGAATTACCGTGCTGTGAAGGTCGCAGCTTGAGGACAATCATTGTGAGGAGGTGATGGCTCAGTGGTATTGTCACAGGACTGCTAATCCAGAGACCCAGGTAATGATCTCGAGACACAGGTTTGAATCCCACTATGGCAGATGGTGGAATGTGAAAGCGATAATGATGACCATGAGTCCATTGCTAATTGTTGAAAAAAATCCCATCTCATTCACTAATGTCCTTTAAAAAGGAAACTGCTGTCCTTACCTGATCTGGCCTACATGGGGCTTTTTGACTGTTAACTGCCTTCTGGTCAATTGGGGTTGGACAATGAATTTTGTCTGTGACACCCTCACCCCATGAATGAATAAAAAGAAACTAAACATCCCTGCACCGCAGACTAAAAACAAAATACATTATACTGCTGCATGCTGTAAGCCAGTGAGTAAAGAAAGCAAACAGGACAACAGAATTTCCATTAACCGGCAAAGCAGAGAAATTCAACTGCTTAACTACCATTGTGCTTACTATCGGTAACACGAAACCTAATGGCTGCAACATTCCATTTTCCACTCTTTACAAACAACCCAGAAATTGATTAGTCTCTTAAAACTTTTCTCTCTTTTTTTGGACCCTCTCCTAATTTCAAATCTACCAACATGTGAATTGTGTTATTACCTCTTCTTGTGTTTCATAACAAATAAATTCACTGTTTCGTTAACGCAAGAAAGCCTGGTTAAGGAGGTTCCTTTTACCACATAACTTCATTTGGTCTGGGAGAGAGGTATCCACAAGGGAGTATTTCTTTTTAATTACCATTGTTCTGTACATCCGAGGGGCAGGTGAATTTAGAAGAAGGTCAGTCACTTCATCACTCCTTACCCAGGAGCACATCAATGTGAGGTGTCTGATCTGGAACCAGAATGGACGAAGGGAATGTCGCCTGGGGACTGTTTGTAATGGAATGGAAAATAGCTGCTTCATAGAGAGGAAAGCATGGCAAGAGCAAGGGACCTCATTGTGTGCTTATTAAAACCGGAAGGTTTGTTTCTCCACAGAGAAAGATAAATGTAGAATTAATTTAGGTTTCATAAAAATATAGAAGATAAATCTATGACCAATCTCATGCTAACATTTTGGTCCAGAATGCAGCCATTGTTGGTTTTATTGATGGATTGGAGATTTAAACATAATTACTATTAACAGTCTCCCATAATGGATAAATTGAACTGAGTAGAAAAATATTTTTCAAGGAACCTGGAAAATTGTCGAGAAACCTCCTTCCAAACCAACTAAAAATGACTTCAGTCCTTTCTCATTATAATTCTTTAGCTTGCCACACTGGACCAATGTTTCCAGTCTCCTTCTGCATGATTACTTTTATCCCAGGATTTACAGTGTACCTTTCCTGAAAATGCCCTCTCAATTTGTGATGCTCATCCCTTTCTGGTGCCACCTCAAATCTTTATGTGAGGGGCATAGACTCGATACAGTCTGGACCATATCCAATCACAGAAGCATCACAGTCAACACTAAGATGGCGTCCCTCATTCACACACACGTACTGTCTACCAAGAATCAAGAGTTAGCAACTGTACATAGAAGGTTTGGTTGATTTCTCCCAGTCTCGCTGCACTAAGAGAGTCATTTCTAGTCATAGCATCACTTTAAATTCCCAAAAAGATAAATAAACAGAAATGGTTAACTTGCACATTTTGAGTCAAGCACCTCTGTTTAGCAACCTCTTGACTATATTATGGAGTGTGGGAGGCTGATTATTGGGTCTTTCCATTAATGCTAGCTAGGTTTGTTGATTGAATAGAGATAAAACAAACTGAAATACCTGAGGCTTATATTATGAAAACATGGTGGTCAAATACCTGGAATGCACTCAGCTTAATGGAGATTATTAAACGATTTGTGTATCTTAACGGAGGTTAGTGTAGAATGAGCAATATCATGACACTAGCATCACAAAGACTAATAAAGTTTGAACAGAGTGCTGGAGAAACTCAGCAGGCCTAGCAACATCGGTGGAGAGAGAAATAGTGAAGTCAAGAGAGGGCAGGGAAGAGTAAGAGATGGATCAGGTGAGGGTGACAGAAGGATAGAAATTGGATCAGGTGGGGGTAATAAAAGGAGAGAAATTGGAAGCAAAAACGAAGATGTTTTCCAATTCTAGACACCAGCAGGAAGCAGCATCGATGATGTATTGAAAAATCGTTGATGTGACCCATGAGTAGAACTGGAACAAGGAATGTTCCACATACCCACAATGAACCAGGTATAGCTGGGACCATGTGGAGACATGGAGAAAGTGAGGCCGTTGGAGGAGAATTTGTTCAGAGTGAGAACACGTTTAGTGAAGTGAAGGAGGATGGAGGATGGATGGGGACTGTTCAAGTTCCTTTTCAAAGAGGAAGTGGAGATCTTTCAGACCATCCGAGTGGGGGATGGACAGTAGGTGGGTTGTCAACCATTGTTTTTACCTGAGTTTTCATTTCTAACAAGTTTGTTTCTTGGTGCCGTCTGACTGGGACTGAAACTTCCCACTTGAACACCCTGGTGCCCTATTCCTCAGGGAATGCATGGCGTTGGTTGCTCAGATTGGTTTGCTTTACTGGTCCAAATGAGCAGCAGGGAGGCAGAATGACTGAATCACAATTTTGTGCAACAAACTCCTAGTTAATAGAATGCACATTTCAAAAGTGCATTCCTGGTCAAGCAGGCTGTGCAATTATGGAGTTGGTGCAGTGGACTAAACACTGTCTTTGAATTTTGAAGATCTCGGTTTGAAATGAATCCAGGAATGAATGCCAGTTGTCAAGGTAAGCAAAAATTAATGGTTTTGTTCCATATTTCACACAAGTATGTATCTGCAGATAATGTTCAGTGTAATTATATATTAGGTTTGGGAATGGACCTTCAGATTGAATTAAATAATGATTAAAAATAAGTTTCCTTAAGTCGGTAATATCAATATATCATTGCACGTCTGTGCATCCTGGAGGAGGCCATTCCAACTATTAAAAGCTACTGAATAGCTACTGAAAGGAAAATATCTGTCAAATGATACTCCAATGGTCTAATTTATTTTCAAAACACTGGAACCCTCCCTTCACCTTCGGACTTGTTTACAGAATTACAGCGATAATCCACTCTGCAAAAGTGACTGTCCCTCATGTAAACTGGACAGTGAGTGCTGGTGGCTATTCAAAGGCCATCACAGATAAACATGATCTTGCGTGCGCACGTGCACACACACACACACACACACATACAAATGGTTACTTTCACATGTAAATTCTCATGCACACCGTCAAATCACTTTCAGTCTCTCTCACACAGTCACTCATACACAAATGTGTACATATTTACCTGCTGTCAGTCATTCTCTCATGTACAGTCACTCTCACGGACACATGTACACATGTACAGATAGCTGTACACAAGCCATCAGCTAGAAGCCAAAATGTAAACTGAACGAACTACAGATGCTTTAAATCAGAAACAAAAGCAGAAATTGCTGGAAAAGGTGGTCTGGCAATACTTGTGGAAAGAAATCCGAGTTAACATTTCAGGTCAAGTGACTCTTCCTCAGAAAGTCGATGAAATGTTAACTCTAATTTCTCTCCACAGATACTGCCAGACCACCTTTTCCAGCATTTTCTGTTTTTGTTTCTGTAGTCCAAGATATTTTCCTTTAGGTGTTCTTTGGCCAATTTGCTATTCTGACTATGATTAGCTAACATAGGATAAAGCAGGCAGAGCTTTTCATATTGAATTATCAAGGAAAAACCAAAACAACAATGTAATGCATCATGGTGTCATCTACACCCTCTTCGATTTACAAACACACATGGTCCTTGCTGATATCAAACACAATCAACTAATAATTCAATAAACTAGTTCCTGTTAGTGTGCCTCCAATGGTGTAGAAAGCTTATTTTCAGTTAATACTCAATGATGTGTCAGCAGTGAGTCAGTTGGTAGCACACTTGCCTGTGACTCAGGAGATTGAGAGACTCAAATCCCTTTCCAGAGCACTGACTGCAAAATCCAGGTTGACGCTTCAGTGCAAAAATGAATAGTGAGAGATTTGAGTCTTAGAGTGATACTTGATGCCACATTAAGAATGTAATTATTTTTAAAGGTTAACGCTACAACATTGTAGGTCACACATTTTCATTTGTTTTATTTCAGTGAGGAAGGGAAATTGTCTACTCACAGATTGTCTGCCAGAGGCGTCTCAACCAATAAGAAAATAGCTAACATTGCCCTTGAACACCAGCAAAAGCTTTACAGACAACATTTATCAAGGAAAACACCGCTTGACATTCAATGGCATTAACACCTCTGAATTACCCACTATCAAGAGCCTGAGGGCTACCCTTACCTAGAAACTGATCTAGGATTGCCATCTAAATACTGAAGAAGGGCTTATGCCCGAAACGTCGATTCTCCTGTTCCCTGGATACTGCCTGACCTGCTGCGCTGTTCCAGCAACACATTTTCAGCATCTAAATACTGTGGCTATAAAGGACAGGTCCAAGGCTTGGAATACTGCAGTGGGTAGTTCACCTCCCCTGGGTGAGTGAACATTTATCTGTTCGGGCCTTCCACTAGCTGGTGCCACTTTGAGTAACCATAGACTATGGCATACAATCTCCTCAACTGTCCTTGTCAACCATGGGTGGTTCATCCTTCTCATGAAATCTTTCTTTCTGACTGGGATAAATTTTTTGCTGAGCTTTATGCAATATCTTCCTAAATGTCTGCTACTGCTAAGTCACTGACTTTTCCCTCAGTCTATTTTCCCAGGCTGCTTTAGACATTCCTCATTCCTCTGTAACTGTCCTTATTTACATTGAGGGCACTGCATGAGATCCACATTACTCTCCCTCAAACTGAATTTGAAACTCTACTATGCTGTGATTACCATCTCCTAAAGGATTCTTAACCTTGAGATCTTTTATTAATTTTGCCTCATTACACATTACCAGATGTAAAATAGACTGTTCACAATTAGGTTCTGCAACCTACTTCTCCAGGAAGCAATCCTTGATGCACTGTGGAAACTCACCATCCATATCACCTTGCCCATCTGATTTGTTTCATCAATATGCAAATTAAAATCATCAATGGAAACTGTAGTGGCCTTTTGACATAACTCCACTATTGGCTTAATTGTACATTGTCCTACAGCAAGAAAAGAGTTTTGGGGCCTGTAGATGACTCCCACCTATGTCTTCTTCCCTTGCCATTCTTCATTTCCACCAAACCGATCGCATATCATGATCTACTGCACCTATATTGCTACTCACTGTCATACTGACATCTTCCTTTATGAGGAAAACCAAGCCCTCCTCCTTTTCCTTTTAGCCTGGTCTTCTGGAACATTGAATACCCCTGAATAGGGAGTTCCCAGTTCTGCAACCAGATCTCTAAGAGTTTATCAAGTCAGATTCATTTGTTTTTATTTGGGCCATCAACCCATCTACCTGGTTACAAATGCTGCACACATTCAGATCAAAAACCTTGAAGCTTTGACTTTTTATGATTATTGTTCTCTACTTCTACTTTTGTCTGCCCTCTTCTATCCCTTTCTTGTCACACATTGATTATTGCTTGCCTCTTCGTGATTTACATCTCTGCTCTCCTCCTTCACTTTGACTTTTGAAAATCCTGTTAAATTGAAACATGCCCACTAATTAATTTAAAGCTTTATCTACAATCCCAGTTTATATGATTTGCCAAGACACTGGTCTCAGCATAGTTGAAATGAGAACAGCTCTCTCTTTCCCCCAGTGTTGGGGCCAGTGCCCCATTTCACTCACATCAATCTTTGAGCCACACATTTACCTCTAAATCTTATTTTTCCTTCACCAATCTGCATGTAGGCAGGGAGCAACCCAGAGGTGTAGCTAGTTAAGGTAGTAATCCAGAATCTTTGCTGTTCCACTTAATTTTGCCCTGAAATGCACATTATCCATGCTGACATGGTTTGCTACATTTGGGGCAGCACGGTGGCTCAGTGGTTAGCACTGCTGCCTCCCAGCACCAGGGTCCCAAGTTCAATTCTCACCTCAGGCAACTATCTGCGTGGAGTTTGTACATTCTCCCCGGGTGCTCCGGTTTCCTCCCACAGTCCAAACATATGCAGGTCAAGTGAATTGGCCATGCTAAATTGCCCACAGTGCTAGGTGCATACATATAGGCAGTGTCCAGTTAGTTGGGTGATGGAGTGTGTTCCTGCTCTTAGATCTGCATCCTAGAAAGGATTCTACCTCCAAAGGGAGGAGAAATGGGTGGACTTAAGGAAGGCAGATTGGAGGGGTAATAGTTTCAAAATACAAAGGTTAGCTGGTGCTGTGGATCCCACTGCTAATGTACAATGTATTACTAAGCCTTTCAATGTAATACCTATCAGGTCAAAGCTTTTGGATATAATGCTGTTATTAAGAGACAGAATTCTAAGTTCAGTGAGCTTAACTGTCCCTCTCAGGTAAGGGGTGTATGCAGTTCCTGTTCATGTGGGAAGGAAAAAGAATCAGGAAGGCATTCAAAAAAGGTGATGCTTAGAGTTTACTGTAAAATGAAAGCAGAGCAATTCTGTCATGTCCTTTGAAGATCCTTGGCTCTTCCTCAGGTTGTTGGGTATAATTTTTAAACTGCAATGAGGGGAGGGTGCAAATTATTTGCATTGTTAGTATACAGTATCACAGCGTAAACGGTTTGCAGTTCTGCTCCATTTAGCATCCCACCCTTGCCCTTGATCGGATATTTTTGTTTAGATTCCTGATAGCCCTGGACCTTAAATGCAAGTCGGAAATTCCAGAAATGAATGCTTCCATGAGGAAATATGCGCGAGTACAGCTGCAAATGAGCAGAATGGGTTTGGGTGGGTGGTAGGGGCTGTTGTTGGGAGAGAAGGAAGGTGGTCAGAACTTTAGCAACCAAGATCAGGTGACATGAAAAAAGCTGTAGTTTTTGTAACATGTGTAATTGCTCCGACTGAGGTTAGAGGGAAACTGGACACACTCCAATGCTTACACTAAACACGAAGCTGATTGCTGTAAACAAATAGAGTTTGCATGTCGTAAATGTATTCCATCTGTTAACAGTCACCACCCATTTTGCTTTCTGTGGTACTGGTCAGCAATATCCAGAGCACAGATGGAAATGCTGGCTGAAAGGGGGCAGCCAATGCAGGGCTGATGTTGTACTTACTGCACACGGTAGACAAAACAGGATAAAGAGCTTGCCGTGCAGACTGCAACTGATGTTGTGGGCACCACAGAAATAGTCTGTAAGGCAATCAGTGCTGCGAACTAAATACTCAAGGATAGGCATCCTACTGAAAGGATAGACGGGTGGGCAGACAGGAGCGGGGCTGCCTAGTTAATAAGAAATTAAATCAAATCGAGAGCAATACAGGGTCAGAAGGTGCAGAATCTGTGAGGGTAGAGTTGAAGAACTGCAAGGGGAGAAAGACCCTGATGGGAGACACATACAAGGCTCCTAGTAGTAGTCAATGTGGGGAAGAAAATAAATCAGGACATAGAAAAGGCATGTAAAAAAGTACTATTACAGTAATCATAGGGAACTTCAAAATGCAGGTGGACTGGGAAAACATCAGATTGGTAGCAGAAACCAAGGCAAGGAACTTCTCGAATGACTATGAATTGACTTCAATTAGCTTTCTTGTCACATGTACACGTGACTACAGTGAGAAGTTTACAAGTTGCTATCTTAAATACAAAATCTTACCTATAAAGCAGAAAAATAAGGAAAACAAACACTCGTTACTAAAGAAAAAGTGGGCAACTTCAAAAAACACAGCTAACTGTTCAACACCACTGTCCATAAGCACCTGACCACACTGAGCTCACACTCCTCCTAAGGGCTCGACCCTGCCTCCACCTTAGGTTGCCTACTCTCACCATTGCCATGGAAGTCTATTCCTGTTCCCGCCACCACCCCGCGAGGCCTGCTCCATACATGAGATTGTACTTGGAACAACTTATGGTAGAGCCCACTAGGGCAACAGGCAATTCTGGATTTGGTGATGTGTCATGAGGAAGACTTGAGCACAGAGCTCTAGGTGAAGGAACCCCTCTGGGGCAGCGACAACAATATGATAGACTTCACCCTGCAGTTTGGGAGGGTAAAGCTGGAACCGTGTGTTACAATTGAGTAGAAATAACTATGAAAACATGAGGGAGGAGCTGATCAGAGTTACAGTGTCGGTCATACAGCATAGAAACAGACCGTTCCCCCTACTCACCCATACTGATTAGGTTTCCTAAACTGAACTAGTCCCATTTGCCTACATTTGGCCCATATCACTCCAAATCTTTCCTATCCATGTACTTGCCCAAATGCCTTTACAATATTGTAATTGCACTCGCTTCTACCACTTCCTCTGGCAGCAGCTCATTCCATACGTGCATCATCCTCTGAAAAAGTTGCCCCTCAGATCCCTTTAAAATCTTTCCCTTCTCGCCTTAAAGCTGTGCACTATAGTTTTGAACTCCCATACCCTAGGGAAAAGACCTTTGCTATTCACCTTATCTATGCTGCTCATGATTTTACAAACCTCTACAAAAAGTTCACCCCTCACTCCAGGGAAAAAAAAAAGCCCCAGTCTAATTGATTGGAAGGGGAGCCCAGAAGAGAAGACAGTGGGACAGCAAATGGCAGGAGTTTCTGGGAGTAATGTAGGAGGCACAGTAGAAATTCATACCAAAGAAGAAGAAACCTATTAAATGGGAGAATGAGGCAGACCCAAGGCGGAGAAGGGAAGTCGGGGAAGCAAAAGGAAAAGCATGTAAAAGAAGATAATCAGTAGGAAGTCAAAAGGATTGTGAAGCATTTAAAAACCAACAGAGGGCAACTAAACAAAGCAAATGGGAAGATGATGAAATAGGACAGTAAATTAGCTAGTAGTATAAAATATAGTGTGGAACAAAAATGATACAGGAACTGAATAGGTATTTTGCATTGGTCTTCACAGTGGAAGACACCAATAACATTACAGAATTCATGAGAATCAGTGGGCAGAGGTGACTGTTACCTTCACCAAGGAGAAGGTGCTAGGGGAGATCTGTAGGTGGATAAATCCAGACTTCATGGACAATACCCCAGAGTTATGAAGGAGGTAGCTGAGGAGATTGTGGAGGCATTGGTGGTGATCTTTCAAGAATCACTGGACTCTGGGGGGGGAAGAAGAGAAGGGGGGTCCCAGAGGAGTGGAAAATAGCTGACGTAACAAATCTGTTTGAGGTAAGGAGGCAGAAAACGGGAATGTATAGGCCTGACCACAACAACGAGCATCCGAGCTACGAATCTTCGCACAAGCCTGACCTCTGTTGTTGGAAAGATTTTAGAGTATTATTAAGAATGAGATTGCGAACTACTTGGAAGTGCATGGTAAAGAAAGGGCTGAGTCAGCACAGTTGCATCACAAGGAGATCATGCCTGACAAATCTGTTAGATTTCTTTGAAGAGGAGATGAGCAAGTTAGACAAGGATAGCCAGTGAATGGGATCTATTTGGATTTCTACAAGACCTTTGACAACCTGCCCCACAGGAGGCTGCTAAATACGGTAACAGCCCATAGTGTTAGCGGCAACCTACTGGCATGGATAGAGGATTGGCTGATTGGTAGAAGGCAGACAGGGGTCTTCTTCAGGATGGAGAAAGTGAGGACTGCAGATGCTGGAGATCAAAGTTGAAACTTTATTGCTGGAACAGCACAGCAGGTCAGGCAGCATCCAGGGAACAGGAGATTCGACGTTTCGGGCACAGGCCCTTCTTCAGGAATGACAACCGGTGTTTAGTGGAGCTCTGCAGGGGTCAGTGTTGGGACCATAACTATTCACATTTCCATAACAATCTGGATGAAAGAACTAAGGGCATTGTTGCTACATTGGTACAGGACACAAAAATGAGGTGGACGAACTAGTAGTGTTGAGGTAGTTGGGATTTGGACAAGCAAGGAGAGTGGGCAAAGAAATGGAAAATGGAATACAATGTGGAAAAGGGCGAGGTTTTGCACTTCAGCAAGTAGTTTAGAGGCAGAGACTATTTTTTAAATGGGAAGGGCTTTGGGAAATTTGAAGGACAAAGACTTAGGAGTCATGGTTCAGGATTTTAAGATTAACATGCAGGTTCAGTCAGCAATTAGGAAACCAAGTGCAACGTTAGCATTCACTTCAAGACAGCTAGAATACAAAAGCAAGTATGTATTGCGGAGGCTGTATAAGACACTGGACATATCACAGTTGGAATATTGTAAACAGTTTGGTACCATGTAATTACTAAGGATGAATTATTAATCTTCATTAAGAAAAAACATGGTTGCCTTGATGGGATTCTGAAGAGGTTCGCAGGGAAAAAAAAAAATCACAGGAATGAAAGGTTTCTTGTTGGAGGAGCAGTTGAGGACGCTAGGTCTGTACTCGATGGAGAATTTAAACTACAGAATACAGAGACAACTGGATACAGTGGATTTGGAGAAGTTATTTCTACTGTCGGAGAGACTAACACAGCCTCAGAGTGAAGGGATGGTGCTTTAGAATGGAGATGAGGAAGAATTTGTTGAGCCAGATGGCGGTTAACCTGTGGAACGCATTGCTGCAGACACTGTGGAGGCCTAGTCAGAGTGTCTTTAAGACAGAGATAGATAGGTTCTTGATTAGAAAAAGGGTCAAATTACAGTGAGAAGGACGAAGACTAGAGTTGAGAAATACATCAGCCACAAGTGAATGTCAGATCAGACTTTATGGGGTGAATGGCTGAGTTCTTGCATTTCCATTCAAGGTACAGGCTATTGTGACTGTTCCCCAGGAGACTGGTACAATTACTGACAGGGCCACCATGCTTTCTTTTCATCTTAATCACACTGATTCTGGTAAAAGAATCTTCCAGGGAGCAGGTCAAATGTAACTCCTTACACTCAAAGATGCACCATAGAAAAGGATTCTATCCAGATGCATCATGTCTTGGTATGGCACCTGCTCTGTCCAGGCTCATAAGAAACAGCAGAGAGTCGTGAACATAGCCCAGTCCATCACACAATCCAACCTCCCATCCATTTACTCCATCTATACTTCTTGCTGCCCTAGGAAGGTAGCCATCATTAAAGACCCCTCTCACTGCAGTTGCAATCTCTTCCAACCTCTTCTGTCAGACAGAAGAGCCCAAAGCTTAACCACACATACCAACAGGTTTGAGAACAGCTTCTTTGCTGCTGTTATCAGACTTCTAAATGGATCTCTCAGATTTTAAATTTGACATTAACCTCGCTGTATGTGCACCTTCTCTGCAGCCGTAACACTGTATTCCTCGCTCCGTTCTATTACTGTAATGCACTTTGTATGGAATGATCTGCCTGTTGCACATATAAAACAAAACTTTTCCCTCAGTACTTGTGACAATAATAAACTCAATCAAATCAGTTGTCGTCTTTGCCCACTATGATTCAGAGGTAATTGGAAAGAAAGTCCTGTATTTAGTCAGCATCTTTCATGATCTCAAACATCTCATGTGCTTCGTAGATATAGTCATAATGTAGGAATCCAGAAAGTCAATTTACATCCAGCAAGCTCCCACAACTAGCAATGACGCAAGCAACCAGATAATGTGTTTGGAGTTTGTTAGTTTACGGATAATAATTGGTCAAGAAACCAGGGGAATGGCCCTACTCTCCTTTGAATTGTGTTGTCCAATTGTGTATTTTCATCTAAGAAGATAGGTCCAAGCAGTTCTAATTTAACACCTTATCCAAAAGTCAGCATTTCCACAGACATGGTAGAAAGATACTGATCCACGCAGTTCGCTGAGATTTGATTTAATTGAAAGCTGATAATACCACTGCAATGGGTAAATGAGACAGGACAACGTACAGCTCCTGTCTGCAGTATAGCAACTCCTCTGGGCAAGTGTCCCCATGATGGGGCAGGAAGGTTGAGTCCAGACGGAACTACAATTTCCCAGGGGAAGCGATGCTGGGCAGGGGTGGAGGGAGTGATGGATGTAACAATCACAGAAGGAAAAGAAATTAGGATAAATGGTTCAAGAAATGCTGACTGCCTTCCTAAGTGTGATGGAGAGAGCATAGACTATGGTGAGAATCACAACCAGCACTGATGCTATTCTCACATCTAACGTCCAGATATGTGCACTTTGCCAGGACAGAGTCAGAGTCTATCAAAAACTGGAACCCCAACTCATTGAGCAGGTCTGCAATTTGCGCTATTGGTGAAAAATCTGGCTGGAAAGCAGCAACCAGGTTTGGATATGAGGTTTGCTCGCCTTGACTGGCGTCTGAAAAAATGAGATAAGGGAGTTGGAAGTATCTTGATAAGTTCTGTTTCTGCAATGGAACAATGCGCACACAACATGCATTAAATAACTCTGCATAGACTGACGACCCAATTGTGAACAGTCAGTGTGTGTAATGAAATGCAAGCTGTCAACAGTTAAATAACTGCAACCAGCAATTAATTGTTCATTACAAAGAATTACAGACAGTAACCTGAGCAAGCGCTAGTGTGGTGTCGAGGATTAATCTACTCCTGCCTGATTAATCTTCCCTCTCTCAACAAGTGAGAGGCATCCAACAGGGTTTAGATAACCTGACAGGCAAATATGATTTTAATATTTAATGACTTGGTCTCATTGTAATGTTTTCTGTCAGTGTTGAAGCGATGAACATGGAATGTCTAATCAGTGAGAGTTTTCCTCCTGAAGAGGTAAGCAGCAGGTAAGTTGAAACTCGAGCTGTGGCATGATTACAGATTCAACTTCTCAGTTTTGCTCGGTGTTGATTCAGTGAATTCCAAATTGGACTAATGATGTCAGCTCCTGATGTGATCTCATCATATTAATAAGGCTTCCCAGTGGAATCTACACACAAAAGTGATTAGCAGTTGGAGATGTATATTTATAGCCCACAGGCAAACACCATTTTTAAAAACCTATTACAGTTTTTATGTGAGTATTAGCCAGAGCTGTCAACATTGGGCTAATTGTGACATTGTGAGATGTTCAGCTACACACTCAAAGGACTCCCCTGGACCAAGAGCATGTTTCTGGTTGAAAGTGCCAAGTGACACTCATCTTGTGGGTCCCACAGAATGGCTCCCTACAATTAAATCAGAGTTTTCTTTGCTGCCACTGATTCAGTAGCTTCTGAGAAACTGATGCTATTCAAAAAAAACTTGGCAATCATGCAACATCTTTGACACCTCTGGAATGTCCCGAAGCCATTTGCAGCCAATTAAAAAAATATTTTAAGGGGAGTCCCTATTGCAGTGCAGGCAATGTGGCAGCCAGTGTACACAGTTCCCACAAACAGCAACATGATAATGATCAGGTGTGGTGTAGGCTGAAGTATAAATATTAGCCAGGACACTGGGTAAAACTTGCTTGTCCTTGCATTGTGGGACATTTATGCCACATTGAAAACCCTTTCACTGAACACTTCATCAGAAAGCACTCCCACACTCAACTCTGTGCTCAAGGCTTTGGGCAGCACAGTGGCTCAGTGGTTAGCACTGCTGCCTGTAGCACCAGGAAGCTGAATTCAATTCCAGCCCCTGACGACTGTTTATGTGGAGTTTGCACATTCTTCCAGTGTCTGTGTGGGTTTCCTCCAAGTGCTCAGGTTTCCTCCCAGAATCCAAAGATGTGTAGGTCAGGTGGATTGGCCATGCTAAATTGCCCTTAGTGTCCAGGGATGTGCAGACTAGGTGGATTAGCCATGCAGAATGCAGAGTTACAGCAATAGGGTAGGGGTGTGGGTCTGGATGGAATGCTCTTCAGTGGGCTGGTGTGGACTCAAAGGGCTGAAAGGCTGCTTCCACACTGCGAATCAAACTACAATCTGAGTTAGAGCGCAATTGACTGGACCACAGCAGACATGGTGTCATTAATACTGACTGATTGACATTGGCTGAAAAATAACCCATGAGCAAACGGAGGTCACTGACCAGGACCCCACATGTGCTCGAGCGGATATGAGAGAAGCTTTACATTATTAAATATTGTTGTAGTTTGCTGTGATTGTCAACTGAATATGCATGAAAATGGAACTAACACACACAGCAAACAGTCAGTCAGTCAGTCAGCCTGCCAGTCATTCTCAGCAATGTACATCCATCAACTTCACAAGAATAACATGCATTGAGGAAAAATGGATGGTGGGAAACAAATAAGGAACCAAGAATGTTCATTGTTGCTGTTATGCACTTAAGATTAACATTGTGAGTAGATTGTCTTCTGTTCCTATACATTCATGGACAAGAGATTCATTGATGTCTTTTTTCTGACAATGTGAGATAAAGTATGCAGTCTGTTATGACACGGTGGTAAACCCCTCTGCTAATTAAACCAAAACACACAGAAAAGCTCACCTCAACTTGTAATCTGTTAAACTATGAGTGACAGAGAACTACCCAAATTGCACCATTTAACAAAAATATCAATTTTATTCTTTAATACTAGAAGTGAACATTAAACAACTATTTACAATCCTAAGCCTCCTTTCTCTTAAAGATTAGTTATCTGCCTCCCTCCCACTCTATAACAATATTCTGATCCAATAAAAGCCCCTAATAAATTTACAGCAACTTAATGTTCAAAACTAGACAGTAGCTGTCATCTCCAGTGTCAATCTTTCTCTGTTTGTAGATCTCCCTGGGTCATCTTCGGTCTTCTGTTGCAAGGATGTTTCATATGAAAAAGTACCTTTGACAGAATGTGGTGGATAGCAGTCTTTCAATGGTAGTTGGTGCTGTTTCTGGCCTACTGTCCAAAATGCCTGCTTCTTTTACATCAGATCATCTCATTGTTTCGATGTTGTCAAGACAGTAAAATTCAAATTTGATTGGATTTTAGTATCCTGGAGCATAATTTAAACAGATTGGTTAAATTCAAATTGTGGTCAAAACAGTTGAGATATCTAGTTTACAGCAAAACGTTACATCTTTCAGTCTTCCAGCACACTCTGACTGTGAGTCAGTCACATGACAGGTGCTTGCCAGCTTTCAGATTTCACGCTCTCAAAAAGTACAGTACACGCCTTCAACTTCATAACAAGTCTCGGAGTAAGATTGCTATATGGGACAAGGACCAAGAAAGCTCTCACCTCAACTCGAGCACCTTCTCAGCATTAGCAAGGATCACATAGTCCCAACTCCAGAGTCAGATGCAAAGGAAACTAAAATTTAAAAATGCTGTCTTTGGGATTCTTTATTCACCAACTCCACCTCTCCATCTCTGGATTCTGAACAGTTGACCAGAGTTATACTCAATCTGTGACGATCAGCTTGGGGCTGTTGTGAAGTGATTTGATCTCATGGGGCATAAAGTGACTGATTTTCTTTTTTTTCCCAAAAATACCTCAGGGCCCACATGATGATTCCAACCCATTGAGAACAGTGGCTGATATAAAGACTGCTCTCAGTTGTGTCTGACTCAATGACATTGCTGAATTTCAAACTCCTCACAGTAATTTTGGTGAACCTTTCCCTTTATCACACATTGAAAAGTATGTTGTGATTCAAAGTCTCTCCCTCTGGTTGGCCTTATTCCTGGAGATTTTGTCTTTTGACCTCTTGTCTCCAAGCACTCTGATCCCAAGCTCCCATTCAACATATCCATCTTTGTGATGTCCCACCTTCCCAGTCAACACAGATTTCCGTTATCCAAACAGGTGACTCTTAACTTCCAGTCCAACAACCATCTTCATCCCTAATATCCTCAAAAGTAAGTAGTGATAAATTTAACAAAATGGAAAAAGATCAAAGTTCTTCAAAAAAAAAACAGTCCCATTTTCCTAACCATGCCCTGAGTTCATCTGCCTTCCCTGTTAGGCCCCTTGCATTCAAAAGCTCAGCAGGTCTGGCATATCTGTGGAGAGAAATCAGTAACCTTTCCTCAGAATCCATTCACCTGATGAAGGAGGAGTGCAGTGCTCAGAAAGCTAGTGATTTCAAGTAAACCTGTTGGACTATAACCTGGTGCCATGTGACTTCTGACTTTGTCCACTCCAGTCCAACACTGGTACCTCCACATACTGGCTTGAAGGACAAGAGAAGAAAGCAAATGTGAACGCATTTAGAAAGGGAATCTCAGAACACAGGTCCAAGGAAGCTGAAAACCATCAATGCAAAGGAAATCAGGGATTCACAAGAAACTAGAATTGGAGGAATGTAGAGATCAAGGATAGCTGCAGGGTTCTAATGGAGAAAGACATAGCCTTTGAGTGACTGGAACATACGAAGGAAAATAAAATTGTATTCAAAGGTCTATCTGTTCAAGAAACAATGTAAGACTGCGAGCATAAGATGATTAGTGGACAGGAAGCAAATACATCAGCTATGCTTTTCAGTGTGTCAACAATCTTGTAACAGACATTTCATAGTCTATTATGTTGACAACCAGTCCATACATCTCCATGTTGGAGGACAAGATTGAGAATTCCTTAGCGTGCACTCATTCTTGGGCGTTGTTGACTTGGTGTCATTTCATGACCAATGCAGTACCACAATCGACTGATCAGAGAGCAGGTGATTTCAGAAGTTCAGTTTTCCCTCTCTTCTTCCACCCCGGTGATGAAATGCCTCAGATCCATGTGCGCCTTTGTCCATTAAATTGATTGCATGGAAGTGCACTGAACACAACTGGGTGTGGGGAAGAAAATCTGGGAATACGAAGATGCGTTTTCACTGTCATAAATGTGTGGACATCTGTTCATTTCAGTTTGTTTTTATTTTTAAGAAGTTTGCTAAGTGCACTTCAGAAAACTGCCTTTCTTGGCAATACTCAGCCTGTCAGAGATGAAGCTTAAAAATAATTGTAGTTTAGAATTTGTGTCATGCTGTCAACTTATTGTTCAGTCTACCTTGCCTGCAGAAGATTGGTGCAGCAACAATGAAAAAAAAAGAATATCTGTTTGAATGGCAGCTTGGGTATGCAGGGGTTTCCAACAACAGTGCCACTTCAAGGTCACAGGGAGGAAGAACCCTGGTTAACCAGCATTGAATGAGGCAGTGCTGCATGGGTCCAAATCTACTCCAAAGATTTAAGCACCTAACCAATGCTGAGAGTACTTAAGGTGTTCAGTGTGCTGGGTGATTCTGCCTTTATGAGGAGGCATCAAGCCAAGATTAACCTCTCACGTGAAAGTAAAAGCCTAAGAATTCTCCTGCCATCCCAGCCAATAGTTATGTATTGAACATAATTAAGCACATGATTAATCATTTATCTCATTTCTGTTAGTGGAACCTTTGCTCCGATTGTAAGTATAATTTGAAGTGACGCCATTTATTTGGCTTTAAATCAGATTTCTGGGGCTATAAAAAGTATTACATAAAAATGTAAGTTCTGTATTTCTTACTGTTTTGCTAATTTCTCTAAAGTGTACCTAGGGTATCCCCAGTGCACCAGGAGATCGGGCATACAGATATTATTGATGAAATGAACTGCACTGCTCTGGATGGTGTCAAAAATCTGCAGTCATGCCCATCCATTCAGCTGATTAGAGATTTTATATAATGCAGGTAATTTAATAACTTAGGTGATATGCCACATCCTGAATTGTATCCAGCATCTGCCCTAAGGGTTCATATAACTGATCTCGTTAAACCTCTAGCCAAACGTAACCCCAAGGATATTGCTGGGAATGGGAGGGAGAGGGCGCACAGTGACAGCAGTGCCATTGAAATTTAAAGGAAATGTTTGCATTATATCTAGGATGGCACTTACACAATGGTCATGTTACCTGCTCATCATCAGCACAAGCTTACTTATTGAACAGATCTTACTGATTGCTTGTTTGGTCTGCTTTATCATTGGAAGAGTTTTGAATGGTACTTTGAGTCCTCCGCAAACATCCTTACACCTGATTATTTTCACTGGAAGGAAATGCCATTGATTGCAAATCCTATCAGATCGAATGGATCGGTTGGAGAGTTAGAGGTAATCAGGAATTTACATGAGCAAGGGGATGTGATGGATATCAGTTATAGAAAGGGGGAAAAGTCACAGATACAGACACATAGATGGTTAACTCCAGGAATGGTGAGAGAGGTAGGTAGTTAGTAGGTAGATAGCCTGTGGCTATCCCCATTTCAAGCAAGTATGCGGTTTTGGAAAATGTAGGGGTGATGGATTCTCAGTGGAATGTAGCATGAACAGCCAAATTTCTGGTATGGAGACTGGCTCGAGTGCAATGAGGGGTACATCAGGTTCCAAGAGATCAATTGTGTTAGGGGACTCTAGTCAGAGGTACAGACAGACGTTTCTGTGGCCAGCAGCGAAAAATCAGAATGGCATGTTGCTTCCCTGGTGCCAGGATCAAGGATGTCTAAGAGGGGCAGAATGTTCTCATGGGGGAGAAGGGCCAGCAGGAGGTCATTGTCCACATTGGAACCAAAGACATAGGAAGGGAAAAGGTTGAGATGCTGAAGGAAGATTACAGAGAGTTAGGCAGGAACTTAAAAAGGAGATCCTCGAGAATAGTAATATCTGGATTACTCCCAGTGCTATGAGCTAGTGAGGGCAGGAATAGGAGGATAGAGCAGATGAATGCATGGCTGAGGTGGTGGTGTATGGGAGAAGGATTCACATTTTTGGATCATTGGAAGCTCTTTTGGGGTAGAACTGACCTGTACAAAAAATTGGAAGGGGACTAATATACTGGCAGGAAGATTAGATAGAGCTGCTCGGGAGGATTTAAACTAGTAAGGGGTGGGGGGGGGGAACGATTCAGGGAGATACTGAGGAAAGAGATCAATCGGAGACTGGTACAGTTGAAAACTGAAGTGAGTCAAACAATCAGCGCAAGCAGGGGCAAAACAGAGAACAAGGTAGGATTGATAAATTAAACTGCATTTATTTGAATGCAAGGGGCCTAAGAGAGAAGGCAGATGAACTCAGGGCATGGTTAGGAACATGGGACTGGGATATCAAGCAACTACAGAAACATGACTCAGGGATGGACAGGACTGGCAGCTTAATGTTCCAGGATACAAATGCTACAGGAAGGATATAAAGGGAAGCAAGGGAGGAGGGGGAGTGGCATTTTTGATACGGGATAGCATTACAACTGGACTGAGGGAGGATATTCCTGGAAATACATCCAGGGAAGTTATTTGGGTGGAACTGAGAAATAAGAAAGGGATGATCACCTTATTGGGATTGTATTATAGGCCCCCTAAATAGTCAGTGGGAAATTGAGAAACACATTTGTAAGGAGATCTCAGCTATCTGTAAGAATAATTGAGTGCTTATGGTAGGGGATTTTAACTTTCCAAACATAGCTTGGGACTGCAGAGTGTTAAGGGTTTAGATGGCGAGGAACTTGTTAAGTGTGTACAAGAAAATGTTCTGATACAGCATGTGGAGGTACCTACCAGAGAAGGTGCAAAACTTAACCTGCTCTTGGGAAATAAAGCAGGGCAGGTGACTAAGGTGTCAGTGGGGGAGCATTTCAGGGCTCGCGACCATAATTCTATTGGTTTTAAAATAATGGTGGAAAAGGATAGACTAGATCTAAAAGTTGAAGTTCTAAATTGGAGAAAGGCCAATTTTGAGGAGATTAGGCAAAAAGTTTCAAAAGCTGATTGGGGGCAGATATTCGCAGGTAAAGGGGCGGCTGGAAAATAGGAAGACTTCAGAAATGAGATGAAAGTCCAGCAAAAGTATATTCCTGTTATGGTAAAAGGAAAGGCTGGTAGGTATAGGGAATGCTGGATGACTAAAGAAATTGAGGATACAGTTAAGAAAAAGAAGGAAGCATATGTCAGGTACAGAGTTGAAAAGTGTGGTGCTGCAAAAGCGCAGACAGCCAGGCAGCACCCAAGGAGCAGGAGAATCGACGTTTCGGGCAGAAGCCCTTCTTCAGGAATCCTCATTCCTGAAGAAGGGCTTATGCCTGAAACGTCGATTCTCCTGCTCCTCGGATGCTGCCTGGCCTCCTGCGCTTTTCCAGCACAACACTTTTCAACTCTGGTCTCCAGCATCTGCAGTCCTCACTTTCTCCTATATGTCAGGTACAGACAGGATAGATCGAGTGAATCCTTACAAGAGTATAAAGGCAGTAGGAGTACACTTAACAGGGAAATCAGGAGGGCATAAAGGGGACATGAGATAGCTTTGGCAAATAGAATTAAGGAGAATCCAAATACATTATTTGCCCTTAAGGTTTTAAAAATACCCTAAGGGCAAATAATGTAACTAGGGAGAGAATAGAGCCCCTCAAAGATCAGCAAGGTGGCCTTCATGTGGAACTGCAAGAGATGGGGAGATACTAAAAGTATTTTGCTTCAGTATTTACTGTGGGAAAGGACATGGAAGATATGGAATTTCAAGAAATAGATGGTGACATCTTGAAAAATGTCCATATTACAGAGGAGGAAGTGCTGGATGTCTCGAAATGCATAAAAGTGGATAAATCCCCAAGACCCGATTAGGTGTTCCCTAAAACTCTGTAATAATCTAGAGAAGTGATTACCGGGCCCCTTGCTGAGATATTTGTATCATCTATAGTCACAGGTGAGGTGCCGGAAGACTGGAGGTTGCCTCGCGTGATGCCACTATTTAAGAAGGGTGGTAAGGACAAGTCAGGGAACTATAAACTAGTGAGCATGACGTCAGTGGTTGGCAATTTGATGGAGGGAATCCGGAGGGTCAGGATGTCCGTGTCTTTGGAAAGGCAAGGACTGATTAAGGATAGTCAACATGGCTTTATGCGTGGGAAATCATGTCTCACGAACTTGATTGAGTTTTTTGAAGAAGTAACAAATAGGATTGATGAGGGCAGAGTGGTAGATATGATCTACATGGACTTCAGTAAGGTGTTTGACAATGTTCCCTATGGTTAGCCAGATTATATCGCATGGAATAAGGGAGAACTAGCCATTTGAATACAGAATTAGCTCAAAAGGTAGAAGAGAGGGTGGTGGTGCAGGGTTGTTTTTCAGACTGGAGGCCTGTGAGCAGTGGAGTGCCACAAGGACTGGGAATGGGTCCACCACTCTTCATCATTTATATAAATGATTTGAATGGGAGCATAACAGGTATAGTTTGCAGATGACACCAAAATTGGAGGTGTAGTGGACAGTGAAGAAGGTTACCTCAAATTAAAACAGTATCTTGATCAGATGAGCCACTGGGCTGAGAAGTGGCAGATGGAGCTTAATTCAGATAATTGAGAGGTGCTGCACTTTGGGAAAGCAAATCTTATGGTAAGCTCCTAAGGAATTTTGCTGAACAAAGAGACCTTGGAGTGCAGATTCATAGCTCCTTGAAAGTGGAGTCGCAGGTAGATAGGATAGTGAAGAAGGTGTTTGATATGCTTTCCTTTATTGGTCAGAGTATTGAGTACAGGAGTTGGGAGGTCATGCTGCGGCTGTACAGGACATTGGTTAGGCCACTGTTGGAATACTGCGTGCAATTATGGTCTCCTTCCTACAGGAAAGGTGTTGTGAAACTTGAAAGGGTTCAGAAAAGATTTACAAGGATGTTGCCAGCGTTGGAGGATTTGAGCTACATGGAGAGGTTAAATAAGCTAGGCCTCTTTTCCCTGGAGTGTCGAAGGCTGAGGGGTGACCTTATAGAGGTTTATAAAATCATGAGGGGCATGGATAGGGTGGGGGAGCCAGACCTAGTGGGCATAAGTTTAGGGTGAGAGGGGAAAGATTTAAAAGAGGCCTAAGGGGCAACTTTTTCACTCTGAGGGTGGTATGTGTATAGAATGAGCTGCCAGAGGAAGTGGTGGAGGCTAGTACAATTGCCACATTTACAAAGGCAACTGAATGGGTATATGAACAGGAAGAATTTGGAGGGATATGGGCCGGGTGCTGGCAGGTGGAACTAGATTAGGTTAGGTTATCTGATTGGCATGGACGAATTCAACCGAAGGGTCTGTTTCCGTGCTGTACATCTCTATGACTCGATGGTGCAGCAACTGAAGATAACCGGGAGAAAACGTGAGGACTGCAGATGCTGGAGATCATAGTCAAAGAGTGTGGTGCTGGAAAAGTACAATCGGTCAGGCAGCATCTAAGCAGCAGGAGAATCCACTTTTTGATCATCAGCCGTTCATCAGGAATAACTGGGCCAAGTGGTCTTCGCTGAGGAATTCATGCAGCCAGCCTAGTTGATGTGATGATTAGCCTTCAATGCACATAATCATCTTGCATTGTATCAGGTGTAACTCCAGCCACAGGAGAGCTTCCTTTCCAAACTCAATTTTCATTAAATCTCCATAGTTCAGTGGTCAAGTAGCTCTCTTGGAATCAATATTCTCATTTCTCCGTTAGAACTTAAACTGAACATCCATAGTATTGCTGAGTGGGTGTTGGTTGCCAGATTCCATAACTTTACTGAATAAGCATGAATTATTCAAACTGACACTCTCCATATTGCTAAATTTACCTCTATCAATGTTAAATAGCTGCCCACGCTCTTGAGCTCGATAAAACTAAAATAATTGTTTATCATTCTGTTTGAATAAGTTAGAGGACCATATGGATGCAAATAAATTACCAACTTGCACATTCATTCTTAAGGTTTCATTTTTAATATCTGTAAGGAATGATAAGTTCACTTTGTATCATTACACAAGCAGACAGGGTAAGTGAGATGTCGATGGTGGTGGTGGTGGTGGTGGTGGGGGTGGGGTGGGGGGGGGGGGAAAAGAGGGGGGAAATGGGGGATGTTCAGATTTAAGAAAATGGCTTTAGCTGCATCCTATTTGTCACAAACTGGTTAGTTCTTTCATCTGCACATTGCTGGGACTAAGACGCCCTAAGCCATCAATCCAACTCTGTACGCATCCAATAAAAATTATCTTAATCAAATCTTATAGTCAGAACACTAGGTTGAAGGTCACCTCTGCCGTTCTTGTCACATTAAATATGTCGACCATATGTTCTGCAGATTTTCAATTGAGAGTATACTAATCAAAAATATATTAGGCTAACTCTCGATTAGGTACTACAATTACCCATAATACCCTCTGGTTATTGGCAGATTATAACTGTGACCCCTGACCGCTGAGAAATCCCCAGCGTCCTGTTCTTGCTGACAACTACAAAATCCCAGCAACCATGCTGATCCCATCAGCGAATCATCCAATCAGCATAAATTTTAAACATTTAGGGTTCAGAAGCTCAGGTGAATACTGATGTCGGGGGGGACAGTTTGTGCTTTTGCTAGCTGTGTACATACTTTCAGACTTCCAACCACTGTCACCAGCCAACTGTAGTTTAGAAGTTACGTCAGGAGTTGAAAAGAAAACAGCTCCTGATGCTACATTGAGGCCCTAAAGGCAGGCAGGCATGAGGCAGTTTGAAAGAAAGGTTGTTCTATGTGTGAATATTAGGCATGGATCAATATGTGCCTTTGTCCCAGCAACAGGGCTTTATTAGTAGGGACATAGTGGCAGATGGCCCCTCAGTCCCCCTGGGACCTAACATGCTTTACAAGATAGAAGCTAAGCTCCAACCACTTCCTTTCCTGACCCTACCCCACCCCCTTACCAACTACCCCTACACCCTCACCACTCCTCCCCCACCCCAAGGGTATGGAACACTTAATTAACAAGACAGGCATCAATAATATCTCAAACAAACAGTGGCATTCCAACGGAGTGCAACAAACAGAATTGGAGGCATCGCACAGCATATCCAAACAAAAGGCACATGCTGTATTTGAGCCTCTGCATCTGTCCATTACCTTCCACCCAACATTGCAGACTCACTCACTCCTCGTACTGAAACCCCGCACCCGCCCCCCCATCCATCCCCCACCCCAGCCTTCCATAAACATCAAAGGCATTATCAATAATGAGGATCAAATCTAAGAAGACTGGGACTGAGTTGAGAGAACACCTCAGGCTGCCTGAGGGCTTTGCACTGAGATGCAGCCCATAGATCCAGAGTCACAAATCTCTTCGGAACAAGGGCTTACATTCTGCATGGCACTGTCTGCTTCTGGTGTCTTCATTCTCTCCTGTTCAATAAATAACCCTGCAACCACCATATTTTACACCACAAAAACATCAGGGGAAATTATCTGCTGCACAATTTCCTGTGTACTTTTACATCTAACACAGGGGTCACTGATAGTTTAGTAGATAATTGAAATAGCAGAGAGTAAATTGAATTACATACAAGGTAGAGTATACAAGATTCCCTTTGTTTGCAGTTGTACAAAAGAATAAAAACTCACTTACAATTTAACTCGTTAGAAAATTTCTTCCATGTAATGCACAAGCCAAAAATCACTTAAGAAAATAGCTCAGATTATTAACAGATAGGAATATCATTGGTGCAAATGAAAGGTAGTTTGAGGATATTCTACATTTCTAAAGAACAGTTGATTTGTTTAAAAAGCTTCCTGATATAGACTATGCTTTCTGTAGCCACAAACTCCAAACAAAAGTGCAAATTTCCAATAAGACAAACATAATCTACTAACTAAACATCTGGAAAAATAGTTGGAAGTGGGCAGCACGGTGGCACAGTGGTTAGCACTGCTGCCTCACAGCGCCAGAGACCCGGTTTCAATTCCCGCCTCAGGCGACTGACTGTGTGGAGTTTGCACATTCTCCCCGTGTCTGCGTGGGTTTCCTCTGGGTGCTCCGGTTTCCTCCCACAGTCCAAAGATGTGCAGGTCAGGTGAATTGGCCATGCTAAATTGCCCGTAGTGTTAGGTAAGGGGTAAATGTAGGGGTATGGGTGGGTTGCGCTTCGGCTGGGCGGTGTGGACTTGTTGGGCCGAAGGGCCTGTTTCCACACTAAGTAATCTAATCTAATCTAAACACTCAGTTTTTACAGCATCCATTGTTTTTAACATGCATTAATTGCTTCAGGTATTCATAAGTACTGCCTAGAGACTAAGGATAGTTTTTTTCCAATCGAGTGTTTTTGGTCTTGAGGCAATTTAAGCAGTCCATCTGCCACAGGTGTCTGAGGAAGCGGGTACATGGAGATACTTGAGTTTACACATATCCTCTGCTTTTTCCACTTGGCCCCCACTTGGGCCTGTCAGAAATGCTCAAGAGCATTGGCACCTAAGTGGAAGGTCATGGGCAAGAGATTCACACAAGTAAATGGGGATGTTGCATTTTCACATGGAAACTTGGAGGCCATCCTCTGCCCTCCTGGTAACCACTTGCCATGACAGAGCATGGAGTACAGAAGCTGTTCTGAAAGTCCTGTGTCGGCGATAATGCTACCCAGCCAATGCAGCTGATTGAAAGTAACCAATGCCTTGATGTTGGGACGTTCAGTCAACATCTGTTCCAAGAGCTCCTTTACTTGCAAACAGGCAATGAGCAAGAGACAAAGGGACAAGTAAGTGAGGCCTGGAGAGACATGGATTTACTGAAGACTATTGGAATAAATGGGCAAAGACAGGCTGGGACAGAAGTCACTGAGCGCTCATTCCATGAAGAGAAATACTGAAGATTTGGAGTGTAACTTTTTTTGAAAAAAAAAAAGGGTTCACCTTGGTTTTAATCCCAAAAAGAACCTGAGAGTACACACAGTGTGCTCCCCAGGCAGCACGAGGTGGGTGGGGAGCTCTCACACTGCCTGCTTGTAGGACTGTAATGCTGAACTTTTCATTTCTTTATAAATCTAATTTCCTAAGATTTTGCATACAGGTACCTTGTACCCAAGGTGGTATGAAGGACTAACTTTTATTTCTTTATTTTTCTAATTAATTCCTAAGATCTTGTACCGAGGTACCATTGTACCAAGATGAAGCAGTTGATGGTGACTTTGTAAATGTTTCACTGCACTCGTGAGTACATGCGACAATAAACCCAATTCTAATTCTAGTGTTAATGTGTTGTTGCAAGTACGTTCCCAGATCCCACTCAATTAATAGAGTTGACCCTTATCATTAAGACAAAGTCAAGAGTGTGGAAAAGCACAGCTAGTTAGGCAGCATCTGACGAGCAAGAGAATCAATGTTTCGGGCATTAGTCCTTCATCAGGAATGGATATCAATTATCTCAATACACGGGTTTTCTTGATTATGTCAGAGCCTTTCCCTCACCTCTGCAACTGCTCAGAAGCCATTAGCCACGTGGCTGCTCCATTCTACGCCGGCCACAGTGAATTATGACAGCACTTCCGTCCCCATCCTCCCCCCCCCCCCCCCCCAAGAACCGCAGCCACTGCCGACCACACCATGTCCGCAATCGCCTTCCAAACAACTATCTCCGCGACCGCTGCAGGATCCACCGCTAGATTCACTGCCTCCAGCACAGACGCAATACCAACTCTGCACGTCACTTTGCCGCCACAGTTGCCACTGCCACAGCCACTTCTGCCCCTAAAGACGTCACACACCTGGAGACGGATGAGACTCCATTGCCTATGTCATTTCCACCACTAGTGACATCACTCACTGGGAACCAGTCCACAATGTCACTGGTGTTACACATGATGTCACTTCTGCCCCATGGACACTGCTGTAGGCCCCACTTCCATCCCCATTGTGAACGTCACTTCCATTGGTAACGCCACTCCTGACCCTATAATCAAGCCCACTCAAGTGACTGTCTCCGCCTCCACACCCAGCTCCAAGCTTCCAGCCCTGTTGTGTTTTTACTATTCCCCCAGCTTAGTCCTCAGCAAAGGCCTCATCTTCATCCCTCCACACTCTTGGACTAATGAATTCGACACATGTCACTACCTTGAACATTTCTTCCGCTGCCTTTGCCTCCAGGCCTACTTTTTCAATCAAGGCTCCTCACATGAGCATGACTTAAGAACTGACTAGAGAATGCATGTAGCTGCTGTCTCACAGCATCTCACTGTGAACTGCTCCCAGCTCACATTCTTCCCAATCTGGTATTTCTGACTGGGGGGGTGTCAGCATCAAATCCACAATGGCATCTCAGCTATTGTATTGCAGGAATTTTATCAGAATGCTTGTTTCTCTTCTCTCCTGAATGCACCAATTCCCAAGATCCAGGAATTCCCCACAGCCTTACCATGATGCCACTTAACTAAAGAGAGTCAGAGCTGGGGTGAACTCTAATCTCATCTGATGTCTACATATAACTGACCATTTTGCGATGGGAACTACTGAGCAACAAATCATAAGAAATGACATCAGCGAAGGCAGGCTTCGGTTGATCATGCCTAAGCTAGAGCTAGCTCCTTGGTTGCAAATCCCTACTCAAATTCCATTCCCATTGCCTTTCCAGGTATCCTTTTGTAGTCTTCCCTTCCAAATACTTATCCAATCCCCCTTTTGCTATTTTGCATTAGGATCTCCCGATAACTCTGAACGTGGACAAATTAATTGTTCTCTCTATGAGAAGTGTATACACATTTATTCTAGTCATGATTCACCAGTGAGAAGTATCCAAACACTTATCTTCCCGAGTGGTTTTTGCTATGCTGTTTTTCACTTTCAGACACTGTCCTAACACGGTGGCTCAGTGTTTAGCACTTCTGCCTCACAGCACCAGGGACCCTGGCTTGATTCAAACCACAGACAACTGTCTATGTGGAGTGTGCACATTCTCCCCAGGTCTCTGTGGGTTTCCTCCCACAGTCCAAAGGTGCGCAGGTTAGGTGGACTGGCCAGAGAAATTTCCCAAAGTAGAGTGTCCAGGGTTATGAAGGCTAAGTGGATTAGCACATGGGATGGGGTGGGTCTGGGTGGGATGATCTTTGGAGGGTTCATGCAGATCTGAATGGCCTACTTCCATACTGTAGGGATTCTAACTTTCTCTTTTTGGCATGGATTAAATACTCATTTTTCAGCCTTTTCTTTAGAACTTCATAATGCAGATGCTGGTGGGCATCTGGAATTCACTACCTGAGTTGGTGGTGGAGGCAGAGACCATAAACTGGATGTTGGGAAGATGTTTCCATTGGTAGGAGAGACTAGGATCCAAGGGCACAGCCTTAGAGTAAAGGGAAGACCTTTTAGAATGGAGATAAGGAGAAATTTCTTCAGCCAGAGAGTAGGGAATCTATGGAATTCACTGCCACAAAAAGGCTGTGGAGGCCAAATCATTGAGTATATTTAAGACTGAGGTAGATAGGTTCTGCCTTGTAAAGGGAATCAAGGGTTACAGGGAGAAAGCAGGAGAATGGGGACTGCATGATTGAATGGGGAAAGCATGATTGAATGGCAGAGCAGACTCAATGGGCTGAATGGCCTAATTTCTGCTCATATATCTTATGGTCTCAAATGTACCTGGATCTGCACCTAAGTGCTGTAAGTTGCAGAGCTATGTTCCGTCTGCAGGGAGATAGAATTAGAAAAGGTATCTAGAGGTCTTTGGGTCAGTATGGACACAATGGGCTGAATCACTCGCTTCTTTGCTGTATAGTTCTAACTATAACCACTCATTTCCAGTTACCATTCCAGCAAATTCTGACTGTCCCTTTAATTTCTATGGGGTTCTAATATCCTTCCTTTCATGGGGCACGCTGCTTCAACTGCGAACAGTGTCCAACCAAAACAGATTTATCATCAAACATGGAGAGGAATTTCTTAAGTGCGTACAAGACAATTTTCTGATTCAGTCTGTGGATGTACCTACTAGAGAAGGTGCAAAACTTGACCTACTCTTTGGAAATAGGGCAGGGCAGGTGACTGAGGTGTCAGTGGGGGAGCACTTTGGGGCCAGCGACCATAATTCTATTCGTTTTAAAATAGTGATGGAAAAGGATAGACCAGATCTAAAAGTTGAAGTTCTAAATTGGAGAAAGGCCAATTTTGACAGTATTAGGCAAGAACTTTCAAAAGCTGATTGGATGCAGATGTTCGCTGGTAAAGGGACGGCTGGAAAATGGGAAGCCTTCAGAAATGAGATAACAAGAATGCTGGATGACTAAAGAAATTGAGGGTTTGGTTAAGAAAAAGAAGGAAGCGTACATCAGGTACAGACAGGATAGATCGAGTGAATCCTTAGAGTATAAAGAAAGTAGGAGCATACTTAAGAGGGAAATCAGGAGGGCAAAATGGGGACATGAGATACATAGCTTTGGCAAATAGAATTATGGAGAATCCAAAGGGTTTTTACAAATATATTAAGGACAAAGGGGTAACTAGGGAGAGAATAGGGCCCCTCAACGATCAGCAAGGCGGCCTTTGTGTGGAGCCACAGAAAATGGGGGAGATAATAAATGAATATTTTGCATCAGTAATCACTGTGGAAAAGGATATGGAAGATATAGACTGTAGGAAAATAGATGGTGAGACCTTGCAAAATGTCCAGATTATAGAGGAGGAAGTGCTGGATGTCTTGAAACGGTTAAAAGTGGATAAATCCCCAGGACCTTTGTTCAAGAAAGGATCAAGACAAAAGATGGAAAATTATAGGCCAATTAGCCTAACCTCGGTTGTTGGTAAAATTCTAGAATCCATCATTAAGGATGAAGTTTCTAAATTCTTGGAAGAGCAGGGTCGGATTAGAACAAGTCAACATGGATTTAGTAAGGGCAGGTCGTGCCTGACAAACCTGCTGGAGTTCTTTGAAGAGGTGACTAGTAGGTTAGACTGGGGAAACCCAGTGGATGTGGTCTACCTAGACTTCCAAAAGGCCTTTGATAAGGTGCCACACGGGAGGCTGCTGAGCAAGGTGAGGGCCCATGGTGTTCGAGGTGAGCTACTGGTATGGATTGAGGATTTGCTGTCTGACAGAAGGCAGAGAGTTGGGATAAAAAGGTTCTTTTTCAGAATGGCAGCCGGTGATAAGCGGTGTCCCGCAGGGTTCAGTGTTGGGGCCGCAGCTGTTCACATTATATATTAATGATCTGGATAAAGGGACTGGGGGCATTCTAGAGAAGTTTGCCGATGATACAAAGTTAGATGGACAGGCAGGTAGTACTGAGGAAGTGGGGAGGCTGCAGAAGGATCTAGACAGTTTGGAAGAATGGTCCAGGAAATGGCTGATGGAATCCAATGTGAGCAAATGCGAGGTCATGCACTTTGGAAAAAAGAATACAAGCATGGACTACTTTCTAAACGGTGAGAAAATTTGTAAAGCCAAAGTACAGAGGGATCTGGGAGTGCTAGTTGAGGATTCTCTAAAGGTAAACATGCAGGTTGAGTCTGTGATTAAGAAAGCGAATGCAATGTTGTCAATTATCTCAAGAGGGTTGGAATATAAAAGCACTGTTGTGCTACTGAGACTTTATAAAGCTCTGGTTAGGCCCCATTTGGAGTACTGTGTCCAGTTTTGGTCCCCACACCTCAGGAAGGACATACTGGCACTGGAGCGTGTCCAGCGGAGATTCACACGGATGGTCCCTGGAATGGTAGGTCTAACATATGAGGAACGGCTGAGGACCCTGGGATTGTATTCACTGGAGTTTAGCGCTGAAAATGTGTTGCTGGAACAGCGCAGGTCAGGCAGCATCCAGGGAACAGGAGAATCGACGTTTCGGGCATAAGCCCTTCTTCAGGAATGAGGAAAGTGTGTCCAGCAGGCTAAGATAAAAAGGTAGGGAGAAGGGACTTGGGGGAGGGGCGTTGGAAATGCGATAGGTGGAAAGAGGTCAAGGTGAGGGTGATAGGTCAGACTGGGGTGGGGGCGGAGAGGTCAGGAAGAAGATTGCAGGTTAGGAAGGCGGTGCTGAGTTCGATGGATTTGACTGAGACAAGGTGGGGGGAGGGGAAATGAGGAAACTGGTGAAATCCGAGTTCATCCCTTGTGGTTGGAGGGTTCCTAGGCGGAAGATGAGGCGCTCTTCCTCCAACCGTCGTGTTGTTGTGGTCTGGCGATGGAGGAGTCCAAAGACCTGCATATCCTTGGTGGAGTGGGAGGGGGAGTTGAAGTGTTGAGCCACAGGGTGGTTGGGTTGGTTGGTCCGGGTGTCCCAGAGGTGTTCTCTGAAACGCTCCGCAAGTAGGCGGCCTGTCTCCCCAATATAGAGGAGGCCACATCGGGTGCAGAGGATGCAATAGATGATTTGTGTGGAGGTGCAGGTGAATTTGTGGCGGATATGGAAGTTTCCTTTGGGGCCTTGGAGGGAGGTGTGGGTGCAAGTCTTGCACCTCCTGCAGTTGCAGGGGAAGGTGCCGGGAGTGGAGGTTGGGTTGGTGGGGGTTGTGGATCTGACGAGGGAGTCACGGAGGGAGTGGTCTTTACGGAATGCTGATAGGGGAGGGGAGGGAAATATATCCTTGGTGGTGGGGTCCGTTTGGAGATGGCGGAAATGATGGCGGATGATACGCTGTATATGGAGGTGGGTGGGGTGGTAGGGGAGGACCAGTGGGGTTCTGTCCTAGTGGCGGTTGGAGGGGCGGGGCTCAAGGGCGGAGGAGCGGGAAGTGGAAGAGATGCGGTGGAGGACATCGTCGACCACGTCGGGGGGGTGGGGGGGAATTGCGGTCCTTGAAAAAGGAGACCATCTGGGTTGTACGTTTTAGGCAAGGAGACTAGGACCCATGGAATAGCCTTAGAATTAGAGGGGGTAAATTCAGAACAGAAATGCAGAGACAGTTCTTCAGCCAGAGAGTGGTGGGCCTGTGGAATTCATTGCCACAGAGTGCAGTGGAGGCTGGGACGCTAAATGTCTTCAAGTCAGAAATTGATAAATTCTTGATGTCACAAGGAATTAAGGGCTACTGGGAGAATGCGGGTAAGTGGAGTTGAAATGCCCATCAGCCATGATTGAATGGCGGAGTGGACTCGATGGGCCGAATGGCCTTACTTCCGCTCCTATGTCTTATGGTCTTATGGACCTGATCAGGTGTACCCGAGAACTCGGTGGCAAGTTAGAGAAATGATTGCTGGGCCTATTACGGAGATATTTGTATCATCGATAGTCACAGGTGAAGTGCCGGAAGACTGGAGGTTGGCAAACATGGTGTCACTGTTTAAGAAAGGTGGTAAGGACAAGCCAGGGAACTATAGACCAGTGAGCCTGACCTTGGTGGTGGGCAAGCTATTGGAGGGAATCCTAAGGGACAGGATGTACATGTATTTGGAAAGGCAAGGACGGATTAGGGATAGTCAACATGGCTTTATGCATAGTAAATCATGTCTCATGAACTTGATTGAGTTTTTTGATGAAGTAACAAAGATGATTGAGGAGGGCAGAGTAGTAGATGTGATCTATATGGACTTCAGAAAGGCGTTTGACAAGGCTCCCCTGGGAGACTGATTAGCAAGGTTAGATCTCATGGAATACAGAGAGAACTAGCCATTTGGATACAGAACTTGCTCAAAGGTAGAAGACAGAGGGTGGTGAAGGGTTGTTTTTCAGACTGGAGGCCTGTGACCAATGGAGTGCCACTAGGATCGGTGCTGGGCCCTCTACTTTTTGTCATTTACATAAATGATTTGGATGCGAGCATAAGAGGTACAGTTAGTAAGATTGCAGATGTAGTGGACAGCGAAGAGGGTTACCTCAGATTACAACAGGATCTTGACCAGATGGGCCAATGGGTTGAGGTGTGGCAGATGGAGTTTAATTCAGATAAATGTGAGGTGCTGCATTTTGGGAAAGCAAATGTTAGCAAGACTTATACACTTAATGGTAAGGTCCTAGGGAGTGTTACTGAACAAAGAGACCTTGGAGTGCAGGTTCATAGCTCCTTGAAAGTGGAGTTGCAGGTAGAAAGGATAGTGAAGGCGGCGTTTGGTATGCTTTCCTTTATTGGTCAGAGTATTGAGTACAGGAGTTGGGAGGTCATGTTGCGGCTGTACAGGACATTGGTTAGTCCACTGTTGGAATGTTGCGTGCAATTCTGGTCTCCTTCCTATCGGAAAGATGTTGTGAAACTTGAAAGCGTTGAGAAAAGATTTACAAGGATGTTGCCAGGGTTGGAGGATCTGAGCCACAGGGAGAGGCTGAACAGGCTGGGGCTGTTTTCCCTGGAGCGTCAGAGGCTGAGGGGTGATCTTATAGAGGTTTACAAAATTATGAGGGGAATGGATAGGATAAATAGGCAAGGTCTTTTCCCTGGGGTTGGGGAGTCCAGAACTAGAGGGCATAGGTTTAGGGTGAGAGGGGAAAGATATAAAAGAGACCTAAGGGGCAACTTTTTCATTCCGAGGGTGGTACGTGTATGGAATGAGCTGCCAAAGGAAGTGGAGGTTGGTACAATTGCAACATTTAAGAGGCATTTGGATGGGTATATGAATAGGAAGGGTTTGGAGGGATATGGGCCGGGTGCTGGCAGGTGGGACTAGATTGGGTTGGGATATCTGGTCGGCATAGACGGGTTGGACCGAAGGGTCTGTTTCCATGCTGTACATCTCTATGACTCTATCTGGTACAAATTCAACACATTTCACGGTTTGTGTGTTCAATCACCCATTACAAAAATGAGAATCCAATTGCCTTTCTTGTAACACAAGTAAAACCCCCAGTTTGCACCTTTCCTGTCATAGATTTACCAAGACTAATTGCAGCATCTTAGCTAATTTATTTTACATAGACCTGGCAACCAAAGTGAGATGTTTATGGTATACAATTATAGCCATCATAGGAGGCCATGCCATTGTCCACATATATTTTTCTCCTGTCTGCTGATTCTCATTACTTTTCTGTCCTTGCCCATTCTCCCACTCAGTGTACTCCCTCATCTCTCGCTCTCTTTGCCTCTCTCTTTTTCCACTTTGTTGTCTGTTCTACTCTGGAGAAAAACCAAGACAACTCCTGTACCTGAATATGTGATGAGTTGGTCAATAACCTGTAAAATACTTGGCCACAATGGCTACCAAGCTAATCAATAATTAGAGGACTAGGAATAGGTCAGTTGACAAAATTTAAATTATTACTGTTGATTGAATATATATGCTTACCATCTATTCAACAGCAAGGACGCTTACAGGACTGATTAGCAGTGAGGAGCGAGGTCTAAGTATAATTGAATAATTTGGAATGGGTGAAATGTTTCTATGTGCATCATTAATCTTGGAAAGAATTGGAAACACATTCTGTAGCTGAAAGAAGAGGTCTTTGCTTCACTGAAAACATGAGCCAAGCAGCCTGACTTCAATTTGCCTGTTACCAACTGCTCTTGTTGAGACAGTTGTAATTTATTTTTCAATGTTTCATGCTGAGCATAGCAATATTGTCCTAAATTTTCAGCTCTATCCCTTTGCATTTCATAATAAATAACGAGTTAGAATGATAACCATTAGAGTTTCAAAGAATGCGAGGCAATCTTATTGAAACACAAGACCTTGAGAAGACTGGATAAGGTGGGTACTGGGAGGATGATCCTACATTGGGCAAGACTTAGTCCTAGGGCTTTTTGTTTGAGAATAAGTGGGTCTCCCTTTTAAAACAAGGATGAAGAGTCTTTTTTTTCTTTGAGGGTCATTAAGGTGGTGTGATTCTTTTCCCAGAAGGTGGTGGAGGAAGGGTTTTTAAATGTTCTCAAGTCTGAGAAAGATTGATTTTTGACAGACAAGGGCATCAAGGGTTTGGGATGCAGACAGATAAATGGAGTTGAGGTGATAACTATGGTCATACTGAATTGTGAAGCAAGTTCAAATGCCTAATTAGGCCAAATGACCTAATCCAGCCATGAAGTCTTACAATGTTCTGTGTTACATCCCAAGTCAAATGGAAAGATGTTATTTTCTCCTTTTGGCACAGAGCCAAAGGATTCCTGACAAGTGACCATTCCTGGATAGTTTTATAATGAATCAATCTGCAACAATTTCATATTTTTTACATCTTTTTGCTGTCTCCATCTCAACCCTCTATATCGTTATTTTCTCACCTCATATTCCCCCTTCTCTCCCATCACTCCTAAGCTTGGATTCTTCAACTGCTGTCTGCCCACTCTTATACCCTATTCATATCTCTGTCAGCTCCCATCATGCTTTATTTCTCTTTCATTCTCTTCCTCAATTCTTTCACCTCCCTCACCAATTCCTTCTCACCATTCACTTTGAACACCTATCTCTGAACATGGCTGGCTGTTAGCATCTCAATAAACAGTCTCTCCTACTCATTTTGTTATTCCAGTGTGTTTTGCAATGTACCTGGTTAACCCGTGCTACAAAGCTACTGGCTGAAGTCAATGGGTTTGAGTATGACACATGGATATAATATGGGCAAATGTGGGAATAATAGAAGAGCAGGGTATTTCTTAAATAGGTGAGAGACTTGTAAATGTTAATGTTCAGGGAAACCTGGGTGTATTTGTACATAGCAACTGACACACAGATCCTGCTCCACTAGCTACCCGACAAAGGAGCAGTGCTCCCCACACAAAACTTGTATTTCCAAATAAACTTGCTGGATTATAACTTGGTGTTGTGTCATTTTTAACTTTGTGCATCTCAATCCAACACCAACGCCGCCACATCATTGTGCATACAGCGTATGCTCACACACATACAAAAGCAGAGGTACAATAAACAATAAGGAAAACAAACTGCTTTTGACCTTTACTGCAAGAGGACTAGAGAATGAGAAGAAGGAAGTCTTGTGTTATTACCTCTACTGACATTGATAGCAAAAAGTTTTTAGACTTCAGTTAATGGCTGAATGACATGATAAGGTTCATGTTTAATCATTTTTACTACACTGACTTAAACGATTTGGCACAATTTGTATCTCCAAATTTAAGGAAAGGTAAACTGTTCATGAAGGCAGCTCAGTGAAGGTTCACTAGCTTGAACCCTTGGACAACAGAGCTGTCCTATGATGAAAGGCTGAGTAAATCAGGTCCATGTATTCTGGAGTTGAGATGACCAAGAGGCGATTTCATTGAAATGTTCAAGTTTATGAAGGCTCATTGTGCCGGCTCCAACATTCAATAAGGTTATGGCTGGTCCTCTATTTCAATATCACACCAATGTGAGACATTGTTTCCCTGGCTGGTAAACCTAGGGCACTGAGGCATGGTCTCAGGCTAAAGGGACAGTCATTTAGAATGGAGATGAGTAACTTTTCTTCACTCGGAGTTATAAATATTCAGAATTCTCTATTCCAGGGGCTGAGGATGAAAAATCCCTACAGTGTGGAAGCAGGCCTTTCGACCCAACAAGTCCACACCGACCTCCGAAGAGTAACTCACCCAGTCCCATTTCCCTACTTTATTAACCCATATTTACCCCTCACTAATTTACCTTGCCTACACATTCCTGAACACTATGGGTAATTTAACACAGCCAATTCGCCTAACCTGCACATCTTGGGATTGTGGGAGGAAATTGGAGGACCTGGAGGAAAGCCACACAGACATGGGGAGAATATGCAAACTCCACACAGGCAGTCGCCCAAGGCTGGAATCGAACCCAGGTCCCTGGCACTGTGAGACAGCAGTGCTAACCAGAGCTACTGTGCCGCCCTTTATTAAACTTATCATCTTGTTTGTCTTCAGAAGTGCTCCCAGCATGGCCTTATAAGTCAGTTCAAATTTGATTTCATTTCAACTAAGCCAATGGAGCCTCTTGAAGTTGCATTTGGCAAAGGAAAGAGATACATTTTTTAACAAACAAGATTTCAAAATTGTCAGCATTTTAACGAGGTGCGTGTCCACGAACTGCCTTGCTGGATACTGCCAATGGCTGGATACATCCCCAGTGACACCAGTCAGTACTCTGTCACCAAAAGGTTGATAAAGCAAAGTTTTTATAAGAAAAACAGAAGGTCCTAGAGAAACTCAGCAGGTCTGGCAGTATCCGTAGTGATAAAAACAGAGCTTACGAGTGAATAGAGTACATGGAGATAGTGCCCAGAGAGAGAAAAAGGAACAGGCAAACAAAGAGATAGCTGATAAGCTGAGCGAGAGCGAAATACTGGGTAGGGTGCTGAAGAAATGTGTAAGTGGTTGAAAATGGATTGCCTATGAAGGTACCACCCATACAAAACAGGGTTCAGAGATGTGAAGAGAAGGTAAAGAACATGGAGGTAAATGTTCACATTTTGAAATGGCTACAAATCAACATTGCGTCCCAAGGCTGTGAGGTGACTAGGCAGAAGATGAGGTGGGGTTCCTCCACTGCAGCAGTCTTGAGACAGAAACATTGACATGGAAACAATGAATAGAACAGAATCCCCACAAGGTGAAAGCAGGCCAGTCCAGTGAATCCACACAGACCGCTGAAGAGCATCCCATCAATACCCATGACTAATCCACAGTTTTAGGACTTTTTTTTGTATCAGGCACAGTGGCTCAGTGGTTAGCATTGCTGCCTCGCAGCACTAGGGTCCTGGGTTCAATTCCTGCCTGTCTGTGTGGAGTTTACACATTCTCCTTGTGTCTGCGTGGGTTTCCTCTGGGTGCTCCGGTTTCCTCCCACAATCCAAAGATGTGCAGGTTAGGTGAATTGGCCATGCTAAATTGCCCGTAATGTTAGGTGCATTAGTCAGAGGGAAAAGGATCTGGGTGGGTTGCTCTTCAGAGGGTCGGTGTGGACTTGTTGGGCCAAAGGGCCTGTTTCCACACTGTAGGGAATTTAATCTAATCAACGAGTTCACATTGCAGATTCCAGCTGCAGAAATTGGTTTTCCAGCCTTAGCTACTCAAAGTACAAACGGTGACTATTAAATCAGAACAAATAAAAACTTCATTTAGGTTTCATTGCACATTATTTTTGGAACAGGCACTCTTTCATAATGGAAAAACATTCTTATCACATGATTCAAAATCAATTTAGATTTTCACACATTTGGGAAAATTTATGAAGAGATTCTATGTGATGTTTTGCTTTCTTATTTAGGCAACTGCAAAAATATTGGATTCAAATAGCCCTGCTCTGGCCACAGATTCTACTGGTAACAAAGACAACAATGTTAGGAAGCAGGCCCAGAACTTTATGATAATAGAGTAAAGAAACTAGCTCATTCAGCGCCTTGAAACGGATTAGTTTGGATCTTGACTCTATAACCACCTTAGCTCTGCACCACTTGCCTATCGAAAGTCTACAAAAACAGAAATTTCTGGAGAAACTCAGTAAGTCTGGCAGCTGCGGAGAAAGAAACAGATTTAACATTTCAAGACTGGTATGACTCCTCCTGGAAGTTCGGAAGCGTCATCGCTAGTCTAAAGAAGTGCTTTTTGAATTCAGTTATAAAATGGCCTTGCTCTAAAATTTAAGATTGTGTCCCTGCACTCAAGTCAATAGTTTACAAGGCAATGTAAGCACTGAAAATAATCAGATCCAGCAACTCTTATACAGTCATGCAGCATGGAAACAGACCCTTTGGTCCAACTAGTCCATAGCAAATATAATCCCAAACTAAATTAGTCCCATCTGCCTGTTCTTGACCCATGCCCCTCCAAACCTTTCCTATTCATGTACATATTCAAATGTCTTTTAAATGTAATTTTACCTACATCCATCACTTCTTCAGGAAGTTCATTTCACACTTGAACCACTTGTGTAAAAAAATTTGCATCTCATGTCTTTTTTAAACCTCGCTCCTCTCACCTTAATGTGCCCCCGAGTCCTGAAATCCCCCATCCTAGAGAAAAGACAACTACCACTAACTGTCTATACCTCTCATTATTTTAGAAACTTCTATCAGTCACTTCTCAACCTCCTACGCCGCAGCGGAAAAAAGTCCCAGCCTTTCTTTACAACTCAAACCTTCCGTACCTGGCAACATCCACGCAAACCTCTTCTGAAACCTCTCCAGCTTAATTGTAACTGGGTGACTAGAACTGGACAAAGAAACAGGTTATTGGTTTGAGTTGGATGTAACTTCTTCAGTAATCTTCTGTTGGAATGAGATGCTCCGTTAAGCTTTCCAGCATCCACAATATTTTGCTTTCATCATAGAACAAATATATAATCTGCATTGATCTTATTGAACATCTCCAGCATTCGGAACATTGCAATCTGATCACCCAATCAATCTTCTTTACGAAATTGAATACAAGTTAATACAACTGATCCTCATAATTTAGCCCTCAGTGAGTTTGATCATAATCAAATAATTAGCCTCAGCAGCCGTGACCTTCTCAACCTCTCGTCACCTGAGGAGTGGTGAACCTCAGGTTAAGCTCACCATCTTTCTTGAATGAGAGAGCAGCCCCATGGTCTTCTGAGAACTTTACCTTTTACCATTGCGCTGCAAGAGCTCCTCACGGTTTCTGAGCTTCCAACAAGATCCAGTTTAAATGTTGCCTGAATACTGCCAGCATGAGAAACTTTCATTCCCACTTCTTTCCCTGCCTAAAGTGTAAAGCAGGATCCAATTCCCATTCTATCAGTGATGTGTCAGCCAGAGGATTCACAATTACCCCCGATTTATTTCAAACTGTAACGTCGCTCTAAACAAAGGCAGCAGGTATTCTGCACTAACAGCATCCCACAAACATCAGTGGGATGAGTGACTGGTTAATATCTTTTTGTGGGTTTTGGGTGAAGGAAGAATGTTAGTCAGGACACAGAGAACTAACTTTCTGACCTTTGTTGACTAAGGACAAAAGATTTGTTGGCATCAATTCGAAAAGATGAACAGGACCTTGGACAGTATTAACAAAACAGTATCCGTGTAGCACAGAGTCTAGAGGTCTACAGCATGGAAATAGGCCCTTCCTCCCAAGTTGCCCATGCCTGCATTTGGTCCATATCCCTCCATACCTATCCCATCCATGTACCTGTCAAAATGTTTCTTAAATGACAAAATTGTACTGCCTTCCATCACTATCTCTGGCAGTCTGTTCCAGACATGCACTACTTTCTGTGTGAAAAGATTGCCCCTTTGGACACACTCATCTTTCTCCCTTCTCACCTTAAACCTATGCCCTCTGGTTAGACTCCACTATGATGGGGAAAAGCTGTCAGCCAACTATCTTATCTATGCCTTATGATTTTATAGAACTCTACGTTCACCCCTCAAACACCTACGCTCCAAGGAAAAACATCCTAGCCTAACCAACCTCTCCTTATAACCTAAACCCTCCACTTCAGGTGGAATTCTCGTAAATCTTTGCTGAAGTCTTTCCACTTTTAATAATACTTTTTCTATAGTAGGGTGACCAGAACTGCATACAGTATTCCAAGTGTGGTCTCAGCAACATCTCGTGCAGCTGCAGCAAGGGGTCTCAACTCCTGTATTCAACACGTTTTCAGGAGATTGAGCTACACACTGATTTTTAATCTCAAGTTTCTTAGTCAGAGCTTCGGTGAAGATGCCACACAGTATTGTATCAGGTGAGCGGCAGTTAATTCTGCTGACCCTCCTGCCAGTTTGGTTTGAAGATGGAGAAAAAAAAAAACGTCAGTCTCTTTTCACAAAAGAAACTCTGCCCCAACATGAGAGAATCAACCCAAAACTCTAGCTGTAAAGACAAAGTGTGCATTACATTCTTACAAAAGAATGTATGTGCTTTATTTATGTTCTAAATCACATACTCTCCTAATTAACAGTAAATTTTCAATGAACTTAACACCATAAAAGATATCTAAGCAGAAACAGGCCAGTCTGCTCCGAAGAAACTCAAGTCCACTTTCTTGCTTTTTTCTCCCCCCTTTTATTCCCTGATTAAAAATCTATCTTGTTTGAATTGAAAGACCTAACCTTGACAGCCCTCTGATGAAGAATTCCAGAGGTTTACTCCCTCACAGAGCAGAAATTCCTCCTCCTCTTGGTCTTAAATGACCCCTTACTCTGAGGTTATGCCCTCTGGTCTTCGGCTGTCCCGCAAGGTGAAACAACTTCTCTGTATCTAACCGATCAAGTCCCCTATTTGTTTTGTATGCTTCAGTAAGACGACTCTCATTCTTCTAAATTCTCATGAGTACAGGACCAAACAACTCAAGCTCTCATAAGAAAGTCCCTCCATGCCTAGAATCAGCTTCATGAGTCTACTCTGGATTGTCTCCATTGTTAGTGTATCTTTCTTTAGATAAGAGACCAAAACTGTCCACAGTATTCAAGCCATGATCTGACGAGTGCTTTGCATAGCTTTAGGAAAACCTCCCTACTTTCTTACTCCTTGGAAATGAAGTAGGAGCTCTACTCTGTCCTCCATCCAGTTCATTTAGTACTGTTAGATGGAGCATTGTACATCTACATCTATCCTGTGCTGTACTGAATTTCAAAGTTTTTAAAGCGATAGTGTCGGATCTCTTACCCTGTGCTACATTTGGCTGGTAGGAAATTGAGTGTTCATGTCTGGCCTTAGTTGGCAGAGGCAGGATGACGACCAACATGCCTTCCTGCCCAGAACTTGACCCTTGTGAAGGTGGGGAAATGGTGGGGTTCGAGTACAATTTAATGCTTTTCCTACCTCCAAGCTCATCATTAATCAGAGCAAAAGATTCTCTCTACAGTTTCATTAATTTCTCTAAGTGATGGTCATTATTACCTGAGCCAGGATTACGGCTTTGTAAGTATATTTACCCATAACAGTCATCACCTCCGGTTGATGCATAAGCACTTCCAACAAGTGTTAGTGATAGCAAACAGGAGAAGGACCCCTGATCAATTTTCACCTCCTAAAGCCACGGGTGCTAAGGCTAAATTATTTGACACTGAACATCACTCCTCATTGAAACCATTGAACTCAACTCAGGCTGGTGAGTAAAGCCTGCATCTTTTGCATTTAAAAGGTTTGACTCCCATTAAAGGTTGTTTCCTTCTTTTTGAAGGAACCTTTAAATTTGACTGCCTTATCCTAACTTTCTGGCTTCCAAATGAAGAAAAGAAGTGGGAAAACATTCATGGCTGTTTACAATAATAGAAGACTTAGTCCTTCAAGCCTCAAGTTTGACCATTCTATTAGATTATGGCTGTTCTGTATTTCTACTCCACTTACCCACTGTTGATCTATATCCCTTAATACACTTAACGACGAAAATCTATCATTGCAGAGTTGAAAATCCCACTTGGCCCTGCATGCACAGCCTTTTGAGGAGAGAGTTTCAGATTCCCATTACCCCCTGATTTGTGTCTTCTACAAAACGGCAAAATTGACTTCAAATTGGAAAGATGGCGGACTGGAGGAGCTTTCAAAACTGGTTCATCAGACATTTTGCTTCATAAAGGATTTAACTATTATTCATATTCCACAGATTCCTGCAGATGGTGTAATAAATAGAAATGGAGTCAAATTATTAGCATTTACCGGCAAGGAGAGAAGAATGAGATGCTGCGTTTTGTTTAGGATTGGAGGGGGAGCTGAATTTGAAGCAGCAAGTAGCTCCTGCTTTACTTCAGATTAAAAAGCAAATTCCTCAAGTAATCCTGACCGACAGCTCTGCATCAGCTTCTTAAGCTGTGAGCAAACTCCTGCCTCGTTTCTGTATCCCATCGCTGAGTGCAGAGTGTAAGCGCTGTTAAGCCTATTATTGCTTCTCTCGGAAGTTTGCGCGTTGGCCCTCTCCAGTATCAGCGCTAGCTGTGTAATTGCTCAGGAATAAGAGGATTAAGTTAATCTTCCAATTGGCCTTTTATTGGGGAGGAAGGTAAGGGGCTAATGGGAGCTGCTGAACTCGGGTAAACAGCAATTGCCTGAAAGACATCTGTCACTCAACATGGTGAAGAAACCACTAGGCGTCTTTCGATGTGTTTTCTGCTTCTTTCTTATTCTTTTCCCCCTCATCGTGGGGGATGTTAGGGCTGGGTAGCTGAACATTTCTTTCCTATTTTGTTAGCTCTCCAAAAAAACATGGGGAACTTGCAGCCCATGTTTAAACTTGACATTGCAAATCACCAGTCTATCATTGAAACCATTTCCAATCATTTGCATTGAGATAAAGAAAAAAATCAAGTAGTCAAAAATCAATAAAATGAAATCGATACAAAGTGATTGATATTTATATCAGAATTGAGAATCAAACCTATTGCCCCAGCCATAGGTAGATGCAGCTTAAGGGTAAATTTCAACTTGATTTCTTTATTTTTCTACTTAATATTATGGAAGAATTTAATGTTAACTATTTCTTTATTTTTCTACTTATACTATGATGATCTATAATGTTGAACTTAACTTTCTCTCTTTCACTACTTTGTACCAAAGTTTTTTCCCGAAGTACCTTTGTATCCTAAGATGTTGCTATGTGCGATGACGTTGGACACTTTTCACTGTATTTCTGCATTTGGATGTACAAGACAATTTTTTTAAAAAAAATCTAAATTTAAATCTGTTACAGCAGGATTAATTTCTCTCTGCTCTGTTCCAATTCTACACTCGGGTGAACTATAACGTGGTTAGATTCCAGCAAACATTTTTGCTGGAATTTCCATACAACTCAGCCATAAATCCTGCTCTACAAAGCTAGTCTGATAGTTTTTACTTCCCACACTGTAATCTGCCTCCCTGAATGGCTCAGTTCATTTATTATCATGGTTGGTAAGTTGCGATTAGTTGGGAATAGGAAGAGGAAGAGGTTTCGGATATTTTTTTTAAAAATTGAATTTTTCATTGAAACATTGGAGTGGATGGAGACAGTAGCCAGTTTGTTTGTGTGAGAGAGTGCGAGACAGAGAGAGGAGAATGAGTGAGTGAGTGAGTGAGTGAGTGAGTGAGTGAGAGAGAGAGAGAGAGAGAGTGCGCGCGAGCGTGTGTGTGCGTGCGCGCGCGCGCGAGAGCGAGAAAGAGTTACAGTTGTGTGCCTGTCAATATGATAAAAGAATGTACATAAGGGCATAAGATCATAAGCTCACAGTTATACTCATCAGGTGGTTGCAGTCGGCTATGTGGAGCTCAGGCAACAGTTGGATCTATGCTGATTTAGTTCATTTCAGCTGGGACACTGGTGGGGTAACACTAGGGAGCAGACTACTCAGTTCTCACCGTCTGCACTACTGGGGCACCACTCCAGTACGAGGCAATGCCCTGAGGAAAAAGGGAAGGGAAAGACTAAGAAATGTAATTAATCAAAAGCACTTTCCCCAACAGTTTTTAACATGTCAAATTAATAAAGCAGGAAAAGACAAGGAAGATCAATTTCATGTTTGTTCACGAGGTTTGAGTTTGCCATATTCAGGGCAAAACACAGGGCATTCCACATTGCTTATTAACAGGGTTCCTTTAGCCTTGCGAGGCTCATAAACAAAAGCAATTATTAGCAGTATTTTGAACTTGCAGGCGCAATCCAGGCAATTATTTCACTGACCATTATTGCAAGCAAGTTTTTCCAAGGATGTGGAGTTGAGCACTTCCACATCTTCCTCCACCCCTCGACACTCTGTTGAGATGGACTGTGCAAAAAGGCTATTAAAACATTAAATAAACAAAGATATCATCAGAAAGTGCAAATTTACCTCTGACTACACATTAAAACATTGTCAGTCCTGTTTTGTACAGGATTCTGTTAATGGAGAAGTCTTCCAGCATCACCTCTAATGCAATACTCCAGGCACTGTTGATAATTAGCAAGTTAGCATGGCTCATTAATAAGAGCTGGATGGTTACGCCTGTGACTATGAACTGGTGTCTTCCCTATTGGCTCCAGTATTCTAATAGGTAGCAACACGCTTGGCTGAATGAGGTGTCGGGAGTTCTTAGGTGCTCTGTGCTGGTAGAACATGCAGACTCCTTAGTTTAATTTCCAAACTGTAATGTTACAACCACTTTGAATCGCAAAGATCTTGAAAATCCAGGCCAAACTTTCATCAAATTAGTTAAAAAGGCAGATGTCCCTCTTGGGAGACAGTGAACACGTTAAGTCAGCCATAACCCCCATCTCTTGTCTGGATTTCTCAGCTACTTGGTCTGGGAATCCTGGGGGCATATTGCTGGGTTGCTGTACCTATCAGAGAAAGGTACGTCCTTCTACAACCCAGACAGAAACGGGAACTGATTTATTTAGTATCTTACAGATCAGGCAACATGTTTAACTAAAACAACTAAATACAACCTGCGAGTTGGAAAGCAAGGTCTGAATTTGTGCCTCACCCATGACTTTTTCATGCAAAATGTCTGTGTCCACTTGGAATGCAGAAGGCATTTTCAACTTAGTGTTATAGGAAACTAAACAAGGTAAGTGCCTTTACATCCTGTCTGAATTTCCTCTCCATTCAAGTTGGCCGACACTAATATCAGATTGGAGTAAAACCCACCAAATCCTCTGAGCTTTTCACCTTGCAAGTTAGGTTCAAATTATTCCCATCAGCTCCATGTTTGCTTCCAGGTTTCAAAGACCATGATCACATCAGCTAAAATTGTAGAATTACATCTAATATTAAGTACCATCACTGCAGAACTCCCAGAGATGACTTCACAGTGAAATGGCAAAACCTTAACAGGTTAAAAGCCCTTTGTCAAAGACATCAACAAAATATTATGAAAACTAAGGTGAACTCAGGAACAGAGTTGAAAACAAACCAAATTAATAAGGAGGTGACAATATTTGCAATCATTAGATTGGATTAGATTCCTTACAGTGTGGAAACAGGCCCTTCAGCCCAACAAGTCCACACCAACCCTCCGAAGAACAACCCACCCAGACCCATTCCCTTACATTTACCCCTGACTAATGCACCTAACACTATGGGCAATTTAGCATGGCCAATTCACCTAACCTGCACATCTTTGGATTGTGGGAGGAAACTGGAGCACCTGGAGGAAACCCACGCAGACATGGGGAGAATGTGCAAACTCCATGCAGACAGTTGTCAGAGGCAGGAATTGAACCCGGGTCCCTGGTGCTGTGAGGCAACAGTGCTAACCACCACCGTGCCGCATCATAAAGGTGAGGAAAATTGCAGAATTGCAGACAATGAAATACAGTTGTTAAAATATCATTATCTGATGCTCCTACCCATTTCTGCCTAATTCCAAAAATAGTTTCCCATTCCAAAGATGTTTGATGATGATTTTCTGGAGGGTAATAACAAGCAGCTGACATGCCTCTAACAACCAAAATAGGATTCTGATTCAGCACGTGAGAAACGTATCCACAGGGTACGGCAACAGCAATCTGTGACATGTGTAATGTTGTGGTCAGTATTAGCAACTATCCCACATGCTGCAGGTCAGACTGAAGGCAGCAGTCTCACAGCACCGTCTCACAGCACCAATCAGAGTGAACAGATTGCAGGAGGAAGTCTGTTATTTTTTAAATTTCCAGCCCTTTTGGAAGCTGATGCGCAGGAAAATCTGGCCAAATCACTCAAAAAGCCAAGATTTCCTTCTGTAAGTTTTCCACACAGTACAGCTCCTGGCACAGAGGAAGGTAATGTCAATGACCTGTGGTGTACTGCACACTCAGAATAAGTACTCCCATTACGAACGGTAAACTCCATCCCATTCAGCAAACATGTTTCTTAAATAAATCTCAGGCTTTACCTGTTTTGTCTGCTTGAAAGCAAAGAATTAACCTCAGAAACCACAAGTTAGGAATAAGTACAAACATATCTTGATGCTCTGGACTTTGAAAACAACCAGGGCTGTTTTCCCTGGAGCATCAGAGGCTGAGGGGCGACTTTACAGAGGTTTATAAAATCACGAGGGGCATGGATAGGATAAATAGACAATGTCTTTTCCCTGGAGTGGGAGAGTCCAGAACTAGAGGGCACAGGTATAGGGTGAGGGGGAAAGATTTAAAAGGGGCCGAAAGGGCAACTTTTTCACGCAGAGGGTGATGCGTGTGTGGAATGAGCTACCAGATTAAGTGGTGGAGGCTGGTACAATTGCACCATTTAAAAAGGCATCTAGATGGGTATATGAATACGAAGGGATTAAGAGGGATATGGGCCAAGTGTTTGCTGAAAAAAGAGACCTTGGTGTGCAGGTTTATAGTTCCTTGAAAGTAGAGTTGCAGGTAGATAGGATAGTGAAAGCGGTGTTTGGTTTTCTTTCCTTTATTGGAAAGAGTATTGAGTGCAGGAGTTGGGAGGTCATGTTGTGACTGTACAGGACGTTGGTTAGGCCACTGTTGGAATATTGCGTGCAATTCCAGTCTCATTCTTATTAGAAAGATGTTGTGAAACCTGAAAGGGTTCAGAAAAGATTTACAAGGATGTTGCCAGGGTTGGAGGTTTTGAGCTATAGGGAGAGGCTGAATGGGCTAGGGCTGTTTTCCCTGGAGCTTCGAAGGCTGAGGGGTGACCTTATAGAGGTTTATAAAATCATGAGGGGCATGGATAGAATAAATAGACAAAGTCTCTTCCCTGGGTGGGGGAGTACAGAACTAAGTGCTGGCAAATGGGACTAGGTTAGGTTAGGATTTCTGGTCGGCATGGACGAGTTGACCGAAGGGTCTGTTTCCATGCTGTACATCTGTATGACTAACTATGAGCATTGGTGACCAGATTCGTTACATGTTATTACAAGAGGAGAAATCCCATCACGACATGTGATCACAGGCAGTTATAGCTTCCCATTAAGCTAAAGTCACATCGTCCCACTCTCTCATTATAACGGATGGTGAGTTTAGCCTGAGAAGTAGCACACGTCAGGCAAGGTTCAAAGGGGAGAAGGCAGCACCTTTTATGAGAACTGAACCCATGTTATTGGCATCACTCTGCATCACAAACCAGCTGTCCAGTCAACTGACTTAGCCAGGTCCTTGAGTACCATGCTGGTTAAAAACATTAATGTCAATGCCAGCCATATGATGCCAATCTATCCTAAATTCAACAACAATTATGTGCTGTTAGTCAATCTCAGTCCAGACAGAAATTTAAGGTTGGGTGAGATGGGCAACCAAGAAATAGGGTTTCCTTGGTAAGGCTAGGTGATAGGGGCACAGTAGCTGCATTCAACTTTCCTACATTTCTCAGCAAGTAGATGGACTGAGTTCTGGGGGTAAGGGTAGGATTGGGTTTCATCATAGTGCTATTTATTGTTGGCAGCACTGCCAAAGCCTGTTTCCCAGATGCCATTGGTGAAATAGTGGCAAAAGACTGCACACCATGGTGGAAGTGTAACCCAGCAGTACCCACAAGAGAAAAGGGGAACAACGTAAAGGAAGAGAGAGAGGCCGAGTGTGGAAGTAAAGCACCACCCTGATTTGTGTTTACAAACAGCCCCTCAGAGATTTTGTCAGGGTAACAAAGCCTCTTTAAACGGCTGAACATCTGTCCCCTTCAGACTGTGTTCAAAGCCCACTGCCGTTAGTGACAGAGCACGAGTGAGCTATTCAAACACTCAAACAATAACAAGCGCTGGTCAATTAAGCTGATGATAGACAGATGTCCAAGTCTAGTCGTAACTGCTGCTGCTACAATCTGCTCAGGGAACTCGTTTGTTCATAAGCCTCTGTCAATTGACGGCTCTTTTGGTAACCAAATGTAGTACCGTGCATTGAATTAATTCAACAAATATTGAGGGCCATTAGACAAGTCAACAGGTGCTCCATCCCACCAAATTTGGTTTACATCTGGTCAACAACTTGTACTGAGTCAGTGCCATTGATTTGCCCTCAGATCATTCAGAGAAACATTTAAAAAAAAGCTTATATAAATCTATCCTCAACATTAAGATGTACCAAAGTGCTTCTAAGCCAATGGAATACTTTGAGATGTAGTCATTGTAGTAAAGTAGGACAAACATGCAGCCACATTGGGCAAAGTAAGCTTCCACAAACAGCAATGCAATAATCAGCACATTACCTCTTAAACAACACACAAAGGCAAATTAAATGTAACCAGGAATATTACACAGAACACTCCTGCTATCCTTTGAAATAAGACTCTGATATTTTATCTCCACCTGGACTGTCAGATCATTGCAGTGGGACTTGAGCCTTCGGACTCAAAGCAACCAGTATTACCCATGGACACCTAATTATTAATGATCTTTCAGCCATATATACAGCCATCTGTAATTCAGCAATCTATAATTGCTCCCTGAATGCAAACTGAAGGTAGAACTTCAATTAGGTTTTGAGCACTAAGCTGATGCTGTATGTACCAATGCAAGTGAAGATCTTAAAGTTAATCATATTCCTTTGTCACAGTGTTCTATGAATACTGATGGCAGGAGGAGGAAAACTGAAGTTTGATCTTTTTCCTTTTCCCCTCCAAAGCCACTGACCCAATGTGGCTTACACAGAGAATCAAATACGGAATAGCTTTCTTTTGTGCCACAAGTTTCTGTAATTGTAGTTTCATTTTTAAGGAATAGTGTAAAATCGGTCATCACAGATCACTATACAGCTCTCCCGTTTCACTTTGTTAACTCCAATAATTACATAATTTTTTGTTGTTATGATTTCATTTTTTTTTTAAGTAATCCCATTCTTTTTGTATGGGCATTGATAGAAAGACTCTCTTAAATGAAGAGAATCTGTGGCAGAGAGAAATCAGCACTCAACATGATACTATAATTTCTTATTGCTGTTCTGCACTTCAGGTTTCCTCACTGAAGACACTAGTTTTACATTAGAAGCATAAAGATCAATTGCGTTACGTTATCCTCAACTGCAGAATCCCAATCTCCTTCCTAGTGATGGCACAACACAAAAAGGAAAGTGATAAGTAACTGAATCCAGTACCTCTTTCGATCCTTTAACCTCAATCTACCCTTCCCACCTTTCACAGAAGACTCTCCAGTGACCTTCCATTCACACCAACATGCGATACTGTTGATAGTGGGCAAGGCACAGTGGTTAACAACAAGCTGAGAGCTCATTAGCAGAACCACACTTAATTAATTCATTTGTCACTGACAACTGGCCAAAGGATACATCTCGGCTTCCCTCACAGGCCGAGATGCCTCTTTTCACCCGCCACCTCCCAAATACAAAGCCCTAACCACCACTAAAAGCTACTAAATACAATAAATTAAATGTTTTGTCACCAAATGCAATGTCTCTACTCCCTCTGATTTACTGCCCACAATTCCTCTGCTGCAGATGGTCCAGTATCTTGGCATAGCTCCTCTGGCACAGAGTCCTTCAGTCTCTCTACCACTGGCACACTGGGGCTGCAGTGTGTATCACTGACAAAATGCATGGCACCAAATCACTGGGATTTCATTGATAAACTCCACTAGAACCCTCTGAGACATGTTTGGAAGATGTCCCAGATCCATCCCCTACAATATTGTCCAACGCTGTCACTGATGAAGATATTAACTAAGATGGGAGACGATGGCCAATGCTCCCTCAAGAGCGGTGTACTACAATTACGATCTCTGAAGCTTGACATCCAATTACAACAGTATAGGGAAGATTTTTGTGTTTATTACTTCCAGAAAAATTGAATAAAGTGCTTTTATATTTACAGCCTTACAACCAATAGTCAGCAGCACAAACTCACCCCAGGGCACAGCATTTCCATAGCAATGTCCATCCTGAAGACTTTTTTCCCTTGGAGCTAAGAAAAATAGTTACGTTAATTCTGATAGGCTTTAAGATGATAACTAAACCTGAAAAAGATATGAAAAAGTCCTATCAGGATTTATTTTCATGCACCCAGAAAGGCTATGTGTTTAATTGATTAAGAACCAGGCAGATCCCTTGGTGTCCTGTCCAACATTTATCTAACAACTAATGTAAGTAGGGTGTGTGGGCTGTTCATTTTTCCATTGCCTTTTGTGAGACCCTGAGTGTGCAACCTGACTGCACTCTTGCACTGTTAGAGTTGTTATACCGGCATCAAAAAGATATTCACTGGGACAATCGGACATCAGATATACGGCATGAAAACAAGTTTTCTTTCTTTGGGATGGAGTGGGAGCGGGGGGGGGAACCTTTGAGATCTTTCAGAGGGTTCCTTTTTGATTTTCAGGACCTACATTTTGAGCTTTTGACAGTCCTCAGATCCACAGAAATACGTGAAAAAATTTGACAGTAGGAATTTGCAAATTCGCTCTGTGCCTGCTTGAAAATAATATTGAAGACTCAGTGCTGGGCAAGCAGACCAGAATCCAATTGCAATTCCCGTCTCTGGAGGAGCAGCCAGCATGGGGGAAAAAGAGAGAATCTGTGAGGGAATGAGCAATTCCTCCCAGATTCTGTCTCCCAGCTTCTCTGCTCCTTCATACACCCCTCAGTGTTTACTTTCCAGCTCTCAGCCAGACATCTCCACTTGCAATTATTCAGCCCTAGACCATTCAGTAGCCCTAATACAAAGTTACTTTACTTGGAGAAACCTTTCTTTAATTGCACTCTCCCCAAACTTTGTTTTTTTGCAAAATACTTGTCATGTTCTCTCACTTCCCATGTGCAGCCTGCAAGCAAGTTATTTCCTTCTAAGGGGATGGAGGGTGGAGGCTATGGTTGCAATGGAACATAAACGTGTTTCATATTGCATGCCCACCCCCCCCACCCCCAAGAAAGGAAGTCGACTAAAAGAAGTTCTCTCTTCAATTCGCTTCCCTCCTCAACATCATTCCACTGTCTGGAAACAATCCTCCAGCCAGCTGTCATATTCCATCCCCCAGTTGGTATGTCCTGAACTGCCAGCTCTTGCCAAGTTCAAAACTGAACAGATGACAACATAAGGGACAGGTCAAAGGCTTGGATCACAGCTTGAGTTCTTATGCTTGTTTTAAAGCTGATGATAAATCAATTGAAAGCCTTTTAATCACTCATGTTGCCAACATCATAAATTACAGACTTTTAGCCTAAGAGTGGTTATTGCTGACATTTGTGGACAAATGTCTTTAACACTTTCTTAGGTCATTCCTCTGTTCATTGTTTTAGCAGAGGTGTTGATGCCCTCTTTCTAATTTAGTTTTATGTTCATCCTTTTATTTTTAATGTGAGATACGATTGTTTTCATTTACTATTCATGTATATTATATTAAAGAGTACAACTTCTAAACGACCCACTTGGTACCTTAGAGATTTCAGTGCATCCCCAAATAGATATACTCTACACAGAATACTGGTCTGAACCCATTTAAGACTAGATTCCAAAGTATTCAGATTATTATTTCATGATGACTACAAGGAAAATATCCATCTCATCAACTAAATCTTAGACGGCACATCGCATCAGGAAATGGGTAAGGTTATTACAATCTCCACAAGTCACTGAAGTTCAACTAGGTTCAAAGCTGCTTTTTGTGTGACCTTTGCATATCAGTGAAGGATGTGTCTGTCTTGTTTTTGTTTCGCTCTAAAATGGTGGGGGTTAATCATTCACATTTGAACTCTAATTTGGTCCCTCACAGCTGCAAAATTAATCTTTGGACTCTACAAATGGTCCATCATCTGCTCCCTGCAGGGGAGCCCCAGCTCAGGAGGGCAATCGTTCATCTTCTATCCAACAGCCGGGAGCACTCTTCACATCAGCACCTGTCTACGAGCAAGATTCTCAACGGCCAGCTGTCTTGACCAGAGCACAAGGAGTCACCTGTTTGCCAAAATTCCCCTCTGGTTTCGAGAGAATCTGAGGTAGCTGTCTGACATCTGGCTTCTGCCAGCACAGCCCTCAGGTGTTTCTGGCAGAATTAATGATCACATCAAGAGCTGTGCCCACTGCTTAAAATAATTTCATTTAGACAAGGAGCTGAGGGAAAACCCATTTGCAGCTTTCGTCTGAAGTAAAAACACAGAAAAGGCTGGAAAGACTGAGCAGACCAGACAGCATCTGTGGAGAAAGAGGCTTAATTAAGGCTTCAAATGAATGGTCACCAAGATATTACTGGCATTTTGCGTTTTTAATTCCGATTTCAAGCATTCTCCGTATCTCTTTTGCCCAAAACAGCTTGATTCCCACATCACTGTGTCACTCAACGCTCTGCTACCATGCATTCATTTCTGTGCAAGCTCATTCAATAGGGACAAGTCTTGTAGTGAAAATATTGGGTGTGTAGATGATAAATGGACAGAAATCCTAAGCAGCAGCTAATTGAATTCCCCATAGAATCTCTCAGCAGATAAAGCCATGTGTGAATGTGTAAAACATTCCCTATAAATGTGTGACAATGTACTGGACACTAAGTTTCAAACAAAACGCTTGTGATTAATAATAAAATGAGCCCAAACATTATGTGCACAAGAGTGATGATGGTTCTTAAATAATCCATAATATTTCTCTGTCACTTCCATAATATTCTGTTCAGAGCAAACATGATGCGTTTTAAATGAGATGATAACTCACTGGATCAGTATCGTTAATAGGAATCAATTTCTTTGGGAGAAGGGTCGCAAAAAATATCTTTTTTTTAAAAACATGTCCTATAATTGTTCTGCTGCAACAGAAAATTCTTCCTTGAATGCTCACTTTAATTACTTTTTAAAAAAAATCAAATTGACAGGGTGTCTGTGTGGAGTTCTATATCCCTATGGTAAGATGACATCAGCCTTAGGCAAAGACCCATTTTCAAACAGCAAATCCAACTCCTCCAACACCTGCACCCCCACCATCACCACCCCCTTACCATTCTTAATGCTGTTGACAGTTAAGTACTTTCCAGAAAATAATCAACAGAGATTGGAAAAAGAAAACAAATACGCAAGAGGTGATGACAGGTCTTCACAAAGACTAACTAACTGCACTGACAGTGTTATTAATGGACACATTATGAAGCATTTCCTCGTTTGATGTTCACTGCCTGGGTTGTTGAGATGGGTAATGGAAAGACCAGTGAAATGGGGTGTGCCTAGATCTCATTAAAGAACCCTGTAATTTCCATGTTCTGAAAGGTACACTACACCCAGCCAAGTAACAATGGCCTGGTGGGGAAATGGAGCTTTTAACACATTACACAGCGGTAACTTTTAACAGAATCACACAACAGTCGATTGAGTCGACCACAAACAGTGATGTCACAGAACATCATCCACACCTCTTAATGGGCCAATGCATAACTGTAAATTTAAAGATTTAATCGGCTTTTTATTCTGTAACTAAGGATTGTAAGTAGGTACCTTTGTACCCAAGACAATGCTCAGTGGTGACTTGTAGACTTTCACTGTACTGGAGTACGTGACAATAAAGCAAATTCAGTTCAATTCAAAATGGACATAGCTGACCCACAAATATTTACTTTCATTCATTCCCAAATCTGCTCATACTTGAGAACATCTTAGATTATCGGGTTGGAATGCATGGTTAATCTCCAATTTAACATGTTGAGTTTTGGTCTGTTAAATTTTGTACGTTTGATTTCTGTGACCATGTCCCCTCAAGGACCTGGAACCCCTGAACCTGTCAAATCTGGTTTCATGTGATTAAATCATTTTCAAAATGGCTTCAAAATAGCTGCCCTAGTTTGCTGCATTCATCTTAACCTCAACGGCAAATTAAATTGATCATGCACAGGCAGGCATGTAAACAGCACAATGACCCTGGAATCTCCTGTAAAATTTCAGTGCAACTATAGCAGATGATCAGACTTCTGCTCTTTTTTTTCCTGTAGGACCAAATTAACACTCCAATGATTGATCCCAATTTCACATTGAAACATCTGGGTCAGTTTCTTTGTGCCTCTCTGGGACCCTGCACTTCATCGGTCCTTCCCTTTTCATTGTCCATCATCCAACTGACCAGACAATCCAGGTTTCCTGCAGTTTCAGTAGCTTAGAAGCAAATGCTACCAGTGTGAGCCACTGAGCCACCGTGCTGTCCCGTGTGCTGGGCCATGATCAAGATCATCTGGTTGTGGTCTAAGTTGCAGAGGGCACGGAGGATGATGGAGGGAGGGATGTTGGGATATCACAAACATAGGTCAAGGAGGGTGGCCAAGGGAGACAATCTGCCTGGGAAAGACCAGTGAACCTGAACATCTGGCTGCAGGCATTATTCAAAGTCCAACTTATGCTTCTGGCTTGCTGGGAATGAATGGCTGTCTGGTTGAACTTTAAATATGGTGGCAAGGCTTTATACCCCTTAAGGTAACAGTGCAGGTTAAAGAACACAGACTACCCCTATTACATGATTCACCAAGCACCTCACTCATGTATGTTTAATGGCCCAAGTGTCACAAGAGAACTATGAAGAGAAGCCTACTTGCCCCTGAGCAGAAATGATGCTCACTCCCACTCCCATTGAATTTAAGCTGCATAACAGCAAACTCCATCTAGTAAACAGGAAGGTCTTTAAGCTAACTAGGGACCCATAATAATGGAAATAATTGGGACCATCATGACAGTCAAAAGAAGACACTATATTTGGCAGTGATCAGTTCCATATTTTGTTTGCAATTCTGAAAATGACTTGGCATTTCAGCAATCCATTCAAAGCAATGACTGATGAAATGATTCTGACAATGTCAGTTCCTTCAACACAAAATCTAATCTGTTCATGAATGCTTGATCTTTCTTTGATTAATTTTGACAGCAAATCATGAAATATCATGTAATTATGGAGTCTACCCAACAGCTAGACTTGGAGGCAGCAAACTCAACTCGTGTCTATACAAACTACATGTAGTGGCTTCTGAATATTGTTGAATAGAAATGGCCATATTAGACAATGACTTGCTGAGTATTTGTATTGCTTTTATGTATTAGTGACTTATCTATATAATGGGCCCCAAGTTCAGCCTCCAGCCTGTGCAGAGAAAAAGGCATGGCAGCGGGGGAAGGAGGTTCAATAATTTCACCTCAGTAATTCACCCTGACTAAACTACAGCAGTCAGAAAGACTTCCTCCCCATGATCACTAGCCAGAATGTTGATGAGACTTCTTTAAAATCTTTACTTCTGGGATGTGGGTGTCACTGGCTAGACTAACTCTTCTTGCCCGTCCCTAATTGCCCTGAGGGCAGTTAAGAGTCAACCACAATGCTGTGGGTCTGGAGTCACATGTAGGCCAGACCAGGTAAGGATGGCAGTTTCCATTCTTAAAAGGACATTAGTTGAACAGGATGGTTTTTCGCTCCAAGATAATCCACAATGGATTCAGTCATCATGAGACTCTTAATTCCAGAATTTCATTGAATTCAAATTCCACCAGCTGCCTTATCAGGATTGGAACCCAGGTTCTCAGAACATTACCTGTGTCTCTGGATTTACAGTCCAGTGGTAATATTACATGGTCATCCCCTCCCCCTAATTTAAGTATCCTGTTCAGAAGTGTTATGGTACACCTCTGAGGTAGAGTCAGAAGTCACACTACACCAGGTTATAGTCCAACATCTTATACTCCACAACCACCTGATGAACAGCAGCGCTCCGAAAACTAGTGCTTCCAAACAAACCTATTGGACTATAACCTGATGTTGTGTGATTTTTAACTTTGTGCACCCCAGTCCAACACCAACATCTCCAAATCATAATCCAACACAATCTTATTTCAAAAGAGAGTGCTGCTCCTTCGTCAGGTCAAATGGAGAGAAACTCAGAATCCTCAGAGGCAGGTAGGGCTTCTGGCACCTTCTGAAACAGTCCTGGCTGTGAAGCAGCTAACGTATGATCAAAATAGCTCGTCAGAACTCTTATTAGAAGTACGGCTACTTCTAAAAGGAGGTAAGGGAACGTGGTTAGAATTTGTGAAAGAAAGAATTAGGAAGAAGGGAAAATGTTGGGAGGGCCAACAAAGCCAAGTCCTTTTTGTTGGCTTTTGTTTTTAAAATATACATTTCACTGACTCGTTAACACTAAATAATCTGGAGGGCAAGGTTCCCAGATGCATCAGCAAATATATTCAGAGTTGCTGCATGTATAAGAGATCTATGTGGATAAACACGGGTGGCCTATTAACTCTGTACAACATTGTGGACTCAGTAAAGGTGACAATTACACTTGATAGGAAAGGGCCCTGTGTGAATGTGTGCAACCTTTATTATAAACAGTGTACTATCTTGTGAGAAATCAGTCAGTCAAAACCATGAATAACTACAACAAACAAGTACAGGAAGTGATTAATCCAAACCTAAGTCTCTGACTTCTATTCAGGCTGGATGACTATCAGCAAGGACCCTGCAAAATCCTCCCATTTCCTGCCAGTCTGGATTCCATCCTGGGCCACTCCTGCAATGTGTAAAGATTCTACTTTGTATTCAGAGGTATGTTGCCATTGGTATGAATGTTGGTATGGATATCTGCTCAGGTTCTGGTAGATTTATTCATACCCACTTTAACAACTACAATCTGCGTCAGCAATGCATTGAAGATAAAGGCAGAAAAGGCAGCAAAATCCTACTGCTATCCACACATTAAAAGACTGGTCTGTAGCATCTCAGTCTGTGGTGTCTGTACATACCCGGTTTCTGACGCTGCTTGTTTCTTGTCTGTCAGTAAGATTCATCAACTCCTTACGTATAGTAATACTCCTTTACTGATGTCTGCACATAGTAGGTTCTCAAATGCAGCTCTCTAGTGCACTCTTAAGAACTTATTCTAGACTGATCCAGTCTCTCTTTCAGATGTTAAAAGCCTGTTAGGGATGGGCAATAAATGCTGGCATAACCAACAATACCACATCCTGTGAACAAATCAAAAATAAAGCTGACTTTTTAATAATGGCTCCAATCTACTGTCAACTCAATCACTCAGCAGACTATTTGTCTCCTACTGTCCCCAGTGTACAATGATATAGTTAGGGTTCTTGTGTCAGTGTGGTACTATCCCCACCTCTGAGCCAGGAGGTCTGGATTCAAGTCCATTCTTCCCCAGGGGTGTGTTAGTAACATATCTGAACAGGTCAATTACAGCAATTTTTACTGAGCTGGAGAGTCAATAATACATCAAGATACGTGAATCTCATTTATACCAGAAAGGGTGCCATGCAGTTGGATGCATGCCACTAACATAGCCTGTACAGGACCCAGCACCCCACAAGTGAAGCTGCAAAGTGCTGATCAGAGGCACTCTGGGACTCATAGCAGAATGACGACTGAAATAGGCATGAAATGTGTTTTGCCTCCCATAGGTATACCGTGCTAGAATGGTAGCTCAATTGTATCACCAAATGGGAAAAGGTACGGCCTACCAAATTAGACTTGTGTTCGGACGATGAGTCATCTAGACTCGAAACGTTAGCTTGCTCTCTCCCCACGGATGCGGAGAGATCCGCTGTGATCTCCAACATTTCAGTACAGATTCCAGCATCTGCAGTAATTTGTTCCTGCACTTAGGAAGAACGTTCACAAGTGGAACCTCCCCCACCTGCCCTCAAAGAGGATATTAAGCTAATAAAACAATACTCTGACCAAAAACCGATATCCTACCACGATAAAACTTGCTACCTTCAATCCACGTTGGTCTTTGTGATTCTCAATATCACTTTCCCCTTCAAATACCAATGCACTCTCTTAAAATGGCACATATTTACTAGGTTTTTAAAAAGCGTTTGAAAACTTGCATTCAAGTGGACATTGAATTTAAAAAGAGAATATAGTGAGAGGTCTGCACATCCTAGGGGAATTATGGGTTGGAGGTGTATGTAGCTGTACCTAAATTAAACGGTCATGGGTACATTTAAGTAATAATAATAATATTCTAACAATTAGTTGGAAGCACTGAGCTCGAGTAATAGTTTTCTCATCGTTGGTATAATCTTATATCCAAATGAAGATTGTGCCTTTAGTGCAACACTCTCTCAGCACTGGGGCACATGCTGGCCTGGTGGTATTATTGCTGGACTGTTAATCCAGAAGCCCAGGTAATGTTCTGGGGACCTGGGTTCAAAGCCTGCCATGGTTGGTGGTGGAATTTGAAATCAATTTTAAAAATCTGGAGAATTAAGAATCTAATGACAACCATGAAACCATTGCTGAATGTCAGGAAAACCTCAGTTGGTTCACTACTGTCCTTTAGGGAAGGAAACTGCTATCCTTACCTGGTCTGGCCTACATGGGACTCTGAGACCCACTGCAACGTGATTGACTCTTAACTGTCCTCTGGGCAATAAATGCTGGCCGAACCAGCAACACCCTGATCCTGTGAATGAATATAAACTAAGTTGGAATGTCGGCTTGGACTATGTGCTTAATCTCTGGAGTTCGACTCAAACTCAAACTTCTGTCTTTGAGTGAAATCAGCATCTTAAGTGCTCAGTCAGTGATCACTGCTCGGTTTTTGGGTAGCTGCACTGGCCATTTTTTCCTCAGGAGCATTCATAGCTCATCACTACCTTGGTTACAGCAGTACCAACAAGTATCAACTTTGGATACTCAAGCTTGCATTGCACCTCAATGCCAATAGCATTGACTTGAAAGATCTCGAAGTCCTGAATGGATCAGTTGACAAAGCCAATTCTGGCAATTCAACTGAATCCTTGAGTGCAGACAGTCTAATCCTCAGTGTGTGTGGGTCAGCCTGAATGGCAACAGGAGAGCTTCAAACAACCAAAACCCCCTAGGTTCGAGGGGAAAGCCAAATAGGGTTTCCACCCGAGATTGCCATTCAGTGCCGCAATACGTTACACACAGTGAAGAGCTCAGCTATGCTACCTCTGCTATAGCCCATTTCCCTCTAAACCCTTCTTATTCATATACCCATCCAGATGCCTAAGAAGAAGGGCTGACTGTTCCAAAAACCCTCTACGCAGCTGTACAAAGGGAAAAGAGGAAATAAGATGGAAGAAGAATATGCGACTTGAGGCCGAAACAGGAATGGCCATTCCCATCCGGTCAGACAGGCTTCAAGGCTGGATCATATTAGAGCGTGAGGAGCCCCAAGACATCCTCCAAGTGCTAAACTATTGTTCCAGACCGTGTCCTGTTCTGAACCAAAGATGCAAGGCGACAGTACGATTTTCTTTAAGCAGTATGTTAAATATCCCGAATACAGCAGTCAGCAATTGGGAATAAGCAAATAAACACATTGTTTCTCTGGCCAGAAAATAAATGGGGTAGAGGACGCAGTGACAGCAATACCTAATCCCACTCACCTGACTGTGTCTAGCCCCAGATATGACCAGAAAATCCCCTTTAGGGAAAGGAAATTTCATTCACTCTCCTTCACTTCTCACTCAATCAATTTCCCTTACAGGATATTCATCTCAATCTGCTCAAAATTTAATGGAACAATCTATTTCTAATACAATTCGAGGATTATTAAATTCTTGACAGGAACCTAGAGGGCAAATATGATTAGTCCAATTCAACCTGGGATTTCATTAGAGCTGAAACATTACAATTAGGGATCACAGGCCGGCTGCAGCTCACCACAAAGTCATTCATCATTTGTCCTCACAAAGTGGGAGCGTTGAGGCCAATGGCCCCTTTCAACAATTTACTTGTCTGTATAAAATCAATTGAAGCAGGCTGCAGCTTTTCCCTTCCCCTTTCATGACATTCAGCCATGCAGGAGATGCACCACCTGCCCCTTTTAGCTGCTCCCTCTCTGCTGATGCCAAACACTCCTTCCAAGCAAAACAGTAACTTACTTGTACTTATTTCAGGTCAGCATACTGTGTTCTCTGCTTATTGCATGGTCTCCTCTATACTAGAGAGACCACACATAGAATAGTGATACGTTTGCAGATCACCTCCACTCAGTCTGCAAGCAATACTCAGGAGGTTCTGGATGCTCGGCAGTTTAATCCTCCGCACTGTTCCCAGTCTGACCTCTCTATCCTGGGCCTACTTGACTATATCAGTGCAAATCATCGAAAGCTCAGCAACAGCATCTAATTTATCTTTACAGCCCTCAGGTTTGAACACTGAATTTAACAATTTTAGGATAATTACAAGCCACATTTACCCAGACGGCAAATTTTGGTGAGAATTTTGCTATTCCTATTTACACTTGCCGTGGCAAAATTATTTATATAATTTTTAGCCATGCCCTCTTGCCTTGCATCATCATCATCATCATCATCATCCTGCCATTTAATTTCTCCTTTTTTCCTTCCACCTTATCATACATCACCCCTTTCGGTCTTCCTCCGTGCTCTTTACTCTGCCTCTATACTTGCTTTAAGATTTTTCATGGCTCTGTCTTTTTACAATCTGAGGGAAACCCATCACCTCAAACATCAACTTGCTCCTGTCTCCACTGACAGCATTTTCCGGCATTTCCCTTTTGTTTGTTTTAATGGATCCAAAAGAAATCTACGAAAGCATCTCTGACAAAGAAAGTATGCTCAAAATCATCCAAAAATATGCAGGTTAGGTGAATTGGCCATGCTAAATTGCCCGTAGTGTTACGTGAAGGGGTGAATACAGGGGAATGGGTCTGGGTGGGTTGCTCTTCAAGAGGGTCGGTGTGGACTTGTTGAGCTGAAGAGCCTGTTTCCACACTAAGTAATCTAATCTAAACTTGCGATCTAAATCTTTTTCAGTATTCACTCACTTGTCAAAGCTCCCTGATGGCTCAGTTCAGAACTGAACTGTTCTCAGTGGTAGATATGAAGATTCCAGATTCAGTCTCAAGACTGTGTTGAGCCAAGTGACCTCAACAAGGACTCAAGATTCCTGAAGAAGGGCTTATGCCCGAAACGTCGATTCTCCTGCTCCTCGGATGCTGCCTGGCCTGCTCAGTTTTTCCAGCACCACATTTTTCAACTCTGGTCTCCAGTATCTGTAGTCCTCACTTTCTCCTGGTTTCAGGCTCTCCAGGTCAGGTATTATGATCCCAGCTGATTGCAATACAGAAGGCCCCCCCCCCCCCCCATAGGGGATACGTTCAAAGACATACTGCAGTAGCCCCAAAACTGCGGATCATCGTAAACCCATTCATTTAAATGGGAAACGTATCTTTCTAGCAGCTCACTGGTCCCTGGTTCTGGAATGTTCCCTGTAATACTTTTGGACTGTGGTAAACTGCAGGTAACGGAAACCATGGTAACAGGACCCACAGATACGGCAATCACCCTGCACTGGACAAGTCAGATTCCAAAGTGAATCCAGGCTTGATTAACTGCAAGTTTTATTTCTGCAATTTTGTTACCATAGTGGTCAGTCACTGATGTATTCACACAAAGCTATCATTGTACCTTTAACAAAAGAATGCAAGTTCAAAGAACACAAGTTCATTACACAAAGAAAACAAATCTGTCCATCAGACAATTTGGAAAGCTCTCATAAACAGCATGAAGCAAGTTTCAACTGTTTCCCCCAGCATTATCACTTACAGGCACTCAACCCCAGTGATATATCATTTCTACCTTCACTTTAACACTTCTTACTCAAATGGTGAGGATGCAAGCATTATGCTTTGATGACATTCTGAACTTCCACCAGATGTGATTCATCCTGTCTCTCCCAGAGACACAGAGCAATTAAGTAGCAAGTTTTATTCTATCTTCACTAAAGAAAAAAAAACAAAAAAAAGGTCCCAGAAATGCTAGGGTGGCAAGGTTCTTTTGGGAAAGAGGAACTGAAGGAAATTAGTATTCACAAAAAAGTAGTGCTGGAAAAATTAATGGAACTAAAAGCTGACAAATTCCCTACAGTCTGATAATTTACATCAGAGTATAAAGGAAGTGACATGGAATTAGTGGATGCATTAATTGTCATCTTCTAAAATTATGTAGATACTGGGACAGTCCTGTCAGATTGATGTGTGGCAAATATAATCCCTCTAGTTAAAAATAATGGAGGGAGCAGGAAATCCGAGAATTACAAACTGGTTAGGCTGATAGTTGTAGGAGGGCAAAGTTAAAAATTGCACAACACCAGGTCATAGTTCAACAGGTTTATTTGGAAGCACTAGCTTTTGGAGCGCTGCTCCTTCATCAGGTGGTTGTGGAGCATAATACCACAGAATTTATAGCAAAAGATTACTGGCTGGGTCTGTGCCCCTGCAGCGTCAGAGGCTGAGACTAGACATTATAGAGGTTTATAAAATCATTAAGGGCATGGATTGTATAAACAGACAAAGTCTCTTCTCTGGAGTGGGGGAGTCTAGAATGAGAGGGCATAGGTTTAGGGTGAAAGGGGAAAAATATAAAAGAGACCTAAGAGGCAACTTTTTTCATGCACAGAGTGGTATGTGTATGGAATGAGCTACCAGAGGAAGTGGAGGCTGGTACAATTAAAACATTTAAAAGGCACCTGGATGGGTATATGAACAGGAAGGGTTTGGAGGGATATGGGCCGGATGCTGGCAGGTGGGACTAAATTGGGTTGGGATATCTGCACGAGTTGGACCAAAGGGTCTGTTCCCATGCTGTATATCTCTCGGACTCCATGAATTCCTGCAGTGTGAAAACTGGCCCTTTGCATTGCCAAATACCAGACTAATGCTATTTACAAGTTCTCTGATGACACCACAATAGCTGGTCAAATCTCATATGGCGATGAAACAGACTACAAATGGGAGGTGGAAGACCTGGAAAAATGGTGCACTGAGAACAACCTAGCTCTCAATGCTGGCAAAACCAAGGAACTCATTTTTGACTTTTGGTGGAATGTTACTTATGCCCCCCTACACATTAACAACACAGAGATGGAATGAGTGGAAAGTGTCAAGCTCCTGGGAGTGGTCATCCACAACAAGCTTTCTTGGACTCATGTGGACGCACTGGTTACAAAGGCCCAACAACGTCTCTTCTTCAACAGCTGAGGAAATTTGGCATGACGGCGAATGCTCTTGCCAACTTTTATAGGGGGCACCATCGAGAGCATTCTGTCTGGATATATCACTACCTGGTATGGCAATTGTACCATTCAAGTGCAGAGACAGTTACAGAGAGTGGTGAACTCGGCCCGGACAATCACAAAGGCCAACCTCCCATCTACAGAATCCATCCACCAGGCCCACTGTCAAGGAAAGGCCACCAGCCTTCTCAAAGATCCATCCCACCCTGGCAATGTTTTTCTACAACCTCTGCCATCGGGGTGAAGGTACACAAGCCTGGACACATGTACCAGCCGGTTTCGAGACAGCTTCTACCTTACTGTTGTTAGAATAATGAATGGACTCACAAACTCTTAACATTGACCTGTCTCTGTGTTTTGCTTTTTGCCACTGTTTACCTATTATTTACGCTACTTAATTCTGTGAGCTGCCTGTATTGCTTGCAAGACAGAGCTTTTCACTTTGCCTCGGTACACGTGACAATAAATCCAATAAATAAATGACAGTCTGAGGTTGCCATTTCAGACGAGGATGAGAAGAAATGTGTTCAAAGGATGTGAACTTGTGGAATTCTCAATATATTTATCCAGTGAATAAATTTTAAAAAGTAGATAAATTTCCAAAGATCAAGGAAAGAGAATGAGAGTAAGGCATTGAGATAGAGGATCAGCTGTGGTTGTGCTGGAATGGCACAGTAGGCTTGATGGATGAAATGGCCTTTCCCTACTCAGATTCATCTGTTGTCAAAATGATTTGGACTTTCATTTTTATAAAGGTTATCTTAAGAGAATCAAAACCAAACAACCTTTAACCTCCAGGTTCCTAAAACAATAATATATTACATTCCTTCATCCCACAGGCAACACGGGGGAATAAAATTAGCAGGGATTTTGAAGATATTCTGGTGATCTCACATTTGATGGACAGAAGAAATCTAACAAGTAGGCTTGACTGGGAGAACAGCCTGGGGAGAGCGGCTAAGTTCATATACAACAAGTGTGGGCACTGAGGAAAAGTACCTGCTGATATGGAAATATAGCTTGAGAGAATAAGGGAGAAAAAAATCCAAGTCCAAAGTTAGTCTTAAATCTGAAAACGAATCACAATGCAACTGGAGAAACAACATCTAATTTTTGACAAGGCAATTTACAACTTTCTGGACTTAATATTGAGTTCAACACTTTCAGGTTGTGAACTCATTCCCATTCCTTCCCTTTCCCTTAGCTTTACTTGATGCATTCTTGGTTACCAAGTCCTCTCTCCCCTTTCCTCTCCCCCCCACCCCACCCCAGTGGGACTGATTTTTCCACATTCCGATCACTTAATCTGCACCATCAGCACCATTTCTCCCCCAGCACTCCAACCCCACACTATCACATAAATGCTGGCCCCTCCACATTTCACGTCTGCTCTGAAGTAAAGTCATCTAGACTGGAAATGTTAGCTTGGTCTCACTCCACCGACGCTGCCTAGCCCGGTGTCACTTCCAACATTTTACGTTTTCACTACAGACTCCAGCAGCTGCAGTAATTTTCTCCTGCAGTTTTGAAATTGTCTTGAGGTAAAGGTCATTGTTAGAAGAAAGTGAGGACTGCAGATGCTGGAGATCAGAGCTGAAAATGTGTTGCTGGAAAAGCGCAGCAGGTCAGGCAGCATCCAAGGAACAGGAGAATCGACGTTTCGGGCATAAGCCCTTCCTGAAGAAGGGCTTATGCCCAAAACGTCGATTCTCCTGTTAGTCCTGAAGAAGGGCTTATGCCCGAAACATCGATTCTCCTGTTCCTTGGATGCTGCCTGACCTGCTGCACTTTTCCAGCAACACATTTTCAGCAAAGGTCATTGTTACTTTGTTTCATGGAAGAGGCCGTACATGGCTGCACCTTGCACACACATTCTGTTCCATATTCCCTGCAAGTGGAGCAGGGGACGACTTGAAACATTTGACTCTCCCCATCACTTGGCCAACCAGGCAATAACCTGATAACTGCTCCACACCTCTGTCAGCAATCGAGCTCTCCATTTGTGGGAATGACCAAAAAAAAAAAAACAGAAAAGGAAAGAATGGTCAAATATTTGATGATTGTTTTCAGACAATATGTCTCTCTAACACGGCACTCATGTCTCCTTGGCCTGACAGTTACTAATTGCAGTGATGGCAATCGATACAGAATCCATTCTTTCATATCAGAGACACTCGTCCATGTCAGTCAGGACATTGCAATTGCTTCCCGCAATGTCTCTCACTGCCATCTCTTATTGAGGCAGATGTTCTTTTTTAACATCTATCCTTCACAATCAATGCCTGGTGTCTCTGCGCCGATTTTCACTCTGATTTCCCCAGGTGAAGAAATGCGATGAGCGTTCCCCCGAGACTATCTTTAGCTTTCAACCAGCGAAATGCTCAGATTGCAATGTCCTGCAAAATTTCCAGATCCTCTCCACTCCAACGCACAATATCATCTAAAAGAAAGATTTGTCTGCCATGGCATGTCAGAGAAACACAGGTGTGTAGATTCATTACTAGCAAAAGCTTTAACATTGCAGAGAGAGAGACTGGTTAATTAGGTTCTTACAAATGAAATAAGTTGCTATAAGCAGAGATTTGTCTTTTCCATCCATGGGCAAATATTAAATTAGACATCAATGGCTGCCAAGACACATGAATCTAGAAAGTCATTGATGCCAGGATACAATGACTACCTTTGTGTCCAATGGCAAGCAGCACACAAGGGCACATGATCTGCATTAGAGTCATGTTCTTCACCATTTTGTTAAATTGTTTCTGCTTTATTTAAAATTTGTTCATGGGATATGGGTATCCCTGGCTGGCCATCATTCAGTGCCCATCCATACTGCCCTTAAACAGAGCCAGAAAGTAAACCTAAGTTGCCAATCTCATCTCATTCTTCAGCTGTTGTCCAGAGAACGCTGGCTATACCTTTTTTAAAATTTGGTCATGGGGCATCAGTGGCTGGGTAAGCACTTAATGTCCATCCCTTCGTGCCTTTGAATGGAGTGGCTTGCTAGACCACTTCAGGGGGCAGTTAAGAATAAACATCTGTCGTGGGTCTGGTGTCACATGTAAACCAGACCAGGTAGCGATAGCATATTTCTGGGCGGCACGGTGGCACAGTGGTTAGCACTGCTGCCTCGCAGCGCCAGAGACCCGGGTTCAATTCCCGACTCAGGCGACTGACTGTGTGGAGTTTGCATGTTCTCCCCGTGTCTGCGTGGGTTTCCTCCGGGTGCTCCGGTTTCCTCCCACAGTCCAAAGATGTGCAGGTTAGGTGAATTGGCCATGCTAAATTGCCCGTAGTGTTAGGTAAGGGGTAAATGTAGGGGTATGGGTGGGTTGCGCTTCGGCGGGTCGGTGTGGACTTGTTGGGCCAAAGGGCCTGTTTCCACACTGTAATCTAATCTAATCTAAATTTCTTTCAAAAGGGACACTGGTGAGCCAGAAGGATATTTATGACAATTGATAGTGGTTACAAATTCAAATTTCGCCATGGTGGGATTGGAATTGATTTCCACAGTACATTTGTGATATTACTACCATACCACAGCCTTGCCATGGATCGGAAACCAATGCCTACATCAAACATATTACATCAATTAAGAGGCGCATTTCAGGACTTCTTCCAAAAATTGGACTGGGTCCAAATGCTGGCAACATAGTATCCACTCCATTCAGGATGACCAACTCCAAAAACAGGCCATATCTGTGTCATGTGGTCACCTTGGTCAGTCTGAGTAAGTGTTTCAGGCCAGAAGAAAGGAAGGCTATTTACTAATATCAATCCTTCCATACTCCAACTGGGCTCAAGGTCTAAATGGAGACCAAGTCAATCTTGACAGTGTGTCAGTCAACAAACTCAGGAATCATTTTGATCGCCAAAATCTGCCAATGATTTTGCTCTCACTTCTCTCATCATTGATAAATTGGTAAGAAAACATACTTGCTGGTGCAGAAGCTATCAACTACAGTAGCGCCTCGACATACGAATGACCCCGTTCACAAACAAATCGGTTTACGAACAGGATTGTACGTAAACTTTTGCTTCAACGTACGTATGAAATTCAAGGTACGAACAAAAGTACGAACGCAAGAAGCCCGTCGTTTCATTGTCATTGTTCTGCTTTGCTATGCGCGCTTTGAATATCCGAACAACCGGAAAATTGATTCAGTTCGCGAATGTTTCGGTTTGCGAAACGGGTCCCGGAACGGATTAAGTTCGTAAGTCGCGACACTACTGTATAGTTTGAGAGAGGTGGTGAGCAGTTTTTAAGCATGCTTACTTTGAAGTCTATGTTTATACTATGTCTATACTTTCTCATATGGAGAAAGAAAGCTTCACCTGAATTTATGACTGTGTGTGAATGAGTTCTCTCGGAATAACGATGAAAGATAGGGCGGTGATTTGTTTCATTTTTAAATTTTAAGTTGAAGCCTAATCTTGCATAGTGGGAAGTGGTACCTATCCCCAGTGTAGAAGCTCGGAACTCAACCTCTGCTATCTATCCGGAGGAATGGCATTTAATCTTGCGATCATCTCTACTGAACACCTACCATTTATGCATCAATTTCACAAGGAAGGGAGCAGAAACATATTCCAAAAGATCCCAGCTGTTGCTGCTCGCTGAGTAACTGACCTGAACAAAGATCTACTTACTTCCACGCAGTGCAAGAAATTCCAGAACAAGGTAGGTTACTTAATCATCATCAAACACACCCCTTCTTTAGGCCGAATACAATCCAGGCCAATATAATCACCTATCAATCCATCGATTCTCCTCAGAGGAATCTGCATACGGACATGTCCAATCCCAAAGGCCAGCAAATAAAGCCCTTAAAATATGTTCCCTTTCTCATCTCATTCTTTAATCATTGTCCAGACAGCCTTGGATATATGCAATGCCAGCTTTTGATCAACAGAGTGTTTTGGGGTCATAGAATGGAAAGTGAAACCAGAAACAAACCAGTCATGATTTTATCGCAATAGGCTTGATAGACTGAATGGCCCACTTTTGCTCCCAGTATTTGTGTTTACCTGCTAGAATAAAAAAATTCTAATAATAACTAATAATCATCTAGAATTTTTAAAAAAGCAGCACAGTGCTGTATATTCCTACATGCATAAATATGCTTCTTTTCTCTATGACGACATTGGTCTTTCTCAAAGTAGTCTGAAATATCACCTCCTTTGACCACATTTTGAAGTCAACAGTGTTCAAGTTAGAAACTGGTGGCATCCACTGCAAGAGAACTGTTGGCCGGTAAATAGGGAGGACTCCAATACTTTGTTGATTCCTCCAAGGTCTTGGGGTACCTGCTCATGCATTTCTAGACCAAGCAGAGTAGTGTGCTGGCCTCAATCTAATATATCATCGGAAGGACAATTAAGCAAGTTTGGCTGTTCATCCAGAAACAACATTACTTGCACCATGTATTTGGGTGGCTTTGTATGTGGAATGTGTGTAGATAATGGTCTTGGAAACAAAGCCTTCCTTGTAAAATGTCTCTTGTTTATTTTGGTCTCGATTCACCCGGGAGGTCATTACAGTCAGGTCAAAGCAAACATTTGTCCTGGAATGATATGATGAGATTGAACAGAAACCCGGCACACCTGTTCTTCCTCAATCACTTGAGCAAAGACAGAAAGACTCACACAGTCACACCAAACTCATATGGCAGGATCTGAAGCACTTTTTTAAGCTCAGAATCAATAGCTATAGATTGGAGCTTTCGTTATTCATCAGGCTGTGGACAAAGGAGACAGCTCTCCAGAGTGCAGAGTGTAAGCTGAGCCAACAACTCTTATTAAAAGTACATTCGCTCAGAAGCATTACTCCAGATCAATAATAATTATCAAAGCCGAAGAGCATCAGACAAAAGAGGAAAACAAAATCTCAATTTCAGTCCTTTCCCAGAACTAAACATTGTCCTGTTTGATTTCAAGCCATCAGCTCTGCCATTCCAAATGGAAGAGTTTTAATGATCATTCTTCAATATTTCGTTACACCTTTCTGCCTTGCACTTCCTGGTCCACCCACCATCTTAAAGTTTTATCCCTTACCTCCTTAGCTCCAATGTTCAGGCCGAATAAGACAACTAGCTCATTGGGGGAGGGCTTTGCACTAATACTGGATACTTTCTTGATGGATTCAAGCTCCCATTCACCTTTTGCTTTCTACCTTCCTCGAAATTGCCGAGTTTGTAGGAAAGGGATTGTTCCCCATTGGAAAAGCCCAGTATTTCACTTCTGCCATTCCAATTGGTGCAGGCTGGTTCCTGCTAACACAGGGATTTTGCAGAAATGTGGTGCCCATCACAACTTTCAGAATGCCTGCAATTATTCAACTCTAACAAAGTACCTTTAAGAAAGTTATAAGCAAGAAGAACTACCTGACAGCACTAAGTGTTTTGAACAAGATACAATGTAATCTTTTGGTCCAGTAGCTAGTATAGCTGGTTGCCTGGAGAGAAAAATAAATTTGAATTAGGCCAATCAGTTTACATTATACCGTAAGAAAATGCCAAACTCCACAATCAAGTTTGAATTGAGTACATTGACAACATTAAAAGCCAATGGCACAATCCAATGCTTGTGAACGTTGGGCGAGAACTGCCAAGCCACCAGCATGTAGAGACTGGCTTGAAAAATACCTCTCTTAAAAAGGTACCTTTATCGATCAGTGACCTGCGAAACTGAAATCCCTAAGAAGGAGAAAACTTAGAGGAAGACACAAAAGGAAGGCGCGACAGCTGCCGGGTTTTGGAATTTGAATTTTTGGCAAATCTTACTCCAGTGGGGAGGGAGGGGGGGTGTGGTTTTGGTTAATTGAACTATATTGTAGAAGGGGAAGGTAAAAGATAGGTTAGAGAAAAAAAGTTGTAGATAGTTGTTAATTATTCTCTGTTAGGCTATAAGAAACAAAGTTTGGGAGAAGATTTGTAGCTCGGGTGCTCGTTGTTGTGGTTCTGTTCGCTGAGCTGGGAATTTGTGTTGCAGACATTTCATCCCCTGTCTAGGTGACATCCTGAGTGCTTGGGAGCCTCCTGTGAAGCGCTTCTGTGATGTTTCCTCCAGCATTTATAGTGGTTTGTACCTGCGGCTTCCGGTTGTCAGTTCCAGCTGTCCGCTGCAGTGGCCAGTATATTGGGTCCAGGTCGATGTGCTTATTGATTGAATCTGTGGATGCCTCTAGGAATTCCCTGGCTGTTCTCTGTTTGGCTTGTCCTATAATGGTAGTGTTGTCGCCGTCGAACTCATGTTGCTTGTCATCTGAGTGTGTGGCTACTAAGGATAGCCGGTCATGTCGTTTCGTGGCTAGTTGGTGTTCATGGATGCGGACCATTAGCTGTCTTCCTGTTTGTCCTATGTAGTGTTTTGTGCAGTCCTTGCATGGGATTTTGTACACTACATTGGTCTTGCTCATGCTGGGTAATGTAGTGTACAAAATCCCATGCAAGGACTGCACAAAACACTACATAGGACAAACAGGAAGACAGCTAACGGTCCGCATCCATGACCACTAGTGGGGAATGCATCCCATAACAGGTAAAAGGGGAGCAGTCGGATAGCAAGGATTGGGCAGCAGGACATCTGGAGGGTGGACGTGGAGGGTAGATGTGGAGGGGGCAGAAAGCTCTCTCACAGCTGTCTAACATCACTGGTGCCATCTGCACACCAGCAGCTCTCTTTGTGGCCATCTTAGCTTTATCAAATTTGACTCTATTTGCACATAGAAAGCTCCTACAAACAGCAACCTAAGCATCAACAAATTCAGTCTGTTTTCATGACGTTGGATGCAGAATTAATGTTGGAAGTCACATGACAACAGGTTATATAGTTCAACAAGTTTATTTGAAATCAGAGTCAAGAGTGTGGTGCTGGAAAAGTGCAGGTCAGGCAGCATCCAAGGAGCAGGAAAAAAAGATTTACATTTTGGGCAAAAGCCCTTCATCAGGAATGAGGAAAGCTCATTCCTTAAGAAGGGCTTCTGCCCAAAATGTCGATTTTCCTGCTCCTTGGATGCTGCCTGACCTGCTATACTTTTCCAGCACCACACTCTTGACTCTAAATCTCCAGCATCTGCAGTACTCACTTTCACCTTACTTGAAATCACACAAGCTTTCAGTGGTGTACACTTGAAGGAGCAGTGCTCTGAAAGCTTCTATAATTTCAAATAAACCCGTTTGACTATAACCTGGTATCGTGTGACTTTAACTTTGTCCATCCCCAGTCTAACACTGGTACCTCCACATCATGGCAGAATTAATGATGGCCTAGCCAAAACATTGGGTAGATCTCCCCACCTTTTGTTCAAATAATGTTTTTATCACCGTATATTACATTTCCTACATGACATTAACTACACTTCAAAAGTGATGTAAAGGATTGTAAATCTGGTGATTGTGATTAGTAAATAAATGCAAATCCTCTTTTTTCCCATTTGAGAGGACGTAAGTGGCTTGGTTTCATATCCATTTGGAAAGGTAGAACTTCCAAACATTCAAAAAAGTCTCAGTAATAAACTAAATTCTAATGAATCCTTGAGTTTATTTAAGGCAGAGCTTGATATAGATTCTTGTTCAGTAGGGGAGTAGAGGGTTGTGAGGAAAGTATAGGAAAGGTGGACATGAGAAATGTCAAATCAGCCGTGATCCCACTGAATGGCAGAGCAGGACCGAGGGGCCAAACTTCCTCTGCTCTTGTGGCCTTCCTTGTCAAGTTTCTGGAGTGGTACATGGACCCACCACTCTGAGACAGAGGTGACAGTGTTATTCACTGAGCCATGTGACATCTTTAACCGGTCTCTGTCCTTCACAGATTTTGGAAAGCCTGTTTTATGCCTTTATCACCTGTTTTGAGAGAGCATCCTCTCATTAGATACCAAAGGAAGTGACTGACACTGGGCACTAGCAGTGCTAAAAAGTGCATGTATTAAAAGGTGAGCATTGAGCCTCTCGTTTAATAGCGGAACACAATGTATTAGAACCCCCCTCGGAACGTCAGAGACCAGCAGTAGAGTTCAAAGCAATATTTTACAGATCTGGATAAAATGCTGACCAACTATCAATTATCAGCAATGCTCCTGTGTGGTTTAACTAAAAAGAATGCACTCAAGCAGTTTAAAACTATTTAAAAAGGAATCAATACTAAAGGATACAGTTTCTCTCTCAATGCTCACGAAGCACTTGCCAGTCAGTGGTTACTGACTGTGCAGAGTAATTACTCATTACTGACACCGATTGTGTGCTATCCACACTTCAGAGCTTCGGAGTCTTTGCTGCAAATCTGTATAAATACTGCACACTATCCGTTCTCCCCGGAGAGTGCTTTGCATCCTATCCTCTTTATTAATCCATATTTCCTATCACTCAATGGCAAAGCTCTCACTTCCTTGTTCTGAAATTCATTCCTGGGATGAGGATGTCACGGGTAAGGGCAGTACATATTGCCAGTGTCTAGTTATCTTTGAGAAGGGTGGGTTGAAATGCCTTCTTAAACTCTACAGTCCATCAAAATAATGGGGCATCAGCAACCCTGGTATGGCCAGAATGTGTCATCCAGCCCCAATTGAAGTGAGTGGCTTAAACATATCAGAGGACAATTAAGAATCAACCATGTTGTAGATCCGGAGTCACATGTAGGCCAGACAAGATAAGGATGGCAGATAAACTTCCTTAAAAAGGATATTAGTGAACCAGGTGGCTTTTTATAACAATTAATGTTAGTTTCAGCGAAGGCAACCATGAAACTTTTTTTTTGAAGATTAGATTCCCTGTGCTCAATTCAAGATAAATTCAGTTATTTAATGTAAGTACCTTGTGGTGTTGGAACTCCTCTTTGCAAGACATTAGCCTTGGTCATGAATTACAAGTCCTTTGACATTACAGCTAGAGTACCATCTGGATAGAAGAGCTCCAACAGTAGCGCTAGGTAGGGTAATTCCGACCACACTGAAAGAATAACATGTTGTGTTAAGTAGAGTTATTGGCAGGGAAACTAGGTAGTGATGCAGATTCCAAGTATCTGCTCCTTCTAGATTCTGATTTCCTCCCCATCTGTTGCGAGATCCACCTCTGACTTCCGTCACCCTGACTCCTTACCTATTACCTGCCTTGCTCTGCCTATCAAGATTAGGATGGTACCGGAAAAGCACAGCAGGTCAGACAGCATCCGAGGAGCAAGAAAATCGACGTTTCAGGCAGGAGCCCTTCATCAGGAACGTCAATTCTCCTGCTCCTCGGATGCTGCCTGACCTGCTGTGCTTTTCCTGCACCACTCTAACCTTGACTCTAATCTCCAGCATCTGCAGTCCTCACCTTGGCCTGGTTGATTTTAACCTTGCTCTGGATATCATCCATATCAACTCTTCCATTGACTAAAAAAAGTTTGTGCATCACATTGCTTCTTTGTGAATAAGTAAATGCAACAGCATACCTCGTCACTTACCCTGGATCCGCATGTGCTTTATGTTTCTACAATTACACTGAAATGCATAGCATTGATTACATTAGCAGGCCATTTGGCCCAATGATCTTACAGTAAAGGTAGGAATTGAAAGCTATTCTCAGACAAACTATAGATGGAGGATGCAAAAAATTTCTGGCTGTAACAGGCTGCTCCTTTTTTTGAGGTATTTTAGGTGTTGGAAGTGATTTCCTTGAATTTCAGGAGCAGCAATTACTGTTTTATATGCCATTTGGAACGTTGGAGAGGAACAGACAAAGGCAGCACAGGGTCTGTGCAGGGGAGAGCGAGAGAGGAGAGCACCACACTGCTCCGTGACACAGCAGTAAACTTGCGCAGTTACTACCTTTGCTGTTTGAATTCATGTATCGCTGGACATCAGAATGCATCTGGGAAAATTAACAAAGTGAAATTCATAACTGATCTTGGAGGAACCTGTTTGGGAGTGGTCACAGCACAGAGACAGATAAGTTGAACAGCTTTAAGTGTGGCCTTAGGTCCTTGCTGCAAGTCTCCAGTAGTGAATAGAGCGGGTTCTTTCTTGATTAGATGTTTTATCGAGATATTTCTTGATTAAACTTAAAAATATAAGCCATAAGTATTAAGTTAGCCTGCAGCAGTGTTTTGGAGAGGAATAAGATGCTATAAGGTGCTATTTTCTGGGTCCGTAGATTGGAAGAAGTAAAAATGGCCCTTAGTAGAGTGATATGCTCTTCTTACCAGACGTGGGTGTTTAGGGAGAGTTTACGCGTTACTCAAAATTCTATTAGCAGTAAATGCTGTTGGTTGCAAAACCTATCAGATTGAATGGATCAGTTGGAGTAACAGTTAGAGGCAATGAGGAATTTATAAGAGCAAGGGGGTGTGATGGATGGCAGTTATACGAAGGGAGAAAAGTTGCAGATACAGTCACACAGACAGGTTAACTCAAGGAAATGTAAAAGAGGTAGGCAGGTAGTGCAGGATTCTTCTGTGGCTATCCCCATTTCAAACAAGGCTGCTGTTTTGGAAAATGTAGCGGGGTGATGGATTCTCGGGGGAATGTAGCACAAACAGCCAAGTTTCAGGTATCGAGACTGGCTCTAATGCAGGGGTACATTGGGTTCCAAGAAATCGATTGTGTTAGGGGACTCTCCAGTCATAGACAGGGGCAGATGTTTTTGTGGCCAGCAGCAAAAAAATTAGAATGGTGTGTTGCCTCCCTGGTGCCAGCAAAAGGTCATATTGGAACCAACGGCATAGGAATGGAAAAGGATGAGATTCTGAAGGAAGAATATGGAGAGAGTTAAGCAGGAATTTAAAAAGGGAGGTCCTCGGGACTAGTAATATCTCTATTACTCCCAGTGCTACAAGCTAGTGACAGTAGGAATAGGAGGATAGAGCAGATGAATGCATTGCTGAGGAGCTGGTGTATGATTAGATTAGATTCCCTCCAGTGCAGAAACAGGCCCTTCAGCCCAACCAGTCCACACCGACTCTCCGATGAGTAACCCACCCAGACCTATTTCCCAGACTAATGCACCTAGCACTATGGACAATTTAGCATGGCAAATTCGCCTAACCTGCACATCTTTGGACTGTGGGAGGAAACCGGAGGACCCAGAGGAAATCCATGCAGACACAGTCACCAGAGGCTGGAATCGGTGCTGTGAGGCAGAAATGCTAACCACTGAGCCACTGTGCCTCTTGGATCATTGGAATCTCTTCTGGGGTAGAAGTGATCTATATAAGAATGATGGATTGCACCCGAATTGAAAGGGGACTAATATAGTGGCAGGGAGATTTGCTGGAGCTGCTCAGGGGATTTAAACTATTAAGGTGGAAGGGTGGGACCAGGGAGATAGTGAGGAAAGAGGTCAATCTGAGACTAGTACAGTTGATAAAAGGAGAGAGTCAAACAGTCAGGGCAGGCAGAAACGAAGCAGAGAATAAGGTAGGACTGATATATTAAACTGCATTTATTTCAATGCAAGAGGCCTAACAGGGAAGGCAGAGTCTGAGGAGCAGGAAAACTGACGTTTTGGGCAAAAGCCCTTCATCAGGAATAGAGGCAGGATGCCTGCAGAGTGGAGAGATAAATGAGAGGCGGGTGGAGTTGTCAAGAAAGTAGCATAGAGTACAATAGGTGAATGGGGGTGGGGATGGAGGTGATAGGTCAGAGAGGAGGGTGGGGGAAGGTAGCAAAGAGTACAATGGGTGAATGGGGGTCGGGACCATTCCCTCCGTGACTACCTGGTCATGTCCACACCCCCCCCAACAATCCACCCTCCCTTCCTGGCACCCTCCCCTGCCACCGCAGGAATTGCAAAACATGCGCCCAGACCTCCTCCCTCACCTCCATCCAAGGCCCCAAAGGAGCCTTCCACATCCAAAGTTTCACCTGCACATCCACCAAAATCATTTATTATATCGACTGCTCCCGATGCAGTCTCCTCTATATTGGGGAGACTGGACACCTCTTAGCAGAGCGCTTTAGGAAACCTCTCTGGGACACCCGCACCAATCAACCACACCGCCCCGTGGCCCAACATTTCGACTCCCCCTCCCACTCTGCTGAGGACATGCAGGTCCTGGGCCTCATCAACCGCCGCTCCCTCACCACCCAACGCATGGAGGAAGAACACCTCATCTTCTGCCTCGGAACACTTCAACCCCAGGGCATCAATGTGGACTTCACCAGTTTCCTCATTTCCCCTCACCCTAGTTCCAATCTTCCAGCTCAGCACCGTCCCCATGACCTGTCCTACCTGCCTACCTTCCTTTCCATCTATCCACAACACCCTCCTCTCTGACCTATCACCTCCATCCCCACCCCATTCACCTATTTTACTCTATGCTACTTTCTCCCTAAACCCACCCCCCTCTCATTTATCTCTCCACTCTGCAGGCACCCTGCCTCTATTCCTGATGAAGGGCTTTTGCCTGAAACGTCGATTTTCCTCATCCTCAGATGCTGCCTGACCTGCTGTGCTTTTCCAGCACCACACTCCATCTAGAATCTGGTTTACAGCATCTGCAGTCCTTGGTTTTACCTAACAGGGAAGGCAGATGAACTCAGGGCATGGTTAGGAACATGGGACTCGGATACCATAGCAATTACAGAAACATGGCTCAGGGATGGGCAGGACTGGCAGCTTAATGTTCCAGGATACAAATGCTACAGGAAGGAGAGAAAGGGAGGCAAGAAAGGAGGGGGAAGTGGCATTTTTGATAAGGGATAGCATTACTGAGGGAGGATATTCCTGGGAATACATCCAGAGAAGTTATTTGGATGGAGAAATAAGAAAGGGATGATCACCTTATTGGGATTGTATTACAGGCCCCCTAATAGTCGGTGGGAAAATGAGAAACAAATTTGTAAGGAGATCTCAGCTAACTGTAAGAATAATAGGGTTGTTATGGTAGGGGATTTTAACTATCCAAACATAGACTGGGACTGCCATAGTGTTAAGGATTTCAATGGAGAGGCATGTGTTGAGTGCGTACAAGAACAGTTTCTGATTCAGCCTGTAGTTATACCTACTAGAGAAAGTGCAAAACGTGACCTACTCTTGGGAAATAAGACGCACAGGTTACTGAGATGTCAGTGGGGGAGCACTTTGGGGCCAGCGACCATAATTCTATTAGTTTTAAAATAGTGATGGAAAAGGATAGACTGGATCTAAAAGTTGAAGTTCTAAATTGGAGAAAGGCCAATTTTGACGGTATTAGGCAAGAACTTTCAAAAGCTGATTGGGAGCAGATGTTCGCAGGTAAAGGGACGGCTGGAAAATGGAAAGCCTACAGAAATGAGACAACCAGTGTCCAGAGACAGTATATTCCCGTCAGGGTGAAAGGGAAGGCTGGTAAGTATAGGGAATGCTGGATGACTCGAGAAATTGAGGGTTTGGTTATGAAAAGGGAAGCATATGTCAGGAGAGATCGAGTGAATCCTTACAAGAGTATAAAGGCAGTAGAAGTATACTTGAGAGAAATCAGAAGGGCAAAAAGGGGACATGAGGTAGCTTTGGCAAATAAAGTTAAGGAGAATTCAAAGGGCTTTTGCAAATATGTTAAGGACAAAAGGGTAACTAGGGAGAGTATAGGGCCCCTCAAAGATCAACAAGGCAACCTTTGTGTAGAACTGCAGGAGATGGGGAGAAACTTAAGCGAGTATTTTGCATCAGTGTTTACTGTGGAAAAGGTCATGGAAGATATGGAATGTAGGGAAATAGATGGTGACATCTTGAAAAATGCCCATATTACAGGGAAGGAACTGCTGGATGTCTTGAAACGCACTAAATTAGATAAATCCTCAGGACCTGATCAGGTGTACCCTCAAACTCTGTGGAAAGCCAGGGAAGTGATTGCTGGGCCTCTTGCATCATCGATGGTCACAGGTGAGGTGCTGGAAGACTGGAAGTTGGCTAACATGCTGCCACTATTTAAAAATGGTGGCAAGGACAAGTCAGGGAACTATAGACCGGTGAGCCTGATGGCAGTAGTAGGCAAGTTGTTGGAGGGATTCCTGAGGGACAGTATGTACATGTGATCTATATGGACTTCAGTAAGGCGTCCAACAAGATTCCCCATGGGAGACTGGGAGCAAAGTTAGATCTCATGGGATACAGAACTGGCTCAAAAAGGTAGAAGACAGAGGGTGGTGGTGGAGAGATGTTTTTCAGATAGGAGGCCTTTGATCATGGAGTGCCACAAGGATCGGTGGTGGGTCCACTACTTTTCGTCATTTATATAAATGATTTAGATATGAACATAGGAGGTATAGTTAGTAAGTTTGCAGATGACACCAAAATTGGAGGTGTAATGGACAGCGAAGAAGGTTACCTCAGATTACAACAGGATCTTGATCAAATGGGCCAATGGGCTGAAGACTGGCAGATGGAGTTTAATTTAAATAAATGTGAGGTGCTGCTTTTTAGGAAACCAAATCTCAGCAGGGCTTATACACTTAATGGTAAGGTCCTAGGGAGTATTGCTGAACAAAGAGACCGTGGAGTGCAGGTTCGTAGCTCCTTGAAAGTGGAGTCGGAGGTAGATAAGATAGTGAAGAAGGTGTTTGGTATGCTTTCCTTTATTGGTCAGAGTATTGAGTACAGGAGTTGGGATGTCATGTTGCGGCTGTACAGGACATTGGTTAGGCCACTGTTGGAATATTGCTTGCAATTCTGGTCTCCTTCCTATCGGAAAGATGTTGTGAAACTTGAAAGGATTCAGAAAAGATTTACAAGGATGTTGCCAGGGTTGGAGGATTTGAGCTATAGGGAGAGGTTGAATAGGCTGGGGCTGTATTCTCTGGAGCATTGCAGGCTGAGGGGTGACCTTAGAGGTTTATAAAATCATGAGGGGCATGGATAGGATAAATTGACAATGACTTTTCCCTGGGGTGGGGGAAAGAGTCCAGAACTAGAGGGCATAGGTTTAGGGTGAGAGGGGAAAGATAAACAAGGGGCAACTTTTTCAGTCAGAGGGTGGCACATGTGTGGAATGAGCTGCCAGAGGAAGTGGTGGAGGATGGTACAACTAACATTTAAAAGGCATCTGGATGGGTATATGAATAGGAAGGAAGGGTTTGGAGGGATATGGGCCAGGTGCGACCAGATTGGGGTGTGATATCTGGTCGGCATGAAGGGTCTGTTTCGGTGCTGTACATCTGTATGACTCGATCCTTGGTGATCGAGATGAATTTTCATGTGAATCAATGTCCTTTCAGAATTCTGCCTTACCTGTTCTGGCCTGCATGTGTCCAAGTCCACAGCTGTGTGCTTGACTCTTAACTGCCTTTAGAAATGGCGCAGCAGGCCTTTCAGGTCCAAGGTCGATCAAGGATGGTCAACAGGTGTTGCCCTTGGCAATAATGCCTACATTCTAAAAGAATCCCAAATCCTTACTAGAATTATTAAAAACCAATGTTTACTAACTCGAGTTTTGTCATACCCAACCAACCACCCCCTCACCCACACACACAAGTAAGGTTATATTCTTTGTCTGTATACACCTTTATAACTTTAAAGACCTCCATGGAGTGACATTTGCCAGAAAATAAAATATTTCTTATATTTTTAAACATGTCAAGAATGTGAAGAAATAGCAGAGTGCTGTGTCACTGCTCAGTCCTGCCATGCTATTTGACCACCAACATAGGTCACAGGTGTACAATAATTTATGTTAAAGAGGTGATAAAGGCCAAATTTTCTTGTATTTGCCAAAGCTGAGCCTCCATAAAACCATTAACTGATACAATGGCTTAACTGCTTCATTCAAATCGTGAAGTGCAATCAGGACTTGGAGCAGGATAGATAAGGAGAGCGGCTGAGTAACCTTGGGAATGCAAGGCACCAACCATGCAAGGAGAGGTTTAATAAGGCTTCCACAACAGATGTTTATCAGGTGGAAAATTAGGCCCAGATTTACAGAGCTTTCAAACCCTACATTTTTAAGCAGTTAAAATAAATTCCAATCAATCCTCTCACATTGGGAAAAATAAAGAGAAATAAGCATTAGGGATTTTTTTTACAATTTAATGCTCCCAGTGCAAGGTTATGTCATGTGGAAAGTCACATTGAGAAGTCCGCTTGCCTAACTCAACCTGCATCACTTCAATTTTCATTTATAAACTATATGCCTAACACCCCTTCAAAAATATAGAGAGATCCACAGGGAGCAAATGGGGTAGACCAGTGCAACCTCCCTTGCCTATAAAGATGGAAAGCCCTGTGGTAAGCTGTCCCAAATTACATTTGTCCTGTGTGATGCCACATTGTCGGCAGTGACCAATGATACAAATGTGAGGAAGCAGATAAAGAGAATCACAAGTGAGCCTCACCCTGTTTATTACCAACGTCCCCCACAACCCAATTTCACTCAGCACTTACTCGATATTATTCCAATGCAGGAACCCTGGCCACATTTTCCACACTCCATAACCCAGGAACTAAGCTAACACCAACTATCACTTTGAATAGGATCCATTGATTCATAATAGACCTGAATTCTTGATGTGTGGCATTGGATTTTAGACCGGGGAATGCACAGACCACCAAGCCAGCCATTTTATCACAGTAAATCTTTTTGTATTTGTCCTTTTGACAATGGTTAAACCAATTCTGAGAGCAATCCTGTTTATTTCCCTTTCACATTATCCTCCATTGCACTTTGTTTGCTTGAATGACTCCTCTCTGGAGCTGTGCTCTGATGCATGCTCACTATCTACCTGCGCAGAGTATTTCTGTAACATGCCCGTCAGTTCCTATCCATCACTGGCCCTCTCCATTCAGAATGAGTCATGACATGTGTCACCTCAGAAGGGACACTTTAGCTGTCAGATGTGATGGGTCAGGGAAATAGCAAACCTCTTGGTTTAAACAACTTCTGATCTCTGACCTCTGGCTGCTCACTGTGACCCCGAAGCCATTTCCATTGGGCTTTTTTCCAAGTGAGTAATACGGCAATTGTAACACTGTTCAAGAAAAGGAAACATGGTTCATTCCTAACTTGGTTGCAGGCCCTAAGCATGACAGCACTGGCTTCTCTTCGTTATGAATATCTCTCTCCCTTGTGCACACAAACATTCCAGTCAAACATACACGTACATCAGCAAGAGTCGGTAGAGACAATTTCAGAAGTGTCACTTTTAACTTGGTGGAAAAGCAAGTGTTATAGAGAATCATAAAATCCCTACAGTGTGGGAGCAGGCCATTCCACCCATCAAGTCCACACTGATCCTCCAAACAGCATCCCATCTCTCCTACCCTACATTTCCCATGGCTAACCCACCTGGCCTGCACATTTCTGGGCACTATGGACAATTCAACATGGCCAATCCACCTAACCTGTAATTCTTTGGACTGTGGGAGGAAACCCATGCAGACATGGGGATAATGTCTGTCTGGAATTTGCACAGTCCCCCAAGGCTGGGATCGAACACGGGTGCATGGCGCTGCAAGGCAGTACCACTAGCCACAGAGCCACCATGCCAACCCTAAGGAACTGTTAGTTCACAATCTACAAGGGAGCGGATCACCCGAGCAGCTTTAACTGAAACTTGTGTGTTCTCACAGCCAATATCTCAACAGGAAGAATCAGACAATCTCAGTTTTTTTTATTTATATATAATCTGAGTTAAGGGGTGTCACAGTACCATCCAGGTGACAGGTACTCAATGAAAGTAGTCTTACCTTACTCAGAAAAACCTCAGTTCAAGTCCAACTCCCATGATTAGAGCAGATATATAAGCTGACAAATCAGTTAATGACTTATCAATGTTTGTGGGATCTTGCTGTGTGCAAATCACATGCCAGGATTCCTATACTGAAACAGCAATGACACTTCAGAAGTCCTTCCTTCATATTAATGGCTGGTTAAATGGTGGATTGAGGAATTTCACAAGACTAACATGTTTGATATTGATGTCGCAAAGTGCTATGTTCAGTCAAAACTCTTCCAAGCAGAATTTTTAAAATAATAAAAATAGCAAATGCTGACTCTTTAGAATGTTCTAGAAACAAGGTGCAGACACGGGGGAGGATCCTGTATTTATAGAACAGTCTGAACATGTATAATCAGCAGATTCAAACTCCACTCTGCAACCAACTTTTCTACTGCCACAATCAATTCTCCACATTAGCAATTATTCTAGGTATACAAACAAGTACATCAAGTGTTCAGCATAGAAATAGGCCATTCAACTCGAATGGTCTGTGCTAAAATTTATATTTGCCACAAAACTCCTCCCACCCATCTCAGTCTTTCAGCATAACCTTCGATTCCTTCCTCGCTCATGAACTTCCCCAGCTTCCCCTTAAGTGCATCAATGTTCTTCAGCTCAACTCCTCAATATAGTAGTGAGCTCCACATTTTCAGCAAAGACCATTTATCTCAGAATTACCTATTGAATTTATTTGTCCTTTTTACGGCTTTTAATTTCGGTCTACTCCTCCAAACTAGAAACAAATAGGCTGAAAATTCAGCCTGAGGTTGAAGACCTGCAGGGTAAAGCAGGAGCTGAACCTGGGGACAGCAGGACCCTGGGGTGCCATTTCAAATACAGTGGCCGAAAAAGTGGCCAACCTGCCCATACTGAGGGTTCACAGGTCACAGGCTCAGCAATGCCACCACGAGGAACAGGACATCTGAAAAACAGGGAAAATTTCAGGAAAAGCCAAGGGCAGGAAGACAAGCCATGACCTTCAGAGTAGGATTCCCAGTGCTTTTGTCACCAGGGTGGGCTAGATTATGCTCATTGAGTGCCAACCTGCAAACCCTTAGAAAGGCAGTCAGGGGCTACTGGGCAGTCATCTGGCAGTGAGCCTTTCTGATGTAGGCAAAATACCATGGCCATGGCAGCAAGTGACCCTTACTTTGAGATTAGATTACTTAGTGTGGAAATAGGCCCTTCGGCCCAACAAGTCCACACTGACCCTCAGAAGCGCAACCCACCCAGACCCATTCCCCTACATTTATCCCTTCACCTAACACTACGGGCAATTTAGCATGGCCAACTCACAACCTGCACATTTTTGGACTGTGGGAGGAAACCAGAGCACCCGGAGGAAACCCATGCAGACACAGGGAGAATGTGCAAACTCCACACAGTCAGTCGCTCGAGGCGGAAATTGAACCAGAGTCTCTGGCACTGAGGCAGCAGTGCTAGCCACCATGCCACCACAAGGAACAGGACATCTGAAAAACAGGGAAAAATTCAGGGAAACATGTACTTGGGCTCATAAGCTACCAAGATCCTCTCTCATTGAATCAGGACAGGAAGCAGGAGCACAGCTAATGTGCCAGGGGAAAGCAATGGATGGGGAAGTTCAATCTGTCAACCTTGGCAAGCTCCTTCATAACTTTAAAGAGCTCTATCAGCTCACCTCTCAAGCTTCTATTATCTATGGGGAAATCTGTTCAGATGCTGTCATCCTGATAAACACCTTTGGTACCTCTCCAGTGACCCTCTAGTCTTTCTGTAAGAACTGTGGTTGCTTTCTGTCTTGCAAGGCAATGGGGTTAGCCCAATGGTGGGCAACGGTACATTAAGCGGTGGCTGACTGAGCTCAGAGTTGGTATCTTCCTCTCAGTTAGAGCTTCTGAAAGTGACAAGCAGAAGCCAAAGTCCACCAGAGATCACAGCCTTCAGCAAGTGTCAGTCTCAAAGTTCCCCATCTTCAGCTCTCCCTTGCAGACACCCTTGCAGTTGACGTACAGGTGCCCATGTGCTCGTGACCTCGCAGTCAGGTCAGTGCAGATAAAGTCATTGGTTATGTTGTTGACATTAATCTGATGAATGTGGCCTATTATAGAGACCAGAACAGTGCAGGATACAGAGGGAGGGATAATACCATACAGCAATCTTGCACTAGAATGTTTGCATAAATATTACAACACCTCAGCACACACTGCCATCTCAAATCGACATTCCAGGAGAAAGGGGCAAGAGAATGATGTGGCTTGGATCTGCCTTGACAAAACTTGACGGGGCTCCTGCTGTGCTTGTAGGAATCAAAGAGCACACATCAACTTCATAGAGAATGCAGCACGAAAACAGATCCTTCAATCCAACTAGTTCACACCAACCATAATCCCAAAATAAACTAGCCCCACCTGCCTGCGCTTGGCTCAAATCCCCCGAAGCATTTCCTATTCATGTACCCACCCAAACGTCTTTTAAATGTTGCAGCCACATCCACAATTTCCTTTGGAATTTCATTTTCCACACCAACCACTCACCGCCCCTCATGTCTTTTTTTTAAAAATCGGAATCTGAATGGTGGATTTATTTTCTACCGCCATTCCAGCACTCAGGCTTGTTAACAGTTGAAATAGGGGGGGCAACAAAGCATTAACCAGGCTTTCAATTCCCCTTCCCTTTCCTGATCATGATGGCCAATGGATGTTCCTTGGCCGTCGCTAACTAAATGCAGTTCTGAGGAATGGTCACTGGACCCAAAAACATGAACTCTGATTTCTCTTCACAGATGCTGCCAGACCTGCTGGACTTTTCTAGCAACTTCGATTTTTGTTTTCGATTTACAGCATCCACAGATCTTTCTGCTTTTATTGGGCAGAGCGAGGATGGCCTGTTGCCCCCTTTTCCCGTGGTCCTGCCCTGCTTTGTGGCAGTCTCCAGGAAATGGTATGTGCGAGGTAGATGCATTTGTGCCACATATATCTAACCATGTAGGAAGAGGGTCCTTGAAGACTTCCTCCAAAATAGCTCCCGCTCAATTAGCTGCGTCAGGCTTGGACCCTGATGAGACATAGGGTCATTTCAATTTAGGATTGCTCATTGTCTCTCTGGGTGCTACAGCGGTGCCCCATGGCACTTGGGAATTGGAGGGTGAGGTGGGGGGTGGGAGGTGGGAAAATCAATGCGATATTGTGAAAAGGATCCTAAAAACCATCACCACACAGAAGAAACTACAGCCCAGAATAGCTTTTATATTAAAATAGACGTGACTAGTCTTGCCATTTTGAAGCAGACTGCCGGGAAGCCTCAAAAGAGTTAACAGGTTTTGACATGAACTGTCAGCAAAATGGGAAACTGCAGCTTAAGGTTGTCCTAATGGCACGGGCCTGTTAATCCAAACCCGCAAGCCTGTAACATCTCGCGAACACTGACATTGCAATTCGGGTGTTAATGTTGTGTGAGCGCTGACCTTTGGCCTCTGCTAGCTGGAAGCTGCAACCCTCAGCCGTGCTGTATTGATCGACCGATCAATGGCGCAACTCAACCGGACGACATTTGATAAACACTCGGTGTGAAGAGGGTTTCGAGGACAAGGGGATGGCTCCAATTATAATCACTCATAACTGCCAACCATAATAGACTGGGAATTGAGCAGAGCTTCCATCAGCAAAGGCACCTCTTTTACAAAACTGGGGATTTCAAGAATATCCACATTTACGCAAAAAAGCTACTGGGGACCAGCAACAGTTTCTGGGACAAGACAAAGAAATAGAATTCATAGAATCTTATTGAAGGAGAGCCCTTTGAAATAGCTCTCAAATTAACTGTCCCCTTAGCTTTGCAAATCTTTTTTCTTCTCCTATTAAAGCAATTTATTTCCGAAAGTCACTGCTGAATTTCCTTCCACCTTTATTTCAGGCTGTGAACTCCAGATCAAATCAACACATTAAAGCATTCCGCCTCCTCTCCCTGCCAGTCTCTTTAGCCAATTGTCTTAAAACTGTATCCTTGGTAACAGACTCTGGTGGAAATAATTTCTGCCTGTCTACAATACCAAAACCAGTCATAATTTTAGACACCACTCTTAAATTTCCCTTTAATATTCTCTGCTGAGTAGAACTGGCTCAACGTCTGTAGACTCTCCACAAGTTTAAGACAGCATGGCCCAATTTCCTAATGGGAACCCGGGCCTACTGGAGGGATTGGCCAGTGCACTGTCAAAGGGGGGTGGGAGTTGGGGACGTACAAGAGAAATCTGATCACTTACTCGCAACTTCCAGCGATGCGTTTCGACTGACCGCTTCCCCAAGGTAATTCCTGGCCAGACACACGTAGACGCCTTCGTCCGGCTTGCTCCTCCGGCCGTGCACAATGCGCAGGAAGAAGAGTGACCCGCTGGGGAGGAGCATGCGATGGGAGCGAGGGTCATCCTTGTCCGTCTCCACTCGCTCTCCATCCTTGTACCATTCAATAATGGGGGTGGGCCGTCCTTCGGCTTTGCAGTTCAGCGTCGCAGGTTCCCCTTTCGACACAATCAGGTCAGAAGGATGCTCAATGACCCGGGGCGCAGAGTCTTCCAGACGGAGCCTAGAACCTACAAAAAGAAAACCCCAGTGAATTTTAACAAAATTAGATTTCCCAACGTGATTACCTAGCTTCCAATAACATCATTGGAAGGACTTGGTAACTGTCACCTCAAGAGTCCATTTGCACCTGTGTGCAGCCGGGAATATACAAAGAGGTGGAATTACCTACCATCGCTGGGGGAACTATAGTATTCAAAGAAATTCCCAAACAGCATTCTCTCAGGCTAGAAATGCAGCTTTAATAGTGTTGCCCATACCCTAACAATGTTTTTTGTAATTCAAAGATGTACTTTATTCAAAAGAATATTTAATATACATAGTGACTAAAGCAGCTCAGTTCTGTACAGGAGCAGATGAGGGAACAAACATTGAAGTTTGACTCTATCCAGCAAACAAACCCAAGCCATTTCTTACTTGTACAATATTATACTTACACATATATCAGGCACCCGGAGAGTCTGATAACTGAACAGACCCCCATTTAACTTTGACCTTAGACAATAGCTCTTCCCCACTCCCCCAGTCTCTAGTGTGTCTCTAAGCATATAGTTCTGGACATTGGAATGTGCCATTCTGCAACACTTGGTCAGGGCCAACTCCTTATTCTGGAAGGCCAAGTTTAGGGCAGACCAAAGATAGTCTTTCATGATGGTCTGCCAGACACAGCCAATGTTGTGTCTCGGCGTGCGTCCCAGGAAACAGACTGTAGCGCACAGAGACCTGCTTGAGGCGAACCTCACAAAAATCACTGCATCTCCCGACAGACTGCCTTTGCAAAGGCACATTCCAGAAGGAGGTTTGTGACAGTCTCTACTTCTGCTTCTTGGCAGCTGCTTCAAGGGCAGTGTGTGGTGGTGCAGAGTGTCCGGGAATACATGAAGGATCTCACAGGTAGTGCCCTTCTCACCGTCAGCCAAGTGAAAACCCTGACCAGGGAAACCTCAGGATAACTGCAGGGAAGGTAACAGAACAGGTGCTGTGGGATTGAAAGCTAGTCTTGGAGGTGATGACTGAAATGATCATTGATTGTGAGAAAAACTAATCTGGTTCCTTTGCCTTTAGGGAAGGAAACTTGCCTCTTTGCCTGGTCTGCCCTGCACATTACTCCAGACCCAAAACAAGATGAGTGAGTATCCTCTGAAATGGCCAAGTAAGCCAGGTTCAAGGGAAATTAGGGACCAGCATAATGCTGGTCTTTCCAGCAATGCCCACAACCCAAGAAAGAGTGAAAGGTACTGGTCATTGTACTTCCATGGTGACAGAGAAAAATTATCCATAGTGCTTGATGAAGGTTCTGCATCCAGACTTGCATTTTCCAAAAAAAGTCACTGGATAGCAATGGGGAAGAGTGGCAACAATGGGCAAATGTTTATGTCTGTTTAAACTAGCATGCTACCAATGGATCACTCTTCAACACTTTCTGAGCTACATAAGGAGACATCAGAACAGGCGACCTAACAGATTGTCAAAGAACCTTAAAAAAGAGAGAGAGAGAGAGAGAGAAATGTGAAGACAAGGAGTGATATCCAAAGGAAATTTCATATTTGAAGGCCAAAACAAGTGAAAGCACACTGCCAATAGAGTGCAATGATTTGGAATTGAAAGAAACACACGTCATAGCTGTTTGCCAGGCTGAAGGAAGTTACAATAGTGAGGATGATCGATGCCTTGGAGAAACAGGAGGGTGCAAAAGGTTGAAATTTTACAAGTGACTCGATGCTATTGTAGGTCAGTGGGCACAAAGTGATCGGTGAACAGAACCAGAGCTGAATTAAGGTCCAGGCAGTGGAATCTGGGGTGAGCTTAATTTTGCTTTCAGAGTGTGGAAGTTGGCAGCTCAGCTGAAGCTTGTCAGAGATCAGCCAACTTCGCAAAGCCCCCTTTTCCAACAGATGGCCTCACTTATCTGCACTGTTCAGAACTACAACAGCAGTGTATTTACCAAACAGGGGAGAGAGCTGTAAGTCAACTTGCTTTCATCAGTGTAACCCACTCAACAATCTTTTAAAGGGGTACTATGACTATAGATAGTTTACATGAAAATGCACTGCCTTGGACAGTGAGAGAGGCTGGAAACCTTACAACCTCTAAAAATATTTGGATGAGTACTTCAAATATCATAACATTCAAGGATATGCAGGAGATTGGGATTAGTGCACTTTTCTGTGCTGTATGAATTTATGAAAAGGAAATTAGAAAAGGTTGGCCAAACACAGGCGTTATGATAGTCAATCTGGTCACGCAGGAGTTTCATTATTTCTTTGGGCAAAATTGCCGAGTACTTCATGACAATGACCCATTAATTACACTGCATGACCTCCCTAAATCAAAATGGAGAGATACCACTGCATTTACATCTGACAGAAATGGCCTCATTTCCCAAATATAACCGGTTTGGCTATTGTGTGTTTATCTCAGTCACTGGGAGTCTAACTGCAATTTCAAATGTGTATTCCACTTAATACGAATCCCCTTCATTTGACAGACAGATTAATCATGGCACAATCAGCTGAATTTATCTCCCACCACCCTGAAGTGGTTTTGCAGGTACAACAGTGGGAAACTGGGCTTTCTGCTCTCAGGAATGCTCTCCTTATCTCCACAAGCCGGGTGTCTTCACCTAAATACAACTTAATGCTAATATTATCCATTTAATCATATCGGGACACAGCATATTCACTCACAATGTGCCCTTTTCAAGCAGCGCATAAAGTCAATTACTGCAAAAGTGAAGAGTTAGACTGCACATCGCACCCTTGTTATAACACTATCCATCTAATGGACCCTATACTCATTATAACTCGACCTCTGTCACAATAAGGGCAGCTTTTAAAGTCCATTCAGCATCAGGATTACCAACCTACCAGAATTGTCTTGAAGTCTCCAAGAATTAAAGATTAATCTTCATGACATTGCTGTGTGCAGCTCCAGGAGTAGCAAATTTTTTTTTTAAATCATATGAGAGTTTCATCATTTACTTCCAGTTATTGATTGTAAAAAATATTGCAGCTGAGATATAAAAATGGTTTGCCAGACAGTCAAGGACCATTCGATTGGCTAATGAAGAGCCTATTAGATATCAAATTGGCATGGGAGGGCGGTGAGTCACATGGATCAAGAAGAGTCCATTTGGCATAGCGGGGTGGTAGTCACATGGTTCAGGAAGGTTCCATTTCGATTAGCAGTGGAAGTAGGTAATTCAAGCCTACTCTGCCATTCAATAAGATTATTATTGCTCGGTTTGTATTCTTTATTTCATATGCCTACCTATGCCCTATGATCTTTGAACTTCTGTCCAACAAGAACCTATCCATCTCTCCACCTAAAAAATATTCAATGACACCCACCTCCACCATATTCTGAGGCAGAGACTTCCAAAGTCGCATAGTCCTTGACAAAAAAAAATTCTCCACTTCGGTTTAAATCCCAATTTTAAAAGTGCCTCCAAGTTGTGGACTCATAAGATGTCTCTATGTCTCAGCTTCAATCAAATCACCTCTCACTCTTCTGAACTCCAATGAAAACAAGTGCAGCCTGTTCAATCTTCCTGATAAGACAATCCATTTATTCCAGGTATCAATCTCTCAAGCCAGCTCTGTGTTACCTCTAACTCTACCCAATAGTGGGAAGTTAGAGATTTTTAAAATCATGAGGAGCATAGATAGGGTGAATAGTCAAGGTCATTTGCCCAGAGTACAGGAGCCCAAAAATTAAAGGGCATGGGTTTAGGGTGAGAAGGGAAGATTCGAGAAAAACCTAAAAGGCAATATTTTCAAACAGAAGATAGTGCATGTTTGGAATGAGCTGCCGGAAAAAGTGGTGGAGGCTGGTACAATTACAACATTTAAAAGGTGTTTGACTGGGTATATGACTAGGAAGGGTTTAAAGGGGTATGGGCCAAGTGCTGGCAAATGCAACTAGATTAAGTCAAGATAAATAGTCGGCATGGATGAGTTAGCCCAGAGGGTCTGTTTCCATGCTATATATCTTTATGACTCTATAACTTGGGGACCAGGTTCCACTGCATTGAACTCAAAAGGTCCTAAACCAGAAACCATGTTGGCACGCCAATCAGCAAGTGTGGGTCCTTAGAGCGGCTGTGCAGTCACTCAGATGACAAGGAACATTGCTTGGGGTGGGGACGGTGGTCAGAGACAGGACATCGCCCATTGAAACCATAAAGTCCACAAAGTTGGCAAATCATGTCCGCTTGGCTGTGCAGCACACTGCTGTGAGAAGCGCAAGCTGTACTTTCACCGCAGTCATAGAGGTATGCAACACAGAAACAGACCCTTCAATCCAACTCATCCATGCCGACCAGATATCCCAACCCAATCTAGTCCCACCAGACAGCACCTGGCCCATATCCCTCCAAACCCTTCCTATTTCTATACCCATCCAGATGCCTTTTAAATGCTGCAATTGTACTAGCCTCCACCACATACTCTGGCAGCTCATTCCATACCCGTACCACCTTCTGCGTGAAAAAGTTGCCCCTTAGGTCTCTTTTATATCGTTCCCCTCTCACCCTAAACCTATGCCCTCTATTTCTGGACTCCACGACCCCAGAGAAAAGACCATCTATTTATCCTATCTATGCCCCTAATGATTTTATAAACCTCTAAGGTCACCCCTCAGCCTACGACGCTCCAGGGAAAACAGCTCCAGTCTGTTCAGCCTCTCCCTAAGCTCAAATCCTCCAACCCTGGCAACTTCCTTGGAAATCTTTTCTGAACCCTTTCAAGTTTCACAACATCTTTCTGATAGGAAGGAGACGAGAATTGCATGCAATATTCCAACAGTGGCCTAACCAATGTCCTGTACAGCCGCAACATGACCTCCCAACTCCTGTACTCAATACTCTGACCAATAAAGGAAAGCATACCAAACGCCTTCTTCACTATCCTATCTACATGCGCCTCCACTTTCAAGGAGCTTTTTGTTCGGCAACACTCCCTAGGACCTTACCATTAAAAGGTGTATAAGTCCTGCTAAGATTTGCTTTCCCAAAATGCATCACCTCGCATTTATCTGAATTAAACTCCATCTGCCACTTCTCAGCCCATTGGCCTATCTGGTCAAGATCCTGTTGTAATCGGAGGTAACCACCTTCAATTTTGATGTCATCAGCAAACTTACTAACTGTACCTCTTATGCTCGCATCCAAATCATTTGTATAAATGATGAAGAGTAGTGGACCCAGCACTGATCCTTGTAGCACTCCACTGGTCACACGCTTCTAGTCTGATAAACACCCCTCCACCACCACCCTCTGTCTTCTACCTTTGAGCCAGTTCTGTATCCAAATGGTGAGTTCACCCTGTATTCCATGAGATCTAACCTTGCTCACTAGTGTCCCATAGGGAATCTTGTCAAACGCCTTACTGAAGTCCATATAGATCACATCTACCGCTCTGCCCTCATCAATCCTCTTTGTTACTTCTTCAAAAAACTCAATTAAGTTCATGAGACATGATTTCCCACACAAAGCCATGTTGACTATCCCTAATCAGTCCTTGCCTTTCCAAAACAAACCAGGCCAGAATATGTCCTTTCTAGGAGAGATCTAGGTGCAGAATGGCAGAATTTCACAGCATGGAAGAAGGCCATTCAGCCCATTGAGTGAATAAAATAAGTGGTTGAACTGATGATTGGGGTTGATCGATTGAGGAGTTAGATATAAAGCAGAAACAGGTGACACTGGCATTTGAAGGAGCTGCAAGATGGAGTAGCTAATAAACTCAATCCACAGGGACAGCTGTCTTGGTTTCTGGGAGAAAGTGAGGACTGCAGATGCTAGAGAGTTAGAGTTTGTCTCACCGATTAGCTTCGGTCCAAATACCTGTACGTGTACCTGTGATAGCTCCTGAAAAACCTTTATTCCAACCCCTCAAATTTTGCCCATTTGACTGTTTATCTATATTTCCTTCTGAAATATATGTTCCAATGTGACAGTCACTGGAAAGAAAGTAAGGCTTGCTGACTGGGCACAAAGTCTGGGAGACGTTAGTGATCCTGGCTGTATTTCTAGCTGAAAAATGTGTTGCTGGAAAAGTGCAGCAGGTCAGGCAGCATCCAAGGAGCAGAAGAATCGACGTTTCGGGCATAAGCCCTTCTTCAGGAATGTATTTCTAGCCTCCATTTTTCACAATGGTCTGGAGGAGAAACTTGATAGGTAGCAGAGTGGTCTCTTCCTAATTCCATTAAAGAACATTTAATTTGGTATAAAACTGTTACAAGTTTGATGTGTTATGGATCAGACCAAATCCACTCAACACATTAAGAAAATCAAGACCCTAATGTTTTCTTATTTTAAAAAGGTAAGTGTAAGGCATTACATTGCAGATGCAAGTTGATTGATCCAACTACTCGACATGAAGCAAAACACATTTTATTTTTATACTACAGTTAAAATACAGACAAAATAAAAGCACATGAAGAATTGGCTTAAGTATAAATACTTAAAATAATAAATATATGACCTATTACTAACTAACTGTCCCAATATTAGAATATCCCACAAACACAACTTTGGCAAAGGCAAATTCTGTACAAGACTGTCATACAATTCTAGCAGCAGGAAGAGAACTCCAGCTTTTAGCTGTAAGAGAGGAAAAGGAGCTTCCACATCCAGCTTCAACACCCCAGCAACTGCAGAAAGCTAAAAACACCTGGTGCTTTGAGCACTTGACCCCACCTATTCAAGCTACTTCTATTGTTCCAACTTTTTAAAAAAAAAACACATCAAGGCTTCACAAACTGTTCATTTTGAGTAGACTGCTTGGCACCTCTGTCTCAACCCCTTAAAGCCATAGTATCGTCACACCCAGTGCCTTGAAAGAAGAACCATCAATATACAAAGATTGCTTCATTTTTAGAAACTTCTAGCCTTATGCTATTAGTACACTACAATACATATGCATTATATCAACTCCACGCATGCAAACATTCACTACTACAGTTCATTTCAGTCCATTTTCTCGCACTACTGGACGCCTCAATCTTCCTTCAAGTTGTAACAACGAGTTGGCAATTATGTTTTCTTGTCCTACCAGGTGTATGAATCTTCAAAATTGAATGGTTACAATAAGAGGCTCCATCAAAACAGTCTGGAATTTTGACGTTTTAAAGTTTTTGAAAAAAACTGAGAAGGGGTTATGATCGTAGATACAATTGTCTCAGACACATTGCTGGCAATATTAATACTAAAATGTTGCAACTCCAACAGCAAACTCAAGGTCTCCTTCTCAATTGTCAAATAGTTCAGTTGATGATTAACTAATTTTCTGGAAAAATACCCAATGTGGATCTCTCTCTTTTCTTGTCTTCCTGCGAGACTAGTATTGACACCAGCATCACACGCATCAATAATCACTTCAAAATGTCTTCGCATAATTACTGGGGCAGTGGTTAACATAGCTTTCAGACTGTCAAATGCACTCTGACATTCCTCTGTCCACTGAAATTTTCTGCACTTCAACAGGTCAGTCGGTGGCACAACCATACTGCTAAACTTCGATACAAACCTCTGAAACACAATCCTGGGAATTGTATATATGCCTCTTTGTCGATGGTATAGGAAACTTCCAATAACCTTTGTTTTCACATCCCTTGGGCCATCTGTTCATGTCCAATGACATGGCCCAAGAACATGACTTGGTTTTCGCGAATTCACTCTTAGCCAGCGTAATCACCAAGCCTGCTACCCGAAGTTGATCAAACAACTCCAATAGATGCTCTAAAATGTTCCTCCCATATGTGACTAAAAATCACTTGATCATCAATGCACGCCACACAATTGGGTAATCCTAAAATGACTTTATTTATTAGTCTTTGAAATATAGCTGGCTCATTTTTCATACCAAATGACATGACTTTAATTTGGTGCAGTTCACTTGGTGTCAAGAAAGCCAAAATTGTCTTTGCTCTTTTAGATAAAGATAGCTGCCCGGTATCCTCCGAGTAAGTCAATCTGATAAACATAAATTGTCTTGAGAAGGTGTGACAAGCAGTCTTCCAAATGTGGAATAGAATATGGATCAGATTTTGTAACTGCAATGACTGCGATAGTCCAAATATAATTGTTAGGCACCATCTGGTTTTGGCACCATTACTATGGGTGAGCTCCATCCACTGCAAATGACTTCAATTACTGCAATGTGTGCAATGACTGCAAAGACTGTGTCTTTGGCACAGGTTCAAAAAGAGATTGAATACATGCTCAACTTTAGAGAGAGTTAAATCTATAAGGGTGTTGCTTAATTGGAACAGCATGTCCTATATCTACATCACACATAATTATAATAGTGCTTCCCATATGATTATAGTAACTCTTTCAAGTTGTTTTGATTTTCCTCTGGTAGGCAACTCAATAATTTATCCCAATATTTGAGAACTTCTTCAATGTCCAATTTAATTTGAGGAATGTATAATTCAGAATCCTCTGAACTTGATTCTTCACTATGCACTGTAACCAGCAACACATTCTTGTTTTGCTTTCCTTCCCTATCAAAATACCTTTGGAACACATTCACATGACACATTCAGATTTCTCTCCATCTGGTATTATCAAATAATTCACCTCACTCAATTTTGTTTCAATTTGCTAAGGCCCACTAAACTTTGCCTTTAAAAAGGAGAAACACTAAAACTATCTTCACTAGCAAAATTGCAAGTTTTTGATTTCTTATCTGCTTCCTGTTTCATCACATGCTATACTACTTTCAAATGCTGTGCAGCCAACTCACCCGCTCTATTTATTCTTTCCCTAAAATTTGACACACAGTCTAAATTTGTGGTCTCTGAACTGACTGCTTGGCACCTCTGTCTCAACCTTTCTTCATTAAAAAAAAAGACAAAATACACCTCTAAAAGACATAGTATTATTACAGGGGGAGAGACTCACATAGGATGCCTCAGTTTGGTTTCAGGGGCTCAGCATGGGTTGCAACTTGGCAAATGCAAAAGCTCTGTTTACATCGGAGTAACGTGTGCGACAGTGCGTCTACCATCCTGTTGGGACTTGACCGAGAAAATGGTGGGAAGACAGCAGATTACACCACTAAATATCTGTCTGCCCAACATCCACTGAAAAATCAGAAACGGTAGAATGAAATGTCTGAACCGTGTGGTTCAGGATTCCTGAGGATTTGGCACTCTGCATTATATTATGGACTATGCATGGTAATAGTTATGAGTTATAATCTAAAACACAAGCCAAGCTCATTAAAAACAGTCTTTCAAAATTGCAATCCAAAAGTTACCCTTAAGCACCCTCATTACCACTGAAAACTCTCTGCCACAGCCTGTCCTTCAGACACTTTGTTGCAACACTTTACCTGTTGCACACCTCACCCTCCTTGTCAGATGCTGAGCAATAAGATTTGCTGTTACCCACACCGTCATTATCAGCTTAGTGGTGTCACTGCAGAACTTCAAGCATTGAATCACATAAATGTGTGCACACCCCATGATTTGTACAGCTGAATGAAAAACTTGGAGTAGGCACAACAGTCACGTTCCTAACATGTCTCATCAGGACACAGCGTTTACTTGCAGCACAAATGTGTGTGAGACTGAATATTTACTTTCTTGAACTATTGCAGTCCACCTGGCGCAGGTATCCAACAGTAGTATTGTGATTTGGTACAATCTAAGTGACTTTCCAGACCACGTCAAAGGGCAGTTAAATATCCACCTTATTGCTATGGATCTGGAGTCACATTGTAGACCAGACTGGGCAAGGACGATAGATTTCTTTCACTGGAGGACAACAGTGAATCAAATGTTTCGATTCAACAACAATTGTTGGTAGTTTCACAGTCACCAGTACTAAGGCTAACTTTCAATTCCAAATTTATTAATTCATTCAATTTAAATCTCACCAGTTATTGTGATGGCATTTGAACTTGTTTCCACAGTGCATTGGACTGCATCTGAACGACTAACCCACTGACATTACCCCAGGCTCAGCCACTACAGGGCAAGATGGTAACAGAGGGGTTGCACTGAAAGTGGAAATGCTATTAGGAAAATGTGCTCAAAATATATTAGAAATTACAATTAGATGCAACTTCAAGCTTCGATTAAGGTTCACTTACAGAATCACAAACATAAATCCTTCCAATTGGACAGTCTAATCAGATAGAATTATTTCCCCTTCTCCCCATATCCTTACAAAGATACTCTTCAATGAAGAATGGAAACTTGGTTTGTTTTTATTACTCCTGCTAGAAATGGGTTTTTCATTGAAAACAACGATTTTAATCAATATGTCTATTCCTCTCTCTCTCTCTGTGAGAGGCTTGCTTCTAAAATCACTCTTTAAAAAGAAACTATTTTTAATAGTTTAATTGGGTAACATTAGTCAGTTTTATCTGTTAAGTGTTTCATTTCGAAAGACTTTAAAATGTGCCTCCTCACACCTATGCATCCAAGAAAATGAGTTAACTGTTTGATGCTTTCTTCAGAATACATATAAACTCATGAATGAGCAGAAGCATGCCAATAGGCCCCCTGCTCCACTAAGGCCCATCTGGTTGTGGCTTTCAGCTTACATTCCAGACTGCCCTCGATAACCAGCAGCTCTGGTTGAGAATCCTGCAATATCACCCACATGTTGGCCAGTTTCATGGTGGGGGCTTTATGGCGCCAAGCTGAATCTCAAGACAGTGGAAACGATCACAGAAAATACAGATGGAAGTGTTTCAGGGTAAATCATTAATATCCCTCAAATCTTTCCCATAGCTTCAACCTCGCCCATTATGCCATGTTGGTTGTGACACATGCTCCTCTTCTAATTTGCAATTGAAAACTGAGGATTTAGACATTCCAGGGATATCAAAGTCCCTGGAATTCGTGTCTCTCAGAGATTGGGGGCAGCATGACAAAATGCATATACACTGCAGTGGGTCAAGCAACATATTTGTCATGGACATTAACAATGATCTCTCAAAATACTACAAATGAAAGAAATAACTCACTACTGACTTAAGTACGAGATAACCAAGTGTGACAAGTGATTGTGTGCCTCATGTACATAGTACATGTCTCACAATTGTGGGACGTGCTTTCAGCATCTCAGACAGAGCAGCTATATCTGTACACCAGAATCTGAACATTTCACACATTTAATTATGTAAACACAGCAACAAAAAAAAGTAAGCCATTCAGCCCTTTGAGCTTATTCTACCACACAGTTAAATGGTTGGTCTACTCCATTTACCCACTTACATCCAAATTGCTCAATACTCTTAAACTAAACCCATCACTCAGGATTGAAAGCTCCAACTGCACCAACAGGTACTGCCTTTTGAACAAGAGAGAAGATCAGATATCTATCAGCCTCCACATTCCCTCACCAATGATCCTCTACTGATGAATGCTGCTACACTGGATGGTGCATCGTAACACTGGGGCTTGCAAAGGTGACGTTATATAAAACTCACTGCACCTCCAGCAGTCACAGGCAAGATTCATCACTAACTCAGCTCCATCCTGAAGTGCTCAATATTATTGAAATTACATCTCAAAGTCCTGTATTCAAGTAAAGACTACATTAAGGATGCAATTGAACAGGAGAATGGAAACATACCCTCTCCATTCATGCTACCCCATGAGGACACACTAGAGGCAGTAAGACAAAGAACAATGCAAGTCCAATTTAGAAACAGCACAAGGTAGTTCCTAATCCCACTTACTCAGTGATCAAGCAAGGAGGAAAAGGATGACACCAAGTCACAAATCTTTTCCCTGCTTGTGCTCTATAACAGAGAAGTATGCTTGCCTTTCAAGACATTGTAAGCACTGAAGAGCTGCTTCAAATCTAAACTGACTGTACAACTGACTGCAAATGCTCATCACTCATATCACTGGGCACAATAATCTCCCACAGGCAAAGCCCTGAGTTACAGGCTGAAGGTAATGCTTTTATGAACTTGCATTTACAAAATGGACCAAAAGCCACTATTTGGTCTGGGTGGTTGCGCTTCGGCGGGTCGGTGTGGACTTGTTGGGCTGAAGGGCCTGTTTCCACACTAAGTAATCTAATCTAATCTACACCAAAAGGTTGTGGACACTATGGGTCATTGTCAAGTTTCAAGAATGGGGTAATGGATCTTTATTAGGGGAGGACAAATCAATCAAAGGAACATTAATGGCAATGAGGTTTTGACCATAATTTAACTGACTAACCACACTTCTTCCCATGCAGACTTTAAAAATGTGGAGCTCATTTGTAAAATGTATTGTTATATCTTGAGTGACATGATTATAATCCATTCATACAATTTGATTCCATAACTCCTCCAACCAACGGTAGTAACTATATTTAATGGTGCTAAATCTAGGTCCATCACAATATCAACAGTTTGTATCTTCTCCAATCTATTCCCATTCTTACATCATGCAGTACTCTGGTAAAATTCATAAGACTTGTTTAAAAACAAAATAGAACTAAGCTAAAAAGAATGTTAATGTTAATAATTCTTAGCAAACCCCTTTTTTCTAATGAGGGGTCCCAATGGTGACATTCACTCTTTAAAGCCTGAAGCAACCGGTGTTTTTTAAATTGCTACTGTCATCCATTCAGTGCATTACCATAAATCAGGCATCCTGATTAAACACTCACCAGTGTGCACGGAGCTAACTCTGGTCACTCAACAGCCGACTCCGAAGCGCAATATGATTAAATATTGACTAGCTAATGCTGCTTCCATTTACAGACGACTGTGCAGCCTGGAAATGAACAGGAGTCTGGTTGAGGCATGAAGAGATTACAACAGTGTTGCTTCTGTGTGCATGCTCTATCCTGATAGGGTGCTGGTGTGGGATGTGCTACTCAGATTCTGGTCACCTCTTGGGAGACTGGATGAGCACACAGATTTGCCAGATGCCAGTCTTCAGCTGTCATTTGCTTCTGTGTTCTGCCTCTATCACATACAGCTTCTCCTGAACTCTCCATCCAGTACCCCTCAAGCAGCCAGAGACTTGTCAATGCCTTTAGCTGTATTAACCATAAGGTCTGGAAGATCCCCCTTGAACCTCTGTTTCCTTTAAGAGGATCCTTAACATCACCATGACCCAGCTTTTGATCACCATTCTCAATACAAAACAACCTTGATTATCCGAAAAAGATGGGCGGGGAGTATTTTGTTCGGATAACCAAGAGGTTGATCTGTATCTCCTTCTGTAGTGTAGGATTTGGCTGGTACCACTCCCATGCAGTCAGTCAGAGTCATACAGCTTGGAAATAGATTCTTTGGTCCAACTCATCCAAGCCAACCAGATATCTTAAACTAATCTAGTTCCACTTGCCAGTATTTGACCAATTTCCTTCCAAACTCTTCCTAATCAAGAACCAATCCAGATGCCTTTTAAATGTTGCACTTGGACCAGCGTCCACCACATTTTCTGGGAGCTCATTCCATACACGTACCACCTTCTGCATGATAAAGTTGCCCCTTTTATATCTTTCCCCACTGACCTTAAACCTATGCCCTTTAGTTTTGGACTTTCCCCAACCCTGGGAAAAAGACTTAGGCTGTTCACCCTAACCAGGCCCCTCCTGAGTTTATAAACCTTCATTAGGTCATCCCCTGAGCCTTCGATCCTCCAGGAAAAATAACCCCAGCCTAATCAGCCTCTCCCGATGCAAGATTTTGGAGGTCTTATTTATTGAAGATGAAACTGTCCACATATTCTAGGCATCAGGCAAAAGTAGCATATGCCTCACATCAAGTTCAAACAACCCTCACTCCAGCCACTGGCAAAAGCTGCTTTGTGAATATACAAAGTCGAACAGGATGGCGCTGGAAAAGCACAGGCAGCACAGAGTCAACTGTTCGGGCATAAGACCTTCATCAGGAATGTCAACATTCCTGGCAAAGGGCTTATGCCCGAAACATCAACTCTCCTGCTCCTCAGATGCTGTCTGACCTAGTGTTTTTCCAGCGCCACCCTTTTTGACTGATTCTCCAGCATCTGTAGTCCTGAATATACAAATTGGCATTGTACAGTTTAGTAGGGATCAAACATCTCTGCAGTGCTCTTGATTATGTTGCCATTCCAAAAGTTAATATGTAGGGCAGCAGTTATTCAAATGTGGGTCATTTCAATCAATCAGTGATCAGGACAGTGAACCAAGGCTGATATTTCCCTTCTAAATCTCAGGATGTTGCTCTGTATAAGCAGACACAATAAAGTCAGATAACTCAAGACAGATCAGTAACTCCCATTACATGAAACTGCCCAGAGCAGGACATTGAACAAAATATAATAGCAATTGTGGCATTTACCATGTCTGCCTGAAGTACTGCGTACAGCGCTGGTCTCCTAACTTGAGAAAGGATGAACTGGCACTGGAGTGGGTACAGAGGAGGTTCACTAGGTTGATTCCGGAATTGGGAGGATTGGCATAGGAGGGGAGATTGAGTAGACTGGGAATGCACTCATTGGAATTTAGAAGAACGAGGGGGGATTTTTATAGTAATAAAAGATTATGAAGGGAATAGATAAGGTAGAAACAGAGTTTGTTTCCACAGGTAGGTGAAACTAGAACTAGGAGGCATAGCCTCAAAATAAGGGGCAGCAGATTTAAAACGGAGTTGAGGAGGAACTTCTTCACCTAAAGGGCTGTGGATCTGTGGAGTTCCCTGCTCAGTGAAGCAGCTGAGGCTACCTCATAGAATGGTTTTAAGGCAAAGATAGATAGATGTTTGAACAGTAAAGGAATTAAGGGTTATGGTGAACGGGTGGGTAAACTGAGTCGACACAAAGGTCAGCCTTGGTCTTACTAAAGGACAGAGTAGGACTGAGGGGCCAGATGGCCTACTCCTGCTCCTAGTTCTTATGTTCTTACTCATGGAACTGGACTTTGTGCTTTGAGAGTTGGGATGGGCTAGTAGTAGTTCAGGACACTATTTTTATCCATCCCATCCTCTACTTTTTCAACCAAGCAGTTGATCATCTCCTAATGTCCTCTTTTTTAAAAACTCAGTGTCAATATACCTGATAAATGCTCCTAATGCATTGGGACATTTTGCTACTTTTGAAAAGGTACTAAATGCAGATTGTCATTGATCAGTACGGAGCATCATCCAGTAGAGAAACCCTTCAAACTCCTGACAATCTTAAAGACTTTTCTGTGATTCCATGTCTCCTGTCATCTTCTATTTAGGTTTAATGCCTCTATTGGCCATGTTAAATTGACCATAGTGTTAGGTGCATTAGTCAGAGGGAAATAGGTCTGGGTGGGTTACTCTTCGGAGGGTCGGTGTGGACTTGTTGGGCCTGTTTCCACACTGTAGGGAATCTAATCTAATCTAAATCGAATCTAAATTCCTCTCCTACAGTAGAAGGGAATCCTTTGGTTTAACTGGTCTGGACCAGTAAGATGGTCATATTGCCTCCTTAACTTCCTTATATTTCTCTAATATTTCCCATCCCACTCTACTGTAACATCTCAGCCAACACAGAAGTTACATTTTACTCTCATTAAGAGAAATAATGCACTTTAATGATGATATCTCAGTCGATTGGACTGACATAACATATAGTATTCTTGCAGCTTCCTCTCCAAAAGGAACATGCTATGAACACAGCCTTCACGGTAAAACACACTCTGAGGCCTCCAAGCATTGTGCTTTGCTTTAATATTATCTGTCAAATTCTAATCCCGCTGTGTTTACATCAATTACCGTCCAAAAACATGTTAGAGCAGAGCACTGACATTTCAATGGGGAATTTGATGAAAGGAAGAGGCCATCAATCACCTTTAGACATTTTGTTAAAATCTATATTCAAATATTACAATCACAATGTACATGATAAGAACTCCCTCTTTGCCAGACTGTAGCACAATGGGGTTTGGTTGGATTTGGGGACGCAAGAGAATGAGACGTTTCACCTTTTCTCACCAGAGCAGGACGAGACAGGTTACTAATTGGCAGCAAGGCACAAACGTGGGAATTTATCTGAATTTCTAGGCAGTGACAGTTCTAATGAGGACAGAGTCAATGAGCCATACTCTGCTCACGTAAGGCAACAGTGGTGCCACTGCACGGGCTAGAGTTGCAGGATTTTCCACAGCATGACACATGGCTCAATATTTTATTTAAACTGTAGAAAGGTCAGTTTCCGGTTCCTATATCTTACCAGGTCACAAAAGTAAAAAAAAAAGTTACAATTCCAAGCTGGTCATTAAGGCAAAGTTTAGATAAATGGATGTTGTATCTATTCCTATGGAGGGGCAGTTACTGCTTTGGTGATGCTTTTGGTTTTGTTCATCGCTAAATAATCTGTGCTCTGCCTCTTCTGATGACTTTAATCAAGTCGTAGAAAATTTGAATTGGGTTACTGGGACGTGATACAGTGAAAAAAGTTTAAGTCGCCACTCAGTTCCAGCACACTCTTCCCGATAATCTGTGCAGCTCCCAGATCTTCCTTTCATTCTGCATTTTGTAAGCATGTGTTACATAACGCGTACTTATTTGAGCTCTCTTTCCAAGCCCTTTTGCTGTCTGTTGTTCTTTTGTCTTAGCTTCTCAAGGTTAAAAAAAAAAATGGAATAGGGCATTACGATATTCAAGGCCCAAAGATGTTGTGCATTGCTCCCTTGGTGGCCTTGCTAATCTCAATCCTGTGTCAACCTGGCAATTTCCCACATGACCAGACTGACTTTAGCAGATGGAGGTGCCCACTCACTCTGACACAGGCTCCGACTCACACACAACTCTGCGTGTTATGTCAAAAAGACTCAGTTTTTAAAACCTAGTAAAATAATTTTGAATTGTAGATAATGTTGAAATATAAAATCAGAACCCAATTTGCACTGAACAAGTTCTGTCAAAAAAAAAAGTGATAATATTAAAATAACCTGAATTGATAGGTGTTACTTGGGAGGTGAATATTGTCCAGGAGACCAGTGAGGTTCTTCTGCTCCAAATAATCATTCAATGGAATCCCTTTCTTTTGTATTGTGTCCCACATTTTGGTTAAGGTTACTGTGATGAAACCACAAGCATATCTCTTACAGATATAGCATATATTGGCTGGGAGACATAACATTATGCCTACATTGAACTGACAGTCATTGAGTCAAAGATATACAACACAGAAACAGACCCTTTGGTCCAACTCATCCACGTCAGGTACCCTAAATAAATGTATTCCCATTTACCAGCATTTGTCCCATATCCCTCCAACCCTTCCTATTCATATACCCAGCCAAACATCTTTTAAATGTTGTAATTGTACCAGCCTCCACCACCTTCCCAGGCAGCTTATTCCATACATGCACCACCCTCTATGAAAAAGTTACCCTTTATGCCCCTTATAAATCTTTCAGCTCTCACCTTAAACCTATGCTCTCTTGTTTTTGACTCCTCCACCCTAGGAAAAAGACACTGGCTGTTCATTCTATCCATGCCCCTCATGATTTGAGAAACTTCTATTAGGTCACCCCTCAGCCTTTGACACTCCAAGATAAACAAACCCCGCCTATTCAACCTCTCCCTATAGCTCAAACCCTCCAACCCTGGCAACATCCTTGTAAATCTTTTCTGAACCCTTTCAAGTTTCACAACATCTTCCGTGTAGTAGTGAGACCAGAATGGAATGCATCATTCCAAAAGTAGCCAAACCAAATGTCTTGTAGAGCTGCAACATGACCTGTCAACTCCTATACTCATTGCATGGATCAATAGAGGCAGATATGTGGAGTTTAACATCTTACCAGAAAGACAGCACCTCCAACACTGCAAACACCTTCTGTAAATACACCAAAGTGTCAGTCTAGATTGTGTTTTCATATTTCTGACTGTAGAGTCTGGAATAGGAATTGACCCACAAATATTTGCTTTGGAGACAAGACTACTATTTACTGAGCTATGGCTGACATTGGTTCAATTGTTCTTTACAGAGCTGAAGCCTACTTGCAGCCAGTTCACAGAAAATGACACTCCGACGACTGGAGTCCGGATAACTGTTGGGTCAATGCCTTTGCTTAGCCTCTGGTAATGAGAGAAAAGGAAATAACACTAAAACCACAGCAAAAGGATAAAATACTCGTCAAAAGTACCATTAGGGATTGGCTCACACACAAACAAATTAGTCGGAATAATTAATCAGCAGCTGCAACAGCCGACAATCCAACTTTCAAAAGATTACCAGCAGCTTTTAATCATATACTCAGACAAAACTAAACAAGAAGGATGAGCACAGTCAGAAATTTGGAGTTCGATAGGACAAACATTTTATTGGTACCGTTCCAATTACTGCTGTGTCAAGAGTGCTAGAAAACCAGGAGTATTTAAACATAAACAAAATGTCTCCATTTTATTTTTGTATCACTGAAAGTGATTTTTCATTGCATTCTGTTTAATGCAAAACAAAGGCTCATTCATCTCTCTGTGAAAGTTAACCTCTGCCGTATGTGACCACATTTATATCAGGGTTGTCGTTAGGTGGACAAGACTGGAAGTTGACACTGAAAAGTTCAAAGACTGGTGGCAAAAGGGATTACTTCAGGAAGACCCACAGCTCAGCTGATGTGATAATTAAGACTTCTCAAAGTGGGGTGGGGGTGGGTCAGGTTCCCAAGTGGGGACCCAAGCTGACATTTTGACATTCTAAGTCAGACCTCCCTCCGGATCCTTCGCTCCACACTTGCAGCCATGCGCCGCTACCTACATTCCCTGCAATTAGACCTACCCCAGCTCAGGACAACACTCTCACAGACCTGCAAAGGACCTCTACTGTTCTTCATCCATAGAAGAATCCATACACTAAACAACCTCCCTCTACATTCTAAGCTCCAAGTCAGCAATATCCACTGTGGGGTTGTGGTCATGCTAACAACCGCTGTGACAGACAGGTTCCCCATCCCAGTCTCATTGGTTCCCTCCTCCATTCCCATCACCACACCATCCTCACTCTCGCACTTGAATTGTCATGAACACTCATTAACAAGTCTCAAAATAGGGTCAGAGTGGGAAAACTTTGGGAAGCACTGTGGCACATGTTTTCCTGTAACTGGAATTGGTGCACTCGCTTTGGTCGATTTGTTGCTTTAGTGTGCAATGGACTTTATACCTCACCTGATTTTTTGCTTTTGTTGAATTCACCTGTTCTACACCATGGCACAATGTCAGCATTGTTCCCCTCCTAGCTACTCACCATCTTGATTTGAAAATATATAACCATTCCTTGACTGTTGCCAGGTCAAAATCATGGAATTCCCTCCCTAAGGGCATTGTGGGACTGTAGATGGACTGCAGTGGTTCAAGACAACAGCTCACCACCATCATCTTCTCAACGGCAACTACAGACAGGCAATAAAGCCAGCCACACCCAATTCACACAAATGATTTTTTTTTAAAAAACAGTGGACCAGAATAAAGGATGGATTATGAAGTTGAAAGTGTGTACAATACTTTCATGAGTGTGAAAGCTGGCAAACATCTGTCAGGCACAAAGTGTACTGGACAATTTGAAAATGTAACATTTGAGCTGTAACTTAGATACATGGAGTTGTTTGCACAGTAGTTCAAATTTAACCAGTTTAAATTATGTCCCAAGATAGTAAAACCCAAACGACTTTGAATTGTATTGTTTTGACAGCATCAAACCAATGAGACGATCCGATGTTTTGGGGTATTAAAAAAAACAGGCATTTTGAACAGTTAGCCAGAGAAAAAGCATCTTCTGCCATTGACAAACTGCCTGCAAACCCTCTCTCCACAAGGTACCTTTTTCATATGAAAAATCTGTGTAGCAGAAGTCCAAAGACAACCAAGGGGGAATCTACAAACAGAAGATCGACACCTGTCTGGTTTTTGAAAATTGATTTGCTGTAAATTTAATAGAGGCTTCATCAGATCAGTATATTGTTATAGAGTGGGAGGTAGATAAATCTTTAAGACAAACAAGCTTGGAGTTGTAATTGGATATTGTTTAATGTTCACTTTTGGAGTTAAAGAATAAAATTGTTATTTTTTTCTTTAAATTGTGGAATCTGGGAGTAGCTCTCGGTCACTCATATTCCAAACGTACGAGGCAAGGTGTTTAATTAGCAGAAGGGTTTACCTCATGTCGTAACAGTACTCTTTTACCAACAATACTAACAACTCCCAGTATGTCAATTAAAAATTTCCCAACTGTGCGCGCTTCCCAAATCTGACTCTGGTGTCTACACCCCTGGCCTCCTCCATCTGCAAATGCCCTACAAATCTTGCCCCATGTTGTTATTTCTCAGTTCCCCCACCTTCACTCGATACAAGTGGGTGCCTTCTACTGCTTCAGTTCCACTTCACTGGAACGGACCTCATCATTTTCTTTTTAAACGGTGAGCATGTGATACTCAGTATTTGGAATAAAGATCTCTTAAAGGGAAAGATCAATAAGTGGGAGGGGGAAGCATTGAAGGAGAAGGGAAAACCAAAAGGAAAAATGAGTTGAGGTAAAGTGGGCAGAGGGTCATTTGGATCATAAAATGCTAGGAAAGGCTAATTTGGTTGAATGGTCTGTTTCCTGTGCTGTGGTATTTTATGCTAATAATTTTGTCGATTGAAAACTGAACAGGTTTTCAACTGCTACATTTCCATTGCTCTCTCTGTAAGGGAGAGGGAAGTACAATATGTAATAGATTGATTTGGATGAGACGCAATAACTAGTCTGTACACAAAATTATGTTAAACCAGTTCTGCCTGACCTGGTGGTATTAGATACTAACATTGCAAACCTGAATTCAGAATGAGTTTAATTCAACAAATTTAATATTCATCATGTTGGTGAGCACAAAATCTCAACGAATCAATAAAGGCCGAGCAATGCAACTGGTTCAAAGTAATACAAAAATAGCAGAACTGCCCAACACATACTAATGAGTTAGTTACACCTATTCATGACTGCTGCCTAATAAACCCTTTACTTGTTTAATCCACAGAGATTTCTTCAGTTAAAGCTCCTCAGCCTGTACAACATCCCTCTGGGCCCTGTTTGGCTTTGTTCATGATTACAGCATTCCGAATCAATTCTGCTTCTGGCATTGAGAAATTGGTTAATTCTGAGCAAAGGAGGTTTAGCAAAAACAAAGACAGCAGTGCTTCCCAAACCCCTGTGAGCAAACTGCTAATGATCTGCTAACTCTAGGTGACAATCGAAAGAGCCTGACTTGAGACACATCTGTTGAAATAGTGCCACTGCATTACAGTACCTTTACCATGGAAGAATACTTCCAATTTCACAGAGCATGAGGAATAGTCTCTGCTGATCAGCTGCTGGAACCATCATACATTTATTGTCTCCACATTCAACTCTTCCCTGCACTTCAAACAGACTCCCAACATCCATCCTCTTTAAACTTCAATTCATCAAAAACTCTGCTACCCCACACTCCAACACACATTATGCTTCCTTCACTGACCAATCGAGGCTCCCAGTTGTGAAATGCTTCAGATTTTTAATTCTAACCATGATGTTCACAACAGAGTGGGGCTTCCCCCTCCCCATCTCTGACACCTCCTCCCACCCTACAATCCTTCAAGAACTCAGCAGTCCTGGCTGCAGTGTTGGGAACTCGGTCTACATCTTTCTGCCTCCCACTGTCCCCAGTGTACAGCGATATGGTGAGGGCTCTTGTGTCAGTGTGTTACTGTTCCCGCCTGATGAAGGAGAGTTGCTCCGAAAGCTAGTGTGCTTCCAATTAAACCTGCTGGACTATAACCTGGTGTTGTGTGATTTTTAACTTTGTACACCCCAGTCCAACACCAGCATCTCCGAATTACATCTTTAAAGGCTCTAAGGCCCGAACATTATAACCCAACCCCCTCAACATCTCCACCTTCCTTCTAAGGCATTCCTTCAGAATTACCTCTTTAATTAAGCTTTTGATCATCTGTCCCAAGAACTGATTTGCAGCTGAATATGATCTTTACTTTGGCCCACTGCAGCTCCTGTGAAAGCAGCTTGGGGCTTTTTACAGTGAAAAGGTGGTATAGGAACAATAATTATTGTTATTACAATCATGCAGAACTGGAAAATGAAGAGGCTAATTCCTAATTACCCCAAAGAACACACACATATTCCGTATTCAGCGGATTTTCTGTCTTTAAATTAAAATTTGGAGCATCGGGGTCTCTTCATTATCGGAATGGAAATTGTAGGCTTGCAGCTGACCTCAACACTACAAACACTCCCCAAGGAATACTGGCTGTGTAGGACTATACATATGTATTAAACAATCCTCCCTACCTTCCCCTCACGTAACTATGCACAGGGAGCAATACGTGAAGAATATAGCTTTAGAATATTTATAGATTGTTGTCTTGAAGTATGGTCCCCTGGTAATCTCCCTTCACAACTGCAATGATTTGGGCCCTTTTTGTTTTAAAGGGAAATCAGAAACAGGAGAGAGTGAACACTTGCCAATGTTTGTGTTGGTATTGATCCAGACTGACGTGCACCACAATCTTGACTGAAAGGTTCATGTGCCTGAGCATTCCCAATGACAGCCATTCCTGATCTAAACAAAATGAGCTCACAGTTACTGACTCCTTCACTGTCCAACTCCTTTCGTGTTGGCAGTCTCCCTGCCACATCGTTCAGCAATTTTATTCTGATGGTTAAACCTGTGGTGCCACATGCTCACAGTGATTCAAGACAACAGCTCACCACCATCTCACTGGCAATTAGGGATTGGCAATAAATGCTGGCATAATCAGCAATATCAAAAATAAAGTGGTTTTCCTTTCCTATATAGGATAGCTGGCTTATTAATAAGGGCTCCAATCTACTGTCAAATCAATCGCTCAGCAGATTATTTGCCTCCCACTGTCCCCAGTGTACAGTGATATGGTTAGGGCTCTTGTGTCAGCGTGTTACTGTTCCACCTCTGAGGCAGAAGGTCTGATTTCCAAGTCCCATCTTCCCCAGAGGTGTATCCGTAACATGCCTGAACAGGTCAATTGTAGCTATTTTAACTGATCTAGAGAGTCAATATTACTGGGGACCGTGGGCTCTTCTCAACTTGCAGATTACTTGTAAAAATGAGACGTTGTCATGCAGGCCGTGTGGCAATGCAGTGTGACAGGCCTCCTGTCAGCAGGGATATGGCATGCCATTGGCACGGTATTGTATTTTTTAGCTGGTCTGAGAAGCAGGCAACTGGCTACCTTCAAAGCAACATCATGAACTTGCACTGTTAATGAGGATTCCTGGCACCGGGAGCAATCCTCAGAAAGCCAGAGCAGAGCACTTATTGTCACGCACAAAATTACATCAAATCTAAATTAGCGAGTTTTGAAAAGGTTTATAGCACAGGTTGAGATTTTGGCTGTAACTCAGGTCGAGTTCCAACTAGAACTCTATCAAACACATTGACTTGGATCCCATTTACCATCCCCTGAGAAAAAGAACAGAAAGTGACATTACCAACCCAAGGAAACCTAAACACAAAAAAAGTGGGACATACCACCAGTGCTTCACCAGAGGCTCATTGATGATGTTACCTAGAATGGTGACGAAATGTCGGAAAACGAATCTTCCAGCTCAGCAAGCAAGGTTACATCCATCAATCCGAATTTCTATACCACCATTAACACCGCCAAGAGTCTCAAGGTGTATCACAGGAGAGTCATCAAAGTAAAGGCACAGATATTAAACCAAAGGGGGAGGCTGCACAACAAGTGACCAAATACCTTGATTTTAAAAAAAAGTCCTCAGTTTTAAGGATTTGTTTAAAAAGGAGAGTGTGGCAGAAAGACACAAGATAATTCTATAAGTTCAGGCCAAGACAGCTGAGGTATGAAAATTATGGATAGTGTGCCCCTGCACCTTCATTTTCTATCCCCCACAGTCATTGGGACCATGCTACAGGTCTCATCTCTGACTTTTCCTCTATTCATTATTTTTTATTCATTCATGGAATGAATAAAACTCCCCAGAGATCAGTTAATAGTCAACCCCATTGCTGTGGATCTGGAGTCACATGGAGGCCAGACTAGATAGAGAAGCCAGTTTCCTTCCCTGAAGGCCATCAACGAATGAGATGGATTTTTCCGACAATCGACAATGGTTTCATGACCATTATAACATTCTTAATTCCAGATTTTCATTGAAATCAAATTCCACCATATTGTTGGTGGAAATAAAAGTTTCTATAAGTGACATCTGAACACAAGACAAATCAGCCAACAATCCTGTTGCCGATTACTCTCGATTATATGTTTGTGTGTTGAAATTAAGATTGGTATTAAAGCCCCTATGACTAAATAGACAATTAAAGAGGATGATAAATGGCTGCTGCCAGTGGTGGTGCCATCTATTGACAAATACACCACACTGCAGAAATACCTCGCTGTCTTTGTGCTGGTAGCAAGTCACCTTGAGCACTGACTGCACATTCCCCAAGTTCAGAGGCTTGCTGCGAATGAATTTCCAAGCAATTGGCTGTAAAATTACAAGCTCAAATTTCCAATACATATTCCTCACAGCAGGACTTCCTGATGGCTGGCTGAATAAGGTCAAGAACTGACCTCTGTACAGGTGCAATGCACAGATAAATACTGGAGGGTCTACCTTTTGAAGGCCTCATTTTCTGTCAATCTGCTGTATAAATCTTTCTACTTTATGTTTTTACAACTTCAGGGTGTTCCAAGCTCCTTTATGATCATTGCAATCACTGCTAGGTGTGGAAAAACTGCTGCTAATGCAAGACCCCAGAAACACGGATTAGACGACCAGATTATTTCTTTTATTCTGCTGTAGCATGGTGAATATTTCCAAACTTTTCTGTTTTAATTTATGATTCCACCGGATCAGACGCCAGCTGGGTCTTTCATATTAAGGGACGTCTGGGCCTTGATTGAACTTTGCACGCCTGCAAAAAATGGCACACTTTTCCATTCATTCACAGGATGTGGGAGTTGCTGGCCAGGCCCAGCATTTATTGCCCATCCCTAACTGCCCTGGAGAAAACAGTGGCAAGCAGCTTCTTGACTTCAGACGTTCAAGAATGTTTTGTAGTCTCATTTTTTTTTTAAAAGATGTGCGAAGTTTAATCAAGTCCTTATTTGTCCTTTAAAGTGAAAATAAAGATCCTATGACACTATATAACAAAAAAAAGTGGGCCATTCAGCCCATCAGGTCTACTTCACCATTCAATGAGATCATGGTTCATCTGATAATCTTCAATTCCACTTCCCTGCCTTTTGCCCATAATCCTGGATTCCATGGATAAAATATCTCTCGGCTTTGAATGTACCCACCCTCAACAGCTCTCGGTGCTAAAAGAATTCCAGTCACTACCTAATGAGAGAAGGAATTCCACATCTCAGGCTTAAATGAGTGAGTGAGCCTTTACGGAGATTCTACCCTCTGGTCCTCAACTCTCCCACAACCTCTCAGCACTGTCCTGTCAAGCCTCCTGAGAATCTTATATATTTCAATAAGGCCACCTCGCACTCTTCTGAACTCTAACAAGTACAGATCAGAGATCTTGACGATCAGAGAGCTCTCGCTAGTAGGCTGACCAGTACGTATTCTCAATGAATACGTTCCTTTTTTAAAAAAAAATCAAAAAAAGGAAAATGATGCAGATGGAGGAAGTTGGAAATAAAAACAGAAAATGCTAAAAATATCAGCATATCTGACAGCATAATGGAAATGAACTGGGCATTTAATCATAAATGTTGTTTGTGGGATCCTACTGTGGGAAAACAGGCAGCAATTTTCACTGGAGTGTTCATTGAAGAAAATAGACTAGTTCTGGAGTGGGACTTGAACCTGCAACCTCCTGGTTTAGCTGCGAGGACACTACCACTAATCCACAGTTGATGTCTTAGTTTTGAAGTTGAAACTTTATTGCTGGAACAGCACAGCAGGTCAGGCAGCATCCAGGGAACAGGAGATTCGACGTTTCGGGCACAGGCCCTTCTTCAGGAAGGGCCTTTCCTGAAGAAGGGCCTGTGCCCGAAACGTCGAATCTCCTGTTCCCTGGATGCTGCCTGACCTGCTGTGCTGTTCCAGCAATAAAGTTTCAACTTTGATCTCCAGCATCTGCAGACCTCACTTTCTCCCCGTCTTAGTTTTGAAAACTCTTTAAATTCTAAATTGTTCTGTTGTTTCTCTTTTCAATTGTGAATAAATCGATAGCAGTAATGGGGGGTGGGGAAGGAATTTGATTTGTACTGGGTATTTGTATCAACACAAACTAGAGAGAGCTTGCATAAATAAAGTATTTAAATGCAAAAAGTAACAGCTTTCACCCCATCTGTCTGGTTTAAGTTGAACCCAGGCCTCAGGGGTGAAAGCACATGTTCTGTCATACCGCACACTTCGAATTAATGACTAAGCATGCACATCGTACTATCGATTGTCCTGCATTAAGCAGAACGTTGTTTGACAATGCAAACCTTCTCTACATTAGGAAGTTTGTGAAAAATGGCACTCGATAATTATACCAGCAGCCTGGCACTGTGTTTGTTAGTTCCTGCTTCAAGTCGCGGTTATTTCTTATGTTCAGAGTCTGGCACAAGCAAAAATTTGCAATGTAAAAGATGGATAAAACTGCTCAAGTATACAGTACATCTGTGCTACTTATTTGATGAATCTTCTGCATAATTGGAGCATGATATTGACAGGGCGTGGGTGTATTAAAACATTAAAAGCACTTTCAAACAGCTTAGCTGTTCTCATTCTGGTGATCCTGAGTGCGCAGTAACTGCATATCATTCCATAATTGTTCGATATAGCAACTCTGAGTTCTCAGGCCAGTCCCAATGAGCAGAGAGGAAGCAGACTAATGATTTGGTACAACAACGCAAGGGAAGCTAAAAAGGCCTGCTCTCTGAGCAGAAATATTCCTCATGGGTCACACAAATTGACACAGACTGGACAGAAAGAATCCCACTCCCAAGCTGGTTAATCTCAAGAGGGACAGAGAGAAAGGGGCTCAAATCAACCCTGCAACCCAAGTTGAGGTGGCAGTAAGGGGACAGCCATTCTTCCACACCTGAAAACTATCCTTGACTGGAAAGTGAACATTTGGGGTATGAGAAACAAAAACCGAAATTGCTGGAAAACCTCAGCAGGTCTGGCAGCATCAATGGAGGGAAAGTAGAGTTAATGTTTTGGGTCCAGTTGCCCTTTAGAACTGAAGACATCATTAAGAAGAAGGGTCACTGTTCCTTAAACATTAACTCTGCTTTCTCTCCACAGGTGCTGCCAGACCCACTGGGTTTTTTTTTCCCAGCAACGTCTGTTTTTGTTTTGGACTTCTAGTATTCACAGTTATTCGTTTTTATTGCTGATTTCGAAAATAAGAATTGACAGCTACACTAAAATACCCTGATGGTATTCACTGTCTAGTCAAATGACTACTTTGATGAGGCACCATAACTTTCAGATGGGTCTGCAGGAATACACTCCATCTCAAATGCTTGCCTACAGTGTCAGAGAGAAGGCCTTCTCACTCCACGCTCAGCAGCCTTGTGTCAAAGCCCCGCTACAGACATCTGAGCACAACACGGAGGTTAGCATTTCACTGAGGGAGTGCAAAACTGTGACAGATAAAATGTCAAAGGATCTATCTACCCTCTTTGGTGAATTCAAAAGATACCAAAGCATAATGCCATAGGAAAGCAAAAGGGGCTTTCCTTTGTCTCCTGGCCAATTTTAGCCCTCAAAACAGATTACCTAATCACTATCAAATTGCAGTTCATTGGGAGTTAACCATGCCCAATTTGAATACCCATTTTCCAACGTTACAACATTAATTACATATCAAAAGCATACCATGTCTGCAAATTGCCTTGGATGTGCAGATTTGATTAAAGGCATTGTATAAATACAAGTTCTTTCATCAAGACAAGAAAATCGAATACAATGAACAATTAAAGCCCTTTTGTTGTGGCTTTTAAGTGTCCTTGGTTTGTTTAGGGTGGGGTTAGACCAACAAATCTGCATCAATACTGACTGCAGACAAGCAAGCTACATGAAGATATGGTTGAACAAGGGCAAAAAGGAGCGAGAATAAGAAAATGTGCAGATATATTAAAAAAAATTACTTCATAAGATAGCAAAACATCAAAACCAGGTTTTCATTCAGGCACACGGGTGCATTCCACTGAGGGTAGGAGAAGATTAAACATTTCAAAGTGACATCTGTGTGAAGTAAGTACTGTCATTCCTTGCCCAAGTTTTATGGAGATTCCAATTACACTGACCATTTACAAGGAGCAGCTGAGAGCAGTTGTACCTGATGGCTCTGACAGGCTAATGATGATAAAGTCAGTGTGGAAGAGGTTATTTGAAAAAGAACAATAGGCGAGACAGAGACGAGACATGAAAATGTTGCATGATGCTAGTAATAAAAGGAGTGGGAAACCAGCAGGGACAGGAGGCAATATTCATGGAAAGTGCACCTCTTTCTAACAGATTCCCTTCCTACTCCCCAGTCCGCTTCCCTTAACCAATTCACCCCCACCATCCTTCACACAAATTTTAGTTGGCTCTGCACACAATGTCAAGACAAAACAAGGTGACTAGCTGAAGACAAAGGGACTTGGTGCAGGAGATGGGAGGGTAATAAATAGGAGTGCAGTTTAATTTGTGGAGGATGGATGGAAGGAAATGGGGAGTTCGTTAATTCTTGTAATGGCCTCTGAGAACTGTTGAAATGAGATTACAAGTGGACAACGTTTCACCGATAGCTATGACTGAGCTTGGCTGTATGGTGACATTTTACTCTTGGAGTCAGGAAGTTATGAGCTCAAACCACACTCCAGGATTTGAGCTGTGCAGAGAGACTGAATAAGCTCGGACTATTTTCCCTGCAGTGTCAGAGGCTGAGGGGTGTCCTTATAGAGGTTTGGAGGAGCATGGATAGGGTAAATAGGCAAGGTCTTTTCCCTGGGTTGGGGGAAAAAAAAAGAGTCCAAAACTAGACAGCATAGGTTTTGGATGAGGGAGGGGGAAAGATTTAAAAGGGACCTAAGGGGCAACTTGTTCACGCAGAGGGTGGTGCGTGTATGGAATAGACTGCTAGAGGAAGTGGCGGAGGCATTTAAAAGGCATCTGGATGGATATATGAACGGGAAGTGTTCAGAGGGATATGGGCCAAATGCTGGCAAGTGAGGCTAAATTGGTTTTAGGTCAGCGTGGACGATTAGACCAAAAAGGTCTGTTTCCGTGCTGTATACCTCTATGACTTCAAGTTCACTCCTTCTTCGTTGTGGTTCTGTTCACCGAGCTGGGAATTTGTGTTGCAGACGTTTCGTCCCCTGTCTAGGTGACATCCTCAGTGTTTGGGAGCTTCCTGTGAAACGCTTCTGTGATGTTTCCTCCGGCATTTATAATGGTTTGTACCTGCCGCTTCCGGTTGTCAGTTCCAGCTGTCTGCTGCAGTGGCCGGTATATTGGGCCTAGGTCGATGTGCTTATTGATTGAATCTGTGGATGAGTGCCATGCCTCTAGAAATTCCCTGGCTGTTCTCTGTTTGGCTTGTCCTATAATAGTAGTGTTGTCCCAGTCAAACTCATGTTGCTTGTCATCTGAGTGTATGGCTACTAAGGATAGCCGGTCATGTCGTTTCATGGCTAGTTGGTGGTCATGGATGCAGACCAGTAGCTGTCTTCCTGTTTGTCCTATGTAGTGTTTTGTGCAGTCCTTGCATGGGATTTTGTACACTACATTGGTTTTGCTCATGCTGGGTATCGGGTCCTTTGTCCTGGTGAGTTGTTGTCTGAGAGTGGCTGTTGGTTTGTGTGCTGTTATGAGTCCTAGTAGTCGCAGTAGTCTGGCTGTCAGTTCGGAAATGTTTTTGATGTATGGTAGTGTGGCTAGTCCAAAGGTGGCAACAGCGGCAGATACAAATCACTACAAATGCTGGAGGAAACATCACAGAAGTGCTTCACAGGAGGCCCCCAAGCACCGAGGATGTCACCTAGACAGGGGACGAAACGTCTGCAACACAAATTCCCAACTCGGCGAACAGAACCACAACAACAAGCACCCGAGCTACAAATCTTCTCCCAAACTTTGATCACTCTTTCTTCTCTTTTAGTAAAGGCACCATCCAATGAAGTGCTGAGTATTTAGTTAGGGAAGTTTACATACCGAATCCTGGTATGCCCAAAGCTAGCTAACCACCATTGAGTAATCGCAATGCACTGTGATTCTTTTCAGATATTACTTAGAGAGAAAAAGAGGGAGGGAAAGAATCAATTCAGGTTTACACAATGTATGACACCTACTGGTTAGATTTTTCACAAGTGATAATGACGTCTACCATGGCCCATGCAGTTAAGCAGTTCACTCATCTCCAACAGGACAGAATCTAAATTATTGACTCTTGACATTCAATGACATTACCATCACCAAATTCCCACCAACATTTTGGGGGTTACCACTGATGAAAAACTGAACTTGACTGGCCATAATAGTGGTAGTAAGAGCAGGTCTGAGGAGAGGAATACAGCAACAAATAATTCACCTTCTGATCCCCAAAGCATGTCCACCAACTACAAGGTATGAGTCAGGAAGTGTGATGGAATACTCTCCACTGGCCATAACAACACTTCAAAAGCTTGACACCTTTCAGGAGAAAGCAGCCAACTGATTGGCACAAGTGCCACAAACATTCACTCGCTTCAACACCAGTGATCAGTAGCAGTACCATCTACAAGTCACACCATAGAAATAAAACAGTGGGCCATATACAGCACCTTCCAAGCCCATGAACATCTAAAAAGAGAAGGGGAGCAGATAGATAGGAACACCACAACCTTCAGACTGCCTTCCCAAGCCACACCCCATTCTGACTTGGAAAAATCACCATTCCTTCTATATACCTGGGTCGAAACCCTGAAGCTCCCTCCCTAATATCATTGCTCGTGTAGCTTTACAAACAGATGGAGGTGGTTCAAGACCAGCCCACCACCAGCCCACTCAGTCGTGCCCATATCCCATGAATTAATTGTAAAGAAAAGCTCATGTTTTCTGATTATCTGGCAGGATGGTCATTTGAACCAGATCAACCTTCCAGCTCTTGTAGAACACAATCCCAGAATGGATCAGCACTGTCAGTAGACAAATAACTATAACAGAAACAAGCCATTTGGCCCAACTCGCTCTTGTCAGTGTTTATGCTTCATACCAGTCTCTTAACAGACCTCTTTTCATTTTACCCTATCAGTTTATCCTCTATTTCTTTCGCCCTCGAGTGCTTTCCGATTTCTCCTTAAATACATCTATCTTGTTCAACTAAGAGGCATTTCTCAGATGCTGCCTGGCCTGCTGCGCTTTTCCAGCACCACACTTTTCAACTCTGGTCTCCAGCATCTGCAGTCCTCACTTGCTCCTAAGAGGCATTCCTTCTTACTTCCTGAAACTCCCTGTTTCTGCCCCTCAACTGCAATATTTCTACTTCTCTCTCACCTTCCAAAATTAGATTACATTACAGTGTGGAAACAGGCCCTTCGGCCCAACAAGTCCACACCGACCCTCCGAAGAGCAACCCACCCAGACCCATTCCCTACATTTACCCCTTAGCTAACACTACGGACAATTTAGCATGGCCAATTCACCTGACCTGCACATCTTTTGTGACTGTGGGAGGAAACCGGAGCACGCGGAGGAAACCCACGCAGACACGGGGAGAACGTGCAAACTCCACACAGTCAGTCGCCTGAGGCGGGAATTGAACCCGGGTCTCTAGCGCTGTGAGGCAGCAGTGCTAACCACTGTGCCACCGTGCCGCCCAAAAGCCACCTAAGCTCCCACCTTTTCAGTCTGGGCTATTGCTCACTGTTACTGACTCCTTGACACAAGCGTTGAGCCTGTTAGTAGGATGTTACATAAGTGTAAATTGGGTTTAAGAAAAGATGTTGTCAGGAAACAGAGGAGCTGGTATCTCTGTGAAAATAAATTCGAGAATGTGACAGTGAGACTTGGCTACAACTTCACTCAAATACTTGGGTAGATTTCAATGGGCTGTCCTAGAGACACTGAATTCCCCACAATGGGGTCTGCTTTCACTGTCTGTATGGATCTGGAGCTCCCCAACCCTTCACCAACTTGCAAAAACCTGTAAGTAGATTCCAAATGATGCTGGGTCATCAAATAATAGAGAAAACTCTAAAATTAAATAGGTGGTGTTAAACTCTCCCAATTTATGTGGGCATAGTGGCTCTATCCAAATATATGTAAGCAAAGCACCTATGAACATGGTAAGGTCAGACCAAGCATTTTTCATTTTAGTTAAGGACTGAAACACAAAACAGTATGGGCACCCTTTCAGAAAGATCCCATTCCCACCATTTAGACAGTATCCCCTGCCAAAGAAAGATGCTAAACTTAAAACGGGTAAAGTGAAGTATCCATGCATTCCAGGTACAAGGTGGCAGCCAACTTAATAATAGCCCTCGACAGAGAGAGAATCTTATGAATTTCACCACCATTGCATTTCAACTAAATCGGGTTGCAGCAAACACCACTTAACCTGTTAGTGCAACCATTTTATTGCTGTGCAGTGCCATTACTTAATGAAATTATGCCCACGTCATTGGATCACCGAGCAAAATGGTACATTGTCTACTTATAGGCTATGAAGTTGGAAGTCTGTTCTTGTACTTGGAACGCATGGCTAATGTAGTTATGAGTTCTCAGCACTGAGACCACTCCCCATCCCCTTCCTTGGTGACCACATTCATGAAGCAGTAAGGTGCAGAACCTCTGATTTTCCAAAAAGTTATTGGTTTCCATACTGGAGCAAAACCAGGGAATGCAAGTGGGAAATTTATCCTAAAATGCTCGAAGGCAGCGAGACAAAAAGAGACAATCCTAATGAGGAAGGAAGATGGAGAGTGTATGAAGGTTTCGCAGTTAATGCTGGTATTAGCAGCATTTTTGATCAGTAAATCGTGACGGTCAGCCTCCTAAAATTGGTCAATGGCTCTGAACACACTCCAGGATAGAGAGCAGTCAGTCAGATAGAGTAATTGCCAGGGTTCAGAGAGCAATTGTTACACCTGTATTTCATGCCAGGTTTCATGTACATCCAAAATAAGTTTCCACTTCAGTTTACTGTTGTAACATGGCAGCATAGATCCAAAAACAGAACCATGAGACACTCTTCAAAAAGGGCCCACAATAAAACACAATACTGCCTGAACCCGAGCTACAAATCTTCTCAAAACTCACTAACAACACTCCCAAACAAAAAGCCCAGTTTACGCATTACTCGACCCAGGCACAGCCCCATGTAAATTTCAATTTGTTTGGCACTGCTGCTTTCACCCTGCCCATGGACATTTTACATTCTGTTCCTGCCTGTGACTGTTGCTATAGTTCTTGTGTCAAAGAACACCTAAGACGCTAATCAGTCTTGATCCCAATTCCTTCTCTAATGAAAGGGCGTTTGAATAACAACCCTTTGGTTTTCACGGGCATTCTTCTTCCCTTAACACACCACCCCCACCCTCACCCCTCACCTACCCCTTCAGAGCAAGGCCTGGGAATTCCATTGCTAATGCCCTTCTCTGGGAGGCTGGGGGGGACAGGTTTACAATACAACCAATGAGTGTGAATCTGTGACATTTTTCACACAAAGAAAGAGGACAAAAAGAACAAAGCAGCATCCATAAGGGGTTTTATGATTCACTGAGGAAATCCACCCACTCTTCCCCCACCCCCCCCAACCCCTCCTGATGTTTGGATTATCGTCACAAGTAAAATGTTCTCTGCAATAGCTTCCTCGAGTGCCTGAGCACCAGCCCACTCAATTCTACTGGTGTCATTATGGCCAGAGAGAAGATCCTCGCCTGCCAACGTTAAAAGTATCTGAGAAGATTTGCCTTTGAACGGGCTTTCAAAATTGTGGAGTGACTCTGGGAAGCAGTTCATCTGAAGAGACAGGAGAACAGGCATTGTTTTTAAAAAAAAGGGAGTTTTGAAACCTAAGGAAAACTGTAGGGTGTGACTTCAACTGAACTCTTCAGTGGGAAACTCATAGGTTTGGATAAACTGCTGACTTCAGAGGGCAGTGTAATTGAGCATGTTCAACGAGCGTTGTACTTGATCTTGGTTGGTGACCTGATGAAACAAATTGCCCAATTTCTGTCAGCCTGCACAGTATCATTGCCTTTATTGCTTTCATAAAGAAGCTTCTTCCAAAAACTGTAGCATTTAAAATTGGAGGCAATAATGCCAAATCCAATCCAATCCTGCTAGGAATCACTGTGTACCTCCTCGAATTATTGATTAAAAACTTTGACCCACACACCCACCTTCTGTCAGTCATGTGTGCTTGGGGTTGTGTGTCTCCGTTGTGAGAAGTGTGAGATCAACAAACAAAGTACAGACCAAGTATTGAGCCAAGGAACTTCTTGTTCCATACACTGCTGCAGAACAACAGCCATTACATTTATTGATAAAAGTTAAAAATCACGCAACACCAGGTTACATTCCAACAGGTCTGTTTGGAGTGCTGCTCCTTCGTCAGGTGGCAGTGCTCTGAAAGCTAGCGCTTCCAAATCAACCTGCTGGACTATAACTTGGTGTTGTGTGATTTTGTAAACTTTGTTCACCCAAACAACATCTCCTCCAAATCACATTTAATCAACAAAGCCATCAGGGAATACTTCAATAGAGATCATTAGCTCTTTTGCAAATTCTAATGGCAATTTTAACCTGAATTATCACCCCTTAGCTTTGCAAATTACGTATATCATATACATTGAATACACTTTTATTGTTTTCACTAAGAATGCTGCAATTTCAGTAAGGATTTAGATTAGATTAGATTACTTAGTGTGGAAACAGGCCCCTCGGCCCAACAAGTCCACACCGACCTGCCGAAGCGCAACCCACCCAGACCCATTCCCCTACATTTACCCCTTCACCTAACACTACGGGCAATTTAGCACGGCCAATTCACCTAACCTGCACATTTTTTTTTGGACGGTGGGAGGAAACCGGAGCACCTGGAGGAAACCCATGCAGACACGGGAAGAATATGCAAACTCCACACAGTCAGTAAGTCGCCTGTGGCAGGAATTGAACCCGGTCTCTGGCACGGTGAGGCAGTAGTGCCACAATACCTTCTATTGAGTTCAGATGCCACAAGGCACTGTGCCACAATACCTGCTATTGAGTTCAGAAGATAATTTTGCAAAAATGGCTTCAATCATACTGCCCTGTAATTATAGCATTCTTAAGTACAGTGTCCTGATCTCAACCACCCTCTTTAGTAGCCTGCTTTAACTACTTTTTGTTCTTGTACAGGACATGGATATCACTGGCAAACCTTCATTTCCCTTGGATTGATTGTTTAGATAGGCCATTTTAAAGGACAATTAAAAGCCAAATGTATTGCTGAGGAGCTGGACTCACATGCAGACAAGGCAAAAGTGAGGACTGCAGATGCTGGAAACCAGAGTTTAGATCAGAGTGGTGCTGGAAAAGCACAGCAAGTCAGGCAGCATCCGAGAAGCAGGAAAATCGAGGTTTTGGGCAAAAGCCCTTCATCAGGAATGCAGACTAGACTAGGTAAGAACCCTTGATTTCCTTCCCTAAAAGATATTAGTAAACAAAGGGTGGCATGGTGGCTCAGTGGTTAGCACTGCTGCCTCACAGCACCAGGGACCTGGGTTTGATTCCCACCCTCGGGCAACAATCTGTGTAGAGTTTGCACATTCTCCCAGTGTCTGCATGGGTTTCCTCCAGGTGCCTCACACAATCCAAAGATGTGCAGGTCAGATGAATTGGCCATGCCAAATTGTCCACCGTGTTAGTTGCATTGGTCAGGGGTAAATATAGATTCGGGGAACGGGTGGGTTACTTTTGGAGGGTCAGCGTGGACTTGTGGCGCTGAAGGGCCTGTTTCCATACTGTAGGGAATCTAATCTCAACATAAATCAACAAAGGGTTGAATGTTTACCACTAGACTGGCACTTTGTGCCATATTTTAATAAATTCACATTTCACCATCTGCCATGCTGGGAATCAAATGGATGATCATCTGTTGAAAGAGATACATTCTAATGTTAGCCCTAATTCTGGAACTTTTATTCCATAAGTAGAGTTGCAGCTCAGCCCAGTTGTGGGTGAGTCCTACTGTTCATTTGCAGATAATTGAATATGTTGGGAGGGACAAAGTGTTGGCCTGTGCAGAGACTGTGCAAAGGTAGGAGTGAGCCATCTCAATGAAAGCTATTGTCACTGCTGAGCATCAAATGCTGCAAATCACAACTGTACAACAAGTTAAAGAATGACGCAGAGCTCCATGTAAATACAAAGCTTGAATACAAAGAAAACAAACATGTAAAAGCTGACTACACCACGTACATTTACTCCCTCGCATCTATATTGCGCAATAATTTTTGCACCAACTCAATTAATTATGAGACAAGTCTTTGGGGATCACATACTAACAAGTCCTACAATCATTACATTCAACTTTGATTTGCATAGAATTAAGTGAGAATTTTACAGTGCAGAAATAGGCCATTCAAACCAATATATTGCAGAGGACCTTCAACTCATCCTGTCGACCTAAGGGCTTGCAATCATTTGAGAGTTTTGAGAAGACTTGTAGCTCTGGTTGAGATTCTGGATGTAGGTTTGCTCGCTGAATTGGAATCTTCCAGCTCAGCAATCAAACCTACATCCTTGTAATCATTTCTCCATCACGTACTTATCCAGCTTCCACTTAAACACATCTACGCTACTCTCTTCAACTGCTCCATGTGATTACACATTCTTAACACTCCCTGAGTAAAGAAGCTTCTCCTTCATTTCCAGCCAGTCAATAATATCGACTTGCTGGCCAGCTATCAGGTGCCATTCATCAGCAAGCTGTTGCATTAAGACCGGCTTAGATCAGGTGTAGAATGAAGAGCCGTCAATATTCTCCCACCTAGCACTTTGACACCAGAACTGATGGAAACAAGAGGCATGGTCAAGGTCCCCGTAGGACCAACAATTTGCCTTGATCTCAGCCTCAGAGAACTATCACTACCTGTGTGTTATGTCCTTTCCCCATACTCTCTACCCAACTGACCCAAGTCAAATTGATAACTTGGTTCCACATTGTACGAAATGATAGTCATGATTTGGAGGTGCCGGTGTTAGACGGGGTGGGGTGGGGGGGGGGGGGGAAAAAGAGGTGGACAAAGTTAAAAAGCATACAACACCAGGACTATAACCTGGTGCTGTGCGATTTTTAACAATGAAATGGTACACAGAGATTGGGTTGACAATATCCATGGCCATTTGTTTAGCGGCAGCTGATAAGAAGGAAGGGAGACTGTAATTGAATCGAGCAGTTCTACATTTTAACACAGAAGTGGAAATCCAGTATTCCAACTAACTAGGTCACCTCTGTACCGGAGACCTTTAATTTGCTTCCCATTATTTAACCTTGTGTGTGCAGGTCATGATGAAATCATGTCTAGCCTGAAAGGCATTTTATCAGAATGTAAAAAGAACTTTACGTTTTAGCCAGAGTTACGGACCAGACCAGACCCTTTCAAAATATATTAAAAAAGGTTGCTTAGACACTAACTTTTTCTTATTTTAAAGGTCAATGTCAGTTGCTGTGCTCCAGATGCAATTCGATTGGTCAAACTACTCGACATTAAACAAAGCACACTTTATTCAAACACAATATTTAAAATACAACAAGAAGAATTTGGAATAACTTCACTCTATTGGAAAACTTAACAGAATAACAAATACAGATAGTGTCCATTACTAATCAACTATTCCAATACAGTAACATCCCATAAAAACACCAATGGAATAAAGACTGAAAAACAGATTTTGTCTCACGTTCAATCCGTCAGGCCAGTAAGAGAAACCCCAGCTTTTGACTATAATTGAGAGAGGGTGAGAGAAAAAAAAAATCACTTCTACTTCAAGACCCCCCAACAGCAACAATTGCTGAAAGTTACTGAAAACTCTGGATTGGAGAGCGTTTGATCACACCCACTCAGGCTGCTTCTATTGTTCTAACCCCAAGGCCTCACAAGTTGTTTATCTTCTCATAGACAGCTCATTACCTGTTCTCTCAATCTCTCTCGAAAAGAAATCAGGGCAAAACATACCTCTTAAAGCCACAGCATCATCATACCAGGTTGATATTTCAAGAGATTACCATACCTAGTCAGAAGCTTTTGAAAGTGAAATTACCTAAATACTCCAAAAGATGTCATTTTCATTGCACTGGGAAGTGGAACTAGTTGAAAAGCTCTTTCAAAAAAGGCCAGCAAGGAAATGATGGGCTGAATGATCTGTTTCTATGTGGTATCATTCTATTATTGTATACGAGGGCAGTGAGCAGAATGCCACAGTAGTCCAGCCTGATTGTGATCCAATTAGACCAAGAGGCTCACTTTGACTTTCAGCTGTCATGTTCCGCTTAGGAATGCCAAAGGATTGTGCAGTCTTGCCAGGAAAGTATGCAGGACACATACTGAGTATTGACCCAGTGGCTGCAGTAAAAACTACACTCCCACCACTCTTTCAGATGGAGAGCAATGTCCAGCTACCAAGAGATTGCCTCCAGTTTTCAGCTGACATCTGATGAAAAGCAAATTCAGACTCTGACCCTGACAAGGCACGCAACATCTGCTACAACACAAATGCTATGAATCAATTGTTTGGTTTGTGGAAAGAAGGAGAATTTCCCCCCTTCCAGCTTTCCCCTACAAATATTTCAATAAGTGGCATCATTTCTTTCTGTGATCATCACTTTGCCTTAAAATATTTGCTAACGCATTCTGAAGTTCTCCTGGGTCACTGTTCGAATCTGTGTGGGTGTCACAACACATCGACCATTCCCCAGTGAATGATTTTTTTTGTAAAAAAAAAAAGCATTTTTATATCGATTGCCAGCACTTTGCTAACTGGCAGCCAGCTCAACAAAATACAAGGACAAAGTAAATGGTCAAGGAGGGCGTATAATGCCTGATGAGACATAAACAACAGGATATCAGTTATCAGTCAGTGGGTGGGTGACTGGTGGGAGGGCTGACGGACGGATCTGTTAAAAAAAAAGAAACGTGCATCTTATCAAGCAGACCCAGCTGTTTTATTTTCAATTATTTGTCGGAGTTTAGTGCCACTCTGATGGAAATGGGTAATGACCATGTGATCTTGTCAACACCAACCTGCAGCCAGTTATCACTGGATTATTGTCTATTGAAACCAAATAAAGGAAGCTGAAACCTGCTATCAACATCCCATGATATTGTACGAAGCACAAAATCAAAAAGTATAGGATCTGTGACCAGCAGTATTATAATGGGGCGCAGTACGCTGGAGGTAGGCGTGCCAATGTAGGATTATCCTAAAGTTAAATTTAGGATGTGAGCATGCTGTGTGCAAGTATGCAAAACCTTATAATTATTGCAGAGCTTGTGTCAAGGTAATATACCATAACTAAGAGACATAACTAAGAATTGTGGATAAATAACAGAATGCTGCAACGAGTGTCGTCTTGCACTTGTTTTTACTTCAAACTGATCAAAATGCTGTGGCAAAATATTGGGTTTTCTGTGAAACATTAACAAGGATCCCACACACATGTGCAGATAGGGCATGTCCTCATGCAGAAAGGTTTTCCCTGGGGTCCTGCCTGATAGCTATTCCTCAATCAACATCACAAACAAAGATTAACTGTTATTCACATTTTGCTGTTTGTGGAAATCTGTGTGCACAACTCAGCTGCCAATTCCTACATCACAACAGTGACAACACTTCAAAACATACTTCATTAAAACCAAGCACTGAGGATGCTGGACACCTCAAACAAAATTGCTGGAGAAACTCAGGCCAGTTTGGACATCTGTGGACAAAAAAAAAGCAAAGCTAATATACAGAAGATGGGTCAGAGGACTCAAAATCTGGATGTAGGTTTGCTGTCTGAGCTGGAAGGCTCAGTTCCAGACGTTTCATCACCATACTAAGTTAGATCCCATCGAGTTAGACCCTATCTACCACCCCTGAGAAAAAGAAGAGGAAATAACATCACCACCGGAAATGACATCACTAACCCAAACATATGAATAGAAAGCAGGAATCACGTACATTGCTTCGCCTGAGGCCAACTGAAGATGTTATCTAGTAGGGTGATGAAATGTCTGGAAAGAACCTCCCGTTTCAGCGAGCAAATCTACATCCAGAACCTCAACCTGAGCTACAAATCTTCTCAAAACTCGCTAGGACTCAAAATGTTAATTGTTTTCTCTCTCTCCCCATGGAATGCAGCAGTAGTAGCCTCGCCAACTTTAAGGGCATTTGAATGGTCATTGGATAAATATATGGATGAAAGTGGAATAGTGTAGGATAGATAGGCTTCAGATTGGTTCCACAGGTTGGTGCAACATTGAGGGCCAAAGGGCTTGTACTGTGCTTCAATGTTCTATGTTCTTCAAAAATGCTGAAGAAGGGCTCATGCCCGAAACGTCGATTCTCCTGCTCCTTGGATGCTGCCTGACCTGCTGTGCTTTTCCAGCAGCACATTTTCAGCTCTTCAAAAATGCTGCCAGACTTACTAATTTTGTGCAACAATTTTTGTTATTTTTTGCCTCAAAACAGACCTTGTCAGCTGTAAACACTTTAGGTAATCTTGAGGTAATGACAGGCACTGCAGAAATACGAACCTTTCCTTTCCACTTTAACAAATGTGGAAAAATGGCATGTTTTTAAATGAGAAAAAGACTCAGATTTACAGAATGTCATTTTGCACCAGAAACGTAAGGAGAAGGAAAAGAGAGAAATCAGCAACAGCTCTAACAGTCCTTGTAAGAATGGGATAAACACCTCATAGACAAAAATGAAACAATGAACTGTGGATGCTGGAAATCTCAGACAAAAACAGAAATAAATGCTCCAGGACAGTCTTAGAGGTTCTCAGAGTTCCCCTAAAGTAGATTTGGTTTCTCCTGATCTGCGGTAGCACATGCTCAGATTTCCTTTCTCCCATTTCCAATTCCCTGGCATTATTTCCTGCGACTGAGGATTGGATGTGGAGGATTTGATATTAAAAATCCAGACTGTAAACTGAATGGCCATGGAATGTGCGTCACAGAGAGTATTAATGAGGCACAGAGTCTGGTGCATTACAGAGAGCTTAGCAATGACAGTGGGTGTAGCAGAGGGAGTGTTATTGCCAAGGGTCCATTAATGACAAGGAGGTGCGTATGAGAGGGAAGGTTACAACCAGAGCACCTTGTAATGATAGTGGGGTGTAACAGGAGACCGTTATTACCAAGGGGCTGATAATGAAGGTGAGATGTGTAAGACAGTGTGAGAACATGTAGTCCAGTAATGAGGCTGAGGTTGTTATAGAGAATGATGAAAGCTGACAGTCTGACAACAAGGATGGTGCTCCATCAAATCTAGGGTCTGAAAGGGTTAAATTCGGAATGCTGTCTTGGTGAAATAATGAGTTCTCCATAATGCCTGTTCCTGTGTTGAGCATTTTAATTGAAGTGTTAATTGCTGTGTGCTTAATTCACAGCCAGCAATGTTCAGCACTGTTATCATCCTATTCACTTAGTCCCTGGACAAATAAGTAAAAACACAAGAACATGTAAACAAGCAGAGGGGACAAAGGGGCTAAAAAGGAATAATCTACACATACTAATTAACTAACCCTGGCACAACAAAACGCTGCCAAATGATTCGTTGCGAAGGTTGGGTTGAACCAAGCAACGAGGTGGATTGACTCCGCATTAAGTGAGGGGAGGTTCTGAGTTCATGGGCCGAGTCGCCTCAGTTTCGAGCCGTGCAAACGCGACTGATCTGTAACAAATACGAGTTGCTGTAGCAATCTCCAGGTCAAACTCTCGATGGGGAAAAAAGACAGGACTCGGACTTTCTTAGTTCAATACCTTTTATACACAGCCGGAGCTGGGCGAGAAAGGCGGAACTTGCATGTTTCAAAATGACACCGCCCCATCGCCGCAGCCTGTAAAGTTGTTAAATTATGAAAAGTGAGCAAATTAATGCCGAGTTACCCCCAGGATTTACAAAGTCTGGGCATTTGAATTTTACATCCTATTTGGTACAGAGAAAAGGCGAGCAGTGCAACTTCAAATAAGGAGCGTGGCTCTCGCAAAAGATAGGATAAAACAAAGTAACTTAAACTCTTAAAAATGCAAAATAAAAGCGCACAAATCAATTAATTGGGAAAAGCTGTCTCCTATCAGAGTCACAAATTTCTTCTGGAAATCTAATGACCCGGTTCATTCCCTGCCTGTTCTTGACAGTTCATGGATTTTGGGATTCCTGTTTAAATGAGGAGGCTGTGATTGTGTTGTTTTGAAACCCAGACTGGGCTGTATGCTTCGCAGTTTGATTCTGGTGTGTGTCCAGCAGCTCCACGTGCTGGTGTTCACACACATCCCTCTCATTCACAGTCTCCACACACACACACCACCCCCGACAGCTCTGGTTATGTAAAAAGAAATCATTAGGACATCTGTATACGGGTAGCCTCGCTTAAAAAAAAACTCGTCAATGCAATTGTACTGACCAAAATCCCGGTTCACAAGTGACTCACGATACATTGACATTCTGTCCTCCCCCAGTACTTGGTTCTTCTGCCCCATGGTTCTATTAAACGGGTTTGCACCTAAATTACCTCCAAACATTGTACATCAAAAAGGGTTTTAATGAAACGCAGTTAAATTCCTTTATCACTGTCACGTCCCAGTCCCGTTAGAATCTAATATCACTGCAATTCACAACCCTCTTTGTTTAAATTAACCGTAAGAGGTCAAGCGGGGGTCGTATTCAGTTTTTTGGAACAATATAGCGAGGCGTTGGTTAATATTGGACAGATTAAAAGCACAATCTCCCCTGTACATTAGTGTGCGCTAGGAGGAAAGGGGTTAAATCTATACTGATCCTTTCCCCACATAACACGCAGCTTTTGCAAAGTTTATCCCATTGCAAAGGACCGCAGCTGCATTGAAAACAGCCACAATAACCCCCCACATCTGTATTACACATTGATCAACTTTTTCATGTCTCTTAAAACAAATGTTCCAGCCATGTACCAGCCCCCTCACCTCGCCCGCTGAAGCTAAGCCCACAATCAAAATTCCTTTTTTTTTCTAATTACTGCTATTATTACTTGTTCAGTTCTAATTCTACTTTTTAAGGACGCCCCTGGATTTATCTTTATAGCGCAGAGTTTTTCTTGTCAGTAACGAACGGTTTAAAACAGTGATCAATCCACAGAAAAAAAAGTGATTTTTCTATGGACTGCACCCCCCTCCCCTCTCTACATTGAATCCCACATTTAAAAGCAGGAGTTCCTCGCTGCACGGCTTGTGGGTTTCTTACCCTCAGTCCAGGCGATGAGGAGCGGTAAGAGAAAGTGCAGTGTCCCGGGCAGACTCAGCATTGTAGATTCTCCTCAAACTTCCCGTCCTGGTTCGGTACAGTACCAATATTTTTGCTTTAAAAAAAACTGTAATAAGATTTCCCTTCCAATCCAACAGCGGCAGTGCAAGGAAAGCAGCGAATCCAGGACTCGAACCCTTTGTGACTTGGTGAAATTCAATCGAACTCGGGCTGAAACAGACCACAGTAACCTCTCCAGGTCTCGTCCACACACATAAATTCCCCGTGAAGTCAGAGAGAGCTCCCGACTGCCCTGTCTCAATGTATCCAGGCCGCTTTCTTTTTCATTCATTCATTCATTCATTCTCTCTCGCACACACGGAGTTGTCTCCTGTTAACTTGTTCCAACTTCCCAGCTGATACCGTCACACGCCACAGCCCGCCTCCTTCAACCACCCAGAACTCAGCACCTTCTGTCTCTCACTCTAAAGAAACCCCCCTCCTCTCAATGAAACAATTGCCCCTCCCCAAACACTGTCCCTAAGGCCGCTGGGATCAGGCTGTTCAATTAAACTGGGAAGAGAAATCCATGCTGATTCAGAGACCAGGCTTAATCTTGTGAACAGTAAGGTTAAAGGGAATTGTAGGCGACGGGTCACATTTAAATCAAAACTTATGCCGCAAGTGTCAGAACTAGGTCACTGGTCTCCACAAAGTGAAGACAAAAATAGACCCTCCCTGTGTGATAAGGACCAGAGAGTTTCCATGTTCCATGCACATAACATGCTCGCTGTTTTAATAGATCAGTCCCTATTGGTGCTCAGAGCCAGCGGCCCCTGCTGGAACCTGACTGTATGTGGCTGTCCACTGAGTATAGCACTGTACAGATACTGCGGTTACACTACAGCTGCTGTTGTTACTATACAGATGTTGAGGCTCCTCTTGCTTCAGAGTCCCACAGCAGCTGCCACTCACTTGCTGGGTTACACCTGACCAAATCCACCTGATGAGATACCCGACAGTGACTGCTGCCCAGAAACTAACCCTCATCAGACAGCACCATCTGCAGGAGGAGTAAAGAGGCAACCAGAAAAACGTGTGGCTGTTTTCAGTCCATATCAGATCAAACCGGGAAGCGAAAACTGCACTCTAATTATAATACCGGATGTAACTAATGTGTTATTTATAGATTAACAACTATCGAAACGCTCAGTGACGTAACATTGTCATAGACTGTAATATAACATTATGATGCAAAATTGTCACACCGTGATACACTGACATAACATTGTAACAGACTGTGATCCAACACTGTCACAGTCCGTGATACAGCATTCAGTGATATAATGTTGTCAAGACTGAGCTACAACACTCAATGATATAACACTGTCACACACTGATGCAAAACAGTGACACAACACTCAGACTTTGATATAACATTCAGTGATAGAACACTGTCACAGCTGGTGTCATGTACTTTAAGAGAAAAAATCCAGTCAATACGGTTATGTTAAATGGAAATTAACTTTTGTATGTTCTGTCCACCAAAGAAGCGATTAGGACAAGCTACCAAATGCTTGATGAAGGAGATAGATGGTAAGAATGGATATCCCTCTTTCATCTAACTCCCACATCTGCGCACAAGGTGTGGTCTGTAGATTCCACTGTCATTCCCTCAGTGCCAAGCTGCTGAATGTAGAAAGCTGCTCTTCCACTAGAATAACTACTTACCAGTTATTTAGCACTCTGCCTCCATTAGCACCTGCCCCTCCTCTACTTTGTTTTGGTTTGTAATTTTACTGGAGTTAGGCAGTGCCAGGAAGGTCAACAATGTTGCCCATTCCTAAATGGCAATGAACTGAATGACATGCCAGCCCATTTCAAAGAGTTACCCACATTGTGTTGGACTGGAGTCACATATCAGCCAGATCAGATGGACAACAGATTTCCTTCCTCAAAGAGCACTCTTGAATCAGATGAGTTTTTATGATTAAAAAAAGATGCTTTTAATTTGTTTGAATTAATCAAATTTAAAGTCTGTGATGGGATTTGAAACTTTGTCCCCAGAATATCCATCTATGCTTTAGGATTGTTAGTCTTGTAACATCAGCACAACACCAGTGTCTCCCAACAAACTTTGCACATCAGCTTTCTTTATATTCCACAACAAAATATGCAAACTATTACAATAGTGTTTGGATTAAAACATGCCTAATTATTATGTCATTCAACCAATTACTTTTTTTTCCCCTGCATTAGTGCAGATTAATGCCAAGAGGAATATTGTGATGGAATAATGTTTCATTAATAGATTAAAAAGCTGGAGAGGGCTATGAAATGAAATAAATGTTTCAACAAAACATTTCTGAGTATAATTAAAAATTGCCTTCTAATTGTCCTTGAAAATTTATCTTGATGTAATTTAAGGAATTTGTTTCATATTATGGCTGATTTAATTAAGATTGTGAAATTAAAATCAATTAATGTTGAATCCTAAAATGTGATTAAAGTCCACTATTAACCATAACCATGCTGTCCAAGATTATTCGAGATTCTTACTAACATACCATTCAAGCTTTCACTTACTGATTTAATTTCTATACTGCATTATGTGCTCTTCAGCGGAGGCCAAAGTGGATATAATAATTTTCATTAGGAATCCCGACCATGCCCCTCCATACACAAGGACAGTATTGGGACATCACTCATTGTCCTTTACATCATTATGTTTTCAAACTACTTTTCAGATTTACCAGCTTTAATCATAATAGATTATTCATAATACAATAATTTGTAGTGAGTCAGTGTTGGCTCAATTGGTAACACCATTTACTTTTGAGACAGAAGGTTGGGGCTTCAGTCTTCACCCCAATGTCTTGTGTGAATAACCTAGGCTGGCACTCATGCATCTCTGAAGGAGTGCTGTGCCCTGGAGCTGCTGTCTTTTAATTCTTACGTTCTCCCCATGCCTCATGCCCCATCTGCTCTATCACATTGGCATTAAAGATCTCATGTGCTATTTTGGAAATGTTGGCCAATAATCTGACTCCAACACAGATTATCTTGTAATTTAATTACCAGCTGTCTGTGGGCCCTTTACTGGGTGCATGTTGGCTGTTGTGTTTCCTTCAGAAAATCAGTGACTATAAATACACCGCAGGTACATGATAAAAATTCCTTGGACTTGCAAGTAAATCATCGATCGCAAAGCAGTTGGAGGACACCTAAGGCTGCAATAGTTAATGTCTAAACACACATCCTTTTTATAAACTACATATTCATTTCTTTAATGATTTCTAGGTTTACATCTTAAATAAATTAGTCATTGGCTTAATCAAAATAGCAATGGATTTGAAGCTTTCACGAGCTTTAGAAGAGTTATTTTATGTTTCATACCAAGTATTTCTTAACACTGAAATGGAGGTGAGGTTTGGTTGGGAGGGGTGGAAGGAGGATGGGAGAGTGAGGAATTTGAAAGCATTATGCAACTTGTGGGCACTTTTGTCCTGTCATTTTCCTTTGCAATTCTACTCTCTGTGCTGCTACATGCTGGGAAGAATCCCATGATCATGGGAACATCCTCCAGTCCCTCGTCCTACATGTGCATGGACAGTTATGTGCACAGGCAAGTCAACCATGCTACAGGCACTTAACACTGTTGCATTTATGAAGCCACATTTTCTGTAGGAAGTGCACTCAAAGAAACAGATGTTTGCAGCCAAAACAAATGGAGACGTGGGAAGAGTGGACAAATACTTGATTAGAAGACGGATCTTAACAAAAGAGGATTGGAAGGGAGTTTTAGGGAGTGGGATCTAAGCAGCTGAATCCAAACCAACACACCATATACTTTACAACATGGATTAGGAATCCTTGGTCTAATTTTAACATCCTCATCACCACCTTCACTGGGATCAAGGAGCCCTACGTAGAGTAGGAATTAAACCTTTGTGATCTCTAAGTCCGCTGTGGCCAGTACAGATACTGATGGAGATATTGAGGAAACACGATTTCAATCAGACAACAGCTTCAAGCTTCCACTGTCTGGCACTTCCACTGTTCATTCAGTACTGTAATATGACACCATTGCCATAGAAAACACCCGTTCTATTCCGTTTCTCTCACCTTCTCCCTCATAAAGATGTTTTTCAACAAATGTTTCTCATTTTCTTTGCTCTGCTCCCGCAAGATTGTTATTCTTCATATAACAGCCTCTGATAGCACAGGGTGATCATAAAGAAGACTGAAACGGTCCTTGTCCAATGCTCATTCCAATGCTCATAGATATAGGATATGGACTCATGATGAGGCACAATCACACAAGTATCACTGATAGTACTGAGCAATTGGATACAACAGAGCCACACTCTCTGCATTTCTCAAAAATCCATTCAAGATGCATCATCAAAGTCAATGTCACTCATTCGGAGTGAGACTCATTGTTTTAATTTATAAAGGCATTTTAATGTTTCAATACAAATAAACGAAGAAGAATATTTAAGAACAAATGTCATGTGACTCAGTGATAGCATGTTCTTACCTAATTTAGAAGGGTATATATTCAAACTTCTCTTGGCTGTTAGTGCAGCCCACTGCTGAAGTATCAGAAATGCTGTCATGTTAGAGGAAATTCCAACAAAGGTCCTACCTGCATTACCAGCTGGATATAAAAGATCCCATGGCACCATGTGGAAGAACAACAGAGTTCTCCACAGTCTCCTGGCCAAATACATATCCCTTACCAACAACGCAAGGACAGATTATCTGTTTATTTTCTCGGTATTGTTTGTGAGACCTGGATGTAAGTAAGTTGAATACTGTATTTTCCATATTGCAATAGGGACCCCACTTCACAAAGTGCTTCATTGCTATGAGATGTCCTGAGGACAGAAATGTGTCAGACTAATGCCTGTAAATTCTCACACTCAACAAAAGTGACTGTTTAGAACACCAGGCATATAATTTGATTCACCATTGATGTGAACTAGCTTATTACTGGAAAAAATCACAGCCTTAAGAGAAGAGATCCTTATAGGAGGGTATTCAATCAAACAGTGGAGTTTAGATAATTGTATACATGCTCTCTGTTAGTGCGTTAATGTGTCAAAATATCTGAAAATGTCTCTCATAATAAATTATTTATGCCACTCCGTCAGAGGAAGAAAATGTCATGCTCATTTGTTTCTGAGGAAATGATGGTGGGTATTGGAGGGGAGCCAGATTAACAGTGATGTGAGACAAAGCAGAACAATAGTGTTTGATATACTGAGGATGCTTTTGATCAGAAGGAACTGACTGGGATTTTATTTTTGGGTCTCACACTGTGTATACACACAGGAGGTTGGTGAAGACAAAGAGTGAAAATGGGTTTTAAATGGGTGTAGTGTTAATAAGACCAGAAACTCTGGACTTAACACACAATGGTGCCTGTCTGCATATATCTATTCCCCATTAAAACAGCAATTCAAATCAGCATGGAGTTCATTGTTTACTTTTGCTCAGACTTTGCCGTTGCAATGGAAGTAAAGCTGTCAGCTTACATAAGCGTCACTCGGTGGGAAGGCCAGAAACTTCTGGCATCCAAAAATACACAGTTAAACCTGGTATTCCAAACTTTCCTGTCAGCTACAGGAAAGATGTTGTGAAACTTGAAAAGGTACAGAAAAGATTTGCAAGAATGTTGCCAGGGTTGGAGGATTTGAGCTGTAGAGAGAGGCTGAATAGGCTGGGGCTAATTTTCCTGGAGAGTTTAAAGCTGGGGGCAACCCTATAGAGGTTTGTAAAATCATGAACGGCATGGATAGGGTGAAAAGCCAAGGTTGTTTCCACAGAGTAGGGAGTCCAAAACTAGAGGGCATAGGTTTAAGGTGAGAGGAGAAGGATTTTGAAAGGATCTAAGAGGCAACGTTTTCACACAGAAGGTGGTGTGTGTATGGAACGAGCTATCAGAGGGAGTAGTGGAGACTGGTAGAGTTACAACATTTAAAAGGCATCTGGATGGGTCTATGAATAGAAAGGTTTTTGAGGGATATGGGCCAAATGCTGGCAACTGGGACTAGATTAGTTTAGGATATCTGGTAGGCATGGATGAGGTGGACCTAAGGGTCTGTTTCCATGCTGTACATCTCTATGACTCGATGTTCCCCATTCCTCAACAGGGTACACTGTAGAAGTCTACACAGAAAGACAGTCATCAAAAATGACTGAATTTATGTTAACTTACACATTTTATACCCCATCAAAAACATTATGCCTTCCTGAAAGAGATGTAGTTGTACTACTAATAGTGTATTAAGTCATTATTATTGTTGGACAACATTACTGACCATGAAAAAAAGATACTTGTGGAATGTCGGATTTCTCCTGGTCAGAATAAAAATGTTTGGTTTTCCAAATGAGATTAGTCCTTCTTTCTCTTGTACATAAGTTGTGCTTTCAGAGCCAGTAAGTATTGTAACATTCAGGGAACAGATAGTTCCAAGGAATTATTACATTTGTCCATTGCAAAATATTAGTTGCAATCAATCTTGCATAGGAATAAAGGTGGGGCCTGTTGCAAAGTTTTCATGAAGTTATTCAGAAATACTCTGAACAGCTCTGGAGTCAGTTAGTTGAAATCAAAAGCCAAAGAGAAGAAAAAATAAAAAAGAACAAAAAACAGAAGTTGCTGGAAAAGCTCAGCAGGTCTGGCAGCAGCTGTGAATGGGGTGATGTGGTGGCTCAGTGGTTAGCACTGTTGCCTTAAAGAACCAGGGACCTGGGTTCGATTCCACCCTCAGACTACTGGAGTCTGTACATTTTCCTCATGTCTCTATGGCTTCCCACTGGGTGCTCCGGTTTCCTCCCCCAGTCAAAAGATGTGCTAGTTAGATGGATTGGCCATGCTAAATTGCCACATAGTGTGCAGGTAAGATGGGTTAGCCATGGGAAATGTAGGGGGATGGGTCTGAGTGGGATGCTGTTCAGTATGGGCTTGTTGGGCCAAATGGCCTGTATCCACACTGTAGGGATTCTATGAAAAGAAATCAAAGTTAACGTTTTGGGTCTGAAGCAGAATAGAACTATTTAGCTGGACTGCTGAAAAGGCAACTGAACTACACTGGGCCTCTGTAGTTGGAGCTCAGAGAGGAGACCGGGAAGTTTGATTGCTCTGCAGTCAGAACTCAGGGAGATGTTCTATCAGTCAGTGGGCAGGGAAGTGTTAGAGTTAAGGCTCAGATGGAATGGCTTTTGCCCGAAATGTCGATTTCAAAGCTCCTTGGATGCTGCCTGAACTGCTGTGCCTTTCCAGCACCACTAATCCAGAATCTGGTTTCCAGCATCTGCAGTCATTGTTTTTACCTGCTCAGATGGAATAGTTCAGTGGAACAGAGTCTGGGAGCTGAAAACCCAAAAGAAGTGATTGGTGCAACTGGACAAGATTAGAAAGCAAGGAAATAAAAAATCCACCAGTAGCATCAGCTTGGTGAAGCTCGATGTTTGTTAAATGCTGGAGTTGTGCCTGTGAGTAAGTGTTGCGGTGCAGAACCCAGGGGGTCACAGTCACAAGGAAATAAGGTAAACAAAGAGCACCGGAAAAGGCCTTTCAGCCCACCAAGCTTTCGCCGATTCCTAATCCTTATTTAGACCCACTACTTATTTCCCATGCGTGATTTCTATCCCCCTGTTCAGCTCCTGTTCATGTGTCCATCAAGAAATGCCTTAAACGTTGTTAATGGGCCTGTTTCCACAACCTCCTCTGGCAGTGCATTTCAGGCACCAACGCCATCTGTGTGAGAAACATTCCCCGCACTTGATTCCTAAACCCTCTCCTCTCACCTTGAATCTGTGCCCACTTTTGTGGGCGGCACGGTGGCACAGTGGGCGGCACGGTGGCACAGTGGGCGGCACGGTGGCACAGTGGTTAGCACTGCTGCCTCACAGCGCCTGAGACCCGGGTTCAATTCCCGCCTCAGGCGACTGACTGTGTGGAGTTTGCACGTTCTCCCCGTGTCTGCGTGGGTTTCCTCCGGGTGCTCCGATTTCCTCCCACAGTCCAAAAGATGTGCAGGGTCAGGTGAATTGGCCATGCTAAATTGCCCGTAGTGTTAGGTAAGGGGTAAATGTAGGGGTATGGGTGGGTTTCGCTTCGGCGGGTCGGTGTGGACTTGTTGGGCCGAAGGGCCTGTTTCTACACTGTAATGTAATCTAATCTAATCTAATCTAATCTAATCTAATCTAATCTAATCTTTTAGTTGATCCTTCCACCCCGGGAAAAATCTGACTATCCGCCCTATCTATTCCTTTCATAATTCTATAGACCTCTGTAGGTCAACCCTCACTCAGCCCCTGTCTTTCCAGTGAAAACAATCCGAATTTACCCAACCTCTCCTCCTAGCTAAAACCTTCCAGACAAGGCAACATGCTGGTAAACCACAAGGACATGAGCACTAGTTGAGATAATGCATGATGGGGTGACTTTTAAAGTGAGTTTCAAGGCTGGGTCATCAAAATTGAACAATGAAATCCCTTATGAAGTTTTAATGAGATTTGGTAATGTGTCACCTGACATGAGGAGAGGAATTGCTGAGAAATCCAAACGATCTTGTTTGAATGCATTTGCTGTTTGATGTGCTCTGTGGAGTGTTTGACTATCATTAGCTGAGATCCATTTTTTTCCTCATGTTAAGTTTGGGATATTAGAATATAAGTCATGTCAAGCTTTGCACAGTTTAAACCTATTGCTTTGTCAATAGTGTTTTGCATTTTTGTTAACTAGTTATTTTTTGTTGACTAAATAAACTTTGAATTGTCTGTAACATAAATCAGATACAGACTGCACCCTTTAAAATTAGCCATATCATCTGTTTGGCTAAATTTAAAATGTGTTATGACCAGCAAAGGCACAGAACTAGAACGGGATCAGTGCACCCCTTCAATCTGTGTCATAACAACAGGAAAAAAAAATAATAAAATTTTTCTTCCAGTATAATCCTATGGTTTGATCTGAATTTTTGTTTTTATTTTATTTTGCTTTCTGAAAAAATATAAAATGTGTGCGATAAAGTCTATCCTTACATTCTGCTTTGTTGACTATGAGAATTTGTCTGTGTGATTGGCTACTCAGCCACTCAATGACATCACTGTTGCTGATTACCAGGAATAAACTTACCATGGGAAAGATGAAATTTACACCAAAGATCCATACTGGACAATCAGCAGATTATCGGCTTTAGTCATGTTGTTAAGGAATAAATAATTTGTGGGCAACTTTCTTTGAGGTCACCCACCTGCACCATTACCTCACCACTGACTGCAAAATCTGGTCCAAACTCACTTGGTCCTACATATCGTTTTCTTCTTGGGATGAAGGTATCACCTGGTAGGCAGCATATATGGCCCATCCCCAATTGCCTAGACAGCAGATAAGAGTCAACCATGTTGCTGTTGGTCCAGAGTCATACATGAACCAGACCAGGTAAGGATGGCAGTTTTCTTCCCTAAAGAACATTAGTGAACCAGATTTTTTTTCTCTGACTACCAGCAATGGCTTTACGGTCATCATTTGACTCTTCATTCCAGTATTTTTATTTAATGAATTCAAGTTCCACCATCGGCCATGATAGGATTCGGACCTAGGTCCCCTGAACATTATCTGGGTCTCTGGATTAATAATCCAGTAATAATACCTTTGGACCATCACCTACATTATGTGGAATCAAGGAAATAGGGCAAAATATCTCAGGGGTGAGCAGGGGAGATTGGAAAGGGAGGTTAGAGAGCCTCAGCCTTGCCCTTTTAAATCTCTAGAAGTACAGTAATATTTTACTACTGCGATAACTGACAAGTTTTGTTCTCTGCCATTGATACCTCCCTGAGCTGTATAACCTGCAGCTACTTTCCGAAAGAAAAATAATCTCCCTAATAGGATATAAACTTGATAAGTCAACAGGTTTGGCTTTCAATTCTACTGTCCTTAGCATATTAGGAGACATTTCATTCAGTGCAAGTTAGCCTGAGGAAGCGCAATACCTGAATGTCAGGTCCAAGGGGTGGCACGATGGCACAGTGGTTAGCACTGCTGCCTCACAGCGCCAGAGACCCGCATTCAATTCCCACCTCAGGTGATTCTCTGTGTGGAGTTTGCACATTCTCCCTGTGTCTGCGTGGATTTCCTCCCACAATCCAAAAAATGTGCAGGTTAGGTGAATTGGCCATGCTAAAATTGGCCATAGTGTTAGGTGAAGGGGTAAATTTAGGGGGGTGGGTTGCGGGTCGGTGTGGACTTGTTGGGCCGAAGGGCCTGTTTCCACACCGTAAGTCATCTAATCTAATCTTATAAATGCAGCAGGAGACATTCTGATTACAAGTAACTTGTTTACATGGAGTCTGTAGGAAGATTTATATACACACACCTATTCTGGCTTCAGCCGTACTGTGAAATAAACTAGTTAAAGTGGCTGTGGCTGCACAAAGGTGTGTTTCAAGGGTTCTTTTTGTTTAATGTTGTTTATTTTAACACAACCTACAAGTACCACATTGTTGCAAGCTACACACTTTCCTGACTCTACAGCTCCAAAATGGGAGATAGTTTCCAGCACGGACAGAATTCTGGAGAAATATAGAAGCATTTTTGGAGAGAGAAACAGAATCCATTTTAACTTCAGTGACTCAGAAGAGTTCAATGTTCTGAAGAAGAGTCATACTGAACTCAAAATGTTAAGTCTGCTCTCTCCCCCCAGCTGATGCTACACCTTCAGCATTCTCTGTGTTTGTTTCAAATTTCTGGCATATGTAGTATTTTGCTTTTATTTAGTAGTTTCCACCACTCTGGCTCACTCTTAAATCTGAGTGAGAAAGTTATGGGTTCAAGTCCCAATGCAAGATCGATGCAGGTAATTTGTGTGCAACAAGGCATTATAAAAACCATTGGGACAATCAGCAAATTATCGGCTTTAGTCATGTTGTTAAGGAATAAATAATCTGAGAAATCCGGGGGATCTGGTTTGCTGTTTGATTGGAGTGCTTGACTATAGTTAGCCTAAGATCCATTTTTTCCTCATGCTAAGTTTGGAATATCGAATATAAGTAGCACTGCAATGAAGTGTCTGTATAGTTTTGACTGGCAAATTGGAATTTGAAGATACAACTTTCTGACTCAGCAGGTGAAGCTGTTACTCACTGACTGGCAACTCGACAAGCCTCTTTTTTAAACTGAAGGTGATAAGTGACCTTTTCCGACATCATATCTAATCATAGAACCATCCCTTACTGACTGGTGACTGCCACACAAAAAAAATTGTCAAATTGTCTGGCGACAAGGTTCTAAGATTTGTTGACACTCTGTAAACAGGCCAAATCCTTAAATAGATAGGCCAGGAAATCAGTCAGCCCATGTTGAGATTTTCTTTAACCTTGCTGACAGATATTAGATAAAGTGTTTTCTCTACTGCCCTGTTTAGTTGAGATAATTAAAATGGACTCAAAAATAGCCTTGAACTGCATTGAGCCTACCTTCAGTCACATGTACACACCAAATAATACACACTTAACCTGCAGATTATCCATTGACATTAATTGACAAGTGCCTAGTGCCCTCGAGCAGTGTCAAAACACAATATAGCCATCCATACAAACGACAAACACCATTTGTTTCCAAAACACTATATTAACAAACTTTCTTCCCAAGGACAATCCCACAGTTGAATAAACTGCCAACAGAAATAGGCACAGCTCCATCACTTGAAATCTTTAAGACCTTTCCTTAGATTATTTGCATTTAAAACAATTCATTATCAAAACTATCAAATCAGCAAGTCATATCTGGTTTAGCAAGCACTACTCGCATAAATGTTGCCAGAATATGGACAAGAGTCTGTGATGCAAACCCAGCTAAAGCAGAATGAGATGCAAAAAAAGCTCCATGGTACACTCTCAACAGAACATTCTGCAACAACGTTCCATTTCTGTTAAAAGTGGTTCTGAAGAAGGGTCAGTAGACCCGAAATGTTAACTCTGCTTTCTCTCCACAGATGCTGCTGAACCTGCTGTATTCCTCCAGAAATTTCAGTTGCTATTTCAGATTTCCAGCATTCACTGCTGGTAGAATTTAAATTCACTTAATAAATCTCAGTAATGGTGACCATGACAGATATCAGTAATTGTTGTAAAAAACCAGTTGGTTCATTGATCTCCTTTGGAGAGGAAATCTGCTATCTTCACCTGGGCTGGCCTACATATGATTCTGCATTTGTACTGATGTGGTTGACTTTTAAGTGACATCTTACGCAATACAGCAAATCACTTATTTCGAGAGCAGTTAGGGATGGGTAACCAAAGCCCACATCCCATGAATGAATAAAGAAAAGTTACTGTAAATAGTGATTTCCACCAAAACTTCAACTGCGGTTCCTAATTATACATTTAAAGATACATAACAGGTGCCATTGGAAGATTTTATAACATGGGATTACTGATCTAAAGGACTGCAGTTAAGAAATACAGGATTATCTTTTCTTTCTCATTCTGCCTGCTGTTTGAGTTTGCAGCTAAAGATAAAGCAGCAGTTGACATTGAGCCAGACATGGAAAGCACAACCGAGGACAAGGATTGCACAGATTTGCCTCCTACGTTTCTTAGTGACAACCTGAAAAGCTGCAAACAAAAATGAATAAAAACATTTCTCACTGTAATTATTTCCCATTTCACACTTGCTTTTCACACTTCACATTTGTAAGTTAAAGATGTTTATTTCTTTTTTAAATAGCAATATCAGCTGTTCATAAAGGCAGTGAGGAAGTTGCATGAAAAATCTCATTCAAGGTTTTTCCCTTAGGATCTAAATATAAAATTCATTAAATAAAGAAATGAAATAAATATTTTAAAATTCAAACCAGTAAATCCAATGAATTACATTTCCTTAAGCATGAGATGTGAAAGATTCATTTTTTCTCTCACCAACAATGGAGTTCAAACTATGTCCAGATATATTTGTATCTGATGCCCTTGAGATCCTGATGTATTCAGTAAAACAAAGTTAGGGTGGCCTCTTTGGCACACAAAAGGTATCCTTCCTAGACAAGTGCCAGCTGAAACAGCTGGTAGGAGACAGCTGGCACAATGCTCCTATCAGCCAGTGTGCTGGCTGTAAATGTGGAGGAGGATCGCAGACCTGAGGAAAGATGCCAAGTTAACATTAACTTGCCTTGCTGATTACCGCAGCAAGCATTTGTCCCAAATCTGCATTGTCATAAAGTGTGCCTTCAGGACTTGACTGCTTATCCCTCCAAAGTTTTCTTACAATGTATGTGTCTTTGAATGCATCTGGCAAGGCTGCTCCAGAATGTGACACAAAAATAGGCTGCAGTTTACATTCAAACATCTATTTTACTGAAATGTCAATACGGCATCACAGAGCAATATGTCCGAGTTGCATGATGCATGTTACACAGAAACTGGAGGCCATGCAGTCACTGAAAGCTGTTCCAATATTCCACATGACTATTCTGGAAATATGTGCATGCTGGAAATCTGAAATAAGAACAAAAAGTACCAGAAACACTAGGCAGGTCAGGCAAATATCTGTGGTGAGAAAATGATTCAGCACTTCAGGCCTTTCCGCAAAACAATAATGAATTTTGAGGAATGAAACATACATTTGTGAAAAGGTATACTTCCGAATCTTACTCTGATCTGCGCTATTTTGTTCGGATATTTAACTTTATTGAATCCCTTAACAATTTTAAATACTTGAATCGCCATCTACCCTGAAAGAAATGTAAGTCACCTTCAGGCAACTTGTTAACCCTTCGTCCTTGAACCATTGCAAGCTGAGCACATCTTTCTTGAGGTTTTGTGCCTAACATGGGGTTCAGACCAAGAAGCCAAATAATTTTTGAAGCATTTTTCTTCATTCTGAATTCCACTCCCCTTAAACCAAAGGCAACACTCCAGTAGCTTTGTGAATACTTTTCATAGTATGCAGTGGGTTTTTAGTGAATTGTACATGCGAACACTCAAACCTAATCCACATCAGAGAGACTCAGTGGCATAGTGATAATGTCATTGGATCAATGATCCAATAATTAGGCCCAGCCTAATTCTCTGATTTAAATTACACCATGGCAGCTATAAGAATTAAGAATTAATCTATAAATCTGAAATATTAGGGGGAAAAATTCTGCAATGGTAACCATGAAACTGTCATTGAATGTTGTAAAAACTCATATAGTTCTGTAATGTCCTATAGAAAAGGAAACCTGTCCTTACCTACACATGACTCCAGACTCTCATTCATAGAATCCCTAGTGTGGAAGCTGGCCATTCAGCCCATACTGATCCTTCAAAGAGCATCCACCCAGACCCAACCCCTACCCTATCCCTGTCACTTTGCACTTCTCATGACCAATCCATGCAACCAGTACATCGTTGAACTGCGAGACGAAACTGGAGCACCTAGAGGAAGCCCACGCAGACACGGGGAGAATGTGCAAACTCCACACAGACAGCCATCCAAGGCTGGAATCAAACACATGTCCCTGACACTGTGAGGCAGCAGTGCTAACCATCATGCCACTCACAGCAATGTGAGAGATTCTTAACTGCTCTCTGAATCTTCTAGCAAACCATTCAGTTATAGGACAATTAGAGATTGGCAACAAATGTTGGCCTTACCAGGAATATCCACCTTCCATGGAAGAATAAATAAAAATCCTGTGGTCCTTCATAGCTGCTAATCTTCTACCATGTGAAAAATATTGTAGTATACAGTTTCAGATCCAAAGCAGATAATGCCAGGTTTACTTTCCATTTGTCTTGGATTTTTACACTCAGTCTATGACCATTCATAATTTCCTACTCTTATCCAAATAATTTTCTATGAGGTCTTTGCTTTCAACCTGGATACCCAGCCCTCCGTTCCTTCATCCAAGTCATTAAGAAAAACAATGAAAAGTAAACACTGCAGAACAGGTCCCAGGTGAGTACTATTTTTCACATGCCACATATTGGAAACAAGTTATAAAGCTTTACTCTCTGAGACCTCCCTCACACAGATATAACAAGATTACCTCCAATTCCAGTGACTCTCATTTTTTACCAGTAATCTCTGACATGGAATTTTGTAATACATCTTTCAGAAGTCCATATAAACAACATCAATAGATTTCCCCTAATTATTAGGTTAGTGATCCTCTTGAAAAGTTGCAATAGATTATTCGGACAAGCCATTTTGCATTTCACAATATGGATGGTCAGTTGCTCAGTTGACTGGCTTGTTGCTTTGTGATGCAGAGTAATGCCAACAGTACAGGCTCAATTCCTGTACTGAAAATCCCACCTTCTCATCTTTCTTAAGACGTGGTGTTCCTCAGATTAAATTCACCACAAGTTGCCTCTCTCAACCTAATGGGAGAGTAGTCCTCTAGGATTAGGGTGGCTTTACCTTTACTGACTCTCAGTTGATAGTGTGGTGCTGGAAAAGCACAGCAGGTCAGGCAGCATCCGAGGAGCAGGAGAGTCAACATTTCTGGCATAAGCCCTTCATCATGAATGAGGCTTATGGGCCCTGGGGGCTGACAAATAAAAAGGAGGGGGTGGGGCTGGGGGGGAAGGTAGCTGAGAATGCAATAGGTGGATGAAGGTAGGGAGAAGGTGATAGGTGGGAGACGAGGGTGGAGTGGATAGATGGGAAAGATGATGGACAGGTCAAGAGGGCAGTGCCGAGTTAGAGGCTTGGGACTGGGATAAGGTGGGGGTAGGGGAAATGAGGAAACTGGTGAAATCCACATTAATCCCTTGTGGTTGTAGGGTCCCAAGGTGCAAGATGAGTTTTTATTCCTCCATGCATCGAGTAGTTAGGGTTTGGTGATGGTTGAGAGTTTGGTCCTCACTTTCTCCAAGATGACTTTCAGTTGAAGTCCATATAGATGCTCAATCACTTTGTTTCCACCAACAGATTTCAGTAACTTCTGCGCAATTGATGTTCAGTTACTAACATACAGGGTGGGCTGCGGGATGATCACATGGATGTTATGAATAACCCCTCTATTTTGTGAAGTGGAGCAATGTGCTGAGATTGGCTATGTTGTGTTCCTGTTGTTATTCGATTAAAAAGGCAATAAAATAGTTTGACCTGCTTAGTAATGTATTAATTAATCATCGTGGTATGTCTGAGGAATTAAAACAGTCTGATTTTGCAGCTGGTGCTTATACTGGTCAGAAGGGAGCCAGAGACAGTGAGGAAAGGAAGGAGGTGACCTTGTCCCCATGATGAACATTGGCTACAAGTCTAATTGAGGCAGATGGTGTAGTTCCAGCATTGCCTTACTGCTGACCCAGAACCATCAGATGCTGGGCAATTCCCCTTGAGCATTAGCTGGTAGATCTGGCAGATCCTGAAGGTACATTGTGGTGCAATGACAGGTGTTAACACCTTGACTCTGGTGGCTAAGGGATCTTCCGAGGAAATCTCATTTATCTACAAACATGAGAACCTGCTATGTGGACATTTGAAAAATTAACGCAAACATTACACAGTTTCAAAAAAATAGGGCAATGTGAATTTAAGAACTTCCCTAATAATGACTTGCTGACTTTAACATTCACTTTCAAATTGTGAATTTAACTTTTATTTTTATTCATTTGTGTGCTCTTAGAGTTGCTGGTAAGCATTTGTTGCCTAAACCTAATTTCCCTTGTGTAAGAGATAATAAGCTAACTCCTTGATGGGGTTAGTTAGCTCAGTTGGCTGGATGGCTGGATTATGATGCAGAATGATACAAACAGCTTGAGTTCAATTCTTGCACTGGCTGAGGTCACAAATGAAACACTCTCCTTCTCAACTCTTTCCCCCTTTGTATAAGGCACCTTGACTATCAGATTAAACTGCCATCAGTCATTTCTCTCTCCTGAGGGAATGGCTCAGTGATCTGGTAAGACGATGGCAATGTTACCTTTTTTTACATTGATTGTAAGTGTACTCAAATACTGTCAGGAAGGGAACTCCAAAATCTTGACCCAGGCTTAATGAATGAACAATTAGTGGATAATAGAGGTTTGAAGGAGAACTTGCACATAGTGACATTGTTATGCATCTGCTACGCATCTACTACCCTTGTTCTTCCAGGGTATGCAGAGATCACAGGTTTGGAAGGTGCTGTCACAGGATGCTCGGCAAGTTGCTGCAGTCCATTTTATAGATGGTATGGACCACTGCCATTGTACATCAGTAATGGAAGGAGTGAATTTTGAAGAGGTGAGGACCTGATGCACAGAGGATCCAGATTGAATTTCACTGCCTTACTCTGGTCAAGTGAACAATGACAACAAGAAAGGTGGGCAGGAAGATAGCACAGTGCTCATTATGAGTAGCAAACTGGCACAATTGGTGAGACCCAGTCTCCAGCCCAGTTTACTGACCTATGGACAACTGTTTGCATCAAGTGGAATTTCTGTCCTGGAGTCATTAGCACAATATGAAGGCCAGAAGGACTGACTGGGTCAAATAGCACAAGGGAAATGGATTAGCATGAATAAAGATAAAAGTAGCACAATGTGGTGGGAGAGGCAACTGTGGCAGCAGTAAGGGGCAACTGGTAGAATATGATTCAAGACTATTAATGCAACTTTCTTCAATTAAGAAGAGTGAAAATATTCCAAATGTGTTCTTGAACTACTGCTGCAGCTCCAACTACCAGCTAATGCAATCACTTGTACACATTGGTTATTGCTCTAAATTGGTTCTCTCAAGAGTTATTTGCAGCTGCCTTCCTTCATTTTCTGAAGAAATGAAAGAACATTATAAAAATTGCTTCAATTTGTTGTAACTGTAGACTTTTGAAAATTTCTTTAAGAGCGGTCTGAAGCTCCTCAGAATGATTAAAGGCATTGTCAAATATGTTACAGCTCATAAAGCTCTTAGTTGGACCCTGGTTTGTGCTGAATTAACTCAGCTTGGGTGAGCAACAACTTGCCTGAGCATCCCTGGGTTAAAATAGAGAAGGAGAAAGTGAGGTCTGCAGATGCTGGAGATCAGAGCTGAAAATGTGTTGCTGGAAAAGCGCAGCAGGTCAGGCAGCATCCAGGGAACAGGAGAATCGACGTTTCGGGCATAAGCCTTCTAAGGGCTTATGCCTGAAACGTCGATTCTCCTGTTCCCTGGATGCTGCCTGACCTGCTGCGCTTTTCCAGCAACACATTTTCAGTTAAAATCGAGAAGGTCCAGGTTATTGTTCCCACCTTGTGTCACCTACTGAAATTGTATAAATGACAGGATGGGAAAAATTTCTGGCTGTAAGAGCTGCTCCTTTTTTTGAGATATTTTAGGTGTTGGAGGTGATTTCCTTGAATTCCAGGAGCAGCAATTGCTGTTGTATATGCTGTTGCATTGTTTTGGAACTTTGGAACAAAAAAGTCAAAACAACAGCAGTTTAAAAGGGAGAAGAGCAGACAAAGGAAGCACATGGTGAGGACAGTACAGGAGAGAGAGAGAGAACCTGCACAGTTACCGCCTTTGCTGTTTGAATTCGTGTGTCGCTGGACATCGAAGTGCATCTGGGAAAATTAACGAACAGTGAAATTCACAACTAATCTTGGAGGAACTATTGGGTGAAGTTCACAGCACAGAATCAGATAGGTTAATTGTTGTTTTAAGTCTGTCCAAGAGAAAGGCTGCAGTAGTGAGTATAATGGATTCTTTCTTGATTATGTGTTTTTGAAGATAAGTCTCTTGATTAAACTTAAAATATAAGCCATAGCTATTAATCTAACCTGGGGCAGTGTTTGTAGAGGGATAAGACGGCGTTATTTTCTGGGTCTGTAGACTGTGAAGGAGCAAAAATGACCTTTGCAGTGATATGTACTTCTTGTCAGATGTGGGAATTTAAAGAGAGTTTAAGGGTTACTGCGGATTATATCTGCCATAAATGCTGTTGGATGCGAATCTTACCAGATCGAGTGGATCAGTTGAAGAGACAGGTAGAAGCGATGAGGAATTTGCAATAGCAACAGTATGTGATGGATGGCAATTACCGAAAGGGGGAAAGTCTCAGATACAGTCACATAGATGGGTTAACTCCAGGAAGGGTAAGGGAGGTTGACACCTAGGGCAGGAGTCTTTTGTGGATATACCCATTTCAAACAGGTATGCTGTTTTGGAAAATGTAGGGGGTGATGGATTCTCCGGGGAACATAGCACGAACAGCCAAGTTTCTGGTATTGAGACTGGCTCTAATGCAACAAGGAGTACGTCGGCTCCCAAGAGATAAATTGTGTTAGGGGATTCTGTAGTCCGAGGTACAGACAGAGAAAAAGCAGAATGGTTTGTTGTTTCCTTGGTGCCAGGATCAAGGATGTCTCAGAGGCAGTGCAGAATGTTCTCACTGGGGAGAGGGGCCAGCAGGAGGTCATTGTCCACATTGGAACCAACGACATTGGAAGGGAAAATGTTGAGACTCTGAAGGGAGATTACAGAGAGTTAGGCAGAAATTTAAAAAGGAGATCCTCAAGGGTAGTAATATCTGGATTACTCCCAGTGCTACAAGCTAGTGAGGGCAGGAACAGGAGGATAGAGCAGATGAATGCATGGCTGAGGAGCTGGTGTATGGGAGAAGGATTCACATTTTTGGATCATTGGAATCTCTTTTGGGGTTGAAGTGACCTGTACAAGAAGGACGAATTGCACCTAAATTGAAAGGGGACTAATATACTGACAGGGAAATTTGCTAGAACTGCTTGGGAGGATTTAAACTAATAAGGTTGGGGGGTGGGACCCAGGGAGATAGTGAGGAAAGAGATCGATCTGAGACGGGTACAGCTGAGACCAAAGGTGAGTCAAACAGTCAGGGCAGGCAGGGACAAGGTAGGACTAATAAATTAAACTGCATTTATTTCAATGCAAGGGGCCAAAGGGAAGGCAGATGAACTCAGGGCATGGTTAGGAACATGGGACTGGGATATCATAACAATTATGGAAACATGGCTGAGGGATGGGCAGGACTGGCAGCTTAATGTTCCAGGATACAAATGCTACAGGAAGGATAGAAAGGGAGGCAGGGAGAAGGGGGAGTGGCATTTTTGAAAAGGGATAGCATTATAGCTGTGCTGAGGGAGGGTATTCCCGGAAATACATCCAGGGAAGTTATTTGGGTGGAACTGAGAAATAAGAAAGGGATGATCACCTTATTGGGATTGTATTATAGACCCCCTAATAGTCAGAGGGAAATTGAGAAACAAACTTGTAAGGAAATCTCAGCTATCTGTAAGAATAATAGGAAAGTTATGGTAGGGGATTTTAACTTTCTAAACATCGACTGGGACTGCCATAGTGTTAAAGGTTTAGATAGAGAGGAATTACTTAAGTGCGTACAAGACAATTTTCTGATTCAGTATGTGGATGTACCCATTAGAGAAGGTGCAAACTTGACCTACTCTTGGGAAATAAGGCAGGGCAGATGACTGAGGTGTCAGTGGGGGAGCACTTTGGGGCCAGCGACCATAATTCTATTCGTTTTAAAATAGTGATGGAAAAGGATAGACCAGATCTAAAAGTTGAAGTTCTAAATTGGAGAAAGGCCAAATTTGACAGGATTAGGCAAGAACCTTTGAAAGCTGATTGGAGGCAGATGTTCGCAGGTAAAGGGATGGCTAGAAAATGGGAAGCCTTCAGAAATGAGATAACTAGAATCCAGAGAAAGTATATTCCTGTCAGGGTGAAAGGGAAGGCTGGTAGGTATAGGGAATGCTGGATGACTAAAGAAACTGAGGGTTTGGTTAAGAAAAAGAAGGAAACATATGTCAGGTATAAACAGGATAGATCGAGTGAATCCTTAGAAGAGTATAAAGAAAGTAGGAGTATACTTAAGAGGGAAATCAGGAGGGCAAAATGGGGACATGAGATAGCTTTGGCAAATAGAATGAAGGAGAATCCAAAGGGTTTTTACAAATATATTAAGGACCAAAGGGTAACTAGGGAGAGAATAGGGCCCCTCAAAGATCAGCAAGGCGGCCTTGGTGTGGAGCCACAGAAAATGGGGGAGATACTAAATGAATATTTTGCCTCAATATTTACTGTGGAAAAGGATATGGAAGATATAGACTGTAGGGAAATAAATGGTGACATCTTGCAAAATGTCCAGATTACAGAGGAGGAAGTGCTGGATGTCTTGAAACGGTTAAAAGTGGATAAATCCCCAGAACCTGATCAGGTGTACCCGAGAACTCTGTGGGAAGCTAGAGAAGTGATTGCTGGGCCACTTGCTGGGATATTTGTACCATCGATAGTCACAGGTGAGGTGCCGGAAGACTGGAGGTTGGCAAACGTGGTGCCACTGTTTAAGAAGGGCGGTAAAGACAAGCCAGGGAACTATAGACCGGTGAGCCTGACCTCGGTGGTGGGCAAGTTGTTGGAGGGAATCCTGAGGGACAGGAGGTACATGTATTTGGAAAGGCAAGGAATGATTCGGGATAGTCAACATGGCTTTGTGCATGGGAAACCATGTCTCACAAACTTGATTGAGTTTTTTGACGAAGTAACAAAGAAGATTAATGAGGGCAGAGCAGTAGATGTGATCTATATGGACTTCAGTAAGGCGTTTGACAAGGTTCCCCATGGGAGACTGATTAGCAAGGTTAGATCTCATGGAATACAGGGAGAACTAGCCATTTGGATACGCAACTGGCTCAAAGGTCGAAGACAGAGGGTGGTGGTGGAGGGTTGTTTTTCAGACTGGAGGCCTGTGACCAGTGGAGTGCCACAAGGATTGATGCTGGGCCCTCTACTTTTTGTCATTTACATAAATGATTTGGATGTGAGCATAAGAGGTACAGTTAGTAAGTTTGCAGATGACACCAAAATTGGAGGCGTAGTGGACAGCGAAGAGGGTTACCTCAGATTACAACAGGATCTGGACCAGATGGGCCAATGGGCTGAGAAGTGGCAGATGGAGTTTAATTCAGATAAATGCGAGGTACTGCATTTTGGGAAAGAAAATCTTAGCAGGACTTATACACTTAATGGTAAGGTCCAAGGGAGTGTTGCTGAACAAAGAGACCTTGGAGTGCAGGTTCATAGCTCCTTGAAAGTGGAGTCGCAGGTAGATAGGATAGTGAAGAAGGCGTTTGATATGCTTTCCTTTATTGGTCAGAGTATTGAGTACAGGTGTTGGGAGGTCATGTTGCGGCTGTACAGGACATTGGTTAGACTACTGTGGAATATTGCGTGCAATTCTGGTCTCCTTCCTATCGGAAAGATGTTGTGAAACTTGAAAGGGTTCAGAAAAGATTTACAAGGATGTTGCCAGGATTGGAGGATTTGAGCTATAGAGGCTGAACAGGCTGGGGCCGTTTTCCCTGGAGCGTCGGAGGCTGAGGGGTGACCTTATAGAGGTTTGAAAATTATGAGGGGCATGGATAGGATAAATAGACAAAGTCTTTTCCCTGGGGTCAGGGAGTCCAGAACTAGAGGGCATAGGTTTAGGGTGAGAGGGGAAAGATAGAAAAGAGACCTGAGGGGCAACGTTTTCACGCAGAGGGTGGTACGTGTATGGAATGAGTTGCCAGAGGATGTGGTGGAGGCTGGTACAATTGCAATGTTTAAGAGGCATTTGGGTGGGTATATGAATAGGAAGGGTTTAGAGGGATATGGGCCGGGTGCTGGCAGGTGGAACTAGATTGGGTTGGGATATCTGGTCGGTGTGGATGGGTTGGACCGAAGGGTCTGTTTCCATGCTGTACATCTCTATGACTCTATGACTCTATGACAGGGAAAGGCAAGGTCAGATTCAATTACATCATCTTCTGTGACTGAATTGTCTCCAGATCATGGTGAAGAATAGCACCTGAAGCAATAGCTATTTGAAGGTAGCTGGCTTCAGAATAAATTATCAGCACAGAAAAATATTTAGGTGAAATGAGGGTTTCCTGAGGGTCCTAATCCCATGTAGAAGCAGTCTTTAGCATTAGATTCTGCAGAGTGACGAACATAACTCCTCTTAGGCACAAACAAGGGGGCTACACCCTTAAAACTAGAGTTTAGGCTCGTCAGAGTGATATTGAAGTGTAAATCTTCAAACAACATTGTAAATCTGGAACTATGTCATTCAAAATTCTGTAAAAGCCAATTTATAATTTCAAAGTGTGTTTGGTTTTGTAAGGCATGGTTGTTATAGGATATAGACCAATGAGGGTAAATAGATTTATGAGATATAGACCCGGCTGATTAATGAAAGAACAAGATTGAGGGACTGAATGGCCTCCTCTTAGTGTTTCAATGTTCCTACTGTTATTTCCCATATTGAATCATTCTGCCTTTTAATGGGAAATACCACCGCCAGATTCCAAAAGTGTTTCCTTGCAAGCTTCTCTCCCTCCTCCACATCTTCAAATAGCCACTCTCCAGCCATGAGTCCAGTAGACTGGTTGATGAGAAAAGAATCGGAGCCAAACCCTATCCCATCCTAAGCTGATATTCTCTGTAGCACACTTACCAGCAATAGTAATGCAAGCAGATCGATTGTTTCCATGTCTCTCTTACCATTACCCTCACCCATCAAGATTAGTTGCCATCAGCATGAGCTGTAGCTTGATGGTACATTCTTTCCTTACAGCCTAAAGCTACTGGATTCAAGGGTCACAGCTCACTCTGGAGACATGAGCAGAAATTCCAGACTGTTGCTCCAATGTGATACTGCGGCACTGCTGCACTGCTAAACGTACTGTCCTTTGGATCAAATGTCACAAACTGCTTTGAACAAAAGTTGGGGAATTTCCTCCGGGTATACAGGATAATATTTATCCCTCAACTTCATTAACAAATGACAATGTCATCATCACATTGCTGTATGTGGAGCCTCCTGTGTGTGAATGGATTGCCTATATTGCAATAATGATCAGATTCAAAAGTATGACATTAGCTGTAAAATATTTTGGGATGTTCTCTGGCTGTGAAAGGAGCTAAAGAAATGTAAATATTTCTTTAACCATTGTGATTCCAATGAGACATAAACTGAAATCAATTATCTTTGCATAAGCCAGGGATTGAAACTGGAACTTGCTTGTCCCTTATGGCTCAGCCCCACATTCGGAACTGCACTTGATGACCGGACCATTAAGATCAGATTTCCACATGGATAATGTAGGGATTTGTCATTTTAAGACATCAAGCAGACAGCCTAGAGGGAAACAGCAAAGCGGATGCGATCATTTGAACATAGATATTTTAAATATGTCTAGCTGTTTTCATCCTCTCCTGTTCCTAAGTCTCCACAGAAACTGTTCCACCTTGCATGTGATCAGGAAAGATCACTGTCAAGACAGCAAGACCCGCAACTGACCCCGGGCCTGTCTTGGTCTGATACTGGCTAAAAGGAGCTTTGCCCTCATTTTGTTTTAACATACAAGCCATCTTGAATCTGAAAGGTGGGTGAAAATCCAATTTTCATGTTTGTCCCAGAACTGACTTTGAAAACAAGCTCAAAATACTTAGTGGTGACTGTTTTCTCCACCTAGAAGTGAACCCATATGATTTTATTTGTGATCCTCATGTCCCTAACTAGATGGTGTTACAAACTTCCTGGCATTGTGCCATTCACCCAATCTTCACATCTGTGTTCAGACAAGACAACCGATCTGCTGTTTCTCTGTGGCAGGCATCACAGATGAACAGAACGTGTTCTCATTTGCATTCACAGGTGTTGTGGTGGATTACAAAACACCTGTGAGTGCAACTGAGAACGCGGTCTGTTCACCTGAGGCTTCATTGGATATTTGTGCATTGAAAGTCACGTAGACAGTACTTCACTCAAATTCAAAAACGGTCTGTTTTAGACAAACACCTTGTTATTCCAAAAGTGACAAGTTGCATCCTTCATGTTTTGAATCCACCTCGGATCACGGTATCCCCGCGATGTTCAACATTGTTCCTTCCCCTAGACTGACCTTGAACCATTTATTTGTATGTCCAACCATTTTTTTCTCTTTATTGGCCTCTCTCTCAAGCTATATTTTACTCTCTCTCCTCCCTACACCCCATCTTCCGCACATATACATTAACCTTTTTTCCGAGCTACTATCAGTTCTGAAGAAGGGTCACTGGACCTAAAACATCAACTCTGTTTTCTCTCCACAGATGCTGCTAGATCTACTGAGTTTTTCCAGCAATTTCTATCTTTTTTTGGTTGCAGTGAGGGTACCTGTTAGCCCTGGTCTCACCATTCTTTATCTTCCCAGGGGCCATTCTAACTTCTCTCTAACGTCTATGCTTCATTTCCATCTTTGACTAAACTCCATTGTTTTGTTTTTCTCAGCCAGTTACAGGGTCATTCTTATATTCCATTTCTAAATAAGGCCTCAGGGTTAATTCTGGTTCAGCCACATTACATTTTCACAGTAACTCTATCAGTCTGCTGCATCAGCACCTGAGTGTGCTCATGTGGTTTAAATGACTTTTCTTTTAACCTGAAAACCAAAGAATAAAAACAGAAGTTGCTAGAAAAACTCATCAGATCTGTCAGATCTGTGCAGAGAAAGCAGAGTTAACATTTCAGGTCCGGTTACCTTTCTTCAGAACTGACCATAGCTGGGAAAAGGTTGATATATATATATTGAAGATGGGTGGGGCAAGGGGACAGTAGTAAACGATGGGTGGAGATGGAGACCAGACAGGGAGAAATAAACTGTTGGCAGACAAACAAATGGGTAAAGGTCAGCCTGGGAGAATCAATAGCTGCTAATCGGGACTGTTAGAGGCTGACAATGGGTTCTTTGTGCCCGCAGCCCATGTGATGACAAGGTTTGAAAGGTGATGGCGAAGCTGATGATATCACTGTTTCCATTTCTGGGGAAAGGCTGGCCACCAATATTCATTACAAATGCACTGACTCCCACAGTTACCTTGGCTTTACATCCTCACACTCTGCTTCCTGTAAAGACTCTATTCCATTTTCCTAGTTCCTCTGTCATATCTGTTCCGATGATGCCAAGTCTGGCAAGAGGGTCTCCGAAATTTCCACCTTCTTCCTGAGGATTTACCGCCCCCATGGTTCACAGGGCCCTCAGCCATGTCCGACCCATCACCCAAACTTTGGCCCTCACTTCTTCTCTTCCCTCCCATCCCACTGCAACCACATCCAAAGGATCATGAGCTACCATTTCCAGCAGTATGCTACCACCAGACACATATTCTCCTTGGCTCCCTTATCAGCCTCACGCAGGAACCATTCTCTCAGGAATACCCTGGTCTGCTCCTCCTCCACTACCAACACTCCCCCACAGCCCCACGGCATGTCCCCATGCCATCGCAGAATGTGTAACACCTGCCCATTTACTTCATTCCTCCTCAGTATCCAAGACGCCAAACACACCTTCCAGGTGAAGCAACACTTTACTTGCACTTCACTCAACCTAGTCAACTGTATTTGCTGCTCACAGTGTGGTCTCCTCTACACTGGAGAGACAAAACGCGGACTGGGTGACTGCTTTGCCAAACACCTACATTCTGTCCACAAAAATCACGCTGAGCTTCCAGGTGCCTGCCATTTTAACACACCACCATGTTTTCTGACCAACATCTCTGTCTTGGGCTTGCTACAGCACTCCAGTGAAGCTCAGCGCAAGTTGGAAGAATAGCATCTCATTTTCCACTTGGGAACTCCACAACCCTCTGGACTCAATATTAGATTCAATAATTTGAGGGCCTGAGCACCTTCTCCCATCTCCTTATCCCAACGAACACACATCACGCCTTGTCATTACATGGACTGCTACTCTAACTAACCCATTGTCAGCCAATAACAGTCCCTATTAGCAGCTATTCATTCTCCCATGCTGACCTTTACCCATTCGTTTGTCTCTCTCTCTCTCTCTGGGGTCCATCTTCACCTATCATTTACTCTTGTCCCTTCCCCCACCCCTTCTCCAGCATATATGCCAATGTTTTCCTCGCTACAATCAGATCTGAAGAAGAGTCGCTGGACCCAAAACATTAACTCTGCTTTCTCTCCCCCAGACGCTGCCAAGCTTTTCCAACAATTTCTGACTTTTATTCTGATTTCCAGCACCAACTGTTCTTTGATTTTTTTTTGTTTGCTGTGTGAGGATTGGGGTAAGGACATGGAGGCATGATGAGAAACAGAGTTCCTTCATGACAAACTCAGCTGGTACAGGATCATTGTTGGCATCACTCTGCCTTATGAACCAGCCTTCCCAGCTATGTATCGGATAATGCTCCTATGAAGTTCCTGAGGACATTTTACTGCTTTTAAAGGTGCCACTTAAATGTAGTTGTGCTCTTGTCAGTCTGGAGCCTTTACTGAGCCAATTCTGAAAGGCAGCCAGCAGCAATATAACAAAGGGGACTTCTGGTCACATTTTAAACCTTCATCTGTTCACTGGCTGTGTGATGAAGCATAGAGGCTGAAGGACTGAATAAGACACAGTCACGGTATAAAAGGACAAGACCAACTCAGAACCTCTCCGCAGGTGGTGATTTTGATAATGAGGTCTCCTATTAATGATTCTCTGATGATGGGGTCCTCAAATTGAAAGTCTTTCCCTCACAGCCTACTACCTCACAAGGTTCCACTGCCCGATGGTGAATCATTGATTTTATTGTGCATTGGACATAAAATAAACAGCTCTGCTTGTTGCGATGAATTCATTTTCTTCATAAAAGTCACCCTTTCTCAGTGATCTGACCTTGGTGGCCATATGAATGCACAACCCCTGTCCAGATATAAAATAGAACTTTATAACAAAGTATTGGCAAGCAAGGATCAAAGGGTAAGATTAACTGCTGACAGCAACAGGGGGTTGCAGACTGCTGTGTTGGAAAGGGGGAGCCACCAAGTTTGTCTGCTTGCTGTTTTGAGACCTTTAAGGATGGCGAGAAATGAGTCATGCCATAGCAGAACGTGGGGTTAGATGAAAAGCTGAAAAATCTTTGTTGAAAATGTACTGAAAACCTAATGAATCATAGAATCCTGACAGTGTACAAGCCGGCCATTCGCCTAATCAGGTCCATACTGACCCTTCGAAGAGGCTCTCACTCAGACCCAACCCCATCCCTGTAACCCCCTGCATTTCCCATGGCCAATTCACCTAAGCTGCACATCTTTGTCTATGGCAGAAACTGGAGCACCTGGAAGAAACCTACACAGATACGGGGAGAATGTGCAAACTCCACAGAGACAGTCACCTGAGGGTGGAATCAAACTTGGGGTCCCTGGCGCTATGAGGCAGCAGTGCGAGCCACTGTGCTACCCTAATGAAACAGATAAAGAACCTAAAAGACAATATACAAGCAGCGCAACAATATATCTAGTGACCAGGAAAACATGAGAAGTATGAATGTTATTCTCATGCATCTCTCTTCTACACAGACTTCAGTTGAACCTATTTTTAGGCCTTACACTGAGTGGATAGAGCCTACTGTGCCACCTCACTTAGCATCATCAAACACTTTGATATCTGGCTCTCCATTCCTTCATAGAAGTTATCAATTGATACTGTGAAAAACTGAGGAATCTATAAGGCTTCCTGGACATCAAAAACTCAATTCTCTGCCACATAACCATCTAACCAAGAACGCAAGAAATGGGAGCAGGAGTAGGGTATTCAGCCCATTGAACCTGCTCTGCCATTCAATATGAACGTGACTGATCATCCAACTCAGCTTTTTCTACTTTCTCCACATACCTTGGATTCCTTTAGCCCTAAGAACAAGAACAAACTCCTTCTTCAACGCATTCAATGTTTTTGCCTCAACCACTTTCTGTAGCAGAGAATTCCATAGATTCACGACTCTCTGGGTAATGAAATTCCTCCTCATCTCTTTCCTAAAAGGCCTACCTCGTTTCCTCACATTGTGACCCCTGGCTCATGACACCCTGGTCATCAAGAACATCTTTCCTGCATCAATCCTGTCTAATCCTACCAGAATCATGTAGGTTTCTATGTCAGCCTCCTTCCCCCCCACCCCACCCCACACACCCCTGCTACCATTCTTCGAAAGTCAACTGAATGTAGTCCTATCTGATCCAGTCTGTCCCTGCACATCAATCCTGCCATGCCAGGAATCAGTCTGGTAAAACCTTTTTGCACTCCCTCTGTGGCCAGAACATCCTCCCTCAGATAAGGAGGTCAAAACGGCACACAATACTCCGGGTGTGGTCTCAGAAAGGCCATGTACAGCTGCTGCAAGACATCCCTGCTCCTCTACTTGAATCCTCTCGCTCTGAAGGCCAACATCCAACTTGCCTTCTTCACCACCTGCTGCATTTAGATGCTTCCTTTCAGTGACTGGTGTACAAAGACATCCAGGTTTCGTTGAACCGCCTCTTTTTCCAATGTATTACCATTCAGATAATAACCTGCCTGCCCGTCCTTTGCAACCAAACTGTCAATGTATTTTCCCAGTCACACTGAAGCTTCTGTGCATCCACCTCACAGCAGACCCTCCCACCCAACTTTGCCCTGTCTGCAAACTTGGAGATATGACACATAGTTTTCTCATCTCTCTATGCCACAGGGATGCAGACAGCCACCGCAGGGACAGGACCATCGGTAAAAGGACAACAGTAACCTCAAACTGTAAAATGGGTGTTAAAACTGCCAGCATTAATGTACATAGCGTTAAGTCTTCTCCACGATGTGTTTCCACAATGGTTTTCCAAGCCAACATTAAAGTAGATTTACTGTTTCTGCAGGACTGTGGGATACTGTACCTCAGCAGCTACAGGAGATGGTTGAACTTGTGGGCCCACAGGCCGTCAGTCTGGTTGAGGGGCAATGATAGCTACTCCTCCGGCCTGGGTATCCTGCTATGAGGAGGAAACTTCACCATCTCCCAGGTTCAGGAGGTGGTGGATGGGTGCTTTCCTGTCACTGATGTTACGTACAGAAACGCTTCCCTGAGACTAATTAACATGTACGTCCCAGCAGGTAAGAGTGAACGGTTGGCCATCCTGCAGCAGCTCCCATTGTTACTGGCTACGTCCGGGCTGGTCATTCTGACCGGAGGCTTCAACTGTATCATCGATGCAGATGGATGATCCGGTGGGGGGGAGACAGTAAACTGGACGCCATGTCCAGAGTCCTGAAAGAAACGGTCAAAGATGCCAAGCTGCACAACTGCTGACAGAGTGCAACGTAGATATACCTGGTCACGGGCAGATGGGTCTATCTGCTCAAGGAAAGATTACATGCTTGTCGGATCCACTGATGCCAAGCCGCTGTTCTTCTCTGACCACTGCCTCCTGCTGGTCGACTGTCACCTACAAGATGAGCAGCGGGCTGGTAAGGGAACGTGGAAGCTGAACACGAAGTTGTTGAGCCAGAAAACATTGAGGAGCTCAAGAGGGATTGCACAGGCTGGAGAACTGTGAAGCCCCTCTTTGAGTATCCAGCAGACTGGTTGGAAACGGTAAAAGGGAACATCAAGAGGTTTTTCATCCTCAAAAGTGTTCAGGAGGCGAGAGAGAGGCAGGGAAAACTGTCCCAGCTCCAGGAAAGTATGCAGAACCTGCTCCTGCTGCAGATGATGGGGATCGATGTCACGGAGGACCTCCAGGAGGTGAAGGGCCAGCAAGCCTCGCTCTTTACCTCGGAGGCCTCCAAGATAATCTTCCGGTCCAGGGTCCGCTCCGTGGAGCAGAACGAAACATGTTCACGTTCCTTCTTCCAGAAGGTGCACAAAGAGAGCTCCATGCTCAGCAGCCTGAAGGAACATCCTCCCTCAGATAAGGAGGTCAAAATGGCACGGTAACGTCATCTCAGGCTGACATCATGAGGATCAGCAAATCCTTTTATGTCAGTCTGTATGACTTGAAGCCCAACCAACAGCGCGGCCTCCCAGTCGTCCCTGTCCGCTATCATGGAGGTCTCAGACGACAACACGCAGGAGAGGCTGGAACTGCCGCTATCTCTGGATGAGCTGACCAAGGCCCTCGAGTCCTTTGAAAAGAATAAAACCCTGGAAGCGATAGCTTATTGGTCGAGCTCTATTCTGCTCTGTGGGACTTGATTGGCCAGGACCTGCTGGAGGTGTATGTCAGTATGCTTCTGGCAGGTACCATGATCGAATCTGTGAGGAAAGGCATCATCACCCTCATCTATGAGCGGAAGGGGGAGAGGGAGGAAATTAGAAATTGGCGACCAATCTCACTGTTAAATGTGGATTACAAAATCTTGTCAAAGGTCATTACTAACCGGGTCAGGTCTGCTCTGGGATCGGTGATTCACTCCAACCAAATCTGTGCTGTACCGGGCAGGAAGGTCACTGAGAGTCTTGCACTCCTCAGGGATATGATTGCTTACGTGCAGGCCAGGGAGGTGGACACTTGCCTCAACAGCCTGGACCAGGAGAAAGCCTTTGACAGGAAATCGCACACCTGCAAAACGGGCTTTGAGGAGAGAATCTGCAATTGGATCTGACTGCTCTACACCAACATTGTCAGCGCAGTCTCAGTCAGTGGGTGGGAATCAGACAGCTTCCCAGTCAGATTTGGAGTCAGGCAGGGCTGCCCACTCTCTCCTGCCTTGTTTGTGTGCTGTATATAGCCCTTTGCTGAGTCCATCAGGAAGGATGTGAGCCTGAGAGGGGTGACTATTCCTGGCAGTGCGGGCCTACAGGTTAAGCCCTCTCCTTATACAGATGACGTCGCTGGTTTCTGCTTGGATCTGCTGTCAGTGCGCATCTGTGACCAGTCTGAACGGGCCTTGGGGGCCAAAGTAAATCATGGCAAGAGCGAGGCCATGCTCTTTGGAAATTAGGCCAACCAATCTTCAATCCCCTTCACCATCAGGATAGACCACTTGAAGGTGCTGGGTATTTGGTTTGAAGGGGCTGGGGTGTGCACCAAGACTTGGGAGGAGCATGTCACCAAAGTGAGGCAAAAACTGGGCAGATGGGAAGAACGGTCACTCTCCATCATCAGTAAAAACCTGGTCATCAGGTGTGAGTGCTCTCAGTGTTGTTGTACATGGCACAGGACTGGCCTATTCCCCGGTCCTGCACCGCCGCAGTCACCTGAGCCATCATCCATTTCACATGGAGATCAAAGATGGATGTGTCCAAAGAGACACCCTGTATAAAGATCGGGAGAAAGGGGGAGAAAATACACCCAATACTACCTTCACCCTGATGGCCACTTTTGCGTGTGGTGGCATCAAGCTGTGTGTGGGTCCCCGGTACGCAAACACCAAGTGTCACTATGTACTGAGGTTCTACCTGTCCCCGGTATTGCGAAGGATGGGCCTGGCCTCGCTGCCGTGGAATGCTCCGAGTAGTTGGACCGTTCCGTATCACCTGTCCCTCATGGAGAAATTTGTGGAGAAAAACACCTTTGACTACAAGTCAATCAGGAAGTGGTCTGCATGTAGTGTCCTGGAGACCCTTCGGGAAAAGGAGAGGGTGGATCCTGTCGATTGATACCCTGGGCAGATTGTCAAAGTCATTTGGCAGAATGCTTCATGGACAGAACTTTCAAACAAGCACCAAGACATTGCTAGGCTGGTGGTGAGAAGGGCTCTGCAAGATCCTTTATGTATGCCTGGACTCTCTGCTCCACCGCACGTTGCCCTCGAAGTGGCTGTGGAGGGACGGGACTGTCACACACCTTCTTCTGAAATGTGCCTATGCAAAAGAAGTCTGGGGAAGAATGCAGTGGGGTTTGTCGAAGTTCATCCCGAGCAGCTCTGTGACATGGGATGCCATGCTCTACGGCCTGTTCCCTGGGATGCACACAGAGACGAACATCAATTGTGCCTGGAGGATTATCAACTCGGTAAAAGACGCTCTTTGGTCTGCCCGAAACTTGCTGGTCTTCCAGTTGAAAGAGTTAAACCCGACTAAATGTGGCAGACTGGCACATTCCAAGGTCCAAGACCACATGCTGAAGGACGCGCTGAAGCCTGGGGCAGCTGCTGCCAAGGCTAGGTGGGGAAAGACCATCATGTAAGGTCCCCTCTGCCGAAGAATAAGGGGGGCCCATTCAGTATTACGGCCCCGCTGTCGCCTCAGCTATAGGCCAAGAGGTTGTTTGTAAACATAGAATATGGTGGACATCAAAGACTTAATTTGTCATCTGTAAGTAAAAAGAGTAGGGATCTGAGCAGGTACAAAAATTTTATTTTCTATGAATCAAGTACATTTTTGAAATAAAAACAACTTTTATATACATATAATAAGTAGCTGTGATCCAAACACTGGTCCCTGCAGTACTCCACTAGTTAGTGCTTGCTGTTCAGAAAAGGATCCTACTCTTTGTTTCCTGCCTTCCAATCAATTCTCACTCGATTTCAGTACACAACCTCCAATCCCCTGCGCTTTAATTTTCCATGTTAGTTTCTTCGGTGTGACCTTATTGAAAGCCTTCTGAAAATCCAAGTAAAACACATCGACTGACTCCCGTTATCTGCTTTATTGATTATATCCTCAAAAAATTCCATTAGATTAGCATGGGTTCCCTGTTGTAAATCCATGCTGATCTGTCCAATCCAGTCACTACCTTCGAAGTGTTCTGTATTTGCATATTTTTTGATGGAGTCAGTACTTTTCCAACTACCAATGGTCAAGCTAACTAGTCTATAATTAGCCTCTCTTCTTAAATACTGGGATTACATTAGCTACCTTCCAAACTATGGTAACGTTCCAGAATCTATAGAATTTTTGAAGATAACCATTAGCTCACCTGTTATTTCGAGGGCCACTTCTTTAAGTTTATGGGATGAAGGTTATCAAGTCTGGGGATTTATTTGCTTTTACCGAAGCTGTCAATCTGTGCATAACATGATCCCATAAGCAGTGTGGGATAATGGCCAAATAACCTGTTTCAGCGATAGGGGGATTCAGTGATTAAGGGTAAAGTATTGACCTGTACACTGGGGAGGACTGCCCTGCCTTTATTCAAATTACATGCCATGGGATCTTTTCTGTCTCGGTTTATTGATTCGCCCAAAAGAAGGGATGATGATTTTATGGCACTCTTTCAGTTTGGAAGCATCTATCTGGATTGTAGGCTCAAGATTCTGAGGCCCCAAAGTGAACACAGTGGGTGGGATCTTGTTGGGGTATCAGGAGAGCCGGTGAGAGATCCAGGCTGTCCTTTTTTTGGGAAGGCCAACCAAACCACACACCAACCAGGAGGTGGCAAGGCCACCAGCAGACCTTCCACCTGGACTCATGAACCCCACTGTACCCCAGCAAGAACTGCTGGGCAATCAGAGGCCAGGGGTTCTTGTACTTAGTGATGTCACTGAGGTGGCCAGGGCTGCTCTGAGAGAGTACCCTCTCCCTCACCCTGGAGTCACAGAGTAGCAGAAGACTATTTTTTAAAATTCATTTTGTGGGATGTGGGCCAATGTTTCTTGCTGCTCCTAGTTGCCCTTGAGAAGGTGGTAGTGAGCTGCCTTCTTGGACTGCACCTTGACCACAATCTCTTTAGGGAGGAAATCAGGATTTTGCTCACGGGTAAGTAACAGGGGGTGGTGGGTAGGTTAATAACAGTGGTTTGTGGAGTGAAGTGGTGGGGAGAGGGTTTGAACGGTTGGAAGAAATGACATGCAGTGGGATAGGGTGTGCTTTTGTGTGTCCGTGCGTGTGTGTGTGCATGCACTAACGCTCCAGTCAGTATAGGTGGCTCCAGTCTCAGACCAATCTGAATATCTCCTGTGTGCATTCTGAAGTGATGTGGCTAGCCCTTCAGTTGCATCAAACTTCAGGGCAAGTGAGAATGACAATAAATAGCAACCTTTCCTAGTGATGCCCGCATCAGAGAATGAATTTTACAAAAGCCTCAAGTCAGCACCTCATGAGGTGAGGGGTGAAAGTTGAAACAAAAATGCCATTATTATTGAACAACAATGTTGTCATTAATAGCCCAGTGATCCCAAGAAGCTTTGAAATTTTGTTGGCAATTAACCTTTTAACTTGGAATGAAATCTGATAATACCATCATATTCCATTTTCAAAATTTAGTGGATTATTTAGGAAATTCAAACTGCACAGGCTAGTACCAAATTGGTGTAGCTTGATTCAAAAGGAAACGCACATTTTCTAGGTACTTATTATAATGCTGCTCGATGAACATTGATCACAACAGGCTCCCAGCAGAGGTAGCTGCAGAGGGTAGGGGTTAGGGAGGATTCTGTTCTAACAAGAGGAGACAGATGTCCTGAGATTGTTCACAAGCACGTTTCCCAGGTCCTAGTGCTGATCATATTACCGATCATCAGTCAAGGTCTGAGGCGTCCACCACTTCCATAAAATTTCTTGGGATGTGGATGTCTCTAGCTAAGCCAGCACTTATTGCCCATCCTCTAATTAGTTAAGAGTCAATCACACTGCTGTGGGGCTGAAGTCATATGTTGACCAGACCAGGTAAGGATGACAGATCCCTTCCTTAGAGAGAACCCTCAGTCCTGGAGGAACGCTATCTCATTTTTACTGTATCAGTTGTATATAGTAGAAATGACAAATAAAAAGCTATTCTACTCTACTAGTAAACCAGATTGGTTTTTGAACATTTGTCAATAGGCAATTCGTGGTGACCGTTAGGCCAACTCCCTTTTCCCGATATTCATTGAATTCAAATTCTACTATCTGCCACTAGTGAGATTCAAGCCCTTGTCTCCACAACACTGGCCTGAAGTTCAGTGATATTACTCATTATGCCACTGTCTTCCCTGTCACTGTCCCCATCAAGGAATTTGCAATGGCACTGAAGTTGAAGATGGAGTGCAACTTAATAGTTTAATCTTAATAGTTGGCACTTTGCCATATAGACTGAAATATTCATAATTCAATTCTATACTGAGGTAGTCAATCCAGTTAGGGTTCAGCTTGAGGTAATATCATTAATGTGGAGGTGTCGGGGTTAGGGTAGGATGAGACAGCTAAACAGTGAATGTTATACAGTGATTCCTGCTGCAATGTGAGGCAAGGATCAAGCTCTATGGCCATGCCTTACATTGGTAAGTATCCAACCACTTTACATGAACTTGACCAACATGTGAAAATTATGAATCTCATGAAAGTTTTGAACTATTTAAAAAGGTATTAAATTTAAATTACAGTTACAAATTATTCAAGCTCATCAATGTCATTACCTCATGATAATCTTTCCAGTCTAAATGATTCCCTGTGTAATACAATGATTAAATCCCAGTAATGACAGTACAAATTTAATCATTTGGTTTTGATGCCCAGGTATAATGAGTATTGATATGAGCATGTTGGGAACAAATACATCCCTGGCTTCAGATGACATTGCCAATGCACTTGTTGTTGTTACTATGACTACATCCTCTCCCCTCAGAGAACCGTATGAAATGATGGAAAGGTAAAGACTCTAACAGGTTTGCCCCGATCTATCTGGTGACGGAACAACTGTCCACATTTGTTTAGACCCATTAATTTAGATCAATAACCCACAAAGGACTAAAAGACATTTAGTCTTAAAGTGATGACATGGTCATATGAGGAGACCTAATATTACACTAGGTAACAAAATTAAGTCGTATAGTCATTAAGGTCTCTCACCTATCTTCATCCTCAGCAGAGTTCAGAGTTCAAAGCTAAATCCTATAAAATCTTGACATTCTTGTATAAGCTATCTTCTCCCAGTTCTTCAGCACCTATCATGGTGGCTACCAGGTCTTCCATTCCAACAACAACATTTTCTTGCATTTATTTGACATCTTTTATATAGAAAACTGATGATGGCTCTTCAAAAGGGCATAATGAGACAAAATTTACAGAAATTTTAGGAGAGACGAATAAAGGCTTGGTATAAGATGTATATTTTTATGGGGGTCATAAGATGCAGATAATTCAAGGGAATTCCAGAGCTCAGTGCTTAGATAGCTGAAGGCACAATGACCAATGTTGAAGGAAGTGGGGAATCTCCAGACACAAAAGATAGACATGCGCATGCATGCACTCACACTTACTCAACCTATCGCTCACTCACACAGACCCTCACGCACTCATGCATGTGCTCACACACTCATTTACACACTCTTACTCATGCATACACTTTCACACTCACTCACACATATATGCATTCCCACACTTACTCTCACTCACTCGTGTGCTCTCACACGCTCACTCACTTGCTCACGCAGGCATTCACACTCTCACATCCACGCACATTAAGTCATTCACACTCAATCACTGATCTATGCACTGTCACATTCAATCAAACTCTCACTCACTCATTCATTCATTCATGCACTCACACACTTATGCATGTACTGTCACACTCACTCACACACTCAGTCATGACTGCACTCACACACACATTCGCAAGTTTACCTATGTTCTTGCTCAGGTTCTCACTTATGGTCACAATCATGCACTCACACACACTCTCACTCACTATTGTGTGTGTGCTCGCACATGCACATTTTTGCTCTTTGACTGCATGTCCTTCTTGAAAATAAAATTCTTTTCAGAATCCTTTACTGCATGAAACCCAAACCACTACCATGACCTGTGCAGTGAAGCAGGAGCTGGGTAACAATTAGTAGTTTCAGTAGCTGGCCAGAAATCTGATCACATTGAGACAGTAGATTCCATTATGCACAGCAATAAAACAATTTGAGTTTCATTACATGATACTCGATGATTGCACTGAAATCACAATTTAACCCACTTGCAAAAAAAAAATCGTGGTATCAGCTTATGTAAGTTATTGATTCTGAGGTCTCAATGGGTTTCTGTCAGAAGATCAGTGATATGGATTGCATCTTGATCTGCATCGAAAAGCTAAATTAAATCAGTAACGTGTCCAGGAGCGAACTCTTAATTTAGCTTTCAGATACGGGTACTGATAGCATTATGTGCAGCATATTGTGAAGCTCTTTCAGAATCTGATATAACGTTGTCAAAGTAGACCTTTGATGCACAATCCTTCAGTCACATGGTCTGGCTTGTTCCTTCGTACCAATGTCAGCATTTTATTGCCCTTAGTTATAGATAGACATAGAATCACTAAGGTGTGGAAACAGGCCCTTCGGCCCAACAAGTCCACACTGACCCTCCGAAGAGTAACCCACCCAAACCCATTCCCCGACCTTTACCCCAGACTAATACACTTAACCTACACATCCCTGAACACTATGGGCAATTTAGAATGGCCAATTCACCTAACCTGCACATCTTTGTGATTGTGGGAGGAAACCAGAACACCTGGAGGAAACCCACGCAGACACAGGGAGAATGTGGAATCGAATCACATTCGAACCACAAGGAATTAAGGGCTACAGGGAGAATGCAGGTAAGTGGAGTTGAAATACCCATCAGCCATGATTGAATGGCGGAGTGGACTCGATGGGCCGAATGGCCTTACTTCCGCTCCTATGTCTTATGATCTTATGGTCTTATGAACCCAGGTCCCTGGCATTGTGAGGTGACAGTGCAGAGAAATGTTAGTAGACATTAATCTCGAACTTTATTTTATTTGAAAGATGTACTTTATTTTACTAGCATATACAAATATTCCAAATCAATACTGTACAGTCGAGCTGAGAAAGAGTTTTGAACATGGTGTCCCTTCGGACATGGTCCAGGTTTGAACTCCCCATGAAGTGGAAGCTGGCTTGGCGGGGGTTTAGGGAACGGGCCAGACCTGCTATTAATCTTGCGATACTTCAGTCCAGATGTTTGATACAACTGAGTGACTTGCTGGGCCACTTCAGAGAGACAATCTCATTTTCATGGCGCCGAAGTCACGAGATGCTGCCATGTCTGACTGAGGCCTGCTCCGTCCTGGTCAGCCAGCTCCCGTCCAGCGCCCTGACTGAGCTCCTCCAGCAGCTGACAGGATCCACTCCGTTCGGACAACCCGGGAACCACTTCCCCACCATCCTGCAGAACACGGTACCGGCACTGGGAGAGGGGAGAGGCGGTGCCAGGCGGCTAAGGGGCTGCCTGGGTATACCTGGCAATGATGGGGAATGGGGGGGGGGGGGGGGGGGGGAGTAAACTGGCACAGTAAGGGAGATTGGCAGAATGTGACAGGCTGGGTGGGGGTGGGAGTGTAAGGGATAGCGAGGGGGTTTGGGGGCTGGAGGGGGTTACAGAGATAGGAGGGAGTGTAGGCTGGAGGGGGTTACAGAGATAGGAAGGGGGTGTAGGGACTGGAGGAGGTTACAGAGTTAGGGAGGAGGTGTAGGGGCTGGAGTCGGTTACAGAGATAGGGAGTGGGTGTGGGGGCTGGAGGAGGTTACAGAGATAGGAAGAGGGTGTGGGGGCTGGAGGAGGTTACAGAGATAGTAAGGGGGTGTGGAGGCTAGAGGAGGTTACAGAGATAGGAAGAGGGTGTGGGGGCTGGAGGAGGTTACAGAGATAGTAAGGGGTTGTGGAGGCTAGAGGAGGTTACAGAGATAGTAAGGGGGTATAGAGGCTGGAGGAGGTTACAGAGATAGAGAGAGGGTGTGGGGGCTGGAGGAGGTTACAGAGATAGGGAAGGGGTGTAGGGGCTGGAGGAGGTTACAGAGATAGGGAGGGGGTGTGGGGGTTGGAGGAGGTTACAGAGATAGGGAGGGGGTGTAGGGGCTGGAGGAGGTTACAGAGATAGGGAAGGGGTGTAGGGGCTGGAGGGGTTACAGAGATAGGGAGAGGATGTGGGGGCTGGAGGAGGTTACTGAGATAGGGAGGGGTAGTAGGAGCTGATGGGGATTACAGATGGTGAGGTGGTGTATGGGCTGGAGCGGTTACAGAGATAGGGAGGGTGTGTGTGGGCTGAAGGGGGTGATAGAGATAGGGAGGGGGTGTGCAGGCTGGAGGGGGTTACAGAGATAGGGAGGGCGTGTAGTGGCTAGAGGAGTTTATAGAGGTAGGGAAAGTGCAGAGGCTTGAGAGGGTTACAAATGGTGAGGGGGTGTAGGGGCTGGAGGAGGGTTGCAGGAACAGGGAGGGAAGGTAGGGGCTGGAGTCAGTGACAGATAGGGAGGGGGTGTAGGGGCTGGCGTCGGTTACAGAGACAGGGAGTGGGTGTAGGGGCTGGAGTCGGTTACAGAGATAGGGAGGGGTGTAGGGACTGGAGTCGGTTACAGAGATAGGGAGGAGGTGTAGGGGCTGGAGTCAGTGACAGAGTATGGGGGGTGTAGCGGTTGGAAGAGGTTACAAAGATAGGGAGGCAGTGTAAGGGCTGGAGGAGGTTACAGAGATAGGGAGGGAGTATAGGGGCTGGAGGAGCTTACAGAGATAAGGAAGGATTATAGAGGCTGGAGGAGGTTACAGAAATAGGGAGGAGGTGTAAGGGCTGGAGGATGTTACAGAGATAGGGAGGGGGTGTAGGGTCTGAAGGGGGTGACAGAGATGGAATTCAATATGTGAGGCAGGATCTGCCCCATCAGGGGTCAGTACGTGAGGGAGGGTCTGCCATGTCAGGGGGTCGATACATGAGGGAGGGTCTATCCCCCTCGGGGGGTCAGTGTGCGAGAGAGGGTCTGTCCCCCTCGGGGGGTGTCTGTACACGAGGGAGGATCTGCCCCGTCAGGGGCTCAGTGCTTGAGGGAGGGTCTGAGTGTGTGAGGGAGGGTCTGGCCCCTAGGGGGCGCAGTACGTGAGGAAGTGTCTGCCCCCTCAGGGGGTCAGTGATAAAGGGAGCTCTCTGTCGGGGGTGGGGGGGGGGGAAACCAAACTGCGATTTCCATGTGCTCATTGACTGATTCTGTTTGTGAAGGGGCAGCAAACCGAGGAAGGATCTGCTGTGTCAGAGGGATGGGATTATCCCACTCTTGGGGTGAGGTGTCAGGGCGTTATTGGCAGTGCTGTGGCCAGTGTTGGTCACTTAGTCTCCCTCTAACATGGTTAATGGTCAGGTTGGTCCAACTCATCTTTGTCAATGTCCATCTCCACATTGTAGGGATTCGACAATTCTATTTGGCTGGAGCATCTTCTCGAAGCACAAGGGTAATGGATAAATGAGGGGCATGGATTGGATAAATAGACAAAGTCTCTTCCCTGGGTTGGGGGAGTCCAGAACTAGAGGGCATAGGTTTAGGGTGAGAGGGGAAAGATATAAAAGAAACCTGAGGGGCAACCTCAAGAGGGTGGTAGGTGTGATGGAATGAGCTGCCAGAGGAAGTGGTGGAGGCTGGTACAACTGCAACATTTAAAAGGCATCTGGATTGGTATATGATTAGGAAGGGTTTGGAGAGATATGGGGTGGGTGCTGGCAGGTGGGACTAGATTGGGTTGGGATATCTGGTCGGCATGGAAGAGTTGGACCAAGGGTCTGTTTCCGTGCTGTACATCTCTATGACTCTATAAGTCACATGTTGGCCGGATTAAGGAAAGTATTGTTTTCCCCAAAGTTCAATGGTGAACTAGCTGTATTGTTTTTAAAATGATGACCAGATGGCTTCTTAGTTACTTTTATTGGAGGTGATTTCTTACTTCCTCATTTTTTAATATTTATTCACAGGATGTAGGCATAGCTGGCTGGGCTGACATCTATTACCCATCCCTAATTCCCCAGATGGTCATTAAGAGTCAACCACTTTGCTGTGGGTTTGAAGTCCCATGTAGGCCAGACCTGTGGTAAGGATAGCAGTTGCCTTCCCTAAAGAACATTACTGAACCAAATGGGATTTTCCAACAATCAACAATGGATTCAAGGTCATCATTAGACTCTTAACTTCAGTCTTTTACTTTAAATTGAACTCAAATTCCACCATCTGCCAAGGCAGGATTCAAACCCGGGTCCCCAGAACATTACCTGGGTCTCTAGGTTAACTGTCCAGCGATAATACCACTGGGCTGTCACCTCCCCACTAAAACTGAATAGAAATTGTCAGGCTGTCATGCATTCATATCCAAACAATTACAAAGTCCAGCGGCATAAAACCCCTGCAGTGTTGCCAAAACACATCCGCGTTTAGACCACATGAACAGCAACTAGTGACTGTCCAAGCCATTCAGCATTTGGAATGGGCAGTCAGTGTCCATTTCAAGAGTATTTCTGCAGTATGGCTAGCTTGCAAAGTTCCTCCCACCCTTAATAGATTTACGTGATGATGAATACAGTCAAACACACTAAAGCTAGTTCCTTTTCATGCTGCATCAATACCACCACAGCAGCAACAAAAGCTTGTGTTGATACAGCACCTTTAACTGCCTGATGTACATTATGTCACAGGTAATAAGGACTCCTCCGAGAACACAGTCAGATTACGAAAGAAATTCTGGAACATTTTTCTCAAGTGGTAATTCCTCCTCTCGGCCTCTGATTTTTAAACATTACACAGTGGAACACACAAACCACCATGTTTCCTGGCCAAAAGTCTGCAATATAGATTTTCTTCAGGGATACAACTTCCTGCAGCTTCAGGAGAGGACAGTGATCCAAAACTATAAAGGCGCAACTCTGATTTTTCAATACGCACAGTTTTGTGTACGTGTCATTGCTGGGCTGATACCATTGGTACTTTGTGTATGCCCAGCAATTTAAATGAATCCTCCAGTGACCTCGCCTCGTTTATTCTGAAAATGACACTGCAATATTGGTATATTGAATTTTTCGGCGGTTGTTTTGCACTTTGGTGTAACTGGATCTGCCTCTAGGCAAAACAACATTGCTCTGTAGCAAATCTAGCTGCAAGAACACAGAGTTAGGAACAGTCAATTCAGGTCCTCAGCCTTGTTCTGTTATTCAGTTTGATCTTGGCCAATCTGCATCATAATTCTATTGACTTGCTTTTAAGTTTAATATGCTAATTTCTTAGTACTCACACTAAACAAGAATTCATCGACCTCAGTCTTGCAAATTTCACTTCATACTTTCATCTTGCAGAAAGGTCTGAAAGGTTTTGGCTCTTCCTGAAGTCTTACATTTGAGATTTGTGCTCTTCCCTCACCAGAGAAGTCATACATTATAGAATTTCACAACATAGAAAGAAGCTTTTTGGCCCTGCCAGCCATCAAGCACCTATCTGCTCTAGTCCCAGTTTCCAGCATTTGGCCCTTACATTTGTATGTCGTGGCACTTAAAATGATCAGCTAAATACGCCTTAAATGTTGTAACGGTTCACGCCTCTATCATCTTTTCAATTCCAGATACCTGCCTTACCGTGGGTGAAAGAAAATCTTCCTTAAATCCCTTTTAAAAGGGACCTGAGGGCCAAGTTTTCCATGCAGAGGGTGGTGCATGTATAGAATGAGCTGTCACAGGAAGTGAGTGGAGGCTAATACAATTATAACATTTAAAAGGCACCTGGATGGGTACATGAATAGGCAGGGTTTAGAGGGATATGGGCCAAACGCTGGTACATGGGACTAGATTAATTTACGACATCTGGGTTGGCATGGATGAGTTGGACTGAAGGGTCTGTTTCCATGCTGTACATCTCTATGACTCTGAATCCCCTCCAATCCTTCTGTCCCTTACTTTAAATATATGCACAATGGTTGTTGACCGCTCTACTGAGAGAAATGGTTTCTTCCTGTCTAACCTATCAATACCCCTTATAATTTTGTACACCTCAGTCAGGTCCCCCCTCAGCATTCTCTACTCTATGGAGAACAACCTAGCCAATCTCATGTCTCTTTGTACTGAAATTCTCCAGCCCAGGCAACATCCTGGTGAACCTCCTCTGTACTCTGTCCAGCGCAATCACACCCTTCCTATCATCAGTACCACCTGCATGTCTACTCAATCGAATCCACCTTAATATGGAATGACTTTGCTTATGTTAGACATATTTCCATATTTTCTTTCCAAGTGGCATGCCAACTTCTTGCTCTGAGTAAGTCAGCACTATGCACCCTCCCTGAAATAAAAACAGAAAGTGTTGGAAATACTCAGCAGGTCAGGCAGTGATTGTGGAGAGACAGAGAGAAATGTTAAAGTGAGCTAATGCTTCACATCAAGTACTGTCCGTGACTTTTGCAAACACTAACTAAACTACAGTTGGTTATGAAGCCATGGCCCATCCAATTCAACACTTCCTCAAAAGTGAACTGTATTCTAGGACTGTTCTAGGGTGGCACAGTGGTTAGCACTGCTGCCTAACAGTGCCAGGGTTTGATTGCAGCCTCAGTTGGCTGTTTGGAATCTGCTCATTCTCCCGATGTTTGTGCAGGTTTGCTCTGGTTCCCTTCCACAGTTCAAAGATGTGCAGGTTATTTGGATTGGCTAAATTGCCCTTTAGTGTGCAGGCTAGGTGGGTTAACTGTAGCAAATGTGGGTTTACAGGGACAGGGTAGGATGCACTTCACTGTAGACGTGATGGGCTGAATGGCCTCTATCTGCACTGCAGGGATTCTGTTACTGGGATGGGAGTGTATGAGAAATTGGGAAGCAACCTGCATTTGCAGATAGGTGCTTCTCCACTTTAACAGATCCAGAAATAAAGAGAAAGCAGCAGGATGGTGAAACAAGAGTTAAAACATTGACAGCAGCCGACGTTAGACAAAATAGTCTATCTGGTCAGAGCTGGCTGATTATTCAAGGGCATTTGAGTTCAGAATTTCACTAATATCAGTGGTTAGGCCCCCCCTCCTCCCCTCCCACAGCCACAAACATACAACATGTAATTAGCAACGGTGTGATTGTTATCTCAAGTAGAAAATTACTCCTTCATTAACAGAGTTTGGGCTGGGATTCACTACATGATGACAGTGACAATGCCCTCTATTTTCACCTGCTTGCTGAGGACAGGTAGCTGTAAAATCTTTCAGATCTCATGGCTCTGTACTTTGCAAGCAAGAAATTCCAGATGAGAATCCTGATGTTTCCTTTAGCAACTGATGGGTTTGGAATTATTAAGGAATGGGAAGATGGGACGTTGTTTATAGCTGCCTGCAACAATATGATAATGATGGGAGCAAAATGCTTTCAACGCAGTTAGTCTGAAAGAAGAACTCTGTAAAATCTATCCCCGAAAGCATGTGTCTGAGTGTCTCCATGCAGAAGGGCTTATGCCCGAAACGTCGATTCTCCTGTTCCTTGGATGCTGCCTGACCTGCTGCGCTTTTCCAGCAACACATTTTCAGCTCTGTCTCCATGCAGTGTCAAACTCTGTAATGATAACACTGCTGTGAATTGTCTTGGAATGGATTCCTGTATTACATGTGCCATAGTTGAAAATGGAGGGAAAAGTGAGAAAAGTAGGGGAAGGGGAAGAGACACAGCTGGTCAGAAACAGTCACTGTCTTATTTTTGTTACAGGTGTGATTCTCTATAATTCCAAAATGGCAGCTGCGCATGCTCAGATGATGTCAGTTGGCCACAACAGGACAGACTGAAGGAAGCACCCACACATCTGAGTGATGTCACCACCAGCACATGGGGACCTGGTGGAAGCAGGGAGAATGGCTGACACTGGGAGTGCGAGCTGCAGTATGGGGGAGGCCTGTGTGGAAGTGGAAGAGGAGGTCTTTGCACCAGGAGCAAGGGGCAGGAGAGAGTGCTTGCACCAAGAGTAGTGGAGGAAGGCATTTTTAGAACACAAATGTAGGGTGAGGCATTCCCCTATGGGAGTGGGGTAGCCAAGCTTTGTCCATTTTTGTGCATGCACTTTTAAAAATAAAATTCAGGTATAAAATCTAAAAAATTCCTCTTCCTGCTTTGCCATCTTTGAGATTGACAGCTGATATCCTTCACTTACCAATGGCATTCCTTTTGTGTACGGACACTCTTTGCACCAACTACAGGTGGCATTTATAAAAACCATGGATTTTTTCTGACCTGCTTTCTGCATTCCAGCATTCTTGCATGCATTAGAATAATAATTGACACCAGAAAGTGGATGAGCACTAAATTCAGACCAGAGAGACATCCATGTCTGGCACTGATCAAAAAGTGCTCAGGAGCTGAATCCCTGAATACACCGCTGATATTCCAGGAAAATGAGAAAGTGACCTTTTTTCACAAAACAAGGTTTTACCCCATTGTGGTAATATTTCTTGTGATGCCCTGTTAATATGTCAAAACTTTGTTAAGGGACTAGCTGAAAGCTAATGGAAGCTTACACTAATACTAAAGCAAAATTCAACAGACTCAGACAATGTGAAATGGAAACAGAAATGTTATAAGTGTCAGGGAGTATTGAAAAAGAATGAACACTTCAAGTCGATGATCCTCCATGATTTCTACTTCCTCTCCATGGATGCTGCCTGATCTGCTGAATATTTCCAGCATTTATTATTTTACTTAGAAAGTTCAGAGCTCTTCTGTATTCTGATTGTCCACAGCAATAGTCCCCGATATCTGCCAAAACACCTGGCAAGTCAATGGGGAAAGGCCAATTCATTTAAGACATCATCCAAAAGGCACGAGCCACAAAAGGGCACACTCTGAAACACCTTCTGGTTGGTAATAACAGGGTGGTACAAGAGTGTGGAAGTAGCTTACTGTTCTGCAATAAGTGGATATTCTCAACAAAAAAAACCAAGAGTTTGTATTTATATAGAGCCTCTATCAGAGCAAAAGGCAGTTCAAAGCAACAATTTCATCCCAAGTGTCATACCGTGTTGCAAGAGAAGAAATTTGGAATAGGTGGCCAAAATCATGCCTAAAGAGATAGGTATAAACAGCAGTTAAAAGAAGAGAGATACACAGAAGTTTTTAGAGTGAATTCCAGAGCTTAGATCTTTGGTACCTTCTACACCGTCTGCAATTGCTGCGAAATGACTTGTGTCAGCAGCACCAACCTCTCCATGGATAGTGCTGACTAAACCACTAAAATGGTTGCGCTGAAAAGCAAGACTTATAAATGGAAATAATCGAAAAACGAGTCTTGAAGATCTCAAGTGATGGGGTTGTGACTCTTTCCTTTGGCAACTTGTTCCGGTGTGGGATTGAAACCCAAATCTGCACTGAAGGAAGTCAGAAACTTACAAGAGATCAGAATTAAAGAAAAACAGATCTCTCACAGTGTTGCTGAACTGAAACAGTTTACAGAGATGGGGAAGAAAAAGTCTCAAAGGAGAAATTGAATGAACAAAGAAGGAAAGCCAGAGTGCAATCCTTAAATGCAATTAATTAATAACTGCAGTAATTAATGAAAATTTCAATTTTAAAAGAACTAGCCATTTCAGACCCTAAAGATATTATATTCAACACTGAAAGCTCTGGCTTCAGATCCATGGAATATCTTCTCAGCTGGTTCTGCTTACATTTTTTAATGTAACCTTCTCTCCCAGTCTCTCATTCAGTGTGTCTCTTTCCCTCTGTGGTTCCATATGACTATAGCTGAACCCTGTCACATTCTTGCACTGGCCTCTCAATCAATTCCCTTCCCACTGTCATGCTCATTGCCAGAAACCAACTGCTTTCTTTTCTGCCATCCAATAGTCAGCTTGGGTGTTCGGGTGTGAGCACAACTGCCTTGACTGTGACAGTGAATCTAGCATTCCTCTCTTCAGTAGGTTCAGCCAAGGCAATTAGGGTGGAATAAAACACCTTCGGAGAAAGCTCCAACAGAGAATGTGCCAACTTGAATATCTGCATCCCTCCCCAAAAGAGATCAGGAAAGTAACAGGAGAACAGTGGTCAAGTTAGCTAGTTACAGGGCGGGTAAAAGCTGAAAATGTGTTGCTGGAACAGCACAGCAGGTCAGGCAGCATCCAGGGAACAGGAGAATCGACGTTTCGGGCATAAGCCCTTCTTCAGGAATCTCCAGCATCTGCAGACCTCACTTTCTCCACAGGGCGGGTAAAAGGTCATTAATAATGAACTCGAACACCAGCTGCAGAGTGATACGGAAAAGAGAGTATAGTCTTCTACCCCAGGTCAGCACTTGCCTTCGTGAGATTGATGAAAACAGCATTTTCGACAGTGAGAGGAGTGAAATGGAAAAAGAGAGACTGACCAAAGGGCACTGGTAGTATATGTCTTCCAGCAGGTGTGACACCAGGGCAATGGATTTAGTGGAATAGAGTCAGTTATGTGAAGGAACATTGCATCAAGAGGCTTATGTCTATAGGTAGAATGTCACCTGGGTCAGCAAAACTTTGCAGGGATAATGGTCTGTCTGCTGTACGCCAACCGTGGCATGGTGAAGGTGCTTTCAGAAAATGTGCTTGCTCTCATTTGTAAATGACAAGGTACTGAACTCCAACTGACTTTAGTGATAACCCACGCTGCTCCATACATGCACTCACAATACTCACTGCTTTGTGTAAAAATAGACCAATGGTCATCTAAAGGATTTGAGAATTGGTCCAGTATAGTTTCTTATCCAAAGAGGTGCCAGACGTAATGTTACTTGGAATATAAAGCACACAGTCTCCATGGTGGGAATATATACGAGACATGTTCCTGTGGTGCCTATTATCAATATGATTATGATCTCCAAATAGTGTTGCAATCATTTTTCATTCACATGATGTAGGTATCACTGTCAAGGCCAACATTTATTGCCATTACTAATTGCCGAGAGTCTGGGATCACATGAAGACCAGGCCAGGTAAAGGCAACAGATTTCTTTCCCTAAAGGTCAGATGGAATTTTCCAATAATATACAATGGTGACATGATTACCATTTGGCTAACTCTCTATTCCATATTTTATTGAATTCAAATTTCAAATGGTGGAATTTTAACCCATGTCCCAGAAGTTGGGCCAGGCTCTGGATTACTCAGCATTACCAGTATCCTACTGCCTCCCCTTATGTAATCGCCTTTGATTGAATATCCAGTACAGGGTCCACTACAGCCTACATCCCAATCCACCACAATAAGGCCCTCAATTGGCTTGATTTTAGCTCTCTAATGAGGTAAAAACAATGACTGCAGATGCTGGAAACCAGATTCTGGATTAGTGGTGCTGGAAGAACACAGCAGTTCAGGCAGCATCCAAGGAGCAGTGAAATCGACGTTTCGGGCAAAAGACCTTCATCAGGAATAAAGGCAGAGAGCCTGAAGCGTGGAGAGATAAGCTCGAGGAGGATGGGGGTGGGGAGAAAGTAGCATAGAGTACAATAGGTGAGTGGGGGAGGGGATAAAGGTGATAGGTCAGGGAGGAGAGGGTGGAGTGGATGGGTGGAAAAGGAGATAGGCAGGTAGGACAAGTCGGGACAAGTCATGGGGACAGTGCTGAGCTGGAAGTTTGGAACTAGGGTGAGATGGGGAAGGGGAAATGAGGAAACTGTTGAAGTCCACATTGATGCCCTGGGGTTGAAGTGTTCCGAGGAGGAAGATGAGGCGTTCTTCCTCCAGTCTTCTGGTGGTGAGGGAGCGGCAGTGAAGGAGGCCCAGGACCTCCATGTCCTCGGCAGAGTGGGAGGGGGAGTTGAAATGTTGGGCCACAGGGCGGTGTGGTTGATTGGTGCGGGTGTCCCGGAGATGTTCCCTAAAGCGCTCTGCTAGGAGGCGCCCAGTCTCCCCAGTGTAGAGGAGACCGCATCGGGAGCAATGGATGCAATAAATGATATTAGTAGATGTGCAGGTAAAACTTTGATGGATGTGGAAGGCTCCTTTAGGGCCTTGGATAGAGGTGAGGGAGGAGGTGTGGGCGCAGGTTTTACAGTTCTTGCGGTGGCAGGGGAAGGTGCCAGGATGGGAGAGTGGGTTGTAGGGGGGCATGGACCTGAACAGGTAGTCACGGAGGGAACGGTCTTTGCGGAAGGCGGAAAGGGGTGGGGAGGGAAATATATCCCAGGTGGTGGGGTCGTTTTGGAGGTGGCGGAAATGTCGGTGGATGATTTGGTTTATGCGAAGGTTGGTAGGGTGGAAGGTGAGCACCAGGGGCGTTCTGTCCTTATTACGGTTGGAGGAGTGGGGTCTGAGGGCGGAGGTCCGGGATGTGGACAAGATGCATTGGATGGCATCTTTAACCATGTGGGAAGGGAAATTGCGGTCTCTAAAGAAGGAGGCCATCTGGTGTGTTCTTTGGTGGAAGTGGTCCTCCTGGGAGCAGATACGGCGGAGGCAGAGGAATTGGGAATACAGGATGGCATTTTTGCAAGAGGTAGGGTAGGAAGAGGTGTAATCCAGGTAGCTGTGGGAGTCAGTGGGTTTGTAAAAAATGTCAGTGTCAAGTCGGTCGTCATTAATGGAGATGGAGAGGTCCAGGATCAACAATGACCAAAAGTGCTACAATTTCCTTTCAGTGCTCAGGGCCTCACCCTGTGTTTATTTTGTAACGTGATGGGCGGTGCGATGGTTCAGTGGTTAGCACTGCTACGTCACAGCACCAGGGTCCCAGGTTCAATTCCAGCTTCAGGCAACTGTCTGCGGGGAGTTTGCACATTCGCCTGGTGTCTGTGTTGGTTTCCTCATGCAGGCCGGGTAAATTGGCCATGCTAAATTGCCCATAGTGTTAGGTGCATTAGTCAGAATGAAATGTATCTGGGTGGGTTACTCTTCGGAGGGTCGGTGTGGACGTGTTGGGCCAAAGGGCCTGTTTCCACACTGTAGGGAATTTAATCTTTAAAAATCCTCTCTTGCGAGTGATATGTGATGGAAAGGAGAATTATGCCAGTTGGTGCTACATTTTCATGTTCTATGGCCCAGGCTAGTTTTCACTGGATTTTTTTCTCTCTGATGAGAATAAAAGGTCCATTTTGAGAACATAAATATTACTTGAATGCTGTGTAAAATTATTGAGGAAGAAAGAGCGTGAAGTTATTTTTTTTATAATTGTAGATGTCTAAAATGCTTCACAATCCATGAAGTAACTTTTGGACTACCAGCAATGTCTATAAAAATGAAAATCAGACAAAATCTACAATAAGTGTGGTAAAATTTATGCTGTCACTCAAAATTGGCAATAAGTAAATTTCTGGCTGTTGCCAGGAAGCTGTTCTCCATCCAAAGAGTGATCAATACAACAAATCATTTCCATTTAATGGAAAAACTATGGAAACAGAAATTGTGCATGCTGACTAGATTTTTCTGAGTCTGTAAACTGTGGTGAGCTATCAGTCTTGCATCCGCAATAAATAATTTGTGATCTTTTGCAAATATTCAAAACTATCAGACCAACAGAGATATCCTAAATATTACAAGTAAACATTTATATCAAAAAGCACAATATGAGGTGGTGAAAATCTTAAATAAAAACAGAGAAACTTGAAGAAACTCAGTAGGTCTGACAGCATCTGTGGACAGATGGGGAGGTGATGGCCCAGTAGTATTATTGTTAGACTGTTAATCCAGCGAGCCAGGTAATGTTCTCGGGACCCGGGTTTGAATCCTGCCATGCCAGATGGTAGAATTTGAATTCATGAAAAATCTGGAATTAATAGTTGAATGATGACGGTGAATCCATCGCTGAATGTTGGAAAAACCCATCAGGTTCACAAATGTCCTTTAGGGGAAAAACAGCCATTCTCATCTGGTCTGGCCTACATGTGACTCCAGACCAACAGCAATGTGGTTGACTCTTGACTCTTAACGGCAAATAGAAATGAGCCATAAATGCTGGTCTCACCAGTAATGCTCTCATCTTGTGAATGAATTTTAAAAAAAGACTCTTCTTCAGAACTTTGGTCAGACTAGACTCAAAATAACTCTATTTCTCTGCCTACAGATGCTGCCAAACCTGCTGAGCATTTCCAGATTTTTCTGCTTTGTTTCAGATTTCCAGCCTCCACAGTATTTAACTTTTACTTGAATGGTCTGAGAAATGGGTCCCACCTTGCAGTTGGTAGAATGTAAATTCAATCAGTAAACCTTGTATAAATCTCGTAATGTTGACCATAAAACAGTTGTCATAAAACCCGTATGGTCCATTAACGAGTTTGGAAGAAGTAAATCTGCCATTCTTGTCCAGTCTGGCCTACATGTGATCCTCGATTCACTGCAATGGTGGTTGACTCTTAACTACCCTCCCAAATGGTCATTTGGTTCAAGGACAATTAGGAATGGACAACAAATGCTCACCTTGCCAGCGACACCCACTCTCCATGGAAAATAAAGAAGATGGAAAGCTCAAGATCAAACAAAAATAGCCCATCATCCCTATCTTACTCCCTCTGTAAAACATGTATGAAAGTGCTTTCCTTTGAATAGACAACAGATTATTTTTCACGATCAAATGCGCAACCAGTATCACAAACACTTTACTATCTGGTTAATTGTTTCATTGCCATTTGTGGGACCTTACAATTAGATTCAAAAAATAGCTGAACTTAGGTGGATTCTGTTCTAAGAAAGAATTAAATCTACTTGATTTGTAGAACCCTTCTAGAATCTTCCTATTTATTGGTTTGAGGAAGTAGTGAGGACTCTTCCCCCTGAATATTCCACATGGGCTGTGATTTTATAAATCCATGGTCTACCACATATGGCTAAGATGTTGATATTGAAATGCAATTGTTTTGGGGTAAGATTCGGAAGTTTGTCTAAGCAACCACAGAGAGGAGAGGGGGAGAGCATGTTGTCACCTGAGATTCACCGCGTCAGTTTGTCTACTGGTGCTAGAGATGGCATTGTTGTCAATTCAGTTCCTGAATGTTGGTTTTCATCCCCCTCTTCACAACATGGTGCAATCCTCAGGGAAATTAGGAAAATCACAAAGGCAACTGCTTGTAATTCTATAGCCATTTGCAGACAGAGGGATTAGTGAGACTTGCCTCAGAAGCAGAAGGCACTCCAGCATAATTGCGCAATTAGGTTTTGTGAGCAGAATGCAAATACTGCTTTGCAAATATTTACCAGAGGTCTCAGGGTGTCAGTTACTGGGAAAGAAAAGCGATCTGCTGAGAGATAATGACTGAATTTGTGTCGCAATAACAACGGCCACTGCGTTTCAAAGTAATTCAGCTCATGAAGAGTGTTTCGAGATGCTACTGAGAGAGACGAAAGGATGCAACACATATGAAAATGCTTTCCTTTGAATAGAGGGCAGCTTATTTTTTCTGGTCAAACCGCTCGACCAATATCACTCACATGTATTATCTGTTTATTTATTTCATTGCTGTTTGTGGGGCTTTGAAATGCACAAATCGGCTGCACGTTTTCAACATAGCAGCTTTACGGCAGAGAAGAAAGTAATTCGGCCCGCTATGTTGGTACTGGCCCAGGAAAGAGCTGTCAGCTTAAATGCACCTTCTCTCTCCTGATCTCTAGTCTGAAAGGTTACAGCTCTTTGAGTATTATGTTAAAAATCACACAACACCAAGTTGTAGTCCAACTGGTTTAATTGGAAGCAGTAGCTTTCGGAACGTCGCTCCTTCATCAGGTGATTGTGGAGGACACAATTGTAAGGCACAGAATTGTGCCCTCCACAACCACCTGATGAAGGAGCGACGCTCCGAAAGCTAGTGCTTCCAATTAAACCTGTTGGACTATAATCAGATGTTGTGTAATTTTTAACTTTGTACACCCCAGTCCAACACCGGCGTCTCCAAATTTTGAGTATTACAACAGTGACCACACTTGCAAATGGCTCACTCAGTGGGACAAAATTTTGAGACTTCCTGAGGTCATGACAGGCATAACACAAATGCAAGGTTTTTTTTTCTTAAATTGTCAAAAAGACATGCTTGATTTAAAGTAGTGCCTTGGATATACCTGACCGGGGAGGGAAAGGGTCCGTAAAACTTCATTATATGTTACAGTTGCATTCATCTGCATGACAAGTCGCAAAGGCTGTCTGTATAGAATCCCTACAGCAGGTAGCAGATCTTTCGGCCTATTGAGACCACACTGGCCTTCTGAAAAGCATCCCAACCAGACCCATCTCCCCCTAAACATATTCTCTGTAAACCTGCACTTACAATGACTAATCCAGCTAACCCTACACATTCCTCGACACCATGGGCAATTTATGGCCAATCCACATAACCTGCACATCTTTGCACTGTAGGAGGAAACCGGAGCACCTGGTGGAAACCCACACAGACACAAAGAGTTGCCTAAGGGTAGAATCAAAACAGGGTTCCTGGTGCTTTGAGGCAGCAGTGCTAACCACCAATCAATCATGCCACCCCATTACAGTGTCCAATATTCCTATGGTTTAAAATTTAAAAGGTCCCTTTCAGAAATCTGTTTGATTGCAGAGTGGAGAGCACTCCAGCTTTGAAATTTGCCAAAGATTAGTTGCCACCCCCACTTCGAACCGAAAACCGCCCAGCTCCCACCAGCTCTTTTCAACCGGTCATACCAGACGAGCAGTCCTATTTCTCTGTTGCAGCCACCCAAGAAACAGTCAAAGCTGACAAACCACAATGGCCACTAACAGTCAGATGTGGTGAAACCTAATAACACACAATGGACATTAACAGTCAGATAAAGTGATAGCAAATGATATCACAATGGATATTAGGGATCTAGTACTACATAATTTGTATAAAATACTCCAAATATTCTCTTCAAATGCAAATACTTTGAAATTCCCCCCAGCATTGGAGAGAGCAAGCCCAGTGCAAGGGGAGAATGAGCTCAGTGCAAGGGGAGAGTAAGTCTAGCGTGGGGTAGAGTGAGCTCAGTGCAGGGGGGAGAGCAAGCCCAGTGCAAGGGGAGAGTGAGCCCAATGCAAGGGGAATGTGAGCCCAAAATGAGGGGCGAGTGATCCCAGTATTGGGGGGGGGCGGGCAAGTGAGCCCAGTACGGGAGGAGAGTGAGCCCAGTGCGAGGAGACAGTGAGCCCATTGTGTTGGGGGGAAGAGAGAGCCCAGTGTGGGGGTGAGAGTGAGCCTAATACAGGGGGAGAACGAACCCAGTGTGAGGAGAGACTGAAGGGCAGCGTGAAGGGCTTGTGAGCCCTGTGTGGGGAGAAAATGAGTCCAGTGCGAGGGCAAGAGCGAGCCCGGTGCAAGGGGAGAGTGAGTCCAGTGCGAGGGGAGAGCGAGTCCAGTGCGAGGAGAGAGTGAGCCCAGTGTGGGGGGGAAAGGTGAGTCCAGTGCGAGGGGAAGAGCGAGCCCAGTGCGAGGGGAGAGTGAGCCCAGTGCGAGGGGAGAGCGAGTCCAGTGCGAGGAGAGAGTGAGCCCAGTGTGGGGGAGAAAGTAAGTCCAGTGCGAGGGGATAGTGAGCCCAGTGTGAGGGGAGAGCGAGTCCAGTGTGAAAAAAGAATGTGCCCAGTGTGGGGGGAAAGTGAGTCCAGTGCGAGGGGAAGAGCGAGCCCGGTGCGAGGGGAGAGTGAGCCCAGTGCGAGGGGAGAGCGAGTCCAGTGCGAGGAGAGAGTGAGCCCAGTGTGGGGGGGAAAGTGAGTCCAGTGCGAGGGGAGAGTGAGCCCAGTGTGGGGGGAAAGTGAGCCCAGTGTGAGGAGAGACTGAGCCCAGTGTGGGGGGGGAAAGTGAGTCCAGTGCGAGGGGGAGAGTGAGCCCGGTGTGAGGGGAGAGTGAGCCCAGTGCGAGGAGAGAGTGAGCCCAGTGTGGGGGGAAAGTGAGTCCAGTGTGAGGGGGAGAGTGAGCCCAGTGTGGGGGGAAAGTGAGCCCAGTGTGAGGGGGAGAGTGAGCCCAGTGTGGGAGGAAAGTGAGCCCAGTGCGAGGGGGTGAGTGAGCCCAGTGCGAGGAGAGAGTGAGTCCAGTGTGGGGGGAAAGTGAGTCCAGTGCGAGGGGGAGAGTGAGTCCAGTGTGGGGGGAGAGTGAGCCCAGTGTGGGGGGGAGAATGTGTCCAGTGTGAGGGGAGAGTGAGCCCAGTGCGGGGGGAGAGTGAGCCCAGTGTGGGGGGGAGAATGTGTCCAGTGTGAGGGGAGAGTGGGCCCAGTGCGGGGGGAGAGTGAGTTCAGTGCGAGGGGAGAGTGAGCCAAGTGCGGGGGGAGAGTGAGTTCAGTGCGAGGGGAGAGTGAGCCCAGTGCGGGGGGAGAGTGAGTTCAGTGCGAGGAGAGAGTGAGCCCAGTGTGAGGGGAAAGCGAGTCCAGTGCGAGGAGAGAGTGAGCCCAGTGTGGGGGGAAGTGAGTCCAGTGCGAGGGGAGAGTGAGCCCAGTGTGGGGGGAAAGTGAGCCCAGTGTGAGGAGAGACTGAGCCCAGTGTGGGGGGGGGGAAAGTGAGTCCAGTGCGAGGGGGAGAGTGAGCCCGGTGTGAGGGGAGAGTGAGCCCAGTGCGAGGAGAGAGTGAGCCCAGTGTGGGGGGAAAGTGAGTCCAGTGTGAGGGGGAGAGTAAGCCCAGTGTGGGGGGAAAGTGAGCCCAGTGTGAGGGGGAGAGTGAGCCCAGTGTGGGAGGAAAGTGAGCCCAGTGTGAGGGGGTGAGTGAGCCCAGTGCGAGGAGAGAGTGAGTCCAGTGTGGGGGGAAAGTGAGTCCAGTGCGAGGGGGAGAGTGAGTCCAGTGTGGGGGGAGAGTGAGCCCAGTGTGGGGGGGAGAATGTGTCCAGTGTGAGGGGAGAGTGAGCCCAGTGCGGGGGGAGAGTGAGTTCAGTGCGAGGGGAGAGTGAGTCCAGTGTAGGGGGAGAGTGAGCCCAGTGTGGGGGGGAGAATGTGTCCAGTGTGAGGGGAGAGTGAGCCCAGTGCGGGGGGAGAGTGAGTTCAGTGCGAGGGGAGAGTGAGCCCAGTGCGGGGAGAGTGAGTTCAGTGCGAGGGGAGAGTGAGCCCAGTGCGGGGGGAGAGTGAGTTCAGTGCGAGGAGAGAGTGAGCCCAGTGTGAGGGGAAAGCGAGTCCAGTGCGAGGAGAGAGTGAGCCCAGTGTGGGGGGAAAGTGAGTCCAGTGCGAGGGGGAGAGTGAGCCCAGTGTGAGGGGAGAGCGAGTCCAGTGTGAAAAAAGAATGTGCCCAGTGTGAGGGGAAAGTGAGTCCAGTGAGAGGGGAAGCGCGAGCCCGGTGCGGGGGGAGAGTGAGCCCAGTGCGAGGTGAGAGCGAGTCCAGTGCGAGGAGAGAGTGAGCCCAGTGTGGGGGGAAGTGAGTCCAGTGCGAGGGGAAGAGCGAGCCCGGTGCGAGGAGAGAGTGAGCCCAGTGTGGGGGGGAAAGTGAGTCCAGTGCGAGGGGAAGAGCGAGCCCGGTGCGAGGGGAAGAGCGAGCCCGGTGCGAGGGGATAGTGAGCCCAGTGTGAGGGGAGAGCGAGTCCAGTGTGAAAAAAGAATGTGCCCAGTGTGGGGGGAAAGTGAGTCCAGTGCGAGGGGAAGAGCGAGCCCGGTGCGAGGGGAGAGTGAGCCCAGTGCGAGGGGAGACTGAGCCCAGTGTGGGGGGGGGAAAGTGAGTCCAGTGCGAGGGGGAGAGTGAGCCCGGTGTGAGGGGAGAGTGAACCCAGTGCGAGGAGAGAGTGAGCCCAGTGTGGGGGGAAAGTGAGCCCAGTGTGAGGGGGAGAGTGAGCCCAGTGTGGGGGGAAAGTGAGCCCAGTGTGAGGGGGAGAGTGAGCCCAGTGTGGGAGGAAAGTGAGCCCAGTGTGAGGGGGTGAGTGAGCCCAGTGCAAGGAGAGAGTGAGCCCAGTGTGGAGGGAAAGTGAGTCCAGTGCGAGGGGGAGAGTGAGTCCAGTGTGGGGGGAGAGTGAGCCCAGTGTGGGGGGAAGAATGTGTCCAGTGTGAGGGGAGAGTGAGCCCAGTGCGGGGGGAGAGTGAGTTCAGTGCGAGGGGAGAGTGAGCCCAGTGCGGGGGGAGAGTGAGTTCAGTGCGAGGGGAGAGTGAGCCCAGTGCGAGGGGAGAGCGAGTCCAGTGCGAGGAGAGAGTGAGCCCAGTGTGGGGGGAGAGTGAGCCCAGTGTGGGGGCAAAGTGAGTCCAGTGCTAGGGGAGAGTGAGCCCAGTGTGAGGGGAAAGTGAGTCCAGTGTGAGGGGGAGAGTGAGCCCGGTGCGAGGGGAGAGTGATCCCAGTGCTAGGGGAGAGTGAGCCCAGTGCGAGGGGAAAAGTGAGTCCAGTGCGGGGGGAGAGTGAGCCCAGTGCGAGGGGAGGGTGAGCCCAGTGTGGGGGAGGAGTGCAAATCTGAGGTGATGTCAGTGAGGTAGGCCCAGCAGTGAAAGATGGAGTCTGAGGATCGACGACTTCACTGTTAGTTTTATCTGATGTGCCAGCTCAGAATTCAAATGTAATGGCCTTCTCTTTAAGCTGTACATTTTCATTTCCTCTTATAGTAAAATTATCAAAATGACACCGGATTATGGGAACAAAGCTTCTTGTATTTCACTGTAAAATACACATGACAATAAAAATCATTCATTCACTCATTTACATGCTTAAATGGAAACAGAAGTTGCCGGAAAAAGACCTAAGAATGGACAGGAATTTGGAAGGAAACAACACATTCGAGGACTTTGGAATAAAAAGTCAAGTGGTCAGGTTATATTTACAAGGTCAGAGAGGAGACTGACCTTGCGTACTGTGGACTGCATAGAGATAACACGCTAGTTTATACTGTTTTGAGTAAATCGAATCAATTAGTTGTCTAAAGAACGAGCTCTTAAAGTAACACGAATAAAAATCAAAATTTTAAAGCCAGCTTATCAAATTGAACTAAAATATTGATTCTGGGGCTCATAAGGTACTCCAACTTCTGTGGCACCCATTGATTGTACTGATCCACATGCATATATAAAGATTATTCACAGTGCTTTAAAATGTCTGCTCCATGCTCACGGCTCTTTGCTCCCAGTGTCTTTGACAGTTTGTTCACTTTCCTCCATGTCCAAACCCAGGCTTAACTAACCGAGCACAGTAAGCATCAATGGTAAACATCCTCACATAACAGAACTCAGAAAAACTGAACACTAGAGTCATCTCTCTTTTGAGGAGTTGGGTGGTAATGGCAAATTAGAAGAAGCGCTGAAATATACACAGCATCACAATATCAGTTGAGCAATGGGAGCCAAGAAGGGAGTTTGAGGAGTCAGAAGGTTAGTAGAAATAGGATTGGGAGAACAGGGGTTGGGTCTGATGAACAAGATCAGCTTGAAGAGACAATAGAGGCTCATGGCAGGAGAAACTGGAGAAAGATGTAGCTTTGTCTCAGAAGCAACAGAAACCTTGCTGGGGGAGGTGAGGTGGGGAAGCTTAGCTTTGTGGACAAGGGGAGAGACAGAGAGATGGAATGAACAAAGATGGTTTCAATGGTGCATGTGACCCTCACACGTGTTTTTGGGGCTGATGATATGGGTAACAACAGGAAATTCATTCATGCCAATAAGACAGGAACATTGTTTATACTGTTTGTCTGGCCAAAGAAATCTGACAGGGCTGCTGACTGCACATGTTGGAAGTGAGCAGCCCTCAGCAATAAAATACCAGTTGAATGGAGGTTAATGCTGCAGCTGCGGCTCCTTAACAGAATTCTCCAGTCCTGCCAAAGGGCTTCACCCAAAATGTTAGCCTGTCTTTTACTTTCAGACACTGATTGACTTGCGGTGCATTTCCAGCATTTTTTTTGTCCTTATTAACATCAAATCCCACGTGTGGCTCTGAAGGCTAATTTGCATATGAAAGGAGCTGCTTGCTGAACAAGGATTGTCTGCCAACACTGCGGAGTAATGCTGGGCAGTTGGCAGCAACGACTCTTGTGTTGTACACACTGATTTGCAGTCATCAGAGATATCAATAGCATTTGGCACTGTCACAATGGAGCCAACTGAGCGCCCACAAGATAGTTGAACGCACTGGGAGCTAACCAGCAGCTTGGAAACCACATCTGGTTCATAAGCACGTACAGTCCAGCCCCTGAAGCTGAACATGTTGTTTTCAGATCTTCACTTCCCTCGGAGATTCACAGGATTCACTGGCTGGTTACAGACCTGTACATGAATTCTCCTTCCACAGCTTTAACCATCTGTCCACCATCTAACTGACTCTGTCATGAGGGTGGATCACAATCTCGAAGTACTCGGGATATTTAATTCCAAAATCTGTTTGCCCTTAAGAAGATTGCTACAAAAAAAAGTGCGAAAGTAAATTCAGTACCGTCTGGCAAAGTCCTGTGTCAGATCTATGGAATGTCACATCTATAATAGTGTCAGAGACTTCAAACAAAGAGATGTAAGCAGAGGAGATAATAAAAGAGGTTGACCAGTTCCCCTGTCTCAGCAGAAATCCCTACTTACAAGGACATTTTGTGTTTTGTCCATCCAGGAATGTACAAAAACAAGGGGGCATAAAAACCAACTGCAACTCTGGTCTGTGCAAGGTATGCTAGTGAACTGAGGTTTGCGTGTACTAGGCAACTTTGGTTCATGGACAAGTGTACTGTTATGGTCGCAATAAAAGAATCACTTGTTTGTCACCTCTGCGTAGCAGGTAAAAGGGTTCTCTTGCTGTAGAAGACAGCGAGCTAACAAGCCAGCTGAAAGGAAACAGGACAACAGAAGGACTCTCTCACTCTGATTGAGGCAAAATAGCCACATCAAAAAGAAGCAGGGCAAAAAGATTTCAATTAACCCACAAATGTCAAGGAGAGGGAGAGAGTGAAGAGTGTGGTAGAGCGAGGAAGTGTGAAGAACTGGGAGAGGGGAAGAATAAACAGGTGGGGGTGGGGTGGGGAGAGCTCAGGGAGAGTGTGCACCATCCCACCGCAGGCCACTGTCTGTATGGAGTTTGCACGTTCTCCCCGTGTCTGTGTGGGTTTCTTCCCAGTGCTTTGGTTTCCTCCTACAGTCTAAACGGTGAGCAGCTTAGAGCAGATTGGCCATGGTAAATTGCCCATAGTGTCCCAGGATGTGTAGGTTAGGTAGGTTAGCCATGGGAAATGCAGGGTTACAGGGATGGAGTGGGGGTGGTGGCTCTGGTTGGGATGCTCTTCAGGGGTCGTTATGGATTCAATGGGCTGAATGGCCTGCTTTCACACTGTAGGGCTTATATTCTATCCTTCTGAAATCAGCTATTCAATTCGAAAACATTCCATCTGAACAACACAGTGAGATTGATCCATCGAACTGATAATTTTTATCTTTTATTTGGATTAATTTCTTAGTTCCAATCTGTGTGAATAAGTATTGTATTATTTTCTAACCAATCAACTCTTTGATAAGGGTTTGGGTTAAGTGGGTTCCTTTTACAACATAAATTTAATTTGGTCTGGGAGAAAGGTGTTCACAAGACAGGGATTCTGGATATAAGTTTGCTCGCTGAGCTGTCGGATGGCATTTTTGGGCCAGTTTTAGCGTATTGCGCCCATAGGTGTTAGCGAGTTTTGAACTCAGCGAGTAAACTTACATCCAGAACCTCAACCTGAGCTATAAATCATCTCAAAACTTGAGAAGATTTGTAGCTCAGGTTGAGATTCTGGATGTAGGTTTGCTCACTGAGCTCAAAACTTGCTAACAGGAATTCTTTCTAAACTAATGATTGTTGCGACGAACTGAGGGTTGGGGTGTGATTAAAGAATGGAAGCCATTTCATTCCTGGGAGATTAACAATCCCATTGTTATAAAGAACCTGACCAGGGGTCTGGCCATAAAATCTTTCTTTCGGGTCTGTTTTGGGTTTTAAGTGAACACAAGGTTACCCACACTCAGCAGACAGGTATCTCCCGCCTGTGATGAACCCCAATTCCAGAACCAAAACTCCAGTCCCTGCTGACTGGAGTTACCTGGAGCAGGATTTGCTCCCTGAGCCTGCAGGCATGGGTGAAAGAAAGCTCTCCTTCTGCAGATGAGTTAAACTAATCCCAGAGATAGTCATCATTCTTATTCATTCTGCCTGGATTTCACCAACCTGGAGGTTTGGAAAGGCTTTTGCCACGTTGGTGGAGAAATCTTAAAACGAATCTGTTTGTAGCAACTTAAGTTGAACGCGAAGGAAATGCGAATGGGATTATAAACTCTGTTTGGGACTTAGAGAAGCTCACCATAAACAAAATGCTCAGAGTTCTTTGCTCTGGGGCCCTTCCTACTTTACTGGGTGGTGGCTTGGGAAGAACAGTTTCAATGATCACTTGTCTGTTTGCTGTATTTAGCTGTGCAAAACCGAATGTAAACACAGGCAACCCGTTCCCTATATTTACTTTGTAGGAATATAATGTGTTATCCCAGATGTAGATGCTTAAGCCTGTGGGTCTGCATCACAGTCATTTGGCTGTAGGTTCAGCTGTTTATGTTTAGGAGCAAGGCTAACTACCAGAGAATATATTTGCATTCACTATACTCCTAAATGACCTTTAGAGTTAATCCCATCAGCTGTCATCGTTGGAGGAGTGTCAGTGATGGGGATTGGAACAACAAGGGCTTTGCAGCGTGCACATAATTGGCATGTGGTTGTCCGACATCTAATGTTTTCTGATCAGCTCCTCCATTGCTTCTGGCCAATTTACTTCAATGCATCATTTCTCGGTAATGGATCTTCATATCCATGAAGGTTCCTTTGTGTTACACCCAACCATGGAAGCCTCTTGTGGTCAGGCTACATTCCCTGGGAAGCAAGGGTTTCCAGTCAGGAACACTCAACACTTTGACCTACTCTGCAGATTTGACTATGCCTTAATGTAAGCGAGAAAACAGGAAAGAACTAAACGAGGAAAGACCAATCGGCCCATTAAATCTATCCAGGCCATAGACTAAATTTGGCAGAGAGCTCTCGCAATCGCCTGAGAGGAGTTGCTGCACAAATACCTTGTGATCCCAGGCGGAAATCAGACAAAACAAATAGCATACTGATTTAATCTTCCATACTGGATGATTCATCTTTGCTACATTAACGGTCCCAGCAGCTTAGTGATCAGCATGTTTCATACAATATGTTTATCCTGAGGTCTATAAACCTTAATCTCATTTCCAACCTAATATTCATCCTGCTCATTCAGATTTCTCCCCTCTGATGCTGAGGACACAATGCCAAAGCCATCTGTCATTGTGAAATCCTGGGCTGGAGTAGATTAGACAGATATTTTGGGGCTGGACTTTTCCACCATGGTCTTTTTCCAGTCACTGGGAGCAGTCCACCTTTGCAATAATGACTGCCACTGTCCCACCCTTTTTTTTGCTCAGGTCCGACCTTCTGGAAAGTGTTCAATTAAGAAATTGCCTTTTGGATCACCTTCCAGGTTGAGGAGGCAGGAGGGTGAACCAACAAATATGCTCCAAAGGCCAGACAGCAGCCTGCCTTGAGAGTGATGATGAGGTGAATGCCACAGAGGAAGATGGAACGAAATGGACACAAAAAAAAAGCTTTGAAGGAGCCACTGCTTCTCGAGCACTGCCCTTGACATTATCTTCCAGACCACACTCTTGCATTGGTGAGTTTGAACCTGTGGATTAGCTTGGGTCTGCTGGTTCACAGCTACCACCAAGAAGGAAAAGGGGAAACAGATTCACCCTGTATGTTCCCCTCGGAGCTATCTTGACATGGGAATATATCACTGTCCCTGCTCTGCTGTAGGATCAAAATTCTTGAACTGCCTTCCTAACGGTGTTGTGGATCTCAAGGACGGCAGCAATTCAAGAAGGACAAGCAGGAGGCTGGAAGAACACAGCAAGCCAGGCAGCATCAGGAGGTGGAGAAGTCAACGTTTCAGGTGTGACCCTTCTTCAAGAAGTGGAGGAGCCAGTGTTGGACCTGGGCGGACAAAGTTAAAAATCACACAACAGCAGTTATAATCCAAGGTTTATTTGGAAGCACTAGCTTTCAGAGCACTGCTCCTTCATCAGGTGCTGTCCCTGGTGAAGGAGCAGCACTCAAAAGCTAGGCTTTTTAAAGAAGGCAGATCGCTGCCACCGTCTTAAGGAGTATTAGGAATGGGCAACAATTGCTGCCCTAGGAAGCAATACCCACATTCTATGAAGGAATGATAAAATCAGCCCTTCTGGCCACTTTCCAAGAGCTGTGATAACTGGGTGCTATATAGATGTAGGTTGTTTCTCTCCAATAAAAATTACAAACAAGAAGTCCTTTCAAATCAGAAGTTATTCTCTAGGGATTGACCTGTTCTTTCTCACCATGAGCGTTTTCTGTTTTACTTTAATCTATGTATATAAAACAAAAAAAAACCCTTTTGAGTTTAATGAGCCTGTCTGCAGAACTGGCTGCAGCTTTATTTGGCGGAAAAACCCATAGGAATTAGTCGTCTTCTCACAGAATAGCAGATCAGTCAGCACAGAAGGCAGCACTGACACTGACAGATGCATCTTTTTTATAAGCAGAACAAAAAAAAGCCATCAGAAATAAAAGGAAACTATTTATTCGATAAAATGGGCAGATATTCCTGGCTTTTAGCCAGATGGGCATTATTTGCTCATTCTGCAATCTAAAGGCAGTACCTTTTATAGATTGGTGCACGACAACATACACAAGAGCCACCGAAACCCCTCTGATGTGAGGAACACTTAATCAAATGGAAGGTTTGTAAAGTGCCTGTGTGTTATTAAATTCATTACACACCCAGCAATTATCACCGGTACATTTTGCCGGCAATTATTCTGTGTGTGCATAAGAGCAAATATGTGCTTGCAAATAAGTCACATCTGCCCACCACTCCTGTATAGCTTGTCTGTATTCACTTTGCATCCAGCAACAGATCAATTTTAAAATTCCCATCTTTGTTTTCAAATCCTTCTATGCCTCTCATCTCTGTGTCCTCATTAAGTAGCACAATCCATTCCGATCTCCTACAATTCCTGTCTCTGCCAAAGCCCTAACTTTGTTCACTTCCCCATTGGCAGTCATACCTTTAGTTGCATGGACCATAAGCTCTGGAATTCTTTTCTTCAATCTCTCTGCCTCTCTACCTCAATCTCCCACTTTAGGATGCTGTTTAAACCTTCCTCTTTGGCCACCAATCTTAAAGTCTCTGTAAATAAAATCTGAAAGAACTGTGGATGCTGGAAATCAGAAACAAAACAGAAAGTGCTGGAAAAGCTCAGCAGGTCTGGCAGCATCTGTGGAGAGAAATCAGAGTTAACATTTTGGATCAAGTGATCCTTCCTCAGCACCTTTCTGAGGAAAGGTCACCTGACCCAAAACGTTAACTTGGATTTCTTTCCACAGATGCTACCAGACCTGCTGAGCTTTTCCAGCAGTTTCTGTTCATGTCTCCATATATGATTTGCCGTTAATTTTGACTGATAATGTTCCTGTGAACACTTTGGACTATTCTACTTTATTAAAGGTGCTATATAAATGCAAGTTATCTGCTTACATCATTTTAATGTTACTTTTGTATTTGTTAAGTGCGTATTGCTTTCACCAGATGCCTCAGCCCGTGATTTACTGGTTGTGATTCTTGCCTTTGATATAGAATATTGTCCGTTTAAATGGAAACATTTTGGGGTTCCGTGACCTTCCTCACATAATTTGGTGGGTGAGTGAGAGGAAAGATTGTTGTAATTTATTGTAATCCTTCATATTTCTCTCACTTTTCAGCTGCAAATTTATTGTAAGCTTAAAGAATAGATGAATCAAAAGACTGCACACAATGTCAACGTTGATGCTGTAAATCACAGAATTCCTACAGTGTGGAAGGAGGCAATTCAGCCCATCAAATCCACACTAACCCTTCAAAGAGCATTCCACTCAGACCCAGTCCCCTACCATATCCCCATAACCCCTCATTTCCCATGGCTAATCCACCTAGCCTACATGTCCCTGAGTACCTACACATCCCTGAACAATGCCGACAATTTCAGCACAACCAATCCACCTAACACTGCACATCTTTGGACTGTGGGAGGAAACCAGAGCACCTAAAGGAAACCGAGGCAGACACAGGGAGAATGTACAAACTCCACACAGTCAGTCATCCAAAGCTGAATCAAACCCCATGTCCTTGGTGCTGTGAGGCAGCAGTGCTAACCACTGAGTACTAAGGAAGTGCCATAATTTTAGAGGTACCATCTTCTAGATGTGACATTAAATGGGTCGTTTATGCCTCTCAGATGGATTTAAAAGTTTCCATGACATAATTTTGAAGAAGACTAATGAAATTCTGCCTGGTTAACGGTAATCCTTCAACTAAAATCATGAAGGATTCTCTGGTCATTACTATATTGCTGATTGTGGAATCTTTGTGTCCTCAAGCTGGCTAAGTTTCTGCATAACCTCTTCAAACACACTTCACTGGCTGAAAACTGTTTTTGGCAGAGGTCCTGAGCCCAGGATGGCACTGGGTTAATGTCATTTCTTTACAAATGTTTGGAAGGACATGTGAAACAAGAGCTGGAATATGAAGGCTGTCTGGTCCTTTTGAGAGTCCTGCACAACTCAGCAAGGAACTACCAACGCTGGTATTCAGTGGAAGCTGTTTTGATGCCAAGAAGATCCCAGTGGAGTCCTCCCTGCCCCCTTCATTAATGCCCTACTGATTCAGTATTGGCTGACCATTACAGTCAATGTTCTCCCCTCTCTGGTAGGAATTTGAGAATGTCTAGTGCTGCTGACCTGATGCCCTTTTCTCCAAGTTCACTCATGGTGCCACATTCAAAGTAACCTCCATGGATCCAAGAAGCTTCTGCCATTGGAAGCTAACGATAATGATAGATGCATAGTATCTATGCAATTTAGAAAAATAAATATAACTTTAAGTGTGCACAGCCTGCAAGTAGATGACTGAGTGTGAATGTGTGAGATTGAGAGAGTAAGTGAATGTTTATGCATGTGAAAGCGAACCTGATTGATTGAACCCCTGGATATCTGAGTCCACATTCTTCAGATTCTTGACCCAAAACATTTCCTCTTGCCTCCTCTCTCTTACCTGCCATCACACATTCCCCAACAACCTGTCTCATCTCCCATGACTTTGATCATTCCCAGTATTCCCAAACCCTTGCTGACATCTCACCTTCATCTAGAAAAGAGCTCTGACATTTCCTTTCATATAACAAAAAGCTTTTTGAATGGGAAATGTCATTCCCACCATTATTAGTAATCCCTTTCCTATCGTTATCACAGGCACTTGGGATCAGAAATCAAGGAGAGCCGGCTGGAATTTATTTGATCATATTGCATAACATGAGAGAAAATATTTTGAACACGGTGCTCACTGAAGTAATAAAGTGCTACAAAGTGCTTGTTCCTTCATCTTTCCCCAATCTCTCCTGCTTCCCCTAGTAATGCTTTCAGAACGTTACATCACCCCCCCACCCCCATACCTATTCCAAATGAGATTACTTAACACAGACCAGTACTCAAGTCTTGAGAGCTTCCTGGTCTGTATGCATCAGGTAATACATTGTACCACTGAAGCCCTAGGGGAGCCCATAGATATGATCTTGGTAAGCATTCCCTGAGATGGTTCCATTAAGGTAATGAGAGTATCATTGCATTGGGGCATGCTGTAAGTCAGTGGGAATGTGACAGGCTTGTCACATACTCAACACAAGCTATTATTCAACATTGAGGGTTTTGTTTTACATTGTGGTTTTCATGACATCATTATGGCATACCATGCCAAACACGGTAATCTTTAGCTGATCAAGTTACACTCCAGCTGAATCTTGATAAATGTTCCATTACATTGTCAAGAAGCATTTTGCCTGAGTCTCGTTAAAGTTGGATTTGAATTTCTCCCAGTCTCGGAGAAACAAATTGACCATCAGCATCATCTGTAGCTGAGCATGTTGAATCATTTACTTTGCAATTGAATCTCAATTGTACCAACGTTAAACACTCCATTGAGACACTGTTTCGAGGGTCAAAGTACTTTTAGTCTCTGCATTCGATCTTGTTTTCTTACTTTACAGGGGTTTTTCTTCATCAAATTGGGAGATACCGTGATCCTTGCTTACTCAAGGGATGATACTGACTCATGTTTTTGCATCAGAATTCCTCAGGAATCTGTCAAGTCTTCACTTCAACATTGAACACTATCCCCATGGTTCAGTTGATAAATGCTGTTTTAGAAGTGCAAGGTTCATTCCCTGGTCTGGATTCACTCGCATGATTAGAGGGCCAACTGGTGCAGTAAATGGCCTCAGCACTTCTGAGGTAGTATGGGAAAAATGTGTAATTGTGGCTCCAGTCTGAGGTTTTCCAGTGATCTGTCAGGCTCCTCTATACATTAACTCCAACCCATCCAAAGCATTTGACCATTCATTTTCCATGCTCATGCTTTGGACTGGCACTGACATACCCCCATTTCTCCACTCATCATCACATTGGTTTTGAAAACCTGCCCAATGAGCACAATCAGAAGTTAGAATTTCCATAGTGAGTAACTGAAACCCTGGAGTGCGTTCATCATCTACAAGGCACAAGTTAGGACTGTGATAGAATACTGTCAAGAAGCTTGGCACCATCCAGGACAAAGCAGCCCCCTGGATCAGCATCACATCCACCCCTTCAACATTCACTCCCTTCATTATTGGCTACACTGGGAAGATGCATTGCAGCATATTGGCAAGGTTCCTTCAATAGCATTTTCCAAATCCATGCCCTCACTACTCCATTGTCAGTGTAAGGGCACCATCCATGCTGGGAAGACCATCACCAACAAGGTCCCTTCCCTAATTCCCAATGAGCCATACACTATGATGAATTGGAGCCATACCTCCATTCCTTCACTGTCACTGGGACAAACTCCTGGAACTCCCTCTCTAATAGCACCATGGCTATACCTATGCCACATGGACTGCAGCGGCTCATCGTCACCTTCTCCGGGGTAGTGAGGGCAGGGAAATAAATCCTGAACTTGCCAATAACACTCTCATATGTTCTCGGAGAATCTCAAGAATGAATAGGAATAAAAATGGGATCGCAGAGGGAAGTGTAAAGAGAGTGGCGTGGAAATGCCGGCTCGGGATTCAGTAGAAGTAGCTCTTTGACGATAGGGAATGAGAAAAGATGTGCCTTGGCATGCGAATCGAAGAAAATAAAGTCAGTAATGAATACAGCAGCAGAAATAGTGTAAAAAATGTAATGTGGGCTCAAAAAGTCCGTATTTCCTTCAATAAGGGTGATCAATAACTTTAAGTTGACAGCCCAATTCTGAACACTTGTGGGTTGAAATTGAACAAATATGGTTGAGACAAAATGGCAGAGAAGCAAAACACAATCAGTCACTCCTGATGCAAATGCTTTTCTTTTGTCAAACTTCTTGAGTGTTGTTGGATCCGCACTTCAACCAGTCAAGTGGTTTCCATTACACCTTGAGGCACAAGGCAGGATTGTGATGGAATACTCCCCACTTGCCAGGATGGGTGCAACTCCAACAACACTCAAGAAGCTTGACACTCTCCAGGACAAAGTAGCTCATTTACTTGGCACCATATTCACAGGCATTCACTCTCTCCACCTCCGATGCTCAGTAGTAGCAGTGTATACTATTTATAAGATGCACTGCAGACATTATATAATATCTTCCAAACCCATGACCACTTCCTTCTAGATGGAGAAGGGAAACAGCTACATGGGAACACTGCCACCTGCAAGTTCCCTTCCTAGCTACTCACCGTCTTGATCGGGAAGTTTATCGCTGGTCCTTCAGCATTGCTGGGTCAAAATCCTGGAATTCTCTATCTATCAGCATTGTTGGTCTATATCTCACATATGGACTGTAGCAGTTCAAGACAGCAGCTCACCGTCACCTTCTCAGAGGCAGCTATGAAGATGTAAGAAACTTGGAAGAATTTTCAACTGTGAGGTGACAGTTTGGAACTCCAAAAAGAGATTGACAAGTTGGTGGAGTGGGCTGATAGGCGACAGATGGGGCTCAATACAGAGAAATGTGCGGTCAAAAGAACATTGAAAGACAATACAAAATAGGGGCTACAATTTTAAAGGGAGTGCAGGAGTAGCGGAATCTGGGTGTACATGTGCGGAGATAATTAAAGGAGGCAGGGCACGTGAAAAGATCACTTAATAATGCATATTGTCCTCATCTTTGATAATAGGAGCAGCGAGGTGATGTTGAACATATTAAGACACTTGTTATATCTCAGCTTGAGTATTGTGTATAGTTATGGACAGCACTTTATAGGGAAGATGTGAATGCACTGGAGAGAGTGAGGAAGTGATTTACAAGAATGGTGCCAGTGTTGAGAAACTTCATTGAAAAGGATAGATTGAAAAATTTTGGGTCTGTTCTTCTTGGAGAGAAGAGGGCTGGAGAGAATGGATAGGAAGAAGTTGTTCCTATCCTAAAAGAACCAAGAATAAGATGACATGGATTTAAAGTGATCCACAAAAGAAGCAAAGGTGATGTTAGAAAGCCTTTTTTACACAGCAGGTAGCTGGAGTGTGGAATGCACTGCTTGGAAATGTAGTGGTGACAGTTTCAACTGAGGTCTTTCAGAGGGTATTGGATAGGTACTTTGATAAAAATGGTGTGCAGGAAGTTGGGGAAGAAACAGGAAGTTGGCATTATGTAATGATGCACATTTGAAGAGTAAGTTCAGACATGAAGGGCCAAATGGCCTCTTTCTACACCATAATAATTCTGTGATTCTGTGAACTAGGGATGGGAGTTAAATGCTGGACCAACCATTGATGCCCACATCCCATGAATACATGATAAAAAACAGTAACTGCAATTCTGTTTGTTTTGGCTCTTCATCCAAGTCCCAACTCCGTTTGAAAGAGCTCAACCTGAAAAGGTATTACATGTTATAATTTGTGCAGGTTCCAACATGCACTGAGAGGCAGCTATCACAAATGCCTTCAAAGACTTTCCTCCTCTGTGCACACAAAACCCATGAAAACACACATACACAAACCTATACACCTTCCCGCTAACCAATCTTGGCTTAGAAAGGCAACTTAGCAAGAAGAAAATAGCTTGTGTTTTTCTCCTGAAGCATGGTGTCAGCAGGTACAAGCCATTGAACACACAGTGCACTGCCATCCAGCAGCTCATGTAATATTTATCAGCATATTGATTCTTGCCTTCTTTTTGCTGGGAGCTAACATAAAAGAAAAAGTCAATGTTTTGACAACACTACCAAAGAAAGAGAAGGTATGATTTCAGCTTCAAATTTTCGGAGAGGCCACAGGCGACAAGGAAGATAAAAAGATTGGGAAAGCGAAAATGTGATCCAAAATTAAACATGAGCCAACATCCGTAAGAGTGAATGGAGCACGCTTCTCATCTCGGATTGTAAACTCAGAGCTTCAGCAGCAATTTCAGGTCTGTGACCTTGAGAGGTGCTTTTGGAGGATGCTGGATTAATATTTTATTCAGAACGCTTTATGTGGGGGATTTAGCTGCTTGTGAATGCTCTCTAGATCAGATCGATTCGGGAGTGTAAGGTTTGCTTCGGTCATAATTAGCAAAAGAGAGTTTGCCTGTCAGGAGAGGCAAAACAAAACCCAGCAGTGAATGTGTTTAATGATGTCGACGAGGTAATGTTATAGGTCACTTGCTTTTTGTGGCTCTTGGGGCTGACAGCAGGTTCCTGTTAGTTTGAAGAGAAACAAAAGCAGCCGGCTGCCTGGTGGTGTAGGGTTCTGTGGTACATGTTTGGATTCCGACAATAACTGAGAAACCACATTCCTCACAGATGTTGGTCAGATCAGGAGGAAGTTTATTATACTGTTACTTTTCCTATATTTATTTCATTGCCCAATTGCATTGGGAGAAAATGCTTTCTGTCTTTCTTCTGAGTAAAAATATTTATGAGTTCAAGTTCTACCCCAGAGGCTTCAGCGCATTTTATAGGCTAACACACATAACGCAGTACTGAGGGAGTGCTGCATTGCTGTAAATTTTGTCTTTAGAATGAAACCTGAACCAAGTCCTCATCTGCCATAGAATCAAAGAATCATACAACAGGGAAATAGACCCTTCAGTCCAATTCATCCATGCCGACCAAGTTTCCCAAACAAAACCAAACCTATTTGGCTGAGTTTGGCCCATATCTTTCTAAACCTTTTTTATTCATATACCTGTCTAAATGATTTTTAAATGTTGTGACTGTACCTACATCTACTACTCCTCTGACGTTTTGTTCCACTGTCTGTGTGAAAAAGTTTCCCCACAGGTCCCTTTTAAATATTTCTTCTCTCATCTTAAAATTATGGCCCCTTGTTTTGAACTCCTACCTGGGGAAAATATACACCTTACCTACGTCCCTCATGATTTTATAAACATCTATAAGGTCACCCCTCAACTTCCTATGTTCCAGTGAAAGAAGTCCCATCTTATCCAGCCTCTCCTTAGAACACAAATCCGCCAGTCCCGGTAACATCCTGGTAAATCTTTTCTGAATCCTCTCCAATTTAGTAATCTCCTTCCTTACCGCAGGGCAACCAGAACTGCACACTGTCCTCCTAAACTGGCCTCACTAATGTCCTGTACAACTGCAACATGATGTCCCAACTCCTATATTCTGAGCAAAGAAATTAAGTGTGCCATCCCCTTCTTTACCAATGTCTACTTGCGACACAGCTTTCCAAGAGCTACGTAGCAGACCCCCTAGGTCTCTCTGTTTGACAACATTCAAGGAGATCCCATGGCATTGTGTTAAAGAGGAGCGTGGGAGTTCATAGAATCCCTACAGTGCAGAAGCAGGCAATTCAACCCATTACATCCATACTGACGAGAATCCTACCCAAACCTGCCCCATATACCTGCTTTATCCAAGGCTGATTCATCTAACCCACACATCCCTGGGCACTATGGGAAATTCAGCATGACCAATCCATCTAATTTGCACATCTTTGGATTGTGCCAGGAAACTCACACAGATACAGGGTGAACATTCAAATTCCACACAGTCACCCAAGACTAGAATTGAACCTTAGTTCCAGGCACTGTGAGGCAACAGTGCTAACCACTGAGCCACCAGGCCACCATACTTTCCCTGGTGCTCTGAGCAATATTTATCAGCAGTATTAACATAAAAGACCTGGTCACTGTCCCACAGCTGATTGTGGGATCTTGCTGTGCATAAATTGGTTGCTCACATTTCTACCTCTGGAGTGATTACATTTCAAAAGATTATTATTGCAAATTGCTTTGGAACGTTCTAAATATTTGCTGCACAAATATTTAACACTTTATTTAAAGATGGTGTCTGGCCACACAGAATAAAAAGCCAGTAAAATTGATGATTGAGACAGACTGGGTCTTTTATACTATAAAATGGAGGTTCAATACGACCAGTGCGCTCAGTTCTCAACATTACTGATTTTATTTTACTGTGTTTTCCCTCTGGCACTCATTTTTTGGCTCATTCTGATTTTAACAGTGGGCTGCAAATGTATTGTTCTATTGTTTATACCATTGCTTGTGTATCTAAAGGATGTTCCACTTCCGTACATTTCAACCAGCCTGGGGCACTATTGGTGTAGGAATTGACATTCAAGCAGGTTTTTGAAAACATTTATATTGCAAAATGCTAATGATATCTTGTAAGTAAGACAGCTCTTCGGCTGGGCTGGGAGGTTCTTGGACTTAGTGGGATTGCTATTTCTCTTCATTGGTTTGCTCAAATAGTTCTGAAACTCCTGAGAGTGAAATGGAAGAGTGTTGCAAAGAAATAAAATGGCATATTTCCAGCCACTGCCAATAGATTAACCAATCAAATTTCCCATCAGCACCATGGGGAGAATGCATTCGCATAATGCTTCGGTCAATGATCTGCAATGTTGCTTTCTCAGTGGTTTGTAGTATGTCTCCAAATCAAATGCTGCTAGAAATGGAGTCACATGAAGAAACTTCTCCACCTTTGCCCCAACATTTGATGTTGGATGAGCGTTGAGTGCCAAAGGCCCTGAATATGAGTCTGAAAGGTTTAAAATCTGACAGAAGAGTTAGCATCTCCCAGTGTGAGTCTGTCACTCAGACTGACTGGAGAGACTTTGGAGGTTTTTTAGCAAGATCCATAGCACTGACAGAGAACTCACAGCACTTGTATATTGTGTAAAGTGATGTAGTAAACTGCTTGTTGTTTACCTTACCCAACTCTCGAGATCTCAATGAGTTGGACTATAGAGGTGGATTGTCCCCATCCACAACAAGTAGGTCCCAGTGAAACGCACACAAAGCAGGTCATCAAGAAACTGTCCCCTTGGATAAAACACACAGAAGAAAATGGCCCTAATGCACAGTACCCTGATCATCACCTGTGCTGCCATTCTCTAGCCTCCTCAATTCCCTTGCCAGCCAGACCAATGTAAGATGGAGAACTGGCAACCACAGCAAAGCCTTCAAACCTTGACAGTCGGAGTTAGTAACCCTGAACAATATATAGGGACAAATCCTGCCAAGCCACCCAAAGCCAAGAAGTCCCTCCAATGTACAACTTACCCAATGCCACTCATAAGAGAATGAGCCCCAAGCCTGCCCTGATGACTAGTAACACTTCTCATGCTTTCCGGGTTGTGCAAATTATATTTACCAATAAAATATACTAGGTTGTTCATCGTCCTCTAATGCTGCTTTGGATTGCAGGAGGCTGGTTAGCTCAGTTTGTTTGTGATACCAACAGCATGGGCTCAATTCCCATGCCAGCTGAGGTTACCATGAGGATTCTTCTTCTCAACCTTTCCCCTTGCCTGAGGCATAGTGACCCTCAGGTTAAACCATCATCAGTCTTCTCTTTCTCTCTCTAATGAGAGAGCAGTCTCATTGCATGTAGGACTTTCAATATGTTCTTAATTATCTTAGCTAGTCCTCTGCAATTGAGGTTGACTGCTTCCACTGTATTTGGATAGGGTTTAAGATAGCTGATGAGTTCAATGTGTGATCTGGGACTCTTCCGAACATTGGCCAAGTGGTTTATGCAAATTTGGGTAATTATAATGGTTAGAGGTTCTTTCTCATGACATCTTGACTTCCCCACTGGGTGTTCTCCATGAATATGGTCAATGTGCCCAGTGCTTTTACAAATTAAGCTTCCCAATTTTGATGAGTCACAGGTGAGGGACTCTTATGCGTCAGGAAGGATGTTTGATCTCTTCAGGGATATGTGAATATCTTAGACCTATATGTACATACCTTTAACATGTAGAGGGCCTAATGCCTACTTTAGGCCTTGTGCAGGTCATCTCTTGCTTGTATCTACCCGAGATATGTCAGGCAACCCATTGCTGGCTGGAAGTGTGTTGATGTTTGGTGCTTATCATTTTAGTTGGCCACATGGCAAAACTCAATGTCTCAGTCAATACTTTTGATGAGATATAATTGTAAGGACACCTAAAGCCATTTTGTACTATGTACAAACGTGTATTCTTCATACAGGAATCAATGTTTGAATATTCACAAGTTAGAGTTTAGGAGTATAGCAGCATTCTCTGGATAATGATTAGAGAAAGGAAGTTCTCTTTAGCACCCACTTTCCTATCGGGATTAAGTTCCTCAGCTGCTACCTTACTCAGTGCAGATCTGGAATTGAACCTGCCACTCTTTGGCTTGTCTGATGAGTTTTTAGGGACCTACTTCATTAAGATTAAGCAAACTGTGTAGTATACACTATGTCCAGTGGGCTTCCAAAGGTTCCATGTTTTGGAAATGAACTCTTTCCTGGCAGTTAGAAATCAACACTTCCTAGCTGGAAGCCCTGTCTAAAGAATGCCTTGGAGGTCTCCAACAGCATTGCCTTGAAATGAGAGTAAGGAGAATGCACAGAGATTCGGAATCTTGCATTGACGATCCCTGGTGCTATGTAGCCCTTAGTAAATGCAGCAGAATAAAACCGCATTGACGAAAACAACACCAATGAGGGTTTTAACGAAGAAGTGGGGGCACATTAAAAATTAATGACATCATTTTAGTCTAAGTCTAAGTCTGACTGTACAGGATATAGGACACAGGAAAATAAGGTCAGAAATAATCTTTGGGGTAATTTATAGTCCTGTGCCAACTCTCAAGGTCATTGCCACTGTTCAGCTGCTTTATTACAAAACCATTTTTGTACATGGTTAACATATTGCTGCAAAACATATCCCAACTCTATACAGTAGAACATAAACATTGAATATATCATCATGAAACAATTTCTTCATACACCACTTTATACTGATTGCCCTACAATAGGAACATACATTGTTCTGAAATAAAATAGGCCAATTGTATAATAAGAATATATGTTTAGTTAAGATACATGAATAAGACCTAAGACACTGGAGCAGAAGTTAGGCTATTTGGCCCATCAAGTCTGCTCTGTCTTTCAATCATGGCTGATAGGTTTTTCAACCCCATTTTCCCACTTTCTCCCTGTAACCTTTGATCCCCTTGGCAGTCAAGAACTTATCTATCTCTGTTTTAAATATACTCAATGACCTGGCCTCCACAGCCTTCTGTGGCAATGAATTCCACAGATTCACCACTATCTGGCTAAAGAAGTTTCTCCTTATCACCTTAAAAGGCCTTCCCTTTACTCTAAGGCGGTGCTTTCGGGTCCTCGTCTCTCATGCCAATGGAAACATCTTTCCAACGTCCACCCTGTCCAAGCTGTTCAGTATTCTGTAAGTTTCAATCAGTTTCAATTTGGTGTTACCGCATAATGCAGAATCATCTCATGGGCTACAGAATGTGCGAATTGCTAAAGAAGAGACATGTTTTCAAAAATTTTGGACTTATAGTTAGCTAAACAATCAGTACCCATTTCTCATGCAGCATAAACTGTTGCTTGTTTTGAATTTAATAAGCTTGCATCTGCTCTGATGAGTGCAGATGAACATTTTTAATAGCGTGTCTTCTCTTTCAGCAATAATTCTATAGCATTACATAATATTCAACACCTGTGCCACTGTGTAATATATGGACTGAACATATTATTACATATTTATTGATTGATGGTATAGCAGGTACCCAAAGCATATAATTACATAAATTTATCATATAATATCTACTGCCTACATTGTTATGTACAGTATAATTTCTGACTCGACTACCTTACCGACTGTTGCACACACTCTGTCATCATCACACACTCCCCATCTTTACTGAAGTTTGGAACATCACTCCTAAAAGCTGGAGATGGTGAAAGTAGGGGGAACAGGCTAGGGATGGTTTGACAGGATCTCTCACGCACTCTATAGAATCAATATCTTGAGAAGTGGTGGATATCTATCCCCTGAGGGCAGTTAGAAATCAACAATTTCTAGTTGTAAGCTCTTCTGAAAGAACGTCTTGGAGTTCTCCAACTGCCTTGCCTTGAAATGTGGACGCACTGGTTACAAAGGCCCAACAACGTCTCTTCTTCCTTAGGCAGCTGAGGAAATTTGGCATGACGGCAAATACCCTTGCCATTTTTATAGGTGCGCCATCGAGGGCATTCTGTCTGGTATGGCAGCTGTACCATTTAAGATCGGAGACAGTCACAGAGAGTGGTGAACTCGGCCTGGACAATCACAAAGGAGAAAGTGAGGACTGCAGATGCTGGAGACCAGAGTTGAAAAGTGTGGTGCTGGAAAAGCGCAGCAGGCCAGGCAGCATCTGAGGAGCAGGAGAATCGACGCTTTGGGCATAAGCCCTTCTTCAGGAGAAGGGCTTATGCCTGAAACGTCGATTCTCCTGCTCCTCGGATGCTGCCTGGCCTGCTGTGCTTTTCCAGCACCAGACTTTTCAACGACAATCACAAAGGCCAACCTCCCATCTATGGAATCCATCTACCAGGCCCGTTGTCAAGGAAAGGCCGCAAGCATTCTCAAAGATCCATCCCACCCTGGCAATGTTTTTCTACAACCTCTACCATCGGGGAGAAGGTACAGAAGCCTGGACACAAGCACCAGGCAGTTTCGAAACAGTTTCTACCCTACTGTTGTTAGAATACTAAATGGACTCACAAACTCTTAAAGTTCACCTGTATCTGTGTTTTTGTTTTTGCCACTGTTTACCTATTATTTACTATCTATGCTACTTAACTATGTGATCTGCCTGTATTGCTCGCAAGACAAAGCATTTTACTGTGCCTCGGTGCACATGACAATAAATTCAATACAATGTGAAGGGCATGGACAGGGGAAGATATTTTCTGAAATTGGAGATACAATTTTATGTCATATGTCTTGAACTTAGAGCATCTACTCAATGGTTCAAAGAGTTTTGTTAGAACAGTAGGTGTCATCCTTCAGTTTGCAAATTTGCTATTTTTGGTTAAAAATCACACAACAGCAGGTTATAGTCTAACAGAGTTATTTGGAAGCACTAGCATTTGGAGCACTGTTCCTTCATCAGGTGGTTGTGAAGTATAAGGCGTGTTCCCTCCCAGTCAGGGAACACTTCAGTTGTCCAGGATATTCGACCTGGACCTTTGGGTGACTATCCTCCAAGGCAGACTTCGGGACAGGCAACAACGCAAAGTGGCTGAGCAGAGGCTGATAGCCAAGTTCGATACCCAGCTGGGACCTTGAGTTAATGTCATACTACAGGTGACCTCACTGCACTACGCACACACTGACACACACATACACGCACGCACATGCACACACACACACACGAAACATGTAGATCCTCTCTCATACACAAGCTCTTTCTCATACACTCCCACACTCACACATACACCCTCTCAGAGACTTATATCCCTTTACACTCACACACATACACAAACACACACACTCTCACAGACACTCAACACCCTCTCCCATACACCCACATGCACAAACACAAATATAAGTTTGTGAGGTGAGTTTGTAATTGCAGAATTACATTTTATTTTGCTCAAAAACTGCATGAATCCATGTAAGATTCTGTAAATCCCCTTATTTTAAAGAAATAGAATCAGTTTGACAATCTGTCTGGACACAGACAGACAGACATTAATCTCACACCTTCAATGCATTGTCTGAACTGACATGGCACCTATTGTTAAAGTTTGCTTGAGAATGTAACTTCAAAATAAAGTTCTGGGATTTACATATGAAAGAACTGAAACCAACATGGTCATTCTAAAAGATGAGACACTTCACAAACAATCTAGGTCTTTTCCAATATATCATCTCAGTTGCATCACACTGAAAACTTTTGCTATAAATTCTGTGTTTTACAATCTTATACTCCACAACCACTTGATGAAGGAGCAGTGCTCCAAAAGCTCGTGCTTTCAGATAAACCTGTTGGACTATAAATCGGACTATAACCTGGTGTTGTGTGATTTTTAACTTTGTATACCCCAGTCTAACACTGGCATCTCCAAATCGTGTTGTTTTACAAGTAGGGAGATATATGCAGAAAGTAAGGGTGCAAGGCTATTTTGAGAATTGGAATAACCTCTTTTTGTGTTTGAAGGCGTCATGACTATTTAATTATAATATTAAACATTTTTTAAAGAAGGTTAATCAGAAATTTTAGAAATGGACATCTTATAAGGTGGTTCCCAAAACTCATGTGGCTATTTTTGTTGATCTATGGATAGCAAAATAGCAGACAGACTGATGTGTCATCTCTGCGTCGATCACAATGGGAGGCATTTAGATTTTGATTAACATTAGTAAGCAGAATGGGCCCTTCTAAAAATGTGAAAGTTTCTCAGAAAACAGGAGACAGGAATTCCAGCATAACTGACTTTGTTTTGTGCAATCATGATTCATCCAAGTTCACAGTTCAGCCAACTTAAGTTTTATACATTTTTGAGCTGTTTTTACAGTAGGATACAAGAAAGGACTCCGAGAGATACCCTAAAAGACAGAGTTCTAAGCCAAAGATAAAACAAGTGCAATGGGCTTTCAAAAGGATTTTTAGGGGGGATGTGGTGGCATAATTGTACTGGCATTGGAGTTGTAATCCAAACACTCAAGCTAGTACTTCAGAAGCATGTGTTCAAATCCCACCAAGGCAACTGGAAGGATTTGACCAATCAATAACTTGGAAATATAAAGCTAAAATCAGTATTTGTGACCATGACCAATATCAATTGTTGTAAAAACCAATTTGCTTCATTAATGTTTGCTTGGGAAATAAATCTGCTGTCCTTACCAAGTTGAGCATACACGTGGCTCCAGACTAAACTTTGAAATGTCCTAGCAACCCACAAAAGTTCAAGTGCAATTAGGAATGGGCAACAAAAGCTGCCCTTGCTAACAATGTCTTCATCCCATGAAAGTATAAATAAAGTACTATAGACCTTTGATAGGGTCCCAACAACATGCAAATGTCATAACCGGAGAACTAGTGAGAAAACAAAACTTTGTCTCACTGTCCTGTCTCCTTCTCCACTAACTAAACCAATGAGTGCAATCAACCTCCACGTGTGCAAATACAAAAGCCATCATAGCTGCTGAACTCTCACTTAGAAGTTTTCAATGCCTTTATTTTAGAAAGCAAATCTTCAAGGAAACAACAGCATTCAAACACAACACACTGATTTTACCTTCAATATTCTAAGTAGCTTTTATCTGTCCCTACTTTTAAGTTTTGTTCCTGAAAATTTCAGCTAATAACTGTATGAATCTTTTGCTTAGAAATTTTAGCAGACGTTGTGCATCAAACTGAAAGGTGGCTAAATGAGCTGTTCAAATTTATGGTTCAAAGACCTCTCAGTGGACCAACTTAATATGGTTATGGCAGTATTTCTATATGTAGCATTCAATTGTTCTACGAACACAGCTGTAACTAAATCTAGAACAATAGAATAAATATTTTAAAGCATGGCACAAACCTCATTGAAATAAAGTTTCTGGTTTGTTATGTCTGCATAGATCCAACATGTAAAAAATACATCACAACTTTTGTGGTCTGATGAAAGGGAGTTTGGATTTCAAACTAGTGGCATATGAGTGTTGTTGTATTTTTATGAAGGCATTTAAAAGTTATTTATATCAGTCTCATTGGAATTATGACTTTAAAACCAGCATGAGGCAGAGAGAGAGCAGGTGACTGCAAGGATCTCTGTAGTGTTAATGAATGTTTATTTGTAAGGTGGAGATTTATGATAATTAAGTCAAACCTACAGACTGGACAAGAAAGGAAACTTTTTATGTATTTGACTGCAAAATGTTAGTTAATGAATAGATAGGATTGTGCTCTATGTGTTTTGAAATATTTCAAAAGGTGTTACAAGTAGATATTTTGGTCTGTTTTATTTTGCTTTTGTAATTTTTTGCTTAATAAACTTTTGTTTTATTGTAAAAACCAAATCTTGCGTGCTTATATTAGGTTGAAAGACTGCCCCACATTTAGTAAAAGATCTATCAAGCCAAACTTCATTGTGGGATTCTCACTGGGCCAGTCATAGCATTATGTTGGATCATAAGAAGGATGAAAAGTAAAAGAAGTGATATCATCATTTTCTGCTGATTCCATGGACTGGTGATATTCCTGGCTCAGTTGCTGGGTCTGCAATCAAATGATGATGCTAACTGCACAGATCTGACCAGTTCTCAGAACTGAGAGGAGAGACGTTGATTATAAATCATAACTAAAATCTCACCAATACAAGGGGCCAAGTATCATCCATCAAAGTGACCAGGATCAGTTCGAACAATATATCTACACTGAGAAATTGCAATCAAAACACAACATCTGGGTGAACATCAAAGACACGTTTTCTACCCAGTGTGCTCACAGATTAACATGGTCTGCTATCTTATTGCTATGGAGACATGTCAAGGATACATACTGAGTGATAGGATGATACAGAAAATATGCCAAATGATATTCACCTTATACCCTTTTATAAAGGACATTTCCTTCTTACAACCTCTGCACATCTTCCTTCCAAGCAGCTCCCACCAGCTGACCTCACTTCTGGCAGTCAATATTTCTACAGAGGAAATGCAACAAAGCTTTATCAGACTCACTCCTGGGTTGACAGAACTGATATATGAAGAGAGACTGGATCTGTTAGGATGATATTCACTGGTTTAGAGGAATATGGGGGGAGTCTCACAGAAACTGATAAAATCTCTAAATGGACTAGACAGGGTAAATGCAGAAAAGATATTCTTGATGACCAGGGAATTCACAACCAGGTGTGACAGTCTAAGGAGACAGGGCAGACCATTTAGGATTGAGATGAAGAGAAATGTTGTCACCAGAGAGTGATAAGACTGTGGAATTCTGTCATAGAAAGTGGTTGAGGCCAAAACTTAACATTTTCAAGGAGAGGTTAGGTAGGGTTCTTAGGATTAAAAGGATCAAAGGGTATGGGGAGAAAGCAGGAACAGGGCACTGAGTTGGATGATCAGCCATGATACATTGAATGGCAGAGCAGGCTCGAAGGGCCGAATGGCCTCCACCTTCTCCCTTTTCTGTATTTCTCATATAGATTAGAAATTTATATTTGTAAGTTAAGAATATGGAATAGTGTAAAAGACAATTCAAAAATCTATTTCATATTTATTGACACCAGAGAAATAATACCTGCTTGAGGTGCTCATTTCACATTATCATGACAGAAAGGGAGAAATAGTGAAAGACGTTTTTTTTTACAAAAATAAAGGCCATTCAGCCTTTCGAGTTTGTACTAATCCTATCCCCGTAACCCCGCACTTTGCCATAGTTAACCCACCTAGCCTGCACATCTCAGAAGACTATGGGGCAATTTAGCATAGCCAATCCACCTAACCTGCGCATCTTTGGAATGTGGGTGGAAAGCCACACAGACACGGCGAGAAAGTGGAAATTCCACACTGTTGCCCGAGGCTGGAATCAAATCCGGGTCCCCGGTGCTGTGAGGCAGTGGTGCAAACCACTGAGCGACTGTGCCTCACTCTTGACTACAAGACTATTAGAACTCAATGTATAGTAATAGCATTGCTGTTTTCAATAATGTAACACCATTACAGCACTAATTTACAACAAAACATGTTGGACTCTGGACATCAATATCTCAGGGCATACTACATGCCCATTGACTGTACATATCCACCATCTATTGCCTTTGACATCTGACATGTGCCAGCCTCAAAGAAGCCTCACGGCACATCTCTGATTCACTTCAGTATGCTTCTGCACTTCAAAGCTGCACCTGACATAGAATTGCTGCTGCCAGTACACTGTGTGCTCAGGGACGTGTACCCAGCTCATGGACTGGACCTGATTGCATTTCTAGGCTCTCTACTCACTATCATAGGGATCATTCATCCTGGGATTTCCTGGATAATTACAGAACCCCTACCTTGCCTTGTCTTTGTGTACTTCGCACACTCAACCAGAATCACCAGGCTCATTTTACTTCCGTAGTGCCATACTGTTTAGTGCAGACACAAAACCAGGAACAGTCGAAGAGTATGGTGGTGGAAAAGCACAGCTGGTCAGGCAGCATCCAAGGAGCAGGAGAATCGACATTTTGAGCATAAGCCCTTCATCCAGAATGGGGTGGAGAGATAATTGGGAGGGGGATAGAGCTGGGGGGAAGGTAGCTGAGAGTGCAATAGGTAGACGGAGGTAAGGGCAATGGTGATAGGTCAGAGGGGAGGGTCGAGTGGATAGGTGGTAAGGAAGATGGATAGGTAGGACAGATCAAGAGGGCAGTGCCGGGTTGAAAGGTTAGATCTGGGATAAGGTAGAGGGAGGGAAAATGAGGAAACTGGTGAAATCCACAACCAGGAAGCTTGTCACAGTTGTCATTTGGCATCAATCAAGGCAAGAGGGAAAGCTTTTGTCCAGGGGGTCCCAGCACTGTACATCAAACACAACCTCTGATACCAGCCCAGGGGTTGGAAACAGACAATCAACCACTCAGGGTGATCAGTGTCAGGAGGCTCATCACACAGGCGGCACAGTGCCAGAGTCCCAGGTTCGATTCCAGCCTTGGGTGACTGTCTGTGTGGAGTTTGCACATTCTCTCTCTGTGTCTGTGTGCGTTTCCTCCAGGTGTCCTCCCACATTCCAAAGGTGTGCAGGTCAGTTGAATGGGCCAAGCTAAATTGTGATTATTGTTAGTGTGTTAGTCAGAGGGGGGGGTGGGTTATTCTTCAGAGGGTCAGTGTGGTCTTGTTGGGTCGAAGAGCCTGTTTCCACACTGTAGGGAATCTAATCTAATACAAAGGGTTGTTACAGCAGAAACATAAAGGGGTTTGGAGCCGATTGTCAGCAGCATATCACCATCTCTGACTCTTTTTGCCCTTTCGTGGCCTATATTGTGGGAGATGAAAGTATGTGGCATAGCCATCAGTTTGGTGCAGATGAGGACATGTCTGAACAATCCTGAGAGTTTTACGGTGTGACCTTTGTTGGGTGGTGGGTACAATACAGTACAGTAGAATGAGTGTGAGGGTTCAGAGAGAAGACAGTGGCAATGACCCTGACAGAGTGGAGAAGGAAATTGATTTTATTCCCACATTGCTGGGTATCCCTCCATGTTGTGAAGTCTACTTTAACCTGGGTGGCAATCCAAGGTTCAGGCTGACATGGTCCGATGTGATAGCCTCCACTGCTGGTCCTTGGGGAACAGGACATTCCACGTCTGCACCACCCTGTTCTGCACAGCCTCCAGATTTCTGCTCACAAAGCAATTTCCCCAGTTCATTGTATCTTGGGCAAATACCAGAACCAGCTAAGTGTAGCTTAGGGCTGACGGTGCTCAATGGGCCTCTATAGATGATGCAGGCACATGGGATGTGACCGACACACAGTGAAGATTTGTGCATCCAAATTGGTAGAAACCATTTCCATCTTGGCAGTGGATCCATAATGGTTAGCAACATTTGTTATGCCTTTACAATTTGACAAGGCAACCCAAGCTAATTGTGTTAAGGTACAGTATGTAAGGACCAGAAAATGTATCTACAATAGCTGTGAGGGAATCCATTTCACTTCAAGTTCTACTCCAGCAAGTAAACTCATAATCCAATAGGTTGGTGTGAATGGTTTAGACTGAAGTGTCTTTTCCCATGCTGTACACCTCTACGACTCTATGATTGATGATGGTGTTATTGAGGGTGCACATCATTGCAATGACATACTAAAACAAAGTCGTGAACAGATAGATGGAAATCCCATGTTGCTACCCGAAGGAGGGCAGGGAGATCACATGTTGTTCTGGCAAGCATTGCTGTATCAACAACTACCACTCTAAAAACAATTGAATAGTCATCCACTTCATTACTATTTGTGGGATTAGATTAGATTAGATTAGAGATTACAGTGTGGACCTTGTTGTGTACAACATGGACATTATACTCAGCTATGCAACAATATTTGCTGCACTTCAATGGAATCCATGTGAATTCAGGGGTTGAGACATTTTGGAAATAAGGTAAAGACACTAATTTTTGCAATGTGGTTAATGTTTGAAGCAATCTGTTGAGTAATCTGATGTTTAAAATATTTGGATTGTTCAAATGGCAACACAGTGACACAATACAGATTTAATGTACATGAAAACTTGGTTTTAACAGGCCAAGAGATATTTCTCCATCAATGACCTAACTTGGTCTACACATGTCTCCAGACATAGAAATGTAGTTGACTCCCTAATGCAATGGGCAGTGAGGGATGGGCAATGAATGCTGACTTGGCTGGCAACACTCACATCCCATGAATGAATACAAAAATAAGTGAAAGACACCATACCAATGCAATTTGTTGACTTTGTTATTTACACTTCTTACTATATTTTGGATTTTCAGCCAAAGATTATCCAATGTTTAAACTTTGTTTAGGTTAAAATGAGCTGAATTTGGGAGGTTTACAATGTAATGTCAAACTGGCAGAATATTGATCTGTCCAGTGTGTGTCCCCATGTGCATGTCAGAGAAAGTACTGGGATGACAACACTTCACTCTGATTCAATTTGTGGGACTGAAGGCTGAAGTGGGAGGTGGCATGGAGCAAGGTGACACTGGGCACATGGACACACAAGATGGCCGCTGAACTATATGTTGGCCACTTGACACACAAGATGGCCACCAGACCACAATATGGAGAGAGACAGCAGAGCAAACACAGACACTACCTGGGGCCACCAGAAAGCCAGCACAATGCACTCATAGCCTAGTTAGTTAGTTTAAAGTGGATGGGGGAGTGAATACACATGAGTAGCATATACTGCCGACTGAAATGTCTGGGTCCAGCCAACACCTTTTATAGAAATGCTAACAGTTTGATACAGACTCAATACAAAGTGCTAATAGCCAGGGCTGCAGTAATCATCCTTCTCAGGAAGAGTGATTAGCGCCCATTACTACAGCAATGGATTTCCGTGCAGACATTGAAACTGACAATGTCTGCACTGAAACTGACAACAACCATGCTGAAATTAACAAAGACTGCGCTGGAACTGACAATGACTGCATCGAAACTATCAATGATTCTACAATGTTTACAATAAACAAACCACGTTACAGAGACAATAACCTCATCATTGACCTATTATATCACAAAATGTATAAAAGTATCTTGACTGAGATATTTGTATCATCGATAGTCACAGGTAAGGTGCTGGAAGACTGAAGGTTGGCTAATGTGATGCTACTGTTTAAGAAACGTGGTAAGGACAAGCCGGGGAACTATAGACCAGTGAGCCTGACATCGGTGGTGCGAATGTTGTTGGAGGGAATCCTGAGGGACAGGATGTACATGTATTTGGAAAGGCAAGGACTGATTAGGGATAGTCAACATGGCTTTGTGCGTGGAAAATCATGTCACACAAAATTGATTGAGTTTTTTGAAGAGGTAACAAAGAGGATTGATGAAGGTAGAGCAGTAGATGTGATCTATATGGACTTCAGTAAGGCGTTCGACAAGGTTCCCCATGGGAGACTGATTAGCAAGGTTAGATCTCATGGAATATAGGGAGAACTAGCCACTTGGATACAGAAGTGGCTCAAAGGTTGAAGACAGAGGGTGATGGTGGAGGGTTGTTTTTCAGACTGGAGGCCTGTGACCAGTGGAGTGCCACAAGGATCAGTGCTGAGTCCACTACTTTTCATCATTTATATGAATGATTTGGATGTAAGCATAAGAGGTATAGATAGTAAGTTTGCTGATGACACCAAAATTGGAGGTGTAGTGGACAGCAAAGAAGATTACCTTAGATTACAACGGCATCTTGATCAGATGGGCCAATGGGATGAGAAGTGGCAGATGGAGTTTAATTTAGATAAATGTGAGCATTTTGGGAAAGCAAATCTTAGCAGGACTTATACACTTAATTGTGAGCCCCTAAGGAGTGTTGCTGACCAAAGAGACTTTGGAGTGCAGCTTCTTATCTCCTTGAAAGTGGAGTTGCAGGTAGATAGGATAGTGAAGAAGGCATTTGGTATGCTTTCCTTTATTGGTCAAAGTATTGAGTACAGGAGTTGGGAGGTCATGTTGCGCTGGACAGGACATTGGTTAGGCCACTGTTGGAATATTGCATGCAATTCCGATCTCCTTCCTATCGGAAAGATGTTGTGAAACTTGAAAGGGTTCAGAAAAGATTTACAAGGATGTTGCCAGGGTTGGAGGATTTGAGCTAGAGGGAGAGGTTGAAGAGGCTGTGCCTGTTTTCCCTGGAGCGTTGGAGGCTGAGGGGTGACCTTATAGAGGTTTAAAAATTATGAGGGGCATGGATAGGATAAATAGACAAAGTCTTTTCTCTGATGTGGCGCAGTCCAGAACTAGAGGGCATAGGTTTAGGGTGAGAGGGGAAAGATATAAAAGAGACCTACAGGGCAACATTTTCACACAGAGGGTGATACGTGTATGGAATGAGCTGCCAGAGGAAGTGGTGGAGGCTGGTACAATTGCAACATTTAAAAGGCATTTGGATGTGTATATGAATAGGAAGGGTTGAGAAGGATATGAACCGGGTGCTGGCAGGTGGGACTAGATTGGGTTGGGATATCTGGTCGGCATGGATGAGTTGGACCAAAGCGTCTGTTTCCATGCTGTACATTTCTATGACATGTGCTCCGGGATGAGAGAAGAATTGCAGCTGACCACTGTGCTGTTGGTGTCTATCCCTCCCCAGCGCTCTGGTATTTCCTTGTACAATAACCTCTGTCATTTAACCCTGACTTTGACTCTAAGGCTGGTGATTTTCACCACAACAACTGGCGTATCGAGCAGGCTGCTTATTACTGGTGTCCCGTCAAAGGCCACGATCGGGGGCCAGGGTAAGAACCAATTTGTACCTGGAAACGGGAAAAGTCAGGCTGGGCCAAGGACACAGTTTAAAAGGTATATCGATTGTAATGTCTAACTTGCTACAGTACTGAATTAAAAGCAATTTTTAAAGAGCATGCCTGTGGAGACTAAGTGTTTAACTGTATTAACTGTTGTAAGAACCTGCTACTTGTGCTGAAACAGTCATCCGCAAAGACCGTTCCCTCCGTGACTATCTGGTCAGGTCCATGCTCCCCTACAGCCCACCCTCCCATCCTGGCACTTTCCCTTGCCACCACAGGAACAGTAAAACGTGCGCCCACACCTCCTCCCTCATCTCTATCCAATGGAGCCTTCTACATCCATCAAAGTTTTACTTGCACATCCACTAATATCATTTATTGTATCCGTTGCTCCCGATGCGGTCTCCTCTACATTGGAGAGACTGGGCGCCTCCTAGCAGAGCGCTTTAGGAACCATCTCCGGGACACCCGCACCAATCAACCACACCGCCCCGTGGCCCAACTTTTCAACTCCCCCTCCCACTCTGCCGAGGGCATGGAGGTCCTGGGCCTCCTTCACCGCCGCTCCCTCACCACCAGACGCCTGGAGGAAGAACGCCTCATCTTCCACCTCGGAACACTTCAACCCCAGGGCATCAATGTGGACTTCAACAGTTTCCTCATTTCCCCTTCCCCCACCTCACCCTAGTTCCAAATTTCCAGCTCAGCACTGCCCCCATGACTTGTCAGAACTTGTCCTACCTGCCTATCTCCTTTTCCAGCTATCCACTCCACCCTCTCCTCCCTGACCTATCACCTTCATCCCCTACCCCACTCACCCATTGTAATCTATGCTACTTTCTCCCAACCCCCACCCGCCTCTAGCTTATCTCTCCACGCTTCAGGCTCACTGCCTTTATTCCTGATGAAGGGCTTTTGCCCGAAACATCGATTTCACTGCTCCTTGGATGCTGCCTGAACTGCTGTGCTCTTCCAGCACCACTAATCCAGAATCTGGTTTCCAGCATCTGCAGTCATTGTTTTTACCTAGAGGACAAGATAATGCCTGTCTCCAAGACCCTGCCCTAAACCAGTTGTTAAGAGGGGTAGCCACTCACCATCGACAGCCCCCCACCCCTCCCACACGAAGGTTGGGATTTGAAAGTGGGAATTTGAGGCGCCAAGGGGTTGTGAAGCACAAGTGGCAAAGTCAGGCAACACTGGACTCTGTCGGGGTGAACAATGCAGTTGGATGTTGTTTGTATTTGTAATTTCCAATGCATTGAGAAAGAAGTGTTGATCACTCTGACCAAGAGCCAAACCTCAGTGGAGTGCATATTACCAAGGTGGAGAGTGTGGAAACTGTGAGTAACCGTGATACCCTGTCAGTCCACAGGAGAATGACAGAGCCTGAGTAGTGGTGGTGGCTGGGTGGGTGGGTAAAGAGTCCCACCAGTAGAGAACACACCGGGCGAGAGGTAGGTTTCTGGGCCTATTGGGAGGTGTTGGGTCAGTAGAGGTAGCCGGGGTAGAGGAGTCCCGGCAGACAGTACACCCTATTGAACCAGCATTCCCAGCCGACCAGTAGGTACTGACTAGTAGTGGTGGCTGGGAGGGTAGAGAAGTCCCACCAGTAGAAAGGACACTTTGCCAGGAGGCTGCTATGACCATATGGACAGTGCTGGGACAGTATTATTGTTTAGGGGTAGAGAAGTCCTCACTGGTTAGGTATCCAGGGATACAGAATCTGCTAAATGGAAGATCAAAGTTTTAAGGGGGGATACTGCAGGTTCCCTTATTGACAAATACAAGGCAGACAGACTAGGGTTGACAGAGCTAAATAAGAAAAGTGGTTGGGATCCATCCCAGACATTAGCACAACAGAGAGAGTCGATAGAGAAACAGAAACAAAATAAAACTAAGAAGATAGGAGTAATGTTAGTGTACCAATTAGCAGGCCTAATTGAACAAGTAGGTGCCTCCACTAGCAGGTGGAGAAAAGGCCAAGAATGAATTGAGGTGCTAGAGGACGGGACAAAAGAGCTAGAACAAAGATTAGAAAAAGTACAGGAGGAAAGGGAGATATGAAACCGTCCAGCAGAGACCAACTTCTCCCTCTGTTGGATGAACCAAGAGTGCATGGTTCGTCCAACTTAGTGCCCGTGACAAGAGGAGGAACAGACTCAGAGCCCAAAGCAAATTATAAACCCTTTACCCCAGGGGAGAGGCAGCAAATTATGGCCTCCTTGGGCAAATTATAGCCCCAGGGTGCAAACACCAGGTTCTCGGAAGAGCTGTATAGTGTATGGGTAGGGCACCAACTATGCCTGACGGACATACACCAGCTGGTCTGGGCAGCTTGCCCAGCAGATAAGTGGAGGCAGGTAGCTGGCAGACCTGACACCACAGCAGGCCAAGACTTTCCTCATCACTGACTTATTAGATCACAAAATGTATAAAAGTGTCTTGACATGTGCTCCCGAGTTGAGAGAAGAATCGCAGCTGACCACTGTGCTGTTGGTGTCTTTCTCTCCCCAGAGCTCAGGTATTTCCTTGTACAATAAACTCTGTCGTTGAACCCCGACTCTGACTCCTAGGCAGGTGGTTTTCCCCACAACAAGGCAAAATTGATTTCTATACACTTCACAAATCGTGAGTGAAATCAGACCAGCGCTCACCGTGGCAACTGGCATATTGAAGCTGAAATTTCATTTCAAAGTTGGCTGGGCTTTGCTGGACAACGTAGTCACAGTCACTAATGGATTTCACTGGTGTGTGTATTTGTAGGAAACCCAGACTAAGGGGATATTCCAACAGCAATGACTGTGCCAGTCTTTCATTCCAGGGTTGTGTTTAGACTCCTAGATCCTGCTTGATTGCAACTCTCCAAGTAGAGCCACACATCTGATAAATTTAAAGCCTTGCTGATTTTGTGCAGCAGCTGTGTCCAGGCTCCATCATTCCTTCATTCATGGTCCATGGCTTTTCTTCAAACTTGCATAATCACACAGCACGTACTCATACTCATTCAGCTTGTGGGACTTTCTGAATCGGTTAACGTGTTTCAGTTAACGTGAGATTGAAGATCAGCATAGAGCTGTGTCATGGCTGCAGCCTGAACCCAAACTCCACCAACCAACCCCCATCCTTCGATCCTGCACAGCCAGTGATTTATTTATAAAGTGCCATCACTGCTGTTTTGTCAGTAAACAAAGTGACAGTGGCCAACAGCACAGAGCAATTCCACAACACTGCAAGTCATCCATGTGAGCAGTTAATCTAGCCCTATTCTCATGATGTTTGGGAACGTTTGCCTGGTAATCTGGTGGAGGCAGGGACTGAAGCATTCAAGAGGACGTCGGATGGTTATTTAGATAATAAGGCTGTGCAGGGATATCCGGAAATGGCAGGAGATTGGCTCTGGATAACAGAGCTGGTGCAGAGTTTTGAGAAGATTTGTAGCTCAGGTTGAGGTTCAGGATGTAGGTTTGCTCACTGAGCTGGAAGGTTCATTTTTAGACGTTTCATCACCATAGTAGGTAACATCTTCAGTGAGCTGGTGCAGGCACGAGAGGCCTAATGGCCTCATTCAGCACTGTAATAATTCCATAATTTTGTGATTCTGAGTAATGTTGATAGTTTTACAATAAGATCTCTTTGTTCTCCCAATCAGGCCAGAGACTGCTTTCCATCCACCTGAGCATTCAGACTATACAATATCTCACACAGAACATTACGTTCAACAATGCAACACTCCCTCAGCACTGCACTGAAGTGTTAACTTGACTATATTCTCTCAAGGGACTTAATTCCACAATTTTCAAACTCCATGTGCAAGCTACAGTGTATTCAGTGAACCAAGCTAACACGAGAGTAGACATTTTAATCTAACCTAAACTGCGGATAACTGCTGAGGCCAGACCAACCTCCTGGCATGCATGCTGTTCACTTTTACTTCAGAGATGCTGTCCTTTAACAGAAGTCTGTTCTAATGACTGAGCTGGATGTTAAGGATCGCTGAGAATATTTGAACTGCATTCACCCCAACCTTCCAATATCTACAAAAGCAGATTAGCTGGTCAGTTTTCACATTGCTATTTGTGTGAGAATTTGCTGTGTTTCAGTTGGCTGTCACACAGTTACAACGCTTCAATAAATGAACAATTGGTTGGTAAGCAGTAGTTATACCAAAGGACATGAAATCCTGACGTAAACGTAATTGACTTCTATTCTCCTGACAGAATGCCCAGGTAGACAGTGGGGTGAAGATGATGTTTAGCATGCTTGCTGTCATTGCTCAGACCTTTGAGTATGGGAGTTGGGATGTCATGTTGGGGTTGTGCAGGAAGTTGTTGAGGCCTCTTCTGGAGTACTGCAGCCAGTTCTGGTCACCCAGTTACAGGAAGGATATTATTAGATTGGAGAGGGTTCAGAAAAGATTTACCAGGATGTTGCCAGAAATGGAGGGTTTGAGAATATGAAAATAGACTGGAAAGACTGGGACTTTTTTTCACTGGACCTTAGCAGTTGAGGAGTGATCTTATTGAGGTTTATAAAACCATTCTATGCTGTATGACTCTATGACTCGACAAATGACTTGCTTCTGAATGTTTGTCACAATTTTCTAACGTAGATAATGGTCTCTTCTAAAAGCCAATAGCTGCTAAAGATGAATGCACTGAGTTGGTGCCCTAGCATTCAGTTTCTCCATTAATGTTACAAATATTGTATATGGAAATCTGACGTTCAGAGGAGGACAAACGGGGAGCTGACAAGATGGCACACTAGGTTTGAGGAGGAAGAGAAGTAGAAGCTCGAAATAGAAAATTCAATAGGGCCAGTTGACTTCCGTGACCCAATTCCTGATGTGTACTTCCATGGAATGATGTTCTATACCAATGTGAAGCTTGGCTAGAGGGGAAGCCAGATTGGAGATTGGAGCCAAGTTAACACCTCCATCTCATTTTGAGATGATGGGGCTAATGGGGCTCCACATCTGGAGTAGAATCTCATCATTCAAGCTGTTCCTGAGAATTAAAATAAGAAGTTGTATTTGTTAACGCAAAAATGTATACTGTGCCAATGGTGCATACGAGCCTTCTTTGGTTCAGACCTTCCACACAACAGCTCAAGAGATCCAACAGTGGGCTCCGATATTTTTAATTTGAGGTTTGTTTGTGCATGTGGTGCTTCCTATGAGAAAAGAAACTTGAAGAAATTGATTTGAAATGGAATGCAGTAAGTCAGAGTAGGAGGTGAATCAAGATGTGGGCAGTGAATGTAAAGTCCTCTTCCATCTGAGGGAGGCAACTCATGGTGGTTTAATCTGAGAGTCACCATGCCTCAGGCTAAAGGGGGGAGGTTGATAAAGTGGGACCTCCACAGCAATCTAAGTTCATGCAGGAATTGAACCCACAACATTGGCATCTCTCCTCACTGCATACGAGCCAACACACTCAGGCTGTAAATGTGCCATGCTACCTGCCTGACACACAGGATTTTAACAGCTTGAGTAGCCCCTGAACAATGACAATATGTAGATCTACTCATAAGTTCCTGCTCCTTCTCTATATCTATTTCGTAATGGATCGCTATTGAGCAATAATGCTCCTTTAGATGTTTCAGACTTTTAAATCAACAATTCCACTTGCAGACCAGTCATCCTGGGAATAAATGTTTCCTAACTTTCCCTACTTTAAATAATATCCTTCACAACTTTGTAAACTTCAGTTAGATCATGTCCTGGACTTCTCTTTTCCACCAAATATCTTTCTCACAGAATGCCAAGAGCACTTCAAACCCATGTCACAAACTTGTGAGGTCAAGTTCCAATCCAAGACTTGAGTACAAAATATCAATGCTGATTCTCCACTGTCGAGCGGTAGAAGTGTTACTCTGGTGTAGGTGCCATCTTTATTCAGGGATTCTAAATCAAGCCTCTGTCTGCCCTCTCAGGTGGGTGCAGATGATCACATGACACCTTTGCAAAGAAAAATAGGGAAATCATCCCTGGTGCCCAGACCAGTATTTAAGCAATTTGCTTAAAACAGAATATCTAGCCATTATCACACTGCTGATATAGAAACTGGATATGTTCAGTGTGCACATTGGCTGGTGCATTTCCTACATTTCATCAGTGATTACATGTCAAAAGTATTTCACTGACTGTAAAGTGCTTTGAGATGTCCATGGTTGTGAGTGGTGCTATACAAATGCAAGTCTTTTGTTTTGCTTCCAGCTGCATTGATCTTTTACCAGGACATAAGACCCTTGAGTGAGTGACAAGACGGTAATGCATGAATTTGAGATAGTTTCGACCGCACACCAGTACTAGACAGCCAGCCTGCTCTGGCTAATACTTAAATCAGCATTACGGGCTCAAGGAGTAAGCCTCCATGACATCACTGTATTGGCAACAGCGGGCACTTCGGCATGAAGTTACCATGGCAACATAGGCAGCACACAAGGGGCAAGGCTGGCTAGGGTGGTACTTGGCCAAACGAATATTTACGCTAATTAGTAAAGTAGAATTTGCAAGCCCATTGTCTATGAGAATTATTGTAATGATACCCATGTTGAAAGATTGGGATTTAAACAGAAAAATCAGAGTTATTATTTATTAATGAGATTCCCCACAGGTAATGCCTGCTGTAACATCTGCACCAATCCTATTAAAGGCAGGAAGTGCTTCTAATTTACTGCCCGAGCTGCGTGTCTTTGGGCCAAACAGATGGTTGGAATTTGAAATGTAGAGATACTTTACTTCAAAGGCAAGCTTGCTTTCAAAACTTCTCAAATGCAGCAGAAAAGAAATGAAGTTTGTTAGATTTAGAGCATTGCCTGTAATCTTTTTGATGTTTTGCACTTAAAAAGAGCTCAAAAGACTAAAGAACAATATGTGGGAGCATTTAGTAAATGTTAAATTCAAGCACAATGTGACCCATAAAGGTTGACGTTGAATTCAAAGTTAATTATGGCTCCCTTTAATTGGGATAATATTTCACAGCTCTCCATGGGGGTATTTGTTACGCAGTGTGACACTGATATTGAAGAGGCTATTTGGTGCCCTTTCCTGCAGAGAGAATGTGCACAGGTGCCAGTCTGGGTTTCGGGTGATATTGCCATCATTATCACTGAGTGGGAGATCTGTGCAGCCATAACATGGGAAGTGCCGTCTCCTGAATCTTGCCAGCAGCACTGAAAGCTTCAAGTCCGATTCGACAAATCTGATAGTAAAATCTGAGCTGAGGGAGTGATGCACTGTTGAGGTGTCATTTTTCAGATGAAGTGTCTTTATGGCAGATACAGGAGCATCAATGTGCAGTCCAACTGAGTTCACACTTCACCATAGGATATATTTGCTGTTGCCATCCATTTAAGTATAGAAATCTACAAGGCCTGCTTGGTTGAGTGTGGTCAAGGAAAATTACCTATGGGTCTATCTAGAAGAGGTTCTTAAATTGCATGTTAAGGTTACATTGATTTAGAGTCATAGGGGACAGACATTGGTACAGAGAATATGAACAGGACCTGGATGTTAGGTCTCCCTCCTTTGAGATCCTAAACAATTCTCCGACCAAACCTGTATGTCATCATCACAGTGTGCGATGCTAAAATATTAACCTTTTCAGTCCCTTATATATCACTGTGGATTGTTTGAAGAGCTGCAGGGGAGTTAACTTGACTGTTCACTTTGTGGAACACATTCCTTTAATTTTTATTCTCTACCCCAGTTGCACTCTGACTCCTCTATCCTCAGGCTTCATTGCTGTTAATAAAACTTAATAAAACTTCGAGCAACATCACCTCATCTTTTGAGTTTGGCACTTGATACAATTCTGGACTCATTGCTGCGTTCCATAATTTCAGATTTTTATTTCCTCTCCCATCTTTTCTGGATGGCAAGCTTTGTAATGATTGTGCAACTGCTGCAATTATACTGTTCCTTTATTGTCCCATTAGCATCTCCTTTTTGCCTTGCACCATCCTCGTGATTATTATTTTGGCATTCCTGCTTATTGCAGATCTTTCTCTATTCCATTATTAGATTAGATTAGATTCCCTACAGTATGGAAACAGGCTCTTCGGCCCAACTAGTCCTCACTGACCTCTGAAGAGTAACCCATCCAGACCCATTTCCCTCTGACTAGTACACCTAACACTACAGGCAATTTAACATGGCCAATCCACCTGACCTGCACATCTTTGGACTGTGGGAGGAAACTGGAGCACCCGGAGGAAACCCATGCAGACACGGGGAGAATGTGCAAACTCCACACAGACAGGTTCGAGGCTGGAATCGAACCTGGGACCCTGGTCCTCACCACTGAGCCGCCTATCTCTCCCCTTTCTGTGGTTGTCCATTTGCTTAAAACGCAAAACATCTCTGACGTTGTCTGATCCTGATGAAAGGCCATCAATATCAACTTAATTTCCATTTCTCACTTCAAAGATGTTGCACGACCTGATGAGCCAAAACCCAACTCCCTGAGATAAAAACTGAATGGTCTGAGGAACTGTACTGGGGGAGTGGCAACTGAACCTGTGGGGTAGGGATCGGGCTGGTGGTTGGTACAAATGTGGGAATGGTGACCACAAACCTTTGACAGTGGTACTGCTACCATGTTTGTGAAATCTGATGAGAGCGAGGACAATGCAATGGGTATACATAGGTGTTTTATGCACATGAGTTAACATTGAAGGACAAAACCATGGGGCAGGGTCATGGCAATCAAAGACCCAGAACTCGTGATAACTGGCTCAAATAAGGGACATTCCAGAAAAGCAGTCCAGACCTTTGAATATAGGAGTTGGGGTGTCATGTTGAGGACATTGGTGAGGCCTCTTCTGGAGTATTGTGTGCAATACTGGTCACCCAGTTATTACTAAACTGGAGAGTTCAAAAAGATTTATTAGGGTGTTACCAGGAACGGAGGGTTTGAGATATAAAAATAGACTGGAAAAACTGGGCCTTTTTTCATTGGCAATTAAGAGCTTGAGGGGTGACCTTACTGAGGTATACAAATTCATGAGGACATAGATAAAGTGAATTACAAGGATCTTTTTCACTGGGTGGGGTAGTTCAAAACAAGGGGCATATATTCAAGATGAGAGGAGAAATATTTAAAAAGCATATGAAGGGCAATCTTTTTACACAGAGACTAGTTTGCGTGTGGAATGAGTTGCCAGACAAAGTGATGGATGCAGGTACAGTTACAACATTTAAAATACATTTGGATACATTAATGAATAAGGAAGCAAAACAGAAATTGCGATAAAAGCTCAGCATGTCTGGCACCATCTGTCAAGAAAAATCAGAGTTAATGTTTTGGGTCCAGTTACCCTTCCTCAGAACTGATGGTAGCGAGGAAAATGTGGGTTTATAAGCAGAAGATAGGGTGGAGCGAGGGAGAAAGGGGTAAATGATTAGGATAGAGCCCAAAGAGAGAGAAGAACAGTTGGGCAAAGGAAAGGATAACAATCTGGCAAAGAGGGTGTACAGCTATTAATGGGGATTATTAGTGGCGAGCAATGGTTTTTGTGTAATAGCAGACCGTGTGAATAACAAAGTTTACTATGTGAGGATGGGGTAAGGACATGGGGTAAGAATGTTTGGAGGGATATGGGCCAATTGCAGCCAAGTGGATTAGGTTAGTTTGGGAACATGGTTGGCATGGCCTGGTTGGAGAGAAGGTCTGTTTTCATGCTGTATGACTCGAAAATTTAGGACAGTTTGTCATCTGGTGTTGAGCATTTCTATTGTTTTGGAAAAAAATACTTTGCTCATTATCACTCTGCTGCTTGTGGGAGCTGTTTGTGGGCAAACTGGTTTTTATGTTTCCTGCATTGACTCCACTTCAAAAAGTGGTTAATTGGCTGTGAAACACTTTGGAATGACCTGAGGTTGTGGAAGAGGCTGTAGAAATACAAGATTACAACAAGAATATTAGATGCTGGAGATCTGAAACAAACAGAACCAGAAATTGCTGGAGAAACTCAGCAGACCTGGCAGCAACTGTAGAGAAAAAAAAACAGAGCTAATGTTTTGAGTCCAGTGACCCTTCTTCAGAATGTTAACTCTGTTTCTACTCCACAGATGCTGCCAGATCTGCTGAGTTTCTCAAGCAATTTTTGCTCTCTTGGTATATAAATACAAGACTTGAATACTTTTACATTTGAACAGAAAGCTGAAGGGTTGATTTTCTTGTGCTCCTGGTAGAAGAAAAGTAGGTGGAGAGCATTGTCTCACCAAGGAGGGAATCACATCTAGTCTTTCTTACAGTAACGTCAGATCAGAGACAATCAATGGCCACTCTTATTGGCTTTGGTTCTTTCTTGTGGCAGTTATATATAAAATTATAGAAAATTATGGAATACAGTAGACAGGTAGGAGGCTGGAAGAACACAGCAAGCCAGGCGGCATCAAAGTAAAAAGAAAAGAACAAAGAAAATTTACAGCCCAGGAACAGGCCCTTCAGCCTTCCAAGCCTGAGTCGATCCAAATCTACTGCCTAAACCTGTTGGTCAATTCCTAAGCATCTGTATCCCTCTGCATCCCACCTACTCATGCATTTATCCAGACGCATCTTAAATGAATCTACCGTACCTGCCTTTATCACCCCCGCTGGCAATGTGTTCCAAACGCCCACCACCCACTGTGTGAAGAACTTGCCGCATGTATCCCCCTTAAACTTTCCACCTCTCATCTTGAATGTGTGACTTCTCATTATTGAATCCTTCACCCTGGGAAAATGGCTTGTCTCTATCCACCCTGCCTATACCCTTCATGGGTTTATAAACCTCAATCAGGTCCCCCCTCAATTTCCTTTATTCTAATGAAAATAAACCTAACCTACTCAACCTCTCTTCATAACTAGCACCTTCCATACCAGGCAACATCCTCGTAAACCTTCTTTGCACCCTCTCCAAAGCGTCCACATCCTTTTGGTAATGCGGCGACCAGAACTGTACACAGTATTCTCAATGCAGCTGAAACAGGAGGTGGAGAAGTCGACATTTTGGGTGTGACCCTTCTTCAGGACTGGGGGAGGGTGTGGGGAGGAGCTGCAGATAAAGGGGGTGGTGGGGGCAGTGTGGTGAAGTGGAGATGGGTGAAGACAGGTAGAGGGTATGACCCGGGAGGAATGAACCAGTTGGTAGAAGGGAGCAATGGCAGAGAGGGGGAGGAGCTAGGAAGGGAGTCAGGGAGGAATAGAGCAGTAAGAGGATATCCGACCTATTTTCTGACATTGAAATCCGTGTTCTCCCACCTGGTCCATCTGCATTTCCAAGTCCTAAAGTCCAAAACTGAGCTTGAGTTTATGCCTTACTATGAGATACACGTACAAACACAGTCAGACACAAATATATAGACAAATCAATCTCTGCGATATGGGGCTTAATTTCATGTAGACAACAGAGCCCCTACCACTGCAACCAAAATAGGAGCAATGGGTCCCAGGGTTGCACATTTCTGGTGGTTTTCAATTTTTTTTATTCATTCATGGGATGAGAGCAACACTGTCTAGTCCACCATTTATTGCCTCTACCTATCTTCACCAATCCCCACTTCACCACCCTGCCTCCCCCTTTATCTGCAGCTTTCCCTACACCCACCCCCAGTCTGAAGAAGGGTTACACCCAAAACATTGACTTCTAAAGCTGTCTGGCTTGTTGTGTTCTTCCAGCCTCCCACCTGTCTACTTTGGATTCCAGCATCTGCAGTTTTTTTGTATCAGACCTGATAAAGATTTCCTCCCTTAAAGAAATCTCCTTTTGGGGTGGCACAGTGGCTTAGTGGTCAGCACTGGTACCTCTCAGCGCCAGGGTCCCAGGTTCAATTCCAACCTTGGGTGACTGATTGTGTGGAGTTTGCACATTCTTCCTGTGTCTGCATGGGTTTTATCCGAGTGCTCTGGTTTCTTCCCAGAGTCCAAAGATATAGTTCGATTAGCTGTGGGAAATGCAGGGTTACAAGGATGAGGGGTGGTGTGGTGGGTCTGGGTGGGATGCTCTTCAGAGAGTCACATTGGCCTGTTTCCACACTATAGCGATTCTATGAAGGACATTAGAGAACGAGATGTGTTTTCACAACAATCAGCAGAGGCCAAATGGATGCCATTAGGTTAGTTTTTTTTGCTACTGAATTTTATTGAACTCAAATTAATTTGTTGCCTCCAATATTGCTCCTTCTATTGAGGCCCCAAGAACTGCTGGCCCAGACCAATAGCCACTGTTGGAGCTGAAGCTATAGCATGAGTCTGGCCAAGGCCAACAGGATAATGGTCTCAGAGTGACAAGGCCGACCAGGTCAAACCCAGAGAGTGAGGGCTGGCAGCCATTGCTTTGGGCAGGACCAATGTCTCTTGGAGCATTTCTGTGGGTCCGAATATCTGAAAAGGAGGCCTGTCTGACCTACCCGAAGTTCCACGAGGCAATCATTGGGGTTTATCTTTTAAAATGGCAGCAGATGTGGAGAGAGGCTTATCATTGGCAGATTATGGGGCTTGTTGTGGGCTCTGGGTAGACAGCCTGGCAAAACGGCATTCCTAATCCATTTTCCCAGACTTACTATCTCCCAGCCTGCCCCAAAGGGCTGGCAAAGTCCAGCTCTAACTCAAACAGAGATTTAATGAGCACTTTGTGTGTATGTGCTCAGACACATCCATACCTACATACAGAAATGCAGTAACTCACACACTCAGTTACACACACAGTATCATTGTCACAGAGACACAGAGAGACAGACACAATCACAGAGGCCACAGTTACAGGTATACAAGCACCCTTACACATGCAGAGGTGCAGACACAAATAAAACACATAGAAACACAGGTATATACATGAACTTCTGCAGTACAAATCATTAATGACATCCATGCAGGATTACAGTAAGCTTGTTTATAGGAAAATTGTCTTAAAAGGCCATTTTTATTGATAAATGCTTTGTATTGGTAATGTAAAATCCTGTTAGTGTCTGACTCTTTGTCCTGAATAAATTGAGATAGATTAGTGTGATTACTGTTCAATAAATGTGTGTGGAGGAATTACACAGATGGAACTGAGTGTGTGGGAGCTTTCACTCTATTATGATTGGAACAAATTATGGAGATATTTGCTGCCGAGCATGAAATCTAAATATTCATCTGGAAAATGGTATGCAGTGAGGGGTAATTATCTTTAACGTATTCAGAATGATCAAAAACATTGAGAGTGAATGAAGAAGGATCACAATGATGTCCAATTAATTTGTTTCTATCTCCACTCCCCTCTGATATATTTCCTTGGCTCCTCAGTATTAATCAGATATTTACCAGCTGACCCCTGGCTACTTGTCACTCTTAAGAAATATGTCATGATATTCGACTGTCACAGGCATCATTTCATCTGATTCCAACTTTAACAGCTGAGAGCTGTTCCCTTTACACAAGAAAGTGCTGGGGGATGGGAGGACAGTAAACTTCACAGACACATGGAGATGTTGCTGATAGAATCACAGGAGTGGGTAGTTTTAAGCTGTGCAGTTCCAGGTATGGTATCGCATTTGTGGCAACCTGGAGTCAAGGAAGAGATAAAAACAGACATTGCTGGAAAAACCCAGCAGGTCCTGGCAGCATCTCTGAAGAGAAATCAAAGTTAGCGTTTTGGGACTAGCAGCCCTTCCTTAGAACTGGGGAAGGATCACAGGACTCAAAATGTTGACTTTGATTTCTCTGCACAGATGCTGCCAGACCTACTGAGCTTTTCCAGCAACTTCTGTTCTTCTTTCTGATTTACAGCATCTGCAGTTCGTTCGGGTTTTTGTCACTGAAGAGATGTCCATCCTGATGAGTTACTGCAACAGTGGACAGCTATTTGACTAATGCAAGGGATGAAGGGTTTGAAGAGTATTCAGTTATTGGTGAAAGTGGCTAACCAGCAACTGAGGAATGGTTGGTTCTACAAGGTTAGTGATGGATCAATTCAAGTGTTTTTTCTCCTGTGGTCACATGGCAAAATGCATACAGCTGAGGGAGAGTTACCAACAACAGGAATTGTAGTCTCACAGCATAACTATCCTAGAAGTGGTAGAGTTTGTTTTAGAGAATCCCTACACTGTGGAAACACTTCCTGTTAAACTATAGTCTTGCATCCCGGGTTTTGGTCCAGTCAATCGATTTCACACTTGCTGGAAAGCTTTGACATCTTTCCAAAAGAGCAGTTCCAAAAGTTAGAATCATAGAATCCCTACATTGTGGAAGCAGGCCATTCAGCCCATCAAGTCCACACTGGCCTTCAAAACAGCATCCCACCCAGACCCCTTCCTTTCTTTATTCATGTAATCCTGCATTTCCTATGGCTAGTCCATAACATCCATGGAAACTGTGGGCAATTTAGCGTGGTAAATCCACATAACCTCCACACCTTTGGACTGTGGGAGGAAACTGGAGCTCCCAGAGGAAACTCTATGCAGACAGTCGCCTGAGGGTGGAATCGAACCCAGGTCTCTGGTGCTGTGAGGGAGCAGTGCTAACCATTGAGTGGCTATGCCACCTGTTTATAGCATTAAGGGCTGGGAGGTATGGTCTTCCACCACTGATGCAACTGCCATTTAGGGTAAACATGAAAGAGGGTGCCTCCATTTTGGGGCACACACACACACCTTTTAGACTTTAAAATGTAAAACAGTCTTCAGAAGACACATCACCTTTGTGGTGTGGGATGGTCTGTGGTGGTAGCTGACGCCAAGTAGGAAGGCATGATCACAAAGCCTGCCAGGGACCCCTGGTCTGCTAACTGCCTCAAGTTGTTCATTCATGAACTCCTGTGTTGTGGGGGGAAGTGTCAAGGCTGGCGATTACTGCCCATCTCTAGCTACCTACAGGTTTGGAAAAACTGAATAGTTTGCTCGGCAATTTCAGAGCACACTATCTGTGTGCTAATCCCTCACCGGTGTGGGATTGTGGAAGACCAGCAGGTTTCCTCATGAAAGTCCCTGTTAATTATAATTAACTTTTATTTCCAAAATTCAAATTCACAAACTGTCACAGCAGGAATTGGAGGTTCTATCTTCTGGAATCCTATTCTCGTAACATAAGTGTCATTCTAACCCCATCTCATTCTTTTTTCAGGTATTATTCATCGAAACGATTTTTTTGTGAATTATGTAAAGACTCATTGAATAGCAGGCATCATACTGTGTCAGCAGTGAAATGAATTTCAGCTGTGAATCAGATACTGAGTCAGGAGGGAGAACAACAGGCAATGCTGGTCAGTAAATTGTGGCTTGATGTGGCTAATGTTCAGTCTATCTAGTCTACTTGTGAACCCTGAACTTACAAACAGCCTTCTTCACCAAACCAGGTAATCGCCCTTGCTGTCTCATTGATAGGATGACGAGAATGGAGTGACCAGTGTTATTATGTAACTTATAATGCACTCACTTTAAACAGATTACTGACTCATTATAATCGTGAGCAAGGGGATCTGTTATGAAAATGTATGAAGGGAATCCAAGGCTCGCTTTGGAAATCCACAGTCTCAGAGAGTGAGACAAGGATTCAATGCTACAACATTGTTGTCCTAACTCCAACCCTCCACAAGTCCAACAATAAAAATATGAGGAAAGACGGACTGCAACCATTTGAAACCTCATCATGTTAAAAGGTGGCAAATGTTTCTTGGCAATTAATTCAGAGCTTCAGGCTAATGCTCTGGCTGCACAACACAGGTGGTAGAATTTAAATTAAATGAATAAATCTGGGATTGAAATCTAGCCTCGGTAATGATAACTAATGGTGGAATCTAATTGGGACCTGAACTGGGATGTGAACTATGTTGGGAATATTGGCAGAAATGTCTGAGAATTCGTGAGAGGCCTATCTTGACGTTTGGAATAACTCGCTGCATCTTTCAACTGAATTCCAGCTATGGAGTGGAGATTCTTACTCAGCAGTGGCAAGTTGCCTATTAAGGGGGATTATTGATTTTTAAAGATCTTATTAACTGCAGGTCCCACCTCTTCACCCGAGTAGCTTCTTCTCATACCACCCATCAGAAGCAATTTGGATACCAAGAATTCACGACACTGAAGCCAGAGTGAGTACTGTATGACTTCAGCTCATCGCTTGCTTCAAAGAATCCTCCCATTGTCTGTCAGGCACCAATAAACAGGCAGAGGTGGTGGCCTAATGGTTATTGCTAGACTATTAATCCAGAGACCCAGGTAATGTTCTGAAGACTTAGGCCCAAATCCCTGCCATAGCAGATGATGGAATTTGAATTCAATTAAAATCTGGTAAAAAGAGACTCATGATGACCGATGTTGATTGTTGGAAAGACCCATCTGGTTCACTAATGTCCTTTAGTGAAGGAAACTGCTGTCCTTCCCTGGTAGGGAAGCAATGCTGTTAATTCTTCACTGCCCTCTGAAATAGCCTGGAAGATACTCAGTTCCAGGGACACGAGGGACGGTGGTCTTGCCAGTGATGTGCACATCACATCAAAGAATTTAAAACATGATATCATAAAGGACTTGACAGCCAATGATTAAGTAATTTTGGAGCATATTCAGTGCTGTTAATGAAACAGCCAAATTGTGCTCAGCAGGCCTTCACATACAGCAAAGTGAGGATGATTAAACAGTCTGTTTTTAGATTGCTGATCTAATCCCTATTCTACATTATCCAATGATCTCACATGATGTAATTTCTAGGCTATATCCTTTGATTCGTTCAGCATTTTCTACACACTGTATGCACTGGCACTTATTAGAACACATGAAATACACTTCTCAGTGCATACCATATTTACTCATATAAAAGTCAATTTACAAGAAATGCTAATCCATAATTATTGTTATAAAAAGACATTTTTCATTTACCTCTCACCTCATTTATCCAACCCTACCTTTTCAGCGATCATTGCCCAAAAACTTCAGCAGTAAGGGTCATTCTTGGTCATGATTAAATTTATCTCTTGTTACTTTCCAGTATATTATGAAATTCCAGTCAAACACTTAAAAACTGGAAAGAAAGAGGCTACTAAAATGGCTCCTGCAAATGATGCAACTTTTGACATTTCAGTGACAGAAATGATGTCTCAAGCAAAGATCTAATGAAATGTGGTATTTTGCTTCAGTTTTCACTAAAGAAAAGGACTTTATTGTGAATGAGAACTTTGAGGAGTGGGAGTGGGGAAACAGACTTGAACAGATCGAGATTGAGGAAATGGATTTGCAGGAAAGTTTGGCAAATACTAAGATTGATAAATCCCTAGGGCCAGATCAGATTTAACCTAGGTTGTTCCGGGAAGTGAGAAAGGAGGTTGCTAAGCTGCTGGCGAAGATCTTTGTTTCCTCATTCTCCACAGAAGTCGTATCGGAGGATTGGAGGGAGGTGAATGTTCAAGAAGGGGAATAGGGAAATTCCTGGCAATTACAGACCTTACATCTGTGGTCAGCAAGGTTTTGGAAAAAATTCTGAGAAATAGGATTCATGTCTACTTAGAAAAGCATAGCATGATTAAAGACAGTCAGCATGGCTTTGTGAAGTGCAGGTCATGCCTCACAAATCTTACTGAGTTCTTTGAGGAGGTGACGAGTCAGGTTGATGAAGGTCGAGCTGTAGGATGTGGTGTACATGGACTTCAGCTGTAGACTCATTCATAAAGTCAGGAGGTTGGGATACAGGGAGATCTGGCGGTCTGGATTCAGAATTGGTTGGCTGACAGAAAGCAAAGAGTGGCTGTAGGTGGAAAGTATTCTGCCTGGAGGTCAGTGGTGAGTGGTATCCCACAGGGCTGTGTTCTTGGGCCTCCGCTCTTTGTAGTTTTTATAAATGGCTTGGATGAGGAGGTTGAGGGGTGGGTTTGCCGATGACACAAAGGTTGGAGGTGCTGTGATAGTATCGAGGGCTATTTCAGGCTGTAGCGCAACATTGACAGGATGCAGAGCTAGGCTGAGAAATGGCAGATAGAATTCAACCTGGATTAAATGCGAAGTGATGCATTTTGGAAGGTCGAACTTGAAGGCTGAATATAGGATTAAAGACAGGATTCTTGGCATTCTGGAGGTACAGCAGGATCTTCGTGTTCAAGTGCATAGATTCCTCAAAGTTGCCACCCAAGTGGATAGGGTTGTTAAGAAAGCATATGGTGTTTTGGTTTTCATTAACAGGGGGATCGAGTTTAAGAGCCGTGAGGTTTTGCTGCAGCTCTACAAAACCCAGGTGAGACCGCATTTGGAATATTGTAACCAGCTCTGGTTGCCCTACTATAGGAAAGATGTGGAGGCTTTGGAGGGGGTGCAAAGGAGGTTTACCAGGATGCTGCATGGACTGGAGGGCTTGTCTTACGAGGAGAGGTTGACTGAGCTGGGACTTATCTCTCTGGAGAGAAGGAGGAAGAGAGGTGACCTGATCGAGGTGTACAAGGTAATGAGAGGCATGGATAGAGTCGATAGCCAGAGACTTTTCTCCAGGGCAGAATTGACTGGGATGAGGGGTCATAGTTTTGAGGTGTTAGGAGGCAGATGTAGAGGAGAAGTCAGAGGTCGGTTCTTTATGCAGCGAGTTGTGAGCACATAGAATGCGTTGCCAGCGGTGGTGGTGGAAGCAGAGTCATTAAAGACATTTAAGTGACTGCTGGACATGCAGATGGACAGTAGTAAATTGAGGGGAGCGTAGGTTAGGTTATTTTATTTTAGATTAGGATTAATCCTCGGAACAATATCATGGGCTGAAGGGCCTATACTGTGCTGTACTTTTCTATGGTGTATGTTCTAATGTGGATATGCAGAGCCATCCAGGCAAGTTCTTTGTTTAAGGATGGACCGATACAAAATAACTTTCTAAACCGATACGATTCAATGCCCCCTCCCTGAAACTAATCACAAATGATAGTAAGAGGGTCGTTCTGAAACAGGCACACTAACCTGCAACACAGATGGAGGAAGCTATATGAATATCACTCCTTTATTTGGGAAGGACTTTGAACTTTGGAAGGTCACATGATGAGGCTGCCCTAAGAATCATAGAATCCCTACAGATTGGAAACAGGCTGTTCAACCCAATGAGTCCACATCAAACCCTCCAAACAGTATTCAGAGCTATCTCCCTGTAACCCTGCATTTCCCATGGCTAATCCACCTAGTCTGCACATCCCGAGACACTATGGGCAATTTAGCATGGCCAATCCACCCAACCTGAATATTACTAGCCTATGGGAGGAAACCGGAGCACCCAGAGGAAACCCACACAGACACAGAGAGAATGCACAGCCTCCACCCAGTCACCCAAGCAGCAGTGCTAGTCACTGAGCCAAGGTGCCACCCTGTGTTTTCTGACTGCTTCTTTAGAAATCAACATAAGATCCGCCAAAGCTATCAAACTGTCTCCAAATAATTCAGAGCTGAAAATGTGTTGCTGGAAAAGCGCAGCAGGTCAGGCAGCATCCAGGGAACAGGAGAATCGACGTTTCGGGCATAAGCCCTTCTTCAGGCAAATAATTCAGGCAAGCAAAGTCTCTAATAGCAATACCTTATATGTAGGAGATTCCAGAGAAAAGGGCTCATTCAGCCTGAGTCAAGTAAAGTTCACCTTAGAAATTTGACTGCAGGAGATTTCAAAACCTGCAGAGAATCCTTCACTCTGCAAGACCCTCATTCCAATTTCAGAGCATCAACTTCATTCAAAAAAGCTAGCTTGCCATTTACCCTAAACCAGTAACATGTAACGTGTGTGTTTGTGTGTGTGTGTGTTACATATGGGAGCACGTGTGTGAGATGCTATGCTTTAAAGTCTGGGCTGACTTTAAATAGCCTTCTTTGCTCTGAATTCACTAAACTGGTCACTGAAATTACTTAATTTGATTCCATACTCTGAGGGTAATAATAAATGCTCCTCTTACTTAGACAACATACTGCTCACAGGAAGTGAAGGGAATTCTGTCTGTGCCATAGCAATAAATAAATACCAATGAAAATGAATACTAGTAAGTAAACATTTCAAAAGTATACATTGACATTTTTGTGTGCTTTATGTAGAGACAGCTGACGTGGAGTAGAATTTGACTGTGTCCAAGTCAGAAAGAAGGAAGGACATTCCTCAGTATGTCACAGGTTGCAGGATATCACAATGTCAGCAGCTTTGCTTCTCATGTGATGTTGCTTCTATTTGGAAGTATTCTATTTCCTCCTACATGACAGTGGAAGTTGGTCTGCCTGGTGGAGGAGTTAAACACTCAGATGTTCACTGTCAACTCCCATGTAGGTCATCTCACAGAACAATGACCGTCTGTACTGCAGCGTGGCACTGCGTATGTGGTAAGACCAGTCACATCTGCCTCACACAGCTTCCAGGCTCTGTCACAATACATTCCCCAAGATACAATATGCAAGACAGATGTCCAAGCAGTTCTCCTTCATGATTGAGAACACCTACACATCTAATTGAAGGACTTCCTCTGGGCCACACATGTGACCCAGAGCCAAGCCATGAGGTGGATTTGCTAATGAAAACAATGAGAGTCTGCAAGGAGGAAGGGCTTCAGCTTACAGTGACCAGCCACTACACATCTCAGGGTGGTAATCCTAACCCTAACCCTAACCTTAACCCTAACCCTAACCCTAACCCTAACCCTAACCCTAACCAAGGTGGGTGAGTTGTTTTCTAACAGGATCCCACCTTTTCCAAAATCCCTCACTCCAGACCTGTATTAAACTGCTGGTGATGAGCAAGCCTCATAATTGCTATCAACTTTGAGCAGGTAGAAAATCCAGCAATCCTGCAGTAACCCATGCCGAAGGCATTTGACTATTACCCTGAGTATGAGAAAACTGAGTACTCCGAATGATAATTTCTAGATTGCTTTCCACCAGCCTGAAATCTTTGCCTTTGACCTGTCAGAAGGGATTAGATGACAACTGGGCAAAGTAGATCTTGAAAAATATCACAATGTCACATGCATGCAATTACATTTACTCCACATTAGAATTATACAGCCGCTGAACTTAACGATTTAAGGGAATCAAGCTTGTATTTTATATGCCTTTACAGCCCCTAGATGGAAAAAAAGGAAAAGGAGGTGGAGATCCATTGCATCAGATCTCTCCCTCTTTATTTTGTCTTAGGATTTTCAGGGGGTTCCTCCCCATTTGACACTGGGTCTATGACAGGGCCAGCATATAGAGTCATAGAGATGTACTGCATGGAAACAGACTCTTCGGTCCAACCTGTCCATGCCGACCAGATATCCCAACCCAATCTAATCCCACCTTCCAGCACCCGGCCAATATCCCTCCAAGCCCTTCCTATTCTTATTCCCATCCAAATGCCTCTTAAATGTTACAATTATACCAGCCTCCACCACATCCTCTGGCAGCTCATTCCATACACGTACCACCCAATAGACATGAAACAGCAATAGACGTTGCCTGACTCTTTTCCTCAAACTCTCATAGACTCATAGAGTCATAGAGATGTACAGCACAGAAACAGACCCTTCAGTCCAACCCGTCCATGCTGACCAGATATCCCAACCCAATCTAGTCCGACCTGCCAGCACTTGGCCCATACGCTTCTAAACCTTCTAATTCATATACCCATCTAAATACCTTTTAAACTTATTGGATGCCAAAGTGGAGGGGTGCTCAAATAAACTTGACACTGGTTTAGTGCTAGGCAAAGATCCAAAATACAGAGAGGCAGAGAGAAATTATAGTTTTTTTGTTAATGTACTTTGAGTGGATCTTTTTACCCACCTCCACCTCCACCCATGGCTGGTGTTTACATCAGCAGTTCAAAGACCCTAAAGACAGTGAGGAAGAACACTGTGGCATCCTCTCGAAACCTGCAGTTATAATCTGAAGAAGCATCACATAGGATTAGAAACATTGTCTCTCCGCAAATACTGTCAAATCTGCTAAGTTTCTCCAGCAATTCCTCTTCTTATTTCAGATCTTCAGCATCTGCAATATGTTGCTTTTACTTGAGTTATATTCATGTCAATGCCTTCTTTATCTCAGCATAAGACCTTGCCAGGGTGACGAGCCTGCAAATGGGTCATGGCCAGGGAAACCACGGAAACCTCTCCCATCACAGGGGAGTGTATCTCAGGGACCCACTATCCACCAGGCAACTACTTGTACTCCAGAGATACAAATGTGAGGATCTTTGATTTCGTGTGGTGAGGGATAGAATTGAAGACCAGTCAGTGTAGAGAGGGTATTGATTTGGACAAAACCTTTAATCCATCATTGAATCCTTTCAAATATTTGCTCATCAATACTCTCATGAAATCAAGAATGATCATGTCAAATCCAATTTCACTGATGGGCAAATATTAAGAGAAACAGTTATATCTGAAGATGATTGTTCCGTGGTTGCTAGACATTCCTAGTCAGCTCACAAAATCCATACATCCTGCAAGCAACATTTTCATTATCACCAGTACTTACCATACATACTGTACTCAGAGAGCCACCAAATAAAATGCCAGAGCTTTATTTTGCGTTATGTGTTTGATGTAATGATAGTTAATTGGCATTGGGACAGCCCGTAATAGATCATATTCAACAAGTAAAAGATTGTGATATATGATGGCACGGATCAATTGAATATGTACCATCAATATTAGGTTATCATCACCAAGGCTACAGCCACCATGTCACTCTGAACCAACAGTAAATATGAAACAAAAAGAAAATGCTGTGGATGCGGAAATCAAAATGGAAAATGGTGGAACTATGCAGCAGGTCAGGTGACCTTGTGGAGCAAGAAATAGAGTAAACATTTCAGGTCAATAACCTTTAATCAAAACTCATAAAATAAATGTTTTGGGAATGGAAGACCTTGGACAATCTACTCTGGTGTCAGTCTTGGATTAATGATAGCATTTTCATCCTGGTGACTGACGGACACAGTTCAACGCTATATCCTGAGACGCAAATATATAATCTCAGTTAACACGTCAGTCCTGTCCTTGAGGGAATGCTGCACTATCAGAGATGCTATCCTGCAAACACAAACATGCCAATTCTCCTTGTTGCATGTAAACTATCTTGTGGTGCAATTTTTCAGAAGAGCAGAGGACCTACCCTGATCCCCAAACCAACATATATCATTCAACTACAAAAAAAATCAATTCAATTATTACTCTCATTATTGATTGTGGGATCTGTCTGTGAGTCAATTGGCTGCACTGTTCCCTGAAGTACATCTGTGGCAATGCTTCAAAAGTGCTCAATTTACTGTGAAATACATTGAGACATCTTGAGGCTATAAAAAGCACCAAACGGATGCAAAATCTATTTTTTACTGTGCCCTTTCAAATAATCACTCATCAGGTTCCATAGATACTAGAACTAAAAATTCTTTCAAAATTTACATATCATTGTAGTTTTCACCAATCTGAAATAATTGGTAAAAAGCAGTAAATCTTTTGATTTATTTCCAGATCTGAACTCTGCTCTTTCTCCACTACCTTCAGTCTTTGTACTGCACCTTTAACCCTGACGTGGACAGACCCATTCTCTGGATCTGAAAAACTTAGGGTTTGCTTATCTTTGGGATAGGACAAGCTGGTCTGTGCCACTACAGTTAGGAATAATGTGAACTCATTATCAATAGTTCATGATCAGTATACTAATGTGTTTGAATGACTCCCAGGCATTATTTTGCCTTTCCCCACTGGACGAATACTCAGCAGCAATAGCAGTTGAGAGTGAAATAGGAAACAGAAATAGATTTTAATGACTGCGCTTTAAAATGCTGCCCACACAGGAACTAACAAGCTGATTCAGAAAAAAAGACTGAATCAGTCAAGCTAAGAAACAACTGTCAGTGCTCCCTAGCCAGTAGCTTGTCCAAATAATTATATATTTTTTTGCTGCAACACCTTTGCACGGGGAGTGTGGAACCAGTCAACAGCTAGTGAATGGACCACAGACCTGGATGAGGGTCTGAAAGTGTGGGTGGTGGGTTTATGGGCTGGGCATTCATCTGCAACTGGGAAATGTTTGGAGAAAGTGGGGACCGAAAAGCTAAGTAAAGAAATAGATGTCATCTCTTATTCTCCATCTCAAAATATTTTGTGACAGATTATGGACTTGGAATGCCAGTGGGTGATGTCAGTGAACAAAAATGAAAGACTCGTACGTACATTGCAACTTTCACAACCCCAGGACCTCCCTAAGCTCTTTATAGCTAAGTGCAGTGATCACTGCTGTAATGTTGGGAAGGTGGGAACATGAAGAAAACTTACACAACAGCAATGTGATAATGCCTAGATAAATGTTTTTTGAGGTGTTAGTTGAAGGATAAATATTGGCCTGCCTCTGTGTCTGTGGGCTGTGGGAAAAAGATTAACCACTGTTTCCAGTCTTGACTAATAATAAATGCCCTCCTGCTGAAAAAAATGAATGTGAGAACAGGATTTGGCCCAATTGCAGTTCCCCTTCAGGGTAGAATGCCCTCCAGACATCCAGTGTCAACACAGATACATGAACCCTTTGTCAAATTACCTTCTGGACTCAGAACCTTCGAGAGAGAAGGAAAACTTGGAATCAAATGCTTATTCTCTTCTTTGGCATTGCTATTAATTTAAATCTGCTGCCTATCTGTTTTGAGTCTTTAGACCTGGCAGTTAATTCAATCTGAGCAAGTCATTATTATTTAGTGAGGGCATTATAGGTCATCAATCTTTGAATGGGGGTGGCTACATTTTTCTGTGGAAATCTTGGAAACAAATTCCAAGCTTTAGTGTGGACACTTCAGCATGAAAGCTTCAATCATGTGAAGACTGTTCCTGATTTTTGAAGTCAATCTTGCATGTAATGACACCTTACCTATCAGATTCCATATGTCTTATTTTTTTCCAGACAACATATCTACCGTCAGCATCAAACTTGTCATAAAATGCATCTTTCTGCCAGTGACCACAATTCATTCCAAATGACATGGCCTTGCCGTCAGAGCTGAGGTCATATGACCATTGCCATGATACTGAGAAAGCTTCAGCAATGCTGTGTTAGGGACTCTATGTTACCAATGGATCGCAAGGATCTTTCTCAAGAAATATGCATGCAATGAACTTAATCTGCATCCCTGCTTCTGATATGTAGTCAAGGGTTCCACACCACACAACAGGATGTAGTATGTAGACCTTTTGGAATCTTAGTCATATAGTTATTGAGAGTTTTGAGTCATTCCAGTATCCAGCTTGCAGTTTTGTAAATGATGCAGTTGTACCAATGCAAATTTATCTTGTCTTATTTGGGATTATTTCACTTTTTTGTTATTTACTCCTGGGATGTGGGCATCACTGGCTTGGCTAGCATTTATTGCCTGCCCCTAGTGTGATGATGATGCCCCATTAACAAGGTTATGTTGTCTTTGGCTTTTTTCGAGAGGGGTGGTAAAGGCAGAGGTTCCAATTTGTCTGGAAATGGCAACTTGAAAGCAAGGGCAGGGGAGTGGCCAGTTCTCCAAGTTCAGGTTGTTTTTCCAGTTTGGTCTGTTTTTAGTAAGCAGTCAAAAACTGTTGGGAGTCTTGAGAAACAGCGACAGTGAAAAGAGGTTCCATGCTTCAACAGAGGTCTTGCCTAAATTTTCTCTCTGAAATCTCTCTTGCCTGTAAGAACCTGCGTTTGAATTTACCTTTTGCCAAGGGGTGTGTTTGTGGAATGTGCAGGGATTGGTACAGCTCTGTTGTTAAGTTGCGATAGAGTCAATTGGGCTATCAAATAAGTTGTTATTCTAAATTCTGTTTTCCTTTGTTCATGTTACATACATAGTGTTTCAATAAATTCTGTTTTGTTTAAAGCTTAGTGGTTTGACCAGTTGCATCACTCCTGGAATATCCACTTCACGTCTGTCTAAAAGAAAATAGAAAAGTTACCTGCTTAAAATATTTTGAAAGTGTCTACCCTGGTCCATAACACTAGTTTCCCTTGAGATGGTGGGGGTGTGCTGCCACTCTGAAACGCTGCAGTTCATATGCTGGAAGTAGACCCACAATGCCCTTAGAGGGAATTCCAGGATTTTGACCCAAAGACACTGAAGGAATGCTGATAAATTTCCAAGTCAGGATGGTAAGTGGCTTGGAGGGGAACTTGCAGATTGTGAGGTTTTCATTTGTCTGCTACCCTTGTCCTTCTGTGTGGAAGTGGTTGTGTTTTAGAAAGTGATGTCGAACAGACCGTTGAGTCTAGATAGCAGAGTTCATCCACACCTTTCAGTTCAATGTAGATGTAGTGCCACTCTGGGTTGACACTTTGATTAATAGTGAGTGTCCTTTCTAGGCTGACTCCTTCACAGCAGTTGAGAAACTGTTTGGAATTGACTGCTAGATTGCAAATCAATGTAGTGCAAAAGCTGCAATTTCAGCAAACAGCAGTTCAAACATCAGAACATGTTTCACTTAGCTACAAATGGAAGGTGATGATTCAGACAGATCATTTGAGTATCTATAAATGTTGAACGTTGAAATGAACTGAAATTGAATCAATGCCAAATCCAAAAGAACTATTTCTTTTTAGATCGTCCAACATTTCCACGGTTCGAATTAGATTGAAACTCTCAAACAGCCAGAAACTGCCCTTGAGATTGAGCAAACAAACTTTCTTTTTTTCTGATCTGAATGCAGTGAGTGACAGGCCAGGAGGTGGTGGTCACTGGTGACTGCCAGACCCCAGAGTTGCACACAGTAACTCATCAAGAGACTGCCCTCCCCTCCTGTGCAGCATCCCTGTCTCCACAGTCCCTTCCTGTGATTCTAACCAAGAAAGCTTACAGGCTTCCTGCTCTTAAACAATGCAAACAGTGTCACTCTCACATCTGGCTGCCTCTTGAGTTACTTCTTGTGCCTTCTCCTGCCCCTCCCCCAAATGGGAAGGCTCCTTCCTTTTCAAGTATTACACATACTGATGCAGGATGTTTAAGGCATATGGGATACTTAGAGTTGCATTTTTTAAACCCTCTGCCTGTACCCCTTTGATTTTCTCTTCAGCCGTCTCCCTTAATCATTTTCTGCTATTAGGCAATCCCAGGTTACCTTCCATCTGTGTAAAGTTCCACAGTACATCACTGTGTTAAATGTATCAGTGCAAGTTTTTGTCATTGTCTTAATTAGAGAGTTAGTCAAACAGAAAGAGAGAAAGAAAGAATTTGTATCACTAGTACCTTATACAACCTCTTAACATAACAAAAGCTTTGTAATGTGGTGACCAATTTGCTCAGAACAAAGCCTGTGGAACAGCAATGAGAGACTTGGCCAGATAATCTGTTTGGCGGCATAGAATAAAGGACAAATGTTCCATTGGATACTCGGAGGATGGCACTTCTCTTCTTTGAGTTGTACCATAAGATCTTATCTGTTCACCTGAGAGGGTAGGTGATACCACAGTTTAATATTTCATCAGGTGACACCTCCAACAGTTCCAGATTTCTTTATACTTCACTGGAGTGTTGCCTCAGTTCTGTAGTGCGGCTGTAACATGTGACCTTTTGATTCAGAGGCTGCAGCAGGCTGAGCCAAGATGGACATAGAGGGGCATTACAGACTCAGTTCAATAGCTCACCTTTCTAAATGGCATATTTTGGTTACTGAATTAGTACCAATAATGCCTTCAGTTTATTGAGACCTTTAACATAGACGTTCACTGGCTGCTATTGTTTTCAGGCTCTTCAAAGGTTCATTTGATGTCTGCACCATTTGGTTATGTCTTGAGCTATAGACCTGGATGATCTGCTGATCTTAGGCAGGGCTATGGTATGCATTATGACCTGAGCACTCAAAGTTTAAGGAGGGGACATTCAAAACTAGGAATTGTATTTGTTCACACTTGAGCCCATTACTGAGGGAGTAATCCATTGTTAGAGATGTCGTCCTTTGGTTGAGATGTTCAGCTGAGGCCTTACCTGTCTTGTCCATTGATCCAGGTAGATATTGAGGATCTTACAATACTTTATCTGAATAAAGTCAGAGGGTTCTCCACATCATGGAAACCCGAACCTGTAATTCTTTTTCCCAAAAGGCCATGGATGGGGACCAAATAGGACTTTCGGAACTGAGACTATTAGAGTTTTGTTAAGGGATATTGATGAAGGAGGATGAACTCAGTTAAAGTACAGGTCAGCCAGGGTCTAACTGAATGTCACAGAACAGCCTCAAGCAGTCAAGCAGTTCAATGGCCCATTTGTCTTCTTATGATCTCTTCCCTCTCAATCAAACACCCTAAAACAGATTCGTTTTTGCAGGACATGACTACATTAAAGAGGCTGATATGCATACCTATAAGATAACAGTGATTGTAGTCCAAGGACTTAACAGATTGCATATTGTGTGGTGAATTGATGTACTGATGTGCTAAGCCACTCCTCCAAATTCAGGCATCGGAACGCATCTTGAAATAGCAGTGGCCATTTTAGATGCAACACCGTGAGGTGAATCAGATTTCATAAATTCTCAAGGTCAATGTCTGTAAAAGAAATGGTTACAAATCTTTGTTATAAAATGATCACGTAAGGCATTCCTGTTGCCATGGTGGCAATGTATACAGGCACCTCCAAGGAATGTGTTCAGGGACAGACTCCACAGCTCCAGGAATTTTAACTAATAACAAACACAAATGCAACACAAGGTAATTGCATAAGAATATCCTGTAAGTATGATAAAGGTTTCCAGTGGCTGCACTTCCCACAATTAAGTATCTGCCATCGAGTATAAGCACTTACAAAACATGGCTTTTAGCTCCCACAGATTAACGTTCACATTCATCCCTGTACTATTTAAAAAAGATGACAGAGGGAAACCAGGAAATTATGGACCAGTCAGCTGAACATCTGTTGTGAGGAAATTATTATTGAGTCTATAATTAAGGATAGGGGTCTAAACACCTTGAACATTTTCAGAGCAGAGGAAGCCAGCATGAATTTGTCAGACCGAAACCTAATTGAATTTTTGAAGAGATAACTAATGTATTCAACAGTAAATAAAAACAGTAATACTTTGAATGCAGTGGTTGTGCTGTACCTCCATTTTGAAACATACATGATAATTTGTGCCAATATGTATCATTTGACAATTTTACTGTTTGTTTCCATCTCAGAATGACAAGAGAATGTCAATGGATGTTATTTATATGGACTTCCAAAAGGCAGACAATAAAATGTCCCAAAAGCAACAGATATTTAAGGCTGAAACCCATGAAACTTATAGCAAATTGGTGTCTTGTCTGGGCATTGGCTGAGTGTTAGGAGACAGAAAGAAGTGATAATGGGAGGGTAGTTGAATTAGCGGGAGGTATCTGGTGGTGTCCCATAAACATCTGTTGTGGAATCTTATCATATTCATAACTTATAAAACATGAACCATTATTAACATGGAATTTTCTGGAACTTGCTTCTCTTTTTAAGAATGAACACTAAAATTGCACAGATAGTGACTGCTGAGAGCTATCTGATTGGAACTGTGAATTTAAGCTGCCGCACGGTCTTGAAAGGACAAAGGATGTCTTCGTCTGAAGAAGTCTCTAGGTCCTGAGGTTATTCAGAAGAGATTTCCTAACTGGGATGCATCATTTTTCAGAAACCATGACATTGGTTGTCTCAGACCTCGTTGGTGAGTTGCTGCACACAAAGGCCCAGGTTGTGGCAGTTCAATCAAGTCCTAAAACTTCTTTAGTAAGGAACCTAGTAAGGCAGCCATCTTGGTCTCCCACTTAAAATAAAGTTTTCAAATCTGAGAAACACAGACCAACAATAAGAGCAGAAAAATCCATATTGTGAGAACTACAGAAATATATCCAAGTTTACAAAGGTAGTCAGCATTGGGATTAGTGCAGATAGAGGCATAAATGTTGTTGACGTGGCACCATTTTGGAAATGTAGGTAAAAGTAGGAACCTAAATAGGAAAGTAGAGAGTACTTTGTAGATTGTAACAAAATATTAGGAATGGTTGAGTCCAATAACATGGAGCGTCTGTGTGCAAAGATCATTAAAATGTCATGAACAAGTACAGAAAACAAACAAAAAGGCTAACAAAATGGTGCTTCACATCTACAAGAGGAAGAAGTCACACTTCAGCTATACAAGGCCATGGTTAAACCACGGGAATCGATGTTTCGGGCACATGCTCTTCATCAGGTTAGATCACACCACTGTGTGAGCATTTCCAGGCCAGATAACTTTCAGAAATTATATTGGCCTTGGAGAGAGTGCAATGCAGATATATCAGAATGATTCCTTGGTAGGATGCTTAAATTGCATGGACAAATTACACAAGATGTGCAGATGTACAAAATTGCCAATAGTGTTCAGGGATGTGTAAGTTAGGTGCATTAGTCAGGGATAAATGTAGGGGAATTGGTCTGGGTAGGGTCGTCTTTGGAGGTTCGATGTGGACTTGTTGGGCTGCAGGGCTATTTCCATACTGTAGGGATTCTTCCTCTCTGATTCTTTTTAGGATAAAATTATGAAATACTCCTGCACACAAAAGGTGCTAGACAATCGTAATTGTTTCACAAATGACAGATGATAAGATCAATTTCTGATCTTAATCCTGAAATCTTTGTTAATTGAGGTTACAAAAAGATAAGGGGTGAAAGTAAATATGCCACTGGTCAACCACACTCTGTGTGAATGGGGGATCTGGCTCGAAGGGCAAATTGGCCTCCCTCTGTTTCTTGTGAACAAACATTTTTCTCCTTCTAAAACAGAATATAATTTATAAAGTCACAGATTCATACAGCACAGAAACAGACCATACAGGCCAAACAATCCATGCCGACCATATACCCAAAGTAAACTAGTCCCACCTGCCTGCACTCAGCTCATACCTCTCCAAGCATTTCTTCTTCATGTACTCATCCAAATGTCTATTAAACATTGCAATTGCATCTGCATTCACCACTTCCTCTGGAAGTTCATTTCATGAACCACTCTCTGTGTAAAAACGTTGTCCCTCACATCTTTTTTAAACCTTTTCAAAGCAAAGTTCGACACAGCAGACATAGTTTGACCTTAATCCCATTTACCCTTCTCCTTGCCAATCTTGTCTCTCTTGAAACATATTTGATTGCCTCTGAAACTCTCTTCCACCATTCACTCCAATGGTTTTCCATGTTGACCCATTGCATATATCTATTATCTTTCAGTGAGAAAGAAATACTTACTCTTCATCCAGAATGCTTAACTTGTGTTTCCTTTGGAATTTACTTCCCTGCCAAACCCTACCCCCACCTCCTCTCACCATAGTCAACAATCTAACGAGATCAAAGTGGCCAGAATCTCTCCATCTGGCCATACATATTATTAAAGCCTTTGTATATGCATTTCCCATCCTGTTTCCTGGTGTCATAATACATTTTTAGAATACGCTTTAATGTTAACTATTAACATATTGAAACTGGGTATGTCAACATCTAAATTGGAAACTAAGGTTGTTCCTATGGGAAGGTTCAGCAAGTAGGTAGCTCAATGGATCAGAATTCTGAAGGCTGTCTCCCAATTAGATAGCCATTTCGTGGATGAAATGAAATAATTATTTTGGTCAACTGACCAGAACATATGTCTTGACTAACTTATTGTAATCTTGAAATCTTCAAATAAATTAACTTGAAGTCCCACTTTGCAAAATGGAATCAGAACACTTAATACTTAATCTTTCTTCCTGAATGTAATTCCTGATAACTTTATTTGTTATCCAGCTCTGTGATCTGGCAATAATCCATAGAGTTTGATTTTCACCAAGTAAAGGATAGAATCACCAGAAATGATCCTCAATACGTTTGTGAACGTTTTATGTTGGTACTAAGTGCGTGACTGCTCAGTTACTGTTAATTCATGCCTTAGAAAGAATCTAAGTCATAGCCATATCCACGTTAATGTTTTCAGAAACGGTTGGGTGGGGGGAATGGAGAAGGGGCAAATAATAAAGAGAATAACTTGCGATCTCTTTTTTTTGGTCGAGGGAACAGGAAGCAAACAGGTGCCATCTGTTTCAGGGATGAAATTTGCTGGCTGGAAATGTGGCAGATTCAAATGCAGTATTCAAGAGGAAATTAGATGATTATTTAGATAGAAATGATATGCAGCCTTATAGGGAAAAAAAGCAGGAGAATGGCACTGAATCAAAATGCTGAAAAAGCCAGCAAAGACATAATGGGCTGAATGGCCTCCTGCTACACCATAACAATTCTGTGGTTCTGATTCTGCAAATTGATGTACAATGTTTCAAAGTGCAATTCAAGCACACTGTTTAGTTTTCCTCATAGCTTGTAGAATCTGATTGACAGGAGTATTGCAAAATTTCTCCTTTTATTGCCTTATACCCATTACTATAGATAGAATTCTTGTAAGCATTTGTCTTGTGGTGATCACGTCACCAGCTAAAGCTGTGCAGTCCCTGCAGAAGAGCCACATCAGCTACTTGGAAAAAAAAGGTTTGTTTGAATTAAATTTGGTGATTAATGTTTTGCACACCTTAATGGGGTCAAACATTTTGCCTACGTTTTTGTGCATATGTGTCAATGTATGCATACATGCATATGCACATAAATGTAAGTCACAATTAAGAGACTCGAAATGTTTGTGAGAGACGGAGGATAGCGAACACTGAGCAGCCACTGTATTCTGCATATTGGCAACAGCCTTAGTAAAGACACTCTCTCTCAATTTAGCAACCAGTAAGCCCGTCCTCAGTTTCTGACTGAAAATAAACAGAGCCCATATGTTTAGCTTTGTTGGCTGTCCCTCACTATTGTCATGGTGGTAAGGCCCCATTCTGTGCATGGACAAAGCTGTTATTGTTTCCTCTACAGAGCTCCTGTCAGCCACAGTCGGACCTGGTTATTGTTTCTGATGGGTTGCCCACATGTTCTCCTTGGTGTGCTCCCGACTGCTGATGAACTACTTTGTCAAGTTCTGACTGGATTTATGAGGAAGGTAAGGAATATTGGTTCATTTCCTTTATGGGGGGGAGAGATGGTGGTGGCAGGGTTGAAGAAAGAATACCATGGGGCCAGTTGACAAAACTTCAGTGTACAACGGGAATTGATGAGTTATTCACTACAGTTAAGGACTCACACACTAAAGGACAAAAATTAATGTTTGGAGGTCAGAAATAAGATAGCCAATTAAGTACAGCTGATTCACACAAAGGACATTTGAGTTATGGAGCAAGCAAGCAAGTTCATCGACTCAAACTACAGATTTGGACAGAGAAGAAAATTGACATGTCTGAAGTAAAGAGGTTGAGAGATGTGAGATGAAGGAAGTGTTTGGGACTGATTGATGCATAAAGGAAAGGTTTTTTGGTGTTAGTGACTATTTCCTGATATTGGTATTGTCTTCTGATCTTGGAATGGAGTCTACAAAATCAGCTTGGGAGCAACTCACTCAATAATAAGACTAATAATGACTATACCAGAAAATGTAATGAATTCGAATGTTCTAAAGATAGCCAATACAGGTTTGATGAGTGATTAAGCTTCAACTATCCTGTAATAACTCTTATGGGCAGTATTTAAGGGAAGTAATAGAGCTCTCGCCCATTGGCTGGAGAGCCTGTGAGACCCAGGTCATTTCCTTGGCGAGAGTGGGTTGGGCAAGGGATAGGGGGAAGAGTCATGAAAAGGTGCCAAACAGGCATTTAACTGGGCACTGGCAGGCCTTCCTTGAGTTCAAGGACCCCGGGTGGAAATCCTGCCCTTGCCGAGATTTGCCAGCCAATTAGGAGCTTGAATTCATGCATTGCTTGGCAATGCCAATGGAATGATGGTTATGGCTGGCAATGGACCCACGCAAAGGCCAGAGGGACCTAGGAGTGTGATAGTGAGGTGGGGAACATGGTGCGTGGGCAATAGGGGATGATGGAGGTAAAGGCTGGGCGAAGCCTCTCAGCTGGGGCGCCTTCTGTTGTATGTTGAAAATGGTGATAATAATGTGATAATGAACTACAACAGTAACAGCTGCATCAGCAGACCTGTGCAAGAGACTTTGGAGAGGGAATGGAACAGTCTGTACTCATGAGAGATATAGTCGCAACAGTGTTTTGTGCAATCCTATGTGCAAAAGTGTGCGGAAACTCCACAGAATCAGAGTTGAAAAGGATGGCACTGAAATAGCACAGCTGGTCAGGGCTTATGCCCGAAACATTGACTCTCCTGCTCCCCAGATGCTGCCTGACCGGCTGTGCTTTTCCAGCACCACCCTTTTTGACTCTGATCTCCAGCATCTGCAGTCCTCAGTTTCTCCTACAGAATCAGACAGCACAGTTAACCATTACAGGACACAACTAATGGAAGAGACACAGATTTCCATCTCACCGACATATGAAATAAAACCCTGAGCAACATCTGTCAGCACAATATAAACCTCCTCTCATTGCCAATGAAAGGTGAAAGCCTTCAACAGTGGGACCTACCTTGGGAGCCAAAAAAGAACTCCAACTGTTCAAGTTGCTCATATAGCAGGGCCCCAGCTGCCTCACTGGCAGGTGATGCACACTGATTTCCCATTGAAGGGGCTGAGTTGGGGGTAGTACAGGGGTTTGTCCATGAGCCAGACTGATCAGCTCAGATTTCATCGAGGGAGAATTGGGAAGATAGCAGAGTCTCCACTCGCCCAATGAAATGCCACTCTCACCATTTTAGCTGCCTTAGGAGTAGACCATTAAATACTGCCCCTTGAGTCTATTTAAACACACTTAAATTGCAACCTGTTTAATCCAGAGATTGAGCTGAGGGCTGTATTTGCCTAAACCACCACTGGAAATTTCCTGGCATTGTTTTCCTCTTCCTCCCTTACGAAAACTGTGCTGAGGTCTCAGTTGGTCCCCAAGTCTGATAATTTTCCATCAATGGCCTATAGTCTATTGAGATTTGGTAGGACTGCAATGATTTTATGAAATTCATTTTGCATCAGACCAACACATTTCTATATAGGATTCTGGGTAATCCAAGATGGAGGACGGGAAAAATTTCTGGCTGTAAGAGCTGCTCCTTTTTTTTGAGGTATTTTAGGTGCTGGAGGTGATTTCCTCGAATTCCAGGAGCAGCAATTACTGTTTTATATGCTGTTGCATTGTTTTGGAACTTTGGAAAAAAAAAGTCAAAACAACAGCAGTTTAAAAGGGAGAAGAGCAGACAAAGGAAGCACGTGGTGAGGACAGTACAGGAGAGAGAGAGAGAGAGAGAGAGAGAACCTGCACAGTTACTGCCTTTGCTGTTTGAATTCATGTATCGCTGGACATTGGAGTGCATCTGGGAAAATTAACAAACAGTGAAATTCACAACTAATCTTGGAGGAACTGTTGGGCGAAGTTCACAGCACAGAATTAGATAAGTTAATTGTTATTTTAAGTCTGTCCAAGAGAAAGGCTGCAGTGGTGAGTATAATGGATTCTTTCGAGATTATATATCTTTGGAGATAAGTCTCTTGATTAAACTTAAAATATAAGCCATAGCTATTAATTTAACATGGGGCAGTGTTTGTAGAGGAATAAGACGGTGTTATTTTCTGGGTCTGTAGATTGTGAAGGAGCAAAAATGACCTTTGCAGTGATACGTACTTCTTGTCAGATGTGGGAATTTAAAGAGAGTTTAAGGGTTACTGTGGATTATATCTGCCATAAATGCTGTTGGATGCAAGGATCGGTTGGAGAGACAGATAGAAGCGATGAGGAATTTACAACAGCAACAGTATGTGATGGATGGCAATTATAGGAAGGGGAAAAGTCTCAGATACAGTCACATAGATGGGTTAACTCCAGGAAGGGTAAGAGAGGTCAACACCGAGGGCAGGAGTCTTTTGTGGATATGCCCATTTCAAACAGGTATGCTGTTTTGGAAAATGTAGGGGGTGATGGATTCTCAGGGGAACGTAGCACGAACAGCCAAGTTTCTGGTATTGAGGCTGGCTCTAATGCAACAAGGGGTACGTCGGCTTCCAGAGATCAATTGTGTTAGGGGATTCTGTAGTCCGAGGTACAGACAGACGTTTCTGTGACCAGCAGAGAAAAAGCAGAATGGTATGTTGTTTCCCTGGTGCCAGGATCAAGGATGTCTCAGAGAGGGTGCAGAATGTTCTCACGGGGGAGAGGGGCCAGCAGGAGGCCATTGTCCACATTGGAACCAAAGACATTGGATGGGAAAAGGTTGAGACTCTGAAGGGAGATTATAGAGAGTTAGGCAGAAATTTAAAAAGGAGGTCCTCAAGGGTAGTAATATCTGGATTACTCCGAGTGCTACGAGCTAGTGAGGGCAGGTATAGGAGGGTAGAGCAGATGAATGCATGGCTGAGGAGCTGGGTGTGTGGGAGAAGGATTCACATTTTTGGATCATTGGAATCTCTTTTAGGGTTGAAGTGACCTGTACAAGGAGGATGGATTGCACCTAAATTGGAAGGGGACTAATATACTGGCAGGGAAATTTGCTAGAATTGTTTGGGAGGATTTAAACTAGTAAGATTGGGGGGTGGGACCCAGGGAGATAGCGAGGAAAGAGATCGATCTGAGACGGGTACAGCTGAGAACAGAAGTGAGTCAAACAGTTAGGGCAGGCAGGGACAAGGTAGGACTAATAAATTAAACTGCATTTATTTCAATGCAAGGGGCCTAAGGGAAGGCAGATGAACTCAGGGCATGGTTAGGAACATGGGACTGGGATATCATAGCAATTACAGAAACATGGCTGAGGGATGGGCATGACTGGCAGCTTAATGTTCCAGGATACAAATGCTACAGGAAGGATAGAAAGGGAGGCAAGAGAGGAGGGGGAGTGGCATTTTTGATAAGGGATAGCATTATAGCTGTGCTGAGGGAGGATATTCCCGGAAATACATCCAGGGAAGTTATTTGGGTGGAACTGAGAAATAAGAAAGGGATGATCACCTTATTGGGATTGTATTATAGACCCCCCAATAGTCAGAGGGAAATTGAAAAACAAACTTGTAAGGAGATCTCAGCTATCTGTAAGAATAATAGGGTAGTTATGGGAGGGGATTTTAACTTTCTAAACATCGACTGAGACTGCCATAGTGTTAAAGGTTTAGACGAATTTCTTAAGTGCGTACAAGACAATTTTCTGATTCAGTATGTGGATGTACCCACGAGAGAAGGTGCAAAACTTGACCTATTCTTGGGAAATAAGGCAGGGCAGGTGACTGAGGTGTCAGTGGGAGAGCACTTTGGGGCCAGCGACCATAATTCTATTCATTTTAAAATAGTGATGGAAAAGGATAGACCAGATCTAAAAGTTGAAGTTCTAAATTGGAGAAAGGCCAATTTTGACGGTATTAGGCAAGAACTTTTGAAAGCTGATTAGAGGCAGATGTTCACAGGTAAAGAGACGTCTGGAAAATGGGAAGCCTTCAGAAATGAAATAACAAGAATCCAGAGAAAGTATATTCCTGTCAGGGTGAAAGGGAAGGCTGGTAGGTATAGGGAATGCTGGATGACTAAAGAAATTGAGGGTTTGGTTAAGAAAAAGAAGGACGCATATGTCAGGTATAAATAGGATAGATCGAGTGAATCCTTAGAAGAGTATAAAGAAAGTAGGAGTATACTTAAGAGGGAAATCAGGAGGGCAAAACGGGGACATGAGATAGATAGCTTTGACAAATAGAATTAAGGAGAATCCAAAGGGTTTTTACAAATATATTAAGGACAAAAGGGTAACTAGGGAGAGAATAGGGCCCCTCCAAGATCAGCAAGTTGGCCTTTGTGTGGAGCCACAGAAAATGAGGGAGATACTAAATGAATATTTTGCATCAGTATTTACTGTGGAAAAGGATATGGAAGATATAGACTGTAGGGAAATAGATGGTGACATCTTGCAAAATGTCCAGATGACAGAGGAGGAAGTGCTGGATGTCTTGAAACAGTTAAAAGTGGATAAATCCCCAGAACCGGATCAGGTATACCTGAGAACTCTGTGGGAAGCTAGAGAAGTGATTGCCGGGCCTCTTGCTGAGATATTTGTATCATTGATAGTCACAGTTGAGGTGCCGGAAGAATGGAGGTTGGCAAACGTGGTGCTACTGTTTAAGAAGGGCGGTAAAGACAAGCCAGGGAACTATAGACCGGTGAGCCTGACCTTGGTGGTGGGCAAGTTGTTGGAGGGAATCCTGAGGGACAGGATGTACATGTATTTGGAAAGGCAAGGACTGATTCGGGATAGTCAACATGGCTTTGTGTGTGGGAAATCATAACTCATAAGCTTGATTGAGTTTTTTGAAGAAGTAACAAAGAAGATTGAGGGCAGAGCAGTAGACGTGATCTATATGGACTTCAGTGAGGCGTTCGTGAAGGTTCTTCATGGAAGACTGATTAGCAAAGTTAGATCTCATGGAATACAGGGAGAACTAGCCATTTGGATACAGAACTGGCTCAAAGGTAGAAGACAGAGGGTGGTGGTAGACGGTTGTTTTTCAGACTGGAGGCTTGTGACCAGTGGAGTGCCACAAGGATCAGTGCTGGGTCCTCTACTTTTTGTCATTTACATAAATGATTTGGGTGCGAGCATAAGAGGTACAGTTAGTAAGTTTGCAGATGACACCAAAATTGGAGGTGTAGTGGACAGTGAAGATTACAACAGGATCTTGACCAGATGGGCCTATGGACTGAGAAGTGGCAGATGGAGTTTAATTCAGATAAATGCGAGGTGCTGCATTTTGGGAAAGCAAATCTTAGCAGGACTTATACACTTAATGGTAAGGTCCGAGGGAGTGTTGCTGACCAAAGAGACCTTTGAGTGCAGGTTCATAGCTCCTTGAAAGTGGAGTCGCAGGTGGATAGGATAGTGAAGAAGATGTTTGATATACTTTCCTTCATTGGTCAGAGTATTGAGTACAGGAGTTGGGAGGTCATGTTGCGGCTATAAAGGACATTGGTTAGACCAATGTTGGAATATTGCATGCAATTCTGGTCTCCTTCCTATCGGAAAGATGTTGTGAAACTTGAAAGGGTTCAGAAAAGATTTACAAGGATGTTGCCAGGATTGGAGGATCTGAGCTGCAGGGAGAGGCTGGACAGGCTGGGGCTGTTTTCCCTGGAGTGTCAGAGGGGTGACCTTATAGAGGTTTACAAAATTATGAGGGGCATGGATAGGATAAATAGACAAAGTTTATTCCTGGGATCGGGGAGTCCAGAACTAGAGAGCATAGGTTTAGGGTGAGAGGGGAAAGATAGAAAAGAGACCTAAGGGGCAATGTTTTCACGCAGAGGGTGGTACGTGTATGGAATGAGCTGCTAGAGGAAGTGGTGGAGGCTGGTACAATTGCAATATTTAAGAGGCGTTTGGATGTGTATATGAATAGAAAGGGATATGGGCCGGGTGCTGGCTGGTGGGACTAGATTGGGTTGAGAGATCGGGTCTGTTTCCATGCTGTACATCTCTATGACTCTATTGCACCTTCTTACATCCAAAACATGAAGCATGTTAAACAGAATGAGTTGCATCCACTACAGGTACTGTGGAGTTGGACCTCCTCCTTACTTTAACATGAATTTGTTGCCCCTTACTCCCAACACAACCACTAATCATATTCAACCACAAATACCACTTGGTTGATCCTCCTCATAACCATAAGAAAAAGCAACAGTTAAAGATTCAAACACGAAAGGACTAAATTCAGTGTTTGGAAGTCAGGAATAACAAGCCAGTTAGGTAAAGCTGTTTCCCACAAAGATAATAACGACTAACTATCTAATCATCAGATCTTCGAACATGAGATAGCTTGGCTGGTGGTGAGAAAGGCAATCCCCATCAAGTCCCTCAGGCATATCGACAATGTCACCACTTCTGCATATTGCCCTCAAAATGGCGGTGGTTGGGAAGAGACCATGTGCAACTCCTTTTGGAAAGTGCCTTTTCAAAGACCATCTGGAGAGAGATGACATTTTTTTTTGTCGAGGTTCATCCCAAGTAGCTCCGTGGTACAGGACTCTGTCCTCATTGGGCTGTTCGTATAAACACGTACCAAGATAAATATCAACTGTTACCGGTGAACTATCAACCCTTTGCAAACCAGTCTGTGGTCTGTCTGAAACTTACTGGTCTTCCAATGAAAGGAGATGTTCATGTGGAGTGTTGCAGACTGGCACATATCATGGTACAGGATAACACGATAGAGGAGGCACTAAAGAATGAGGAAGCCACCACTGATGGGCAATGGGGCAAAGCCACTCTTGAAGGGTTTTTGGCTATAGTATACCAGCTGGTAATTGTGTAGAATGTATGCTTGACATGGAGTGTATATTGTAAATATCAAGAGTTTTGCAATTATATTGAGGCATCATGCTATGCACCATGGAAAAAAAATAATTTTATTGCACTTTTTGCAATATTCAGAATTTTGGAATTCACTTTTACAAAGTTTTATGGATGATGTATATTTTTGGAATTGAAAACATAATGGAAAAAGCTCAGTTGATATTAAAGGTGTATTGGCAGCAAAGTGTATACATAAATATTGATAACTCTGCCTTGTTATTAAGTACATGAAAAGGGAACATTGAAACTGTATTCAGCAGTTGTATAGATGCTGGCTGTGCTGTTCTTCCAATGGATTCACATCATCCAAATTAGTGGATACAACAGAAAATACATGAAGTTGAAAATCACAAACCACCAGGTTAGAGTCCAACAGGTTTAATTGGAAGCACACTAGCTTTCGGAGCGGTGCTCCTTCATCAGGTGACAAACTTTGTACACCCTAGTCCAACACTGGCATCTCCAAATCCAGAAAATGCGTGAGACAACAAGGTTGAGCCAAAGAAAGAGAGTTTGATATGATACATCAGATTGCTGTTTAATGCAGATGAGACAATGCAGTTAGGTGATACTTGGTGCTGAATCAGTTTGCCTTATGTAGTGGAAAGTAGTTTCCTGACTTCCTTGCATGGCTTCCAGACTCAGAGGAGACAACACATCCTGAGGCTACTATCCATTATACTACACCACCAGTTGAAAGACATGAGCAGACCAAGATACCTTCAGTTTCCCCTCCCTCCTGCCAGTCAGCAATGAACATTTGGTGTTGTAGACTCAATGGAATTAAGGGCATCTTCTATCCTGGATGATTCTATGAACCCTGATCACATCACAGCCAAACCCGCAAACATAAATCGCCACCTTCCTTTTATGTTTAAAGCGGGTTATTTTCATAGCCAAATGAAAGAGAACAAACTCAACAGAAAACGTTGGTATTTCAACATTCATTTTATAGCTAGCTTCTGTTTGGAGAATGCGGTGAGATCTGGAAAGGGTTAATCAGAATCCAGCCACAGACCCTTTCAAGAGGTTAGTAATTACTAAGACCGGATACAGGGACTGCCGACGAGAAGTATCTTGGGTTTCAGCATTTTATGGAGTTAATGTAAAATGCACATGTATTAGGGACGCACTTAAGCCCAAATAACTGTATTTATTTGCTGGAGGTAATTACAAAGCCTGCTGCTGTTTCCTGTACTCCGCTCTCCTCCTTGCTGTTGTGTGAACTCCACAGGATGAGGCAGTCAGGCTTATGCCCCGATGCTTCTCCTGCTCGTGTTTGATACCTTGAATGTGAAATGAGACTCAGTTGACACAATTCCTTTGGTTTTCTCATACAGATTGTCCAGAACTCTACGGGTCGTGTTTCAATGCTCTATGGGCAGCACAGTGGTTAGCACTGCTGCCTCACAGTACCAGCTTCCTGGGTTCAATTCCCGCCTGTCTGTGTGGAGTTTGCACATTCTCCCTGTGCCTGTGTGGGTTTCCTCCCCGTGCTCTGATTTCCTCCCACAGTCCAAAGATGTGCAGGTCAGGTGAATTGCCCATATTGTTTGGTGTGTTAGTCAGGGGTAAATATAGGCTAGGGGAGTGGGTTTCTCTTCGGAGGGGCGGTGTGGACTTGTTGGGCCGAAGGGCCTGTTTCCACGCTGTAGAGAATCTAGTCTAATCTTTATGTGACAAAGTCATCATCGGAACAGAATCCCACGTGACATGTTGTTTTTTAGTCTTCTTCTTTTTATCCATTGCCACCATGGTGTGGGTTGGCAGACTCAGTTCTGAACTTTTATTTCTGAAATACTGGACTTAGTTTCTCTCTATTTTCTAAGATCTTGTAACTAAAGAAGCTGTACCTAGTTACCTTTGCACTTGAGATAGTGGTGTCTTATAAACTTTCCACTGTACTCATTTGAGTACATGTGACAATAAAGCTAATTCTAATTCTACTTCTTGTAACAGCTACAGTTACATGGAGAAGCTGCAAAAGCCTCATTTGTCCGCAACTACTCTCACTCCATCTCTCTCAGGCCCTTGAAATGGTATTCTAGCTCCTTTCCCTCAGCGTACCCTTCCTCCACGGTCACTAATTGAAGTCTCCTATTCCACAAACACAACTTTGTGATTCATCTCAATGCCTCCTATTCTTCCCAGCCTTGGCAAGATCTGCTTCAGGCTTTGCTCGTTCAGTAAAAGATCAGAGGGCTTTTTTACAACAATCAAATTGATTTCAATTAAACTGTCTAATTTATATTGGTGCCCAGATTCCCAGCTGACATTATTCATTGTCCTTTAAATTCAAAGTAACAGAACATTCTGGAGCTGTTCCAGCCATAAACCTATGCCCTAGGGTGACACTGTGATTTTATATGCACGGCATATCCATTGCTTAAATAATTCTATTCAACATTCTTATTTAGTTGAATCTTTGTCATCTGGTTGAGAAATCATTTGATTTAAACACAAAATGAAGATGGCAGAGTCAAAATTGATAATGATCAATGAAGTACAAAGTACAGAAAAGGTTTACCAGGATATTGCCTTGTATGGAGAGTTTTAGCTATGAAGAAAGGTTGGATAGGCTGGGTTCATTTTCACTGGAACGCAAAAGGTTGAGGGGTGACCTGATAGAAATTTATAAGATTGTGAATGGGCATGATAGAGTGAAAAGTATGAGGCTTTTTCCGAGGGTGGCGGGGTCAGTTACTGGGGGACACAGGTTCAAGGTGCGAGGATTGGGGGGAGATGTGTAAAACAGATGCGCAAGGCAAGTTTTTCACACTAAAGGTGGTGAGTGCCTGGAGCAGGCTGCCAGGGGAGGTGGTGGAAGCAGACACCATAGCAGCATTCAAGAAGCACCTGGATGACTACATGAATAGGAAGGCAATAGAGGGATATGGATCCCATAAGTGAAGACAGTGTTAGTATGGTTTGGCAAAGTGAGTTGGTGCAGGCTTGGAGAGCTGAAGGGCCTGTTGCTGTGCTGTATTGTTCTTTGTGTTAAATACAGCGACAATATCAAAAGTTAAGCACTAGATTGTAATCTGGTGTCTCCACATTCAGAAGGAATGAGATGCAAAGAGTGATGCATTCCCCCTGTTAGGAACAGAAGACCATTCAGCTCTTGAGCCTGTTCCCCCATTCAATGACGTCTAGTTGCTCAGCGCTGTATCTCCCATTACCCAGCTTGACTCCATTTCCATTAATATTCCTGGCTCACAAAAAAACAATCAATCATAGATACAAGTGATCAACTGAGATAGGATCCACTGCTGTTTGTGGGAGAGAGCTGCCTCTTCCCAGCATGACTCTGATTTAAGGTTATATTTCACCCAATGGAAAATGCTTCTGTCTACCTTATCAAAACCCTTTCAAACACCTACAAACCTCAACTGAACCACCTCCTAACCTTCTACATCTCAAGAAATAGAAACCAAAGTAATGTAAACTCTTCCCATAATTTACTACCTGGCAGTCCTCAAAAACACCACAGAGACTATTCCTTGTGATGATTCAAACTTAAGGGACATAATATATCCAAAGATCAGTAACATTGTTCAATGTCAATCAAAGTCATTGATTACAATCCTTAACTCTGAGGATGTCTCACACAACACCACGTTATTGTTCAACAGGTTTATTTGGAAGCACTCGCTTTCAGAAAGCTGCTCCTTCACAGCCACCTGATGAAGGAGCAATGCTCCGAAAGCTAGTGCTTCCAAATAAACCTGTTGAACAATGATGTGGTGTTGTATGATTTTTAACTTTGTCCATCCTAATCCAACATCAGCTCCACCACATCATGGCTCATAGATACAGTGCATGCAGGAACATCTATTGTGAGTCAGTCAATCCCATCAATTTGTTTAGGCATCATTTTCTCACATGCATTTTGGTTGCCATTGTTTAATTTTTCAAAAGCCATTACTGAGTTAAAGGACATGAAAGGAGATTTAGTACTTAACCTAGAGCAAATAAAGACCAAGGTGTGGGTGAGCAGTTATTGTTTGGGATTAGTCAGCTGGTAGGATTCTGGCCTGATGACACCAAAATGGAAATCATCGGTTGCAATTATGTGAAAATCTGTTTACGATACTCCCAGCATAAATTAGATTAGATTCCCTACAGTGTGGAAACAGGCCATTTGGTCCAACAAGTCCACATCAACCCTCCGAAGAGTAACCTACCCAGATCCATTTCCCTCTGACTAATACACCTCACACTATGGGCAATTGGGCATGGCCAATTCACCTGACCTGCACCTCTTTGGATCTGAGATGGATCTGGGAACCAAACTTAAGTTAACCAGACTTATTCTGCTGAATAAATTAATTTGAACTATTGCTTGATTGGAAGAAACAAAAATGGCCTTTAGTAGAGTGATATGCTCTTTGTGTCGGTTGTGGGAGTTAGGGGGAGTTTATGTGTTGCTGAGGATTATATCTGCAGTAAATGCTGTTGGTTGTGAATCCTATCAGATTGAATGGATTGGTTGGAGAGACAGTTAGAGGCAATGAGGAATTTACAAGAGCAAGCAAGGGAGTATGATGGATGGCAGTTACAGGGGGGGAGAACAGTCAGGTAAGATGGGTTAACTCCAGGAAACGTAAGAGAGGTAGGGAGGTAGTGCAGGAGTCTTCTGTGGCTATCCCCATTTCAAACAAGTATGCTGTTTTGGAAAATATAGGGGGGGGGTGGATTCTCAGAGGAATGGAGAACCAGCAGCCAGATTTTTGGTAACGAGACAGGCTCTAATGTAATGAGGGGTACATCTGGTTACAAGAGATCGATTATAATAGGGGACTCTCCAGTCCAAGGCACAGACAGATGTTTCTGTGGCCAGCAGTGAAAAATCAGAATGGTGTGTTGCCTCCCTGGTGCCAGGATCAAGGATGCCTCAGAGAGGGTGCAGAATGTTCTCAAAGGAGGTCATTGTACACATTGGTGCCAATGACATAGGAAGGGAAAAAGATGAGATTCTGAAGGGAGAATATAGAGAGAGTTAGGCATGGATTTAAAAAGGAGGTCCTCGAGAGTAGAATATCTGGATTACTCCTGATGCTACGAGTTAGTGAGGGTAGGAATAAAAGGATAGGGCAGATGAATGCATGACTGAGGAACTGGTGTACGGGAAAAATATTCACATTTTTGGGTCATTGGAATCTCTTCTGGGGTAGAAGTACAAGAAAGATGGATTGCACCTGAATTGGAAGTGAACTAATGTATTGGCAGGGAGATTGGCCACAGCTGCTCGGGAGGATTTAAACTGAAAAAGTGTGTGTGTGTGTGTTTGTGTGTGTGGAGGGGTGGGGGAGATAGGAATGGGAGGTGGGACCCAGAGAGATAGTAAGGAAAGAGATCAATATGGCACTGGTACAGTTGAGAAAAGAAATGAGTCAAACAGTCAGGGCAGGCAGGGACAAAGCAGAGAACAAGGTAGGACTGATAAATTATAATGCATTTATTTCAATGCAAGGGGCCTCACAGGGAAGGCAGACGAACTCAAGGCATGGTTAGGAACATGGGACTGGGATATCATAGCAATTACTGAAACATGGCTCAAGGATGGACAGGACTGGCGGCTAAATGTTCCAGGATACAGGAACGACAGAAAGGGAGACAAGAGAGGACAGGCAGTGGTGTTTTTGATAAGGGATAGCATTACAGCTGGACTGAGGGAGGATATTCCCGTAATTACATCCAGGGAAGTTATTTTGGGTACAACTGAAAAAAAGGAAAGGGATGATCACCTTATTGGGATTGTATTATAGACCCCCTAATAGTCAGAGGGAAATTGAGAAACAAATTTGTAAGGAGATCTCAGTTATCTGTAAGAATAATGAGGTGATTATGGTAGGGAATTTTAACTTTCCAAAGACAGACTGGGACTGCCATAGTGTTTAGGGTTTAGATGAAGAAGAACTTGTTAAGTGTGTACAAGAAAATGTTCTGATACAGTATGTGGATGTACCTACTAGAGAAGGTGCAAAACTTGACCTACTCTTTGGAAATGAGGGAGGGCAAGTGACTGAGTTGTCAGTGCGGGAGCACTTTGGGGCCAGCGACCATAATTCTATTAGTTTTAAAATAGTGATGGAAAAGGTTAGTCCAGATCTAAAAGTTGAAGTTCTAAATTGGAGAAAGGCTAATGTTGAAGGTATTAGGCAAGAACTTTCAAAAGCTGACTGAGGGCAGATGTTCGCAGGTAAAAGGGCAGCTGGAAAATGGGAAGCCTTCAGAAATGAGATAACGAGAGTCCAGAGAAAGTATATTCCTGTCAGGGTGAAAGGAAAGGCTGGTAGGTATAGGAAATGTTGGATGACTAAAGAAATTGAGGGTTTGGTTAAGAAAAAGAAGGAAGCATATGTCAGGTATATACAGAAGAGATCGAGTGAATCCTTAGAAGAGTATGAAGGTAGTAGGAGTATACTTAAGAGGGAAATCAGGAGGGCAAAAAGGGGACAAGAGATAGCTTTGGCAAATAGAATTAAGGAGAATCCAAAGGGATTTTACAAACACATTAAAGACAAAGGGACAACTAGAGAGAGAATAGGGCCCCTCAAAGATCAGAGCTGAAAATGTGTTGCTGGAAAAGCGCAGCAGGTCAGGCAGCATCCAGGGAACAGGAGAATCGACGTTTCGGGCATAAGCCCTTCTTCAGGAATTCCCGAAACGTCGATTCTCCTGTTCCCTGGATGCTGCCTGACCTGCTGCGCTTTTCCAGCGACACATTTTCAGCTCTGATCTCCAGCATCTGCAGACCTCACTTTCTCCCCTCAAAGATCAGCAAGGCAGCCTTTGTGTGGAACTGCAGGAGATGGGGGAGATACTAAATGAAAATTTTGCATCAGTGTTTACGTGGACAAGGACATAGAAAATATAGATTCTGGATTAGTGGTGCTGGAAGAGCACAGCAGTTCAGGCAGCATCCAAGGAGCTTTGAAATCGACGTTTCGGGCAAAAGCCCTTCATCATAGAAAATATAGAATGTGGGGAAATGGATGGACATCTTGCAAAATGTCCATATTACAGAGGAGGAAATGCTGGATGTCTTGAAACACATAAAAGTGGATAAATCCGCAGGACTTATCAGGTGTACCCTAGAACTCTGTGGGAAGCTAGGGAAGTGATTGCTGGGCCTCTTGCTGAGATATTTGTATCATCGATAGTCACAGGTGAGGTGTCAGTTTGGCTAACGTGTTGCCATTATTTAAGAAAGGTGGTAAGACAAGCCAGGGAACTATAGACCAGTGAGCCTGATGTCGGTGGTGGGCACATTGTTGGAAGGAATCCTGAGGGACAGGATGTACATGTATTTGGAAAGGCAAGGACTGATTAGGGAAAGTCAACATGGCTTTGTGCATGGGAAATCACGACTCACGAACTTGATTGAGTTTTCTGAAGAAGTAACAAAGAGGATTGATGAGGGCAGAGCAGTAGACGTGATCTACATGGGCTTCAGTAAGGCGTTCGACAAGGTTCCCCATGGGAGACTGATTAAAGTGCAGATTTTTAAACAAACAAGCTCATTTCAGAGTCTTGGGCTGAGGCACATCAGCTAACTTAGCAGACACGGATATCTGTAAGATTCATAAAATAAGGGAAAACTGGGGATTCATATTCTGGGGAAAGGTCACTGGACCAGAAACATTAAGTCTGATTTCTCTTTACAGATGCTGCCAGACCTGCTGAGTTTTTCCAGCAACTTTGATTATGTTTCTGATTTACCTGTGGTTCTTTCTGGTTTTATTAAGGAAAAACTGGGAATTAGGGGAGAAATACAGGAAGACTCAAAATCCATTTTCCGATAATTAAGTGTAAATTTTATTTACACTCACTATAAGTGGCATATATTCAGGGACCATTCTCAATAAACAAATGGAATATGTTGAAGATTTTTTTTGAATTACCCAGGAGCCCATGTTGTTCTCCATGATAACGCTTTGGCCAATCAAAAGACTTTTGCCCGAAACATAGATTTTCCTGCTCCTCAGATGCTGCCTGACCTGCTGTGCTTTTCCAGCACCACTCTAATATTGGCCAATCAAAGTCAACTTGCCAACCAAATAGCAGCTTTTTCTCTTGGAATATAAATTGTTGTGATTGTTTGAAATTTGGCATTCTTGTGTTTGTCCTGATGAGAATCAAGTGAAATCTTTCAACAGTATCTTGATCTTCTCAGCAATATTCAAGATCTGAGCTACAAGGCATTTATTAGCCTAATTTGTTTTTGTTGCAAAGCATTGAAGAATTGTTCACTATTTTGTAGTACTATTGCTTATACTTAGGCCTAGCTGTTTTCATAAATGGTTCTTTCAAACCCTTGAACCTGCTGCATCTTTCAATTATGTCTGATCTTCTTCCTCAACTTCACCTTCAAACATAAGCCTCACATATTCTCTGTTTTAGTGTCCAAATCTCTTTATCTCACCTCATAGTATATGTGAGAAATAAGCATTCACAGCCCTCTGGGTTACAGAATTTGAAAGATTCCTCGAGTGAAGACATGCCTTGTCATCTCGGCTCTGAATATCAATTCCTTACCCTGAGACTGTGACCCCTCGTTCAGGACTTTCCAGGCAGGGGAAATATCCTCGGAACATCTGCCCTGTCAAATCCCTCAAGAATTTTATATGTTTCCATAGGAACGTCTCTCAATTTTCTAAATTCTAGGGAATAGAGATCTTGACTATGCAATCTCTCCTCATAGAACAATGCAGTTGCACCAGGAATCAGTCCAGTGAACCTTTGTTGCACTATCCTAAAGGCAGGTACATCTTTCTTTCAGTAAGGAGTCCAGAAATTGTTCAGAAAACACTCTCAAAGTCCTGATCTAATTGTATTATGTCCTTTTTATTACAGACCTAAACATTTGATTAAGTAAAATTCTGTTTCTTGTTGTACAGCGTTATATTTTCTTTGTTTTTTTTACTGATGTTTTCACAATCATTTTATCCCGATATGTTCAGTTTATTTTCTCATGAAATTCAGAGAATAGAGGATGGTATAGAACAGACTGGACAATGTCTACATGCTTGCTCATGCTAGTTAGTCCACCCAATCGAAAGAATTTAACAAATGCTGGAGATCACAGCGGGTCAGACAGCATTTATGAAGAGAGGGCAAGCTAAAGATTTTTGTCTAGATAACTCTTCATCAGACCTGAAGTGAAGTGTGGAGGAGATAGCATTTATACACAAGTTCGGGAGGGTTAGGGGTGGGAGTAGTGGGTGTGGGATGCTGATGGAAAAATCTAAACTATCAACACCTTTTCCCCATTAACACCTGACACCCACCATCTACACCCGCTCCCCCCCCCCCCCCCCCCAAACTGTCGCATAAATGCTGTCCCTTCCACACTTTACTTCAGCTCTAATGAAGAGTCATTTAGACTTGAAACTTTAGCTTGCTCTCTCTCTATGGGTGCTGTCTGACCCGCTGTGATCTCCAGCATTTGTTGTTTTCAGTACAGACTCTAGCATCTGCAATAATTCATTTCTACTGCTGAAGGAATTTAACAACTTTGCCTGAAATGCTCCCTCTGCTGGATATGTATAAAATTACATTATTTAAGACACTGCTTCCGATTTTCCCTACTGTCACCCCATTTCCACATTTGAAAATTGTCACCACCCCACAGTGGGACGCAGAGATGGAAGGAGAAGACATAAGAGAACAAAGGGAAGGGGAGTTATCCATTTATGATTTGGATCCACTTGGGGTCCTTGACTCGACTTTGGAAAGGGCTTGATGAAGGGCATTTGCCTGACACGTCGATTTTCCTGTTCTTCGGATGCTGTCTGACCTGCTGTTCTTTTCCAGTACCACACTAATCCTCAACTTTGGAAAGTTTTGTTTATGCAGCAATGGGATTGTCTGCCAGTTTTCTGCAAACTTGACTGCATTACAAAGTACGTTTTAAAGTTGAGGTCTGAGAAAGGTCTGATATAAACACTTATTTATTTGAATCATTTGATGAGTTTTTAAAAATAAAATGCCCCTTGGTATGTGGTTTCTATTTTTAACTCGACTGGCAAGGTCAAAGTTTGCTGATCTCACATAATTTCAACTTGCAGGCTTTGATGTTTGTCATCGTCCTGTAAAAAATTCTGTCAAAATGCAAAATAAAATTTCACGCAAAAGAACTCTCTCAGGGCAAGGCTCTATTCGTAGGTTCATGAGTTCCTCACACACACATTGTCCTAATCTGATTGAGGTTTAAGGGTTAGAAGTCCCCAATGCACAGTATTCAATGCCTACCTTGGTTTAAGGAGGGGAGAGACCTCAACTGCTTGGATGGCTGACTCCAACTGTCCTCCGAAAATGGACGTCAAGTCAGGAGAAGATTTGGATTAGTCTCAGTAACATTCACTGCCAATGCTTGTGCAGGGAAGTTAGACACCCATTAGAGCCCTGGATTGCTGCGGGCAACTAAACAGTGCATCATCTTCAGAAGACAAAATGGATGGACAGTTAGTTCTTGACAAAGGAATGTGCAAGGCTGAACTAAGGTTTGGTTGGTAACTCTCACACTTCTGCTTCAGAAGGTTATGGGTTCAAGTCCCACTGTGGAGACCTGATCACAAAAATAATCAAGGCTGAAACTCCTGTGCAGTGCTTAACAAGTGCTGCAATGTTAGAATCACCATCTTCTGCTTATGTGGAGGCCCTATCCCTAATTGAACTGTCTTGAAGAAGAGCAAAAGAGTTATTCCTAGTGATAAGGCCAATTTTTATCCCTCCATCCATATCACAAAAAGATGACATAGTCACCATCACATTGCTGTTTGCGAAAGCTTGCGGTGGGCAAATTGGCTGCAGTGTGGCTGTATTACAACAGCAACTACATGGTGAAAGTACTTTATTGGCTGTAAAGTGTTTTGGGATGTCTGTTAGTTGAGAAACATGCTGGAGAAATACAAGACGTTATTTTTTCAAAAGGACTTCATAATTCTGGGTGTGGCAGAGCAGGTAAATGATTTCTGATCTTCACGGTGAATGGAAACCTTTGCCAGGGCTGCTCTGTCCCTCTCTGAGGTAGTGAGCAGTGCACTCCTGACAGAGAAGCAAAGATACGATGGACCCTCCAATTCGGTCTGACCTCTGAAAAATGTGTCAAACATAGTTCTGTATTCCAAGGGGTTAACCAAGACTGGTGAGGTGCACACTCTGAGATTAGCTGTGTATTTTCTCCAAGGTATGTCTGTTTCCTTTGGACTGCAGTAGCTAAAAACAGGCGGATGTTAACTTAGAGAAACGGCATTTCTGCAGTTGAGAATTTAATGATTCAACAGGAACAGATTGTATAACATATGGAAACAGAGACGGGTGGATATTGAATTTTTAGTGCTCCGGTTTAAGGGTTAGAAGTCCCCAATGCAAAAGAAAACAGTTTTAGTGAAGGAATTTTTAGTTAACACCTCACTATGGCGTCACCTGAAACCTCCATTGAAACTCCAGCTGTATTTGACAAATGAGCTGATCTGCTGGGAAAGACTGACTAGAAATTCAGGAGAGGAAGAAGGGGGAATAACGTTATGTGAGTAAACTCACTGAGGGGACTGGGCCTGAGGTTAGCTCACCCTGACAGGGGTAGCAGGCCCCGTGCAATGTGGATTGGAGTGGGGGGGAGGGGTATAAACTGAGATCGTAAGGTCTCTCTGGTTTGTAATTACAATGAGCAGATTTTAAGTTTATAGAGGAAGCCTTGACATGGACACAAAGAATCTTTCAGGGCTCCGTCAACACATGGAGATGTGCAGAACCTTTGACAACGATCACAATGCTGACAGTTCCCAGTGACTTGATGCCAATGCCAAGGCAGTGCTCACTCTGCCTGGGTGTCCTCTGTTGATGTAAGGGTGTGAGTGAAAACCCTTCAGGTTGGTCTCCATGTCCTTCTGATCAATTATTGATTCAGTCATCTCTTCCCCGCGTGCTGAGGACAGGACTTACTGTCTATTCAATTCCTGCTTATTTCTGCATGTAAAATCTGCTCAGGTGCCCATTGCTGTTTCTGTCATACACTCTGTCTCCTAGGATGGCAGGATTGATGTATGACAAGGGACTGGGTCAATTAGGACCAGAAGAACTGGGGGGGGGGGGAAATCTCATATAAATCCTTAAAATTCTAACTGGACTAGACAGGTTAACACATGAAGGATGTTCCCGATGACTGGAGAATTCAGGACAGGGCCTTAAGGATATGAAGTTGGCTATTCAGGACTGAGATGAGGAGAAATTTCTTCACCCAGAGAGTGGTGAGCCTGTGGAAATCTCTGCAACAGAAAGTGAGTGAGGCCAAAACATTGAATGTTTTCAAAAAGGATTTAGATGTAGTTCTTCAGGCTAACGGTGTCAAAGGTTAAGGGGTGAAAGTTGAAACAACGTGCTGAGCTGTATGATTAGCAAGAGTCTGACTGAATGGCAGAGCAGGCTCAAAGGCCGAATGGGCTATTCTACTGCTATTGACTATATTTCTTACCTTAAGATATCACAATTAGCATTATCTTTGACTCTGGGCTATAGGTGGTGCGTTTTACATTCACATCCTCTTCAACCGTAATTACAATGCAGAATGTTGTCAGCCTCCTGTTGCTGAAACTCTTATTCATTCCCTTGTCCCTTCTGGACTCAATACCAACTAATGGTCTGGACATTCACATCACCACACCCCTCTCCTGACCTCTGCCAGCTCCCCATTCCCCATTGAGTTTAAAATCATTGTCCTGAAGTTCATGGCCTTGTGACCTATACACTGCCTCAGCCACCTCCCAATCCTCAAGGCTTACATTACCCACAGCAATGGTAGATCTGTCCACCACCCTCCCAAAATAGGAGTGGCTGCCGCTCAGTTGACATTTTGCAAATGCGCCCTTTGAAACCTTTTAACCATATTCTTCAGCCTTTCCCATAATCTCTCAATGAACTGATAGGAGGACTTGGAATGATGGTTTGCATGGTTATGAATCAGATGTGGTTATGCTGCCACCGAATGGCTGAACTTGGTACGATCTATCACTGATCACGGTAAGACGGAATCATGGGAGCTGGAGGCTAGATGCATTCAGATTAGCAAAACTTCGTGGTGATTCAAATTTGTTTTTTTCATCTTCTCCTTTGAGCCCAATCTCACCAAGCGATTGGGGGAATTGATCTGTGCCAGACAAACAATGAGGCAGTAGAGTTGTTTTGACATGTTTGGAGGAGTGCCTCATTGTCTTCTGCCCTGCTCTGGAAAGGGCAGACCTCCCCTTAATGAAACAGCCCTGACCTCAAACAGTCTCTCCTAACCTGCGAGGAGCTGACACCGGTCTTCTCCATGTACTGTGGAGCCCCTGCTTTTTTCTCAAAATATATCCCCTTCCAGCTGGAAGTACCTTAACTAGGGCCTGGATTTCCATTGTTTTCAGGTGAGGAGGACCTAGAATAAACATTCTCTCACTTCTACCAGGGACTTGAAGTCAATCCTTCCACCTGGGTTAGACAATCAATCCTCTCACAGCCTTCTGTGCTGACGGTCTGTCCTCATGTCATCCAATACCAAAGGGGAATTTGACCTCATTTCCTCCTACAGGGGTCTGATGTCACTTCCTCCTGTGCTTTGGAGATACGATTTCATATCCTCTGTATTGTAGGTCCATATTTCACCTGTTCATTGGCCGTAGTTAGCAGTTAGATTTGAAACGATATGTAAACAGTTTGACTTGATGAGAACAAATGGACGATAGCCCTGCTTCTTCTGCTAAAGCCATCAATTTGTAGTATTGCCAAGATTAATGACTCCTTTCACGTTGCCTGTTGACACATTCTGGTTAAGTTGAAGATGTTCATTAAAAGACAACTAATAAGTTGAACTAAGATAAACGTCTTCCCTTACTCACTGATAAAGTAATTGGATATGACTACAGTATAATATGTACAAACTAGAATCGTATTCCGTCCACTTTCATCCTTGTACATAGAGAAGAAACCCTGATCCAGTCTCCTGTGGATTAGATGAACCACGCACTAGATTATAAGGTCATTGTTTCTCCACAAGTGTCCTGTTAGAACTTTTTTCTTAATTCATATAGCATTTATTGGTTATCTCTAATTGCCCTTGAGAAGTGGTGTCTTCTTAAGCCACTGCTTAAAAATGTGTTGCTGGAAAAGTGCAGCAAGTCAGGTAGCATCAAATGAACAGGAGAATCAACATTTCGGGCATAAGCCCTTCTTCAGGCTTCTTAAGCCACTGTAATCATTTGGGGTAAGTAGGCCCGTAATGCCAATAAGGAGGGGATTCCGAATTTTGACCCAGTGACAATGACGGAATGGCGATGTATTTCCAAGTCTTGATGGTGAGTGGCTTGGAGGGGAACTTGCATCCGTTTTCCAATGTGTCAGGTATGACTCCAACCAGATGGATCATCCACTCAGATTAAAGGAGTCATTAATCTGACTGAAGATTATTCTAAATGCTTCAGCCTTATCTTTCACACAGATGTGGTGGATTCTTCCATCATTGAGGATGGGAATATTTGTGAAACCTCCTCCTCCTCCTTTGAGTTGTTTAATTTTCCACCACGATTCATGCTGGATGTGGCAGAACTGCAGAACTTAGATCTGATGCATTGGTTGTGGGATCGCTGAGCTCTTGCTACTAATGCTGTTTGGCACACAAGTAATCCTGTTCGGTGGCTTCACCAGGTTGAAATCTCATTTTTAGGTACACCTGGTGCTGCTCCAGGCATGCCCTCCTGCACTCTGCATTGAACCAGGGTTGATCCCCTGGCCTGTTGGTATAGGTGAGTGGGGGATATGCCAGGCCATGAGATTGCAGATTGTGTGAGAGTATGATTCTTTAGTTGCTAGATGTGTTGTGAATTCTGTCCCATCGAGCACAGTGCCATACAACACAATGGAATTTATTCTCATTGTGAAACTGGTCCCCACAAGGACTGTGCGGTTGTCACTCTTACAGGTACCATCAGGGAAAGATGCACCTGCAGCCGGCAGATTGATGAGAATGAGGCGATGTATGTTTTTCCTTCTTGCTGGTTCCCTCAGCACCTACTGCAGACCCAGTACGCATGGTCAGAAGCAATGTCCATTGGGACTCCACCATCTTGATCAGTGGTGGTACTGCAGAGATACCCAGTAGTAGAGATTGAAGTCTCTCACCCAGAATGGTGCATGAGGTTTGACAGCTCACACACTTCCTCCAGTCAGACAGGGAACCTGATTTTGGGAGCATGCTGCTTAACATTCCAACGAGTGGCTCTTTACCCTGGCAGTGGATGCTGGGATTACAAACAGTTTTGACTCTTCTCAGTAAATCCCAAGATTTGGTGCCTAATTTTGCTGGTGTGAGGACAATGTCTTTATTCCTTTTTGATATTCGAAGAAGTTTGTAATTACTGAAAATACTATCTGTACACTGAGAACTGTTCCATTCACCTGTGTTCAACAGTAAATATATCTAGTGTTTTATGGTGATCCAATTTTCTTCTTGAACCCTTACTTTGTCACAAGTCTTCAACAATGGAAAATTGTAAATCAATTTGCAAAAGAACAATGTTTAATTTTCATTGTCCATACATTTCCCTATTGTTTGAATGGAGGTAGATTTCCTATGCATGAGCTCCACCTGCTGGACTTTTGTTGTATAACCACCAGCTGGAGGGTTAACCCTTTCCTACCACCTCCTCTTCACTTGGCAGCTGATTACAGTGCTGGGCTTGGCACACCAAAAACTTGACATACAGCATATTGAGGAAAAGAGATTGAGGGTAGAGGTCAATTTAATTGCTAAAGAGCTATCAGATATTGCAAAGAACAGAGAATGCTGGAGAAAGTAGATCTTGCAGGAGGGAAAGAAACAGAGCTAACGTTTCGAGTTGAGTGACTCTTCATCAGAAGTTTTTGACTCAAAACCGTTATTTCTGTTTCTCTCTTCACAGACACTACCAGATCTGCCAAATTTCTTCAGCAACTTCTGTTTTTCCTTCTGATTTCCAGCTTCCATAGTTATAACATAAGGGTAGGAGCAGATAGAAGCAACCTTAAGCCTGCTCTGCCCTTTGGTATTATCATGGCTGATCTCATCTTGGTCTCAACTCCATAGTTTTTTGTGTTCATGTCAGAAGCAGCAAGATCAAATGCAAGAAGAACAATAACTTGGTCACAAGAAGGAAAGAACAGAAAATTCTGGAAATGACAGGACTGGTCCAAACTGAAATTCCATATTAAAATACACAAGATATGTTCCAACAAATATCATCATTTCTTAGCTTTATTAGTTCTTCCTTCTTTCTCAGAATATATTAGGACATTTAGAAGTAGAATCCATACAGCGTGGAAACATACCCTTCGGCCCAATAAGTCCACACTGACCCTCCGAAGAGTAGCCCACCCAGACCTATTCCCCTACATTTAACCCCTGACTCATGCACCCAACCTACATACCCCTGAACACCACGGGCAATTTAACATGGCCAATTCACCTAACCTGCACATCTTTGGACTGTGGGAGGAAACTGGAGCACCAGAGGAAACCCACACAGACACGGGGAGAATGTGCAAACTCCACACAGTCACACGAGGCTGGAATCAAACCCTGGTCCTGATGCTGTGAGGCAGCTGGGCTAACCACTGAGCCACCGTGCCTCCCTTTTTGCAGTTTTCCTTTCCAAAACCATTATGAATGCTGCTAGCTGCAAGGTTATTTTTACATAGGTATAAATTCAATTCATGACAAAACTAGAATAGTACAGACAGGGGATTTGTCAGAAACACAGGCACTGTACTGGAATGAGTGCAGAGAGAGATACAGAGAATCCCTACAGTGTGGAAGCAGGCCATTCAGCCCATAAAAGCTCTGCAAAGAGCATCCCACAAATCCACACCTCTAACCCAGCTCTGCATTATCCATAATACTCCTGTAAAGTGCCCTGGGCCACTTCATCACACTAAATGCTCAGTGGTTAGCACTGCTGCCTCACAGCACCAGGGTCCCAGGTTCGATTCCAACCTCGGGTGACTGTGTGGAGTTTGCACGTTCTCCCCGTTTCTGCGTGGGTTTCCTCCGGGTGCTCCGGTTTCCTCCCACAGTCCAAAGATGTGCAGGTCAGGTGAATTGGCCATGCTAAATTGCCCATAGTGTTAGGTGCATTAGTCAGAGGGAAATGGGTCTGGGTTGGTTACTCTTCGGAGGGTCGGTGTGGGCTAGTTGGGCCGAAGGGCCTGTTTCCACACTGTAGGGAATCTAATCTAATCTAAAAAAAATGTGCTCTATAAATATAAACCAATGTTCTTGATGCTCCTTCCAGCCAATCTTCATCCATTGGAAATATTCCAGTCAATGTTGTTCAACCTAAAGACAAAATGTGTTGCTGATGCACATTAAAGCTTCCTTATTGGCCTTGATATCAAAGGTCATGTGAACACCAAACATCACATTGTTCCAACTCCTTAACCACAATAAGCTGCTATTAATTGTAAGACCCATTAACACAGTGATTTATTTGATGCAGCATAGACACAGAAGTGTTCATATTGTTGGAGTCTTTGATAAGAAATCATTTCTCCCTTTATTTTTCTTACATGAACATAATAACACCTCTAAAGAAAACTAAAGATCAGTAAAGTTGCTATATGCTTAATGAGGTGCCTGGGGATATTTTTAGCTTAAAGCTTATATACATGAATTAGTTCTGTCTCCTCAGTCTTTAGTCCTTCCTCTTTGTTCGTGTCTCTTTCCTCTTCCAAGCGTATCAATTATCCCACATTCCACACAATTGTCATTCCATATGACTTTGTGGTCTGTTTTCAGATGACCACTCCTGGTGCTTTATGGCATTTACCACCTCCTACCAGTCTGTGGTATAGGGTAAAAGGGTTGTTTAGGGTAATTTGCTGCCTTGTCTTTGTTTTCCTAATGATTAATGGGAGAGGATGCACCAACATAGAAGAGGCACTGTTCTTACAAAACAAAGAGATTTACATCATGGTACCACTATGTACAAATACATTTGATCAGGCATTATTACTTGGACATTAAAGAGACACATTTTCTCCCTCTGACTGCTGGAGTAGAACCCCTTGTCTCTACCAAGTGAGTAACACGAAAAACCAACCCCTTCAGAACCATTGCCTTACACAACAAACATGCCAATACCTCTTGTGATTCATTCTCTGAGCCCTGTTCTGAGATTTGGCTCTAACACAGCCAGCAAACATCACATTGCAATCTATGTTGGAATTGAGCCCACTCAATGAATCCCGTTATTGTGATTAAGTCCAGTTTATTGCGTCTTGCTGTAGTGACACACAGGAGCATGTTCCAAGTGATTCACACATCTCAAGGGTCGGAAAACGGGTTAACCTTTGTTTCTAGTCTTTAGATTCACACAGCACAGGAGGAGGCCATTTGGCCAAACATGCTGTGTCCGCTTTTAGAAAGAACTATCCAATTTGTTCCACTCCCTTGCTCTTTCCCCATTATCCTGCAAATACTTGCTTTCCTAGTAAATATCTCCACTTGCCTTTTGAAAATTACTATTGAACCTACTTTTTCAGGCAGTGAAAAAGGTGTGAATCCACTATTTCATGCAGTGAATTCCTGATTAGTGCAACTCGCTGCATTATAGAATAAAAATTCTGTTCAGCTTGCTCCCCTGAAACATTTTGTTATTGTGTGTGTGGCCAGTTTTGTCAAGACATGGTGTCTTTAAATTCTTTTACGTGGCCATTCAAGGAAAATGTTTAAAGTGGACCTAGGCCTGTGTTTTACCTTAATGGTTACTGAGTGAGCACATCTCGCTTCATGTTCAGTTTGTCTCCAATGGTCATTGACTCTGTTGCCGGTAGAAGCTTCTTATTCCTATTTTTGTTGCCTTTGCTCTTGGGGTGTATTATATAGAAAAACCTGCTATAAATTAGCAGTGGATAGTGGATAGTGGATAGACGCAGTGGATAGTGTCCCTATCTCTCATTTAGAAGCTCTGTACTCAAATCTCACTGCAGCACTTAGTAGCCAAGAAAGATGTGGTCACTAAGTGGTTAAACATCAACTCATAAATCCTTCCAACACAAACCAATGGCAGGCAAAGTTAAAAATCACACAACACCAGGTTATAGTCCAACAGGTTTATTTGGAAGCACAAGCTTTTGGAACGCTGCTCCTTCATTAGGTGCTTGTGGAGGACGCAATTGTAAGACACAGAATTTACAGCAAACGTTTACTGTGTATGTAGCTGAAATTATACATTGAAAAATACCTGGATTGTTTGTTAAGTCTCTCATCTGGTGTCAGCCCAGATAATATGTTGAAGCACAGATAATATGTGTGCTGTTGTCTGTGCCATACTGTTTAGACTGATTCTAATCTAAAAAAAATGAGTTAACATGGTCTTACATGGATTCATTCAGTTTTTGAGCAAAGTACAATGTAACTCTGCAAGTACAAATTCAACCCACAAATGTATATGTGCATGTGCACACGAGATTCCTGGTTTAGTCATGTGACAGAAATAAATTTGGAGCTTGTACCATCACCATCCATATCTCTAAGGTAAAAGAAAAACTCTGTCTGCCTTGGGAGGCTGGTTGGCTCAGTTGAGTGGTTGGTTGGTGTGAAATGGTGCTGACAGCACAGTATTTGAGTAGTATCCTGGATGGGATGGATTTGAGACCTTACTCCTTGACCTACCAATAGTGGAGCTCAAAGCACTTCAGCTGGAGGACTGAAAAAAACACTTCATTATTTCAGCTTGCATCTCATGGCTGGTTTGGGGGGAAGTTTTTGCCTCTAATTGTTTGTTGTGCTTCTCATCACTTCAGAGTGAGCTGACTAAAAAGGGAGGAGAAAGTGAGGTCTGCAGATGCTGAAGAAGGGCTTATGCCCGAAACGTCGATTCTCCTATTCCCTGGATGCTGCCTGACCTGCTGCGCTTTTCCAGCAACACACTTTCAGCTCTGACTAAAAATGAAATAAAGCTGCCTCACCAAATCACAAAGAATAAGGAAACACAAGGTCACATTTTGTGGGGTATGGGAGAAGCTCGTAGCACAGGTTCAGAACCTCAGACATGGAAACTAAACATTGGTCGGGCACAGAGTGAATGGCTATCTGATTCTCTGAGTTACTAGCTGCAGCTCCTTGTTGGAAGCAGAGCTTTGCAACTATCATTCCAGTGATGCACCCTAAGGTTCAATTCACTCCTGGGTCTTATGATTTGGCCTGAACTCCTGAAGCAGTGGAGTCTCGATTGAAATCCTACATGTGTTCTGGAATCTTTAGAAAAACAAACAGTCTCCTCTTCGAGTCCCAGAACATGCGAGCAATGTTAATAGCTGTTGATTCTTGGGAACACCACCATTTGCAAGTTCCCTTTGGTGCATGCACCATTCTGACTTGGAACTATAACATTGTTCCTTTATTGTCACAGGGTCAAAATCTTGGAACTCACTTCCGAACAGCACTCCATGTGTCACCATACCCCAAAGACTGCAGCAGTTTAACAAGGCAGCTTACCATCTTCTTCTCAAGGATATTTGAAGATGGGCAACAGATACTGATCAGACCAGTGATACCCAAATCCCTTGAATAAACAAAATTTGGGATCTCTCAGTATGGCACAAATGGTTTCAGTTGTTCTATACAGTTTCGAGACTCTGGGCTCGATATATCTTATTGACTAAATTAATCTATTTATGTAAAAGAAAATCTTCCTGTGTTGTTTTCACTAATTAATAATAAACATTATAACATCTGGAGGGGATTTCACATGAATACGTTAATTAATGCAACAGGAAATTTACACAGTCCCTGGAACTAAATCAGGGAATTGAGCTCTTCATCAGTGTTGATACAAATACAGTGAGAATCCAGCAGGGGGAGCCATTCCCACACAGCGACAGATAGACCAAGAAGGGCAGCAGATACAGAAGAACATCATTACCCTGCGCGTTCCTATTCCGCCTGACTTGAAAGTATATCATTGTTCCTTCAGTGTTGCTGAATCTTGGAACTCCCTCCCTAAGAGCATTGTGTGTGTACCTGCAGCCCGGCAGCAGTTTAAGAAGATAAAACAAAGAATTGCAGATGCTGAAGATCTGAAACACAAACAGAAACACTTAAGAAATTCTGGCAGCATCAGTGGAGAGAAATCAGAGTTAATGTTTCGGGCGCGGTGATCTTTCTTTAGGACTGATTATAGCTCAGAAAAGATTATATACATGCTGAAGATAGGGGGTAGTGGTCAGGAGGTCAGGCGAGTACGCAGTAGGTGGGGACAGAGCCCAGAGAATAGAGCAGTTAGACAGACAAAGGGACAGTTAATGGTGAGCTGGAGAAAGAAAAGTTGATAATAGGGACCATTCGTGGGTAAAAATGGGTTAACTGTGATGAAGCTGTGTGATGACAGAGCCAGAGTGTGGGGGTGGGGAAAGCAGGAGTTCAGGCTGTAAAATTATTGAACTTGATAATGAGTCCTGAAGGCTGTAGGGTCCCAAAGCGGAAAATGAGGTTCTGTTCTTCTATTTTGGGCTGAGCTTCTGCAGCAAGCCTGAGATAGCGATGTTGGCTAGGGAACACAGCGCTATGTTGAAGTGTTTAAGAAGGTCTGCCGTGACTCACTCACAGTAAGTTAAGAGGTACTTAGTTCTCTAGGTATCACCCCTCTCATTGGCTTGCGCTCTTACCTGGTGCCCATGGCAGCTCCATGCCAACACATGCTCTCTATCTAGAGATGGCACGGTGGTTAGCACTAGTCCAGGGATCTCGGTTCGATTTCAATCTTGGGCGATTGTCTGTGTGGAGTTTGCGCATTCTCTTTGTGCCTGCGTGGGTTTCCTCTGGGTGCTCCGGTTTCCTCCCACAGTCCAAAATTGTGCATGTTAGGTGGCTTGGCTGTGGTTAATGTGGGGTGACAGGAAAGGTTGAGTCTGGATGGGATGCTCTTCAGAGGGTTGGTGCAGACTTGATGGGCCAAAAGACCTCTATCTGCACTGTAGGGATTCTATGATTCTACTGATACTGCCCCAATATTGCATGTCAATTCAGAACTAAATCACACCCCAAATGTTCATCTTTATGCTTTTTCATTACTCTCTATATCATCTAATGTCCCCACCCACTCTAATGCCGCATACATCTGTGTGCCACCTGCAGAGCCACTACCCAGCATTCACCATGACTGGACATCAATAGGCAGATGGGGATCCAAGAGAAAATCTCGAACAACCTAGTACAGTGCTTACTCTAACATGCCTGATTGTAAAAAAAAAATCAAATCTGGGGTTCTGAAAAAGGTCACTGGACTCCAACTGTTTTATCTACACAGATGCTGCCAGACCTGCTGAGTTTCTCCAGCAATTTCTGTTTTTGTTTCCAGATGATATCCAGCATCTACAGTTCTTTGTTGTATTTTAAATCGCCTCACTTGGTTAAACATGAAATTAATAACCTTATATTCAGACCACACACTTAGACAGTTAAGCCTTTAATAGCCTCTTTAAAATGTCAATCAAACTGTAACCCAGAATTCCTTGCTGAGATTATTGTAGCTTTTGAAACTCAACTAGCATTTATAATAACTGAATAATAGTAGTTAGAGAATTTCCAACAAGAAACTCTATTGGAACTATAATACAAAATGTTTTATTTTCCTCACCCACATCAGCTGGCCTGTCAATCACTTCTGCAGACTCTAGACTGTGGGGTTAATGTGGGGTTACAGGAAAGGTTGAGTCTGGATGGGGGATGCTCTTCAGAAACCTTTAAACTGTTTGAGTTAATGTTTAAAGAACAGATGGTTTACAAACCTTCACATTATGACACTTATGCAGACTATTTAAGAATATTTACATCTATTCCACCAACCTGTGACTCCACACTATGAGTTTAAGGTCCTTGTAACGTCAAAAATGGGATATGTTCGAACTCAGCATTAAGTTTAAATGACTTTACTGGTTTTAATTCTCCCCCTGCTGTTTGATTCATAATTACATTATTCCTAAAGAGATTAATCCTAAATTCCTGGAGAATCCAGAAAGATTAGCAATGCATCCTCATCCCTTGCCAAATTAAGACCTCAAAGTTTGATCAGTGCAATAAGAACAAGCCAGTCAAAGAGGTATAGTGGGTGCTTCCAGAGTTAAAATTCATTCCTAACCAACACTTGACCCTTCCTCATTAGCAAAAACATTGAAAATGGGGTTGGGACTCCCATTCAACATTATAAAGATCCACAGAGCATCCTTGACTCTGTAAAAATGTAAGCCTTTTAAAGTTTTCATTCTGAATATTAAGGATAACAATGCTTGGTCATAGTTCATAAAGTCACAGAATGGCTACTGTAGAGGGAGGCCATTGGGCTCTTCATTCCCATGCTACCTCCCTGCCAGATCAACTCAATTTCTCCTATCGCCCCTCCCTTTGTTCATTGCCCTAAATCTTGTTTCTTCATCAGGTAGTTATCCAATTCCCTTTTGAAAATCATGGTTGGATTAGTTTCCACTACACTCTCATTCCAGCAATGAACCACTCACTGCCTATGAAGGTTCTTTCACATGAACCATTGAATCTTCATCATTCACCTTGCATTAGTATCCTGTGTTCTCAACCCTTTTGCCAACTGGAACAGTTTCTCTCTGACTACTCTGTCAGACATCTCAGTTTTTAAAAATCCCTCAACGTTTTATTCTCAAAGGAGAATAAACTCAGCTTCAACAATCCACGTAAATGTTATTCCTCAACTCTGAAAGTATTCTCTTAAGTCTTACCTGCGGCTGCGTTAAATCCTTCCCATTCTTCTTACAGTGTAGTGGCAGAAACTTCATACAATACTGCAGCTGAGGCCAAGCCAGTGTTTTTCTGCACAAGTAGTGCAAAATCCCTTTTTCTTTTAAATGTGAAACTTTCATTTGCATAAGAACAACCCACAAGATGTAATTCTAATGCATTAATGTTGGCATCAGTTTGCCTCCAGCAGAGTATTTGACTTGCTGCAGTAATGCTTAATGTTATCTCCTGTAGTGTCAGAAACTGGGTGTGGACATCGAGATATTGAAGAATCAAACAGACATTTATTACAGCTAATTATGTACAAACATTACATAGGTTAATAGTAAGCCAATAGCTAACATAAGTGGAGCATGCTTTCAATAGACTGTAATGCTTCAAATGATCCTGGGCTAAGATGGTATATGATTAGATTAGATTACTTACAGTGTGGAAACAGGCCCTTCGGCCCAACAAGTCCACACCGACCCGCCGAAGCACAACCTACCCAGACCCATTCCCCTACATTTATCCCTTTTCAACTCACACTCCGGGCAATTTAGCATGTCCAATTCACCTAACCTGCACATTTTTGGACTGTGGGAGGAAACCAGAGCACCCAGAGGAAACCCACATAGATACAGGGAGAATGTGCAAACTCCACACAGTCAGTCGCCTGAGGCGGGAATTGAACCCAGGTCTCAGGCACTGTGAGGCAGCAGAGCTAACCACTTGATCTCCTGAGACCATATGCAATAATATGGTGATAATAACATGAGCATGTCTGTTAAAGGCGTACTGATGAACTGACTGAAGTTTCGAAGGTAAAATTGTTATAAAGTTTTTGTTTCTACCCTATTTGTCACTCCTGAGTTGAGGCTAAATTGGAGACTAACCAACTCTTTCAAACAGGGTTGCAGCTCATTGTATATAATCACAGGGAGTTCATAATTTTGTCGCTCTCCTATTTTGTCCAACAAAAATAGCTTTTACCCATCTCCGATGCTTTCATATTTAATATATTGTTCAAAGCAAATTTCCCAAAAGTTTACATTTTTTAATGAGGCTGTGATTAGTTCTCCTGAGTTATTCCTGAAGAGATTAATCCTAAATTCCTGCAGAATACTGAAAAGTTAGCAATGCTACCTCATCCCTTGCCAAATTAAGAACTTGCTGTTTGATCAGTGGAATATGAACAAGCCAGTCAAAGAAGTACAGAGGGTGATTCCAGTGTTAAAATTTAACCCTCAACCAACACCATTAAAACAGACCAACTGCTTATTTAGCAAACACAAAGAAACCAAAGTGCTGGAGAGACAAATCGATCACAGCGATAGGCCACTGGACTTGAAACGTTAACTCGGTTTTTTTTTCTTCACGGATGTTATTAGACCTGCTACGTTTTGCCAGCACTTTCTATTTTTGTTTCAGATCTCCAGCATCCGCAGTCATTTTCCACGGTGATAGGTAATGACTGTCATGGCTGTCATGTTTCCCTATACATAAAAGCAGCTACATTTCACCAAGTACTTCAGGACTTCCTGAGGATGAGAAAGTTGCTATATAAATGCTAGTTTCATTGTTTCTTAACCACTCTTGGGTTCACTTTAGCCACAACCTGAGGGGAAATCTTCTCATTCGCATGTGACCTTAACATGCCCCCACACCCATTCACCACTGTAAATCATTAATATCGAATTGCTGCCTGCGGGATTCTGCTGTGTACAGATTGACTGCCACACTATGATGGTGGCTCACCTTCGAAAGCTGCCGAGAACTTCAAAACATCCAGAGGACTTAAATGGCAGCACGGAAAATGAAGAGCCTTTGTTATTTCCATTAAGCTAATTAAGGCAGAGCTAGCTTTGGGAGATCCGAATAAACAAATACTTTACTTGCTGAGAAATGCAAATCATAGGTTTCCTGTTAACCTCAATGGCATTTGTTGCAATCCTTTTATATTTGCAAATGACTCACCTGGAGCTGTCGGGGAATAAATTCCACTGAAGCAGTTTAATTTGGTGATTGTTATGATTTTCGTTATGTATTATCTCTGCCCCTGAGGAATATGCAATTAGTCCAGCTGACTTTCCAACAGCCAATTATAATTATTTTATGAAATGACATTCCAGTTGGAAGACAGCCAAAGCCCTGAATTCTTCATTTCAAAAATATACTTTGTTCATACAATATCTTTGTTAACATACATACATTAAACAGTAACATATGAAGAAACAAACAAACATTAGAGTTTCACTCCATCCAGCAAACAAACCAAAGGCATTTCTTACTTGTACTGGACTGTATTTACATATACAAGACTATATTTACATATATTTGAGGCACGGGGAGGGTCCAATAACTGAATGGACCCCTATGTAATTTTGGCAGAAATGCCTCAGATGATGGTCTTGCCCCACCGTGCCATGGCGACAGCTGCTCCAAGCTTCAGTGCATCCCTCAGCACGTAGTCCTCGACCTTGGAATGTGCCAGTCTGCAACACTCGGTCAGGGGTCAACTATCTGCTCTGGGAGACCAACGTGTTTCAGGCAGACTGAAGAGCGTTTTACACCTGGTTGATGGTCCTCCAGGCACAGTTGGTGTTTGTCTCAGTGTATTTTCTGGGGAACAGATCGTAGAGTCCTGCATCACGGAGCTGCTTGGACATACCATGACAAAAACACTGCTTCTTCCTCCAGACTTCCTTTGCAAAGGCACACTCCAGAAGGAGACGAGGAATAGTCTCTACCATCCAAAAGCTGCTTCAAGGCCAGCGTATGGTGGTGCATAAAGACCAGGGTTTTCATGGAGCACCTCACAGGTCGTGCCCTTCTCACCACCAGCCAAGTGGTGTCTTGGTGCTGGTTGGAAATTTCCGGTGATGAGGCATTCCGCCAAATGACAGTCTGCTCAGGGAACAACCCAACAGGATCCACCCTCTCCACAGTACGGATCCTGGACGGAAAGATTATCTTGGAGGCCCCTGAGGCAAAGAGCGAGGCTTGCTGGCTCTTCACCTCCTGGAGATCTTCCATGACATCGACCCTCATCATCTTCAGCAGGAGGAGGTTTGCATGCTTTTCTGGAGTTTGGACAGTTTTCCTCATCTCTCTGTCTCACCTTCTGAATATCTTTGAGGAGAAAAGCCTCTTGACATTCCCCTTGACTCTTTCCCACCAGTCCACTGAAAACTCAAAGATGTGCTTCACGGCTCTCCAACCTGTGTAACGCTTTTGAGCTCCTTAACGTTTTCTGGGGTCAACAATATCAAATTCATTTTCACATTCCCTTGCTGACCCGCTAGTCATCCTGTAGGTAACAGTCAGCCAGCAGGAGGCAGTGGTGAGAGAGGAACACCAACTTGATGTTGGTGGATCTGATTGAGAACATGTAGGACACAAACAGAAAATGTATCTTTGAGTGAATAGACCTCTCTGACCATGACCAGGTGTATCTATATGGGGCTCCATCTACACTGGTGACCTTAACTGTTTCCATCAGGAACCTGGACGTGGTGTCCTGTTTGATGTCAGCCCCTCTGGATTGTCCATCTGCATCGATGATGTAGTTAAAGTCTCCGGCTAGAATGACTGGCCTAGACATTACCAGGAGCAGTTGAAACTTGCACATTCTCTCTATGTCTATGTGGGTTTCCTCTGGTTGCTCCAGTTTCCTCCCGCAGTCCAATTTGTGCAGGTTAAGTGGATAGGCCATGCTAAATTGCCCGTAGTGTTCAGGGTTGTGTAACTTCATAGAATTAGTCATGGGAAATACAGAGATAGGGTTGGTGGGGGTGGGGGGTGGGGGGGGGGGTTGAGTCTAGGTGGGATGCTCTTCAGAAAGTCAGTGTGGATTTGTAAGGGCATATGGCCTGTTTCCACACTGTAGAGATTCTATGGATTCACAGCATACTGGCAATTTTAAAAACCATTTTGAGATTTCATAAAAGTATCGGTAGACCTAATGCACATTCATCTGTGGTCTTGTCACTGGAGGAGTCCCTGCATCCCCGTGGTGCGGGCAAACCGTTGGACACTCCCAGCACTGAGGTGTATTCCTGTACCTCCTTTGGTTGGAGGGGGATTGCCCTGATCTGGTGTCATTGGGGCAACAACGAAGCCAGGAAGGTCCAGCTCGGAGTTTGACACAGGGAATGTCGAACCCAGCTCCTGATTCGGAGTGATGCTGCTCCCGGATACCCAGACCTGTGTGGTGCAGTGGGTACTGGTTGGTTCCTGACGGCTAGAGGTTGGCCTTTGCTGCGGCCCCTCTGGAAGTCGACATTTCTGGGTTGAGAGGTGCTCCTCCCCTTCTTCCCTGTGGTGCTGTGATTCTTTCATTGTTGGTGGCCATCCCTCTGCACTTCTTCATCGTCAGAAGAGTTGCTGGTGTGTCCATCATGCAGCTGCCTCTTTCCGTTTTATTGTGGGACTGTGGAGGCCCAACGTGTTTTCCTTTTCCCAATTGTTTCTCACTGGTATCCACTCTCCTGCCTCCTTTGTTTCCTCCTTCTCCATTGACTCAAGGCTGGTGCGTATATGGGATGAGCTGTCAGAGGAAGTAGTGGAGGCTGGGACAATTATAACATTTAAAAGGCATCTGGATGGGTATATGAATAGGAAATGTTTAGAGAGATATGGGCCAAGTGCCGGCAAATGGAACTAGATTAATTTAGGATATCTGGTTGGCATGGACGAGTTGGACCGAAGGGTCTGTTTCCATGCTGTACATCTCTATGACTCTATGACTCCATTTGTTGATGTGGACTTGGGTCGGCTGCTGTGCCTCTGTGCTGGCTACCTTTTCCTCCTCTCTGCCCGTCCCTCCTTCTGGGTGCCTCTTCATTTCAGTTTTCTTGATGGAGGATGGCACCTTCTTGTCCTTTGGGGATCCACGGCTTGCATTTCCACTTCCGGCCATTGGAGCCTATGTGGGACCCCCCCACCCATCCCTGTCTTGAGCAGGCCTTATATACACCCCACATGGGTTCCAGGTCTCGGGTTCCTTGCAGTCCTTAGTCAGGTGGTCCTCTTGTTTGAAGTTCCTGCAGAGGGTCACCTTACAGTCCGCTGCCATGTGCCCTGACCTCCCGCAGGTTTGGCACAGTTTGAGCTGCCCCACATACATCAAGTGACCTCAGTTCCCTATGATCATGGAACTGGAGGGTGGGTGAAGGATGTTCCCTCTGCTGTCCTTCTTCAAGGTCACCTTGTTCAGTTGGTTGCTGGTCTGATTCCAAAGAGGCCTACTATGTGGGTGCTGTCTCCTTCTAGCTGTGCATACCTTCCCAGGAAGGTCAGGTCATCTGCTGCAGAGATGTGGGGGTTGTATGTATGGATTGTACCAACCCGGTTCCTCTGTGTAAGGAAGATGAACGATGGCGCCATTGACAGGACGGAGAGGGGACTCTCACCTCCCTTCTCCTCAAATACCTTCAGGAGACACTCACACTCCTGAAGGTCATATCAAAGTAACCCACCTCTGGGGAAACCCTGCCAACAGAAAATATCTGCTGTTTGAAAACCGGAGCAGTCCAGGAGAACTCTCTTCATGAAGAAGCTCCGGTTGACTGGCAATCCTTCCTCCACCTTCTTCACAATCGCCCTGACTATATTGCTGACCTCCTGGGCACGAGCAGAAGCCTTAGCTCTGATTGGCTGATCACTAAATTGGCATTAGACTGAAGCCAGCAACAATATCCACCAATTGCAGCTCAGCTCAACTGAAGATCTTCCAGGTTCTGCTCACAACCACGGTCCAATGATGATCTCAAGATCTTCTGTTAATGACGACGAAGGTTTGCAGCTCAGACTCCTGCTGGGATAACCACCTTCATGATCATGGTCTCTCCCCTGCCAGGTACACATCAACACTGTCACATCCCTCCCCTTTCCACCTCGCCACCACTCCCTTTTTCTTCCAAGTGGTAGTGGTCGTGGGTCAAGAAGTTCCTGTCTAAGGAGCATTGGTGACCTATTGCAGTGCATTTTCCAGATGGTGCAGATGGTGTTATTGGTGAATGGGGTCAACATTGAAGGTGATGGATGGTGCTTGTCCAGTTCAGCTTCTGTCAATGGTAACACAATATTGATAGTGGGGATTTCAATGTGGGTAATGCCATTGAACGCCAAAGGGAAATGGTTGGATATGTTCTTGTTGGAGATGGGTCATTGTCCGGCACGTGTGTGGCAGGATACCAAGTCAGGATGGTGTCTGGCTTGGAGGGGAACATGCAATTGCTGGTCTTTCCGTGTTTATGTTGTCTTTGTCCTGCTCTATAGGGGTTGCTGGTTTGGAAGGTGCTGTTGAAGGGGCCTGGGTACGTTTTGCATTTTGTGGAAGGTACTCTTTGTTGGCACTGTGGATCAGTGATGAAGGGAGTGAATGTTGGTGGTGGTGGATAGGATGCCAATCAAGTGGCCGGCTTTGTCCTGGATTGTAGTGAGTTCCCGTGTGTTGATGGAACCGCACCCATCCAGGGAAACAGAGAGTATTCCATTGCATTTGCGACTTTTGTCAATAAATAGGGGATACTTGTACAACAGAGATGAGTGGTCACAAAAAATCATAGAATCCCTGCAATGTGGAAGCAGGCCATTTAGCACATCAAGTCCACACCAACCCTCTGAAGAGCATCCCACCTAGATCTACCCTTCCTATCATGTAACCCTGCACTTTCCTCGGTTAATCCACCTCACCTGCACATCGCTGGACACTATGGGCAAGTTAGCATAGCTAATCCACCTAACCCTCAGATCCTTGGACTGTGGGAGGAAATCGGAGCACTGGGAGGAAACGTAAGCAGACAGGTGGAGAATGTGCAAACTCCACACAGACAGATGCCCAAGGGTGGAATGAAACCCAGATCCCTGGCACTGTGAGGCAGCCATGCTAACCACTGAGCCACTGTGCTGCCTCGGCTGAAATGATTGTTGTTTTTTGGGAAGGTGATGCATAACAAATTTGTAAAAATATCATGTCTAAGAAATAATAGCCACCTTCATTTTTTAAAAAAAAACTAAGCTATTGCTTTAAGTTAATCTTTGAGACATGTGAACATTATCCCTTATGGCAGTGATGGGTTGAGGTTACATGATAGTTGTTGGAAAAAATAAACAGTGGAAGATATATTAGGCAGGATGCTGACTGGATGCTCTTCCCAGCATTCAGATGTGTTGCCTGTTCTTCTCTCTCTATCTCTCTCTCTCTCTCTCTCTCTCTGTGAGATATTGTCAGCCAAAGTGCTGAAATTCTAACAGACACGTTTTTTAGAAATAGTATGGTTATTCCCTGAATAACATCCAGCCCATCAAAAGCGTACCTGCTTTTTCAGTAATATCCCCAAAATGGCTGATTAAAAATTAATACCTAAAACAGTTCAATTGCCCATTATAAAAAGTCACAAGACCAGGCTTTGAACAAATTTTATATTTACATTCCTTGGCCTGTTTTCACAGGTGGACAGCTTTATAGTTTTTACCAGAGTGAGAAGTTTTGATTCTGTTAACACCTTTGGTGAAAACTTAATCAGAAATCGTGCCTTTAAAGAAATATTGTCCCATTAGGAGGTTCATTTCAACACAAATGTTTTGCAAGTATGTGTTGAAACTGTGGCCCAGCCAAAACTTTCTAAGATTTAATTTGAGGAATTCCACTCCATCTATAAACGGAAATCAGCCCCAAACAAATAAATTATTACTTGGTGGTGATTCATATACATTTGACAAAATTGAAACCAGTTGCTTTTTTCATGCTTTACAAATGTTAATAAACTGTTAAATATCTTTCACAGTGTGAAACTTTACTGTACAGATCAAGAAGAAACAGATTGCATTTATGTAGTGTCTTTCACATCCTCAGGATGTGCTGAATTTTTGAAGTGTATTCACTTGCTTCACGATCCAATAACAGCATGGTGACTCAGTGGTTAGCACTGCTGCCTCACAGTACCAGAGACCCAGGTTCGATTCCAGCCTTGGGCAACTGTCTGTGTGGATTTCCTCCAGGTGCTCTGATTTCCTCCCACTGTCCAAAGATGTGCAGGTCAGGTGAATTGGCCATGCTAAATTGCCCATAGTCTCTGTTGCATGAGTCAGAGGGAAATGGATCTGGGTGAGTCCCTCTTTGGAGGGCCAGTGTGGACTTGTTGGGCCGAAGGGCCCATTTCCACGCTATTAGGAATCTAATGTTTAGGGGTGGTTCAATGGTTAGCACTGCTGCCTCACAGCACCCGAGATCCAGGTTCGATTCCAGCCTTGAGTGACTGTCTGTGTGGAGGTTACACATTCTCCCTGTGTCTGCATGGGTTTCCTCCGGGTGCTCCGGTTTCCTCCCATGGTCCAAAGATGTGCAGGTTAGGTGAATTGGCCATGCTAAATTGCCCGCAGTGTTAGGTGCATTAGTCAGGGGAGAATGTAGAGGAATGGGTCTGGGTGGGTTTCTCTTCGGAGGGTTGGTATGGACTTGTTGGGCCGAAGGGCCTGTTTTTACACTGTAGGGAATCTAATCTAATCACTCTCACATCATCAGTGTGTGTATTTACAATGTGACAGATTTACACAGGTAAGGTCCCATCATGGCAATTTGTTAAAGAAATACGAACAGAATATATATTGTTAGAATGTAGAAAGAATAATGTCATGGGCACTAGTCTGATTATCCCCCTGTCTATAATGCTCTGTCACCTGAAGACTACTTTGGGTTTTCTTATCAAAGGAAGGCATAGTGTCAAGTTTTCTATTGGCCGGGAAGTGACCAATGCCTCAGGGTTAAAATGCTCCTCTTTTTGTTCAGGTGTTTCTACAGCCTCATCTAATCCCTACCTCGGATCCGATTTCCAGTTCAGAACCTTCCTGCAGCTCTGTCCTCTTGAGTACTTTCGCTCACTTTAACTTGCCAATACTGAATGTGCCTTCAGTTGTCTAAGCTCTAATATCTGGAATTACTCCCATAAACCTCTGTCTCTCACCCTCTCTTTCATCCTTCCACAAAATCCACCTCTAAAGCCGAACATTGAGTCAACAGTACTGATGTGCTAACATCCTATTTTCTGGTTCTCCCCATTACTTCAGGTATCCTCCAACTAACTCTCAGATCACTACGGGACCACTAAATCAGTGTTGTTAGTTACTGATACTTCATTGATTATTCAATTCTTTATTTTCCTGCAGTTTCGAAATGATTGATGCAATTATCATAAGACAGACCACACCATCTCAGTGTCAGCCTGTTGCATACATGAATACCAGAATAATCTTGAAATTAAGTAAGGAATTCAGCTCTGCTTAGCTCCTGAGAGATTCAATTCTTAAGAATTAATGTTCCTTTCTGTCCTATAACCCACAGTCATCAGCTAAAAGTCCTTCATTAACTCTGTTGTTTGCTACCTTGATCCCAATTCACTTTCTCCCATTTTCCCAGGTCCAGCAAGTGTAAAGTGCCTTCTGATATGGGCTGATTTTCATTCACATGTTAATTCAGAATTGTGATTGTTCTACACCCCATCTCTTGATCTTTGAGTAAGAAGGAAATCCATTTATAAAGACACTTATGTGAGATGGGCATGAACAGTTGCAAAGCAAAGTGGGAACTCGAGGAAAGGGCATTCCATTGGGAAGTTTGCTGTCAGTCAACATGTATTATTCATTTTCATCACTGTAAGAATGCTTTCCTGCTGAAACTCAGATTTTCCCCTTCAGCCTTTGTGTCAACTGTTTAAATTCTTTCTTTCCTTCCAGGACTACTGGTGGCTCCAATGAAATTGTCAATGGGACTGATCCCATTTCAAGAGCTTGGGGAAGGCAATAAAAGGATGCCACACAGGTCAAGTCACATGACAAATGCTCTGTCTCTACCCAGCAGTGCACACTTGTACCAGCAGCCAGAGACCCTGTGGAACCCTGCTAATGCTATAGTATGTGTAGCCCTTGATTCCGTTTGCCCCTCCCACTCTTCGCTGGCTAGACCTTAAGCTCTGGAATTCAAATAAAGAACAATACAGCACAGAAGTAGGCGCTCTGGCCCTCCAAGCCTGTGCTGATGCATTTTGCCATTCTATACTAACACTGTCTTCACTGACAAGATCCGTATCCTTCTATTCCCTTCCTAATCATGTATTCCCTTTGTAAACCTTTGCACCTTTTTACCTCAAGGTTCTCCTTTGAGAAGCTCCTTATGATGTTGCAATTAGTCAAATAGATTCATAGAGTTTTCCTCAGATCCAGTTCTGTTTCTATTGCAGTTCACAGAGTCCAAATCTAAACACTCTACTAGACACAGGATTCCTGGTCTCAACATTTTATTTGGATTAGAATTAGATCACCCTTGTAAATTTTTTCTGAACCCTTTCAAGTTTCACAACATCCTTCTGATAGGAAGGAGCCCAGAATTGCACGCAATATTCCAAAAGTAACCAATGTCATATATAGCCGCAACTTGACCTCCCAGCTCCTCTACTCAAGCTCTGATCCATAAAGGCAAGCATACCAAACGCCTTTTTCACTACCTAACTACCTGTGACTCTACTTTCAAGGAGCTATGAACCTGCATTCCAAGGTCTCTTTGTTCAGCAACACTCCGTCAGACTTTACCATTAAGTGTATGAGTCCTGCTAAGATTTGCTTTCCCAAAATGCAGCACCTCACATTTATCTAAAGTAAACTCCATCTGCCACTCCTGAGCCCATTGGCCCATCTGATCAAGATCTTATTGTAATCTGAGGTAGCCTTCTTCGCTGTCCACTACACCTCCAATTTTAGTGTCGTCTGCAAACTTGCTAACTATATCTCCAATGTTCATATCCAAATCATTTAAAGAAATGATGAAAAGTAGTGGACCCAGCACCAACCCTTGTAGCACTCCACTGGTCACAGGCCTCCTGTCTGAAAAACAACCCTCCACCACTAATGTCTCCCTTCTGCTTTCGAGCCAGTTCTGTATCCAAATGGCTCGTTCTCCCTGTATTCCATGAGACCTAACCTTGCTAATCAGTCTCTCATGGGGAACCTTGTTGAACACCTTACTGAAGTCCATATAATCATGTCCACTGCTCTGCCCTCATCAATCCTCTTTGTTACTTTTTAAAATACTCAGTCAACTTTGTTAGACATGATTTCCCACACACAAAGCCACGCTATCTACCCCTAATCAATGCTTGCCTTTCCAAATACATACAAATCCTGTCCCTCAGGATTCCCTGTAACAACTTGCCCACCACTCACATCAGTCTCACTGGTCTATAGTTCCCTGGCTTGTCCTTACCACCCTTCTTAAATAATGGGTTGGAGGATTTGAGCTGTAGGGAGATGCTGAATAGGCTGGGACTGTTTTCTCTGGAGCTTCGAAGGCTGAGGGGTGACCTCATAGAGGTTTATAAAATCATGAGGGGCATGGATAGGATAAATAGGCAAAGTCTTTTCCCTGGGGTGGGGGAGTCCAGAACTAGACGGCATAGGTTTAGGGTGAGAGGGGAAAGATATAAAAAGGACCTAAGGGACAACTTTTTCACACAGAGGGTGGTACGTGTATGGAATGAGCTGCTAGAGGAAGTGGTGGAGGCTGGTACAATTGCAACATTTAAAAGGCATCTGGATAGGTATATGAATAGGAAGGGTTTAGAGGAATATGGCCAAGTGTTGGCAAATGGGACTAGATTAGGTTAGGTTATCTGGTCGCATGGATGAGTTGGACCGAAGGGTCTATTTCTGTGCTGTACATCTTTATGACTATGACTCGAGATATCTTTTAAATGACAATGGTAAGTTAAAACGAAGTTAATGAAATATCAGCTGCAGGTTCAATAGAAATCCAATTTTGCCCAGCTAGTGTAAGCCAATTTACCCAATTGCTTCTTTGATTATATTATCTTCTTATACTCATGGTGTCCAATTTTGTTTGAAGCCGTGTCTGTGAAGCACTCACACTCTTGCTATTTTACGGTGTTAACGAGAGGAATGGAACTATAAATTGTGGCCTGGGGTCCACAGAGCTCGAGAATTCTAACAATATTGGGGGAACATGATGGTATTGCATTGAACTAGTAATCTAAAGGCCTTGATTAATGATTCAAGGACATGGATTCATTCCCACTCTGGCATTAGTGGAACTTAGAGTCATAGAATTATAGAGATGTATAGCACGGAAACAGACCCTTCGTTCCAACCCGTCTATTCCATCCAGATATCTCAACCCAATCTAGTCCCACCTGCCAGCACCTGGCCCATATCCCTCCAAACCCTTCCTATTCATATACCCATACAGATGCCTTTTAAATATTGCAATTGTACCAGCCTCCACCACTTCCTCTGGCAGCTCATTCCATACATGTACCACCCTCTGCGTGAAAAAGTTGCCCCTTGGGTTAATAAATCTGGAATATAACGTTGTCAGAAATACTCTGACACACATTTTATTCTCCCCATCACCAAATCACCTGTGAAAATTTTCATTTATTAACCACTAGTACATCAATTGTGTTTTCCAACTGTTCAATTTACATGCAAAGCTCATAAAGCCAGAACACTGGTTTTAATAACAGTGACCATAGAACCATCAAATATTGTAAAAGCCCATTTGGTTCACTAATGTCCTTTTAGAGATGGGAATCTGCCAACCTTACCTCATCTGGCCTACATGCCACTCTAGATCCATAGGCTTCTGAACCGGTCGAGCCAGCACCTCAGTTCAGGACAATTAAGAATATCCAAGAAATATTAATTTTGCCATCTGCACCCACACCCGAGGAAATAATACAAAAGGAACATTTCTCCTACTGGCATTAATGTTTCCTCATTGCAGGTTTATTCTCCTTCAATTATGTCAGCTTGGTGCAAGGAGCCTATATTATTGCTGCCTTATTAAATCCAAAACCAAAATGCTAAACTAGCCTGAGTAGCTTGAAGAGACCATCAAGATGTGATGAGATGGAAGGGACTTATAATAGAAAGCAAATGTTTCTTTACACAGAGTTATGTGGCTTGGTAATTATTACCAGAGTCGATTGGGCAGGTAGATCAAAAGGAAATGCCTTTATTTCATTTTTCTCTTGGAGAGAAAATGTCTTTTTTGTTTCAGCAATTAAACACTGTGCATTTATTCTCTTCAAAGCTGTTCTACAACAAAATCTGGTAAGTTAAATGAGCGAGAAGTCCTGAGTAGCTGTTGTGAGAGTTTGCACAGTCAACCTGACTCCTGTGTTGTAAATAGACACAGTCAGAATCACAACTTGTTGCAAAGTTGCAGGGCAAAAACTAACAAAACAAAAATTAGGAAAAATGCCTTTATAGAGTAATGAAACGGGTGAATGTGATCAAATTTGCTGGTAAAGGTGGTAAATACCACCACAGATCAATTGGGCTGAATGGTCTGTTGTACTGTTTTGTACTTTGTGTGAATTAATGTGGATTTCAATAAGAAGCACCAGAGAGAGCACAGAGAAGATTTACAGAGTTCATTTCCAAAAGGCACAGGTATATTCATTAAGAAAGGAGAGACAGGTAGGGTCTCTTTGCTCTTGAGAATGTAAAGCTAAAAATCAGGGATGGTATTGTGGAGCAGGTACAGAGAGACTGTCGTCAAAAGTTAACTAGGGATCATCAATATAGGGACAGTTAATGAGAAATCCAAAAGGGAATTCAGAAGAAGCTTCATACCAGAAGAGACTTCAGAATGCAAAACTCACTAATACAGTGACAGTATTAGGTGCTTCAAGGAGAATCTAGATAATCATTTAAGAGGGAAAGGAACAAAAGGCTACAGTGTTAGATTGAGATGAGAAAAGATGGAAGAAATTTTGAATGGAGCATAAACAACAGTATGCACAGGTTGGGCTGAATGGCCTTTTTTGTGTGCCAGATGTCCAATGTAATCTGTTGTCATTTGAACACTGATGACCTATGAATACAGAAAGATTAAGACAACAAGAAAAGTCCAGGGTGGGGGAGAGTTGCTTAAAAAAGAATCAACCTGGTCAGTACTTAGGACCTTCTGCTGGAACAGATATATCAAGGGTAGGATAGTCAACTGTTGGGCTCAACTGTGATGGTTTCCATAGTCAAATAGTCAAAAACAAATTGACTAGGCTGATAAATGGAGAAAAGCCAAAAGTGGGCCCAGTGCTGACAGAAATGTTTCACCAAGAAAACCAGGAAAACTAAACTGTTAGACAGATCTGTTCTCGGGCTGGGAGCCCATTTTGAACAGATGGTCTCTCTGACTGGAATCCTGCTGACTGTCACTGAGGGACTAACTGGAATATTACACACAGTAACAGGAGACTAAGTGCATCTCCTATGATTGTATCACAAGTGGCAGGAAGGTAAATGTTGGGTGAGGAGGTTGAGGGTTCCCCATTGCCTCTGGGCAACAGGTTGGTGCCTCCAACCAGTGACAAATTCCAATTCCTGGAAGCTGAAATGTCAAGCCAGCCTTTGATAAAAACTCTTTCAGGAGTGAACTTTTACCCTGACATTTCCTTTTATGCGCCTCAGTGCAGCCATCGACTTTCAAATGCAAAATACACATAGGCTTCTCTGAACGAAAAGGCCTAGAGTGACATTGTTTATATCTTTCCCCACTGCAGCAGAACTAATTAGGAGGAGAGGCACGTTCTCTCTCAGCTGAGAGCCTGGGTTGGCATATTTTATAGAAATCAGAGAATGAGGTGAAAATCTCCTGGCGTTTTCTTAAAAAAAAACACTTTTTTTTCTTATATTAGGGCTCTGATTATTCTCAGTGGGTAGGCAGGACAGGACCATGATTGCACTTTTGATTTCTTATAATGTCTTTCGGCTCCAATCTCATCAGATACACCTTTCCCCTTCAGCTCCTGTTTATGACAATTGAGAGAAATTACTTTCGCTTTGGCCCTGAATGTGTGTTTGTGTGTGTCTGTGTGTGTGTGTGCATGTATGTCTGTGTGAGTGTTTGCGTCTGTGTCTATCTGTGTGTTTGCATGTGCTCATATGTGTGTGTATGTGTGTATGTCTGTGTCTGTGTGTCTGCATATGTGCGTATGTGTCTGTGTGTGTATGTGCGTTTGTGCTTGTGAGTGCGTCAGTGTGTCTGCATGTGCACGTATGTGTGTGTCTGTCTGTATGCGTGCCTGTGTAAATGTATTTGTCTCTGTGTGTTTGTGTGTGTGAATGCGTGCCTGTTCAATTAGTGTTGTATTTCAATCTGAGCATCACAAGCTATGGTTCTCCTGAATGTACTGCAACAGAAATGAAGGAATAAGTGGGAGCTGCAGTAAGCAACTAGTCATGAGCTGCTATTTTTTCTGGTTGTTTGTGTCTGTTTTATATTGGTTCCCACATTAATCATTGACATGGTCAGAAAATTTAAAACAATCTTATAAGTCTCTTTCTACACTGTGAGGTTTTTATGATTCTTGAATAACTAAACATATCTTCGCTTCCAAACAACCCATTTCAGCCACACACTATCTGCACACATACCTCTAATACTCCATTTTTCTGTTTTCTAACTTTGTGAGTTTACATACACCCGGTTCATACCATTAAGCATAAATTATCCTGTGCTTACATCTATTTGCTTGTATTTTCTGAGTGTTCTTTTCAATTACGTATCAAATCAAGTGGTTTCAAATAAACCTGTTGGACTATAACCTGGTGTATTGTGATTTTTGACTTTGTCCATCCCAGTCCGAAACTGGCTCCTCCACATCGTATGAAATTTGTGCAATAGATAGATCCTCAAAACAAATGAGCTGGGACAGTGGGAAGGGATGCAATGGGAAGGAATAATGTCTGTCTGTAATTTCAGAAAAATGTTGATATCCGGCCAAATTATTTTGACTCACATTGAGTTTTTCAGTGTGCCATAACCTCAAACAGTTTCATTTTCTGGGTCGTTGTTGGGTTTTATCTGTAATTTAGCAGAAGTACTTAAACTAGGAAAGGATGCTTTGACGTAGCTCCTACAATATAGAAAAAGGTTGGAGATGCTTAACAAAATGATTACCAGAAAATGAGGAATGAGCTAAAGGAGGAGATATCAGGAGGGAAGGCCAACAGCTTGGGTGAAGGAAGTAGATTTGAAAGTGTGCATTATGGGAGGAAACTAGCAGAGTTCCAAAATGTGGTGCCATGGCAGCTAAGACAAGAGAGGTAGAGAGGAGTTGGAAGAAATTTTCACAGGGAAAATGGAAAGCAGCTTTGAAAATGAGCTGGCCGCTACATTTAAGAGGGTGTAAGATAGAGATGCGAAAATTGAGTGAAGGATTGGGGAAAGAGTATGGAGATTGGGTCAGGTTGCCGGTGATGGGTTACAGTTCACTGAGGGAGTCCAGGTTGTTCAAAGTATACATTTTACATGTATATCACAGTCTGCTAAGATAGAGAGACACAAATGATCTTTCCATCAGATGGTTGACCAGGATTCTTTTCTGCTCTTACTACGGCATATGTTGGAAGGATTTGTAGATTGACATTCAATATTTTTGGATTACGAGTGTGTTACGAGTGCACCTTCCTCTGTCCTCCAATCCAGAGGTAGGGATAAGTTGAAAAATCAATTGCAGATATGGGCAGAGAAATAACTGATGGAGTTTAAACTGGGTATGTATGAGGTGCTGCACTTTGGAAGAACAAACGTTTAGGAAAATTATACCGTCAATGGCAGGGCTCTGAACAGCATTTATGTACAGAGGAATTTCGGGGTTCAATACCATAGCTCCCTGAAAGTGGCCACACAAGTGGATAGGGTAGTAAAGAAGGCATATGGCATGCATGCCTTTATTGATGAGGGCATTGACTACAAGAGTCAGGATGTAATGATGCAGCTTTGTAGGACTTTGATTAGGCCACACTTCGCACTCAGTTCTGGTCACCACATTACAGGATGCTTTGGAGACGGTGCAGAAGAGGTTTATCAGGATGCTGCCTGGATTAGAGGGTATAAAGAGAGGCTAGAGAAACTATGGTTTCTCAGGAGTGACATAAATTGAGGGGAGACTTGATAGAACTCTATAAAATTCTATGATGCATAGCTAGGGTTAACATTCAGAACCTTTTTCCCAGATTTGAAATGTCCCATATTAGGGGGCATGTATTTAAAGTGAGAGGGAAAACATTTAAATAGATGTGAGGAGTAGGTTTTTATCCAGAGAGTAATAGGTGTCTGGAAAATGCTGTCAGGGGTGGTGGTGGAGGGGCATTTAAGGGGCTTTTAGATAAAAACATGAATATACAAGGAATGGAGAAATGTGGATGATGGGCAGGCAGAAGGGATTAGTTTAATTTGGCATCATGTTTGGCACAACATTGTGTGCCAAAGCACCTGTTCCTGAACTGTACTGTGCCACGTTCCATCCACTGTGCTACAGATCTCCTGCGATGAGATTGGACAGTTCGAACGGCTGTTCACAGACCTTAATACTTTGTTAAATCTACTGATGTGTCTAAATGCATTGGGTAGCAGCCATTTGACTTTATGTTTCAGATAAACACCACAAGTAACACATGTCTCATTGTTGCCTGTCAAGAATGCTGTGTGCAAACCATATTACACATGACAACAAATAATGAAAATTGTAATGGGTTTTATACTAAGTCAGAATCTTACCATTACACTAAAACTATCTACAATTTGTCATCCAAGAGGCAGCTTTCATTTTGAACCAACACAAAACATTCTTGATGTGGAAGTTTACATTCTACGTAATACACACAGTGGCTTGGAATGATTATGGAGTGGCGTAGAAGGAGCTTTGCTGTTCAAAACAAATAAGAGTGAGGTGTAGATGGAGTTTTACTCTAAGCCATACCACAAGTGACCAGATAGTTGAAGTTCTTTAAGTGGTCAATGGTAGAAGATTCTTTCACTGCAGGAATGAACATGAATGGGCACCAACATTAACCTGAAGCTGTGATGAGAGCTTTGTCTCACTAAAGACATGGCATTTGGAAACAACAAACATGGTCAAGCCACAGGAAATAATGTTTGTTACTTTTATGTTATAAGTTGACCACATAAAATGGCATTCGGTGTATTATTGAGAGAGGTCTGCAATGATGGAGGTGCCTTTGATTGGATAAGACTTTAAACTGAAAGTCTAATTGCCAGTTTATTTAGCTTAAAAGAATGTAGGACTCTATTCAGAATAGAAAGTGTTCTACTGGTGTCCTCATCAACCAGTGCCAGCAACACACACTGAATAGATAAGTATCTAATTTACTGTTTCTGTGTTCTTGCTGTGCTTATATTGGATGCCATGTTACCTCAGCAATGACAGCTTCTACATGCCAACAGCAAATTCATTAGCTGTGATGTGCTAAATAAATCCAATTCCATTTGACAGCATTTGGCACATATCCCTCTAAACTCTTCATATTCATGTACCCATCCAGTTGCCTTTTAAATGTTGCAGTTGTCCCAGCCTCTGGCAGCTCATTCCATACATGCACCCCACTCCATGTGAAAATGCTGCTCCTTAGGTCTCTTTTAAAATTTTCCCCTCTCACCCTAAACCTATAACCTTTAGTTTTGGACTCCCCCTACCCTGGGAAATCTGGAAATGGTTCAGTTGGACCAAAGGGGTCTGTATCCGTGCTGCACAACTCCATGATTCTATGATCATATGCTTTGGGACAAGTACAGCAGATAAAGGGTGCTATATAAAAGTAAAATGTTTTCTTTCCTTCTTGGAGCTGTTAGAGGTAGTAAGGATGTATGGGTTAAATAGTTATTTTTTTGTAGCTGTGAGAAATTCCCAAGCGAACATTACGCACCCAAAAGATTAGTATCAGCAAGAATATGTATGCAAAACTTGTTCAAAATTAAATAAATCAAACCAGAGAGGTTTTGGAGTCAGAAGAGGTTTAGACGTAGGGAAGAAAGACAGATACTAATAAGCAATGGGGGAAAAACATAGCCAGCCTTGGATACGGTTAACTGATCCTTGACTTGGTGAAGCAAACATTAATGACATTAACCTATGACATAGAATGAACACCATCTGTTTCTTATGTTTGCATGAAGTAAGATTGGAATTTGGATAATGAAGATGGGTATGTGACTAGAATGATTTAAGAACACTGCATTTTCTCAGAGTCCTAGTTCAGTTAGACTGAAGTGATACTCTTTCTGCATATGTTTGAATAAATGATCAAAAACCTAAGACAACATGTGGTAAAGTCAGCAAGGTGTCAGTCCCAAACCAGCAGAGTGGCATTGCAAAACAGGTGAGTAAGGTTTATTTAAAACCAACAGTTAGTGCAGTAGGCTGACTCAAGGATGGTGTGGTCAGGTATTAAACTATCAACGAAGGTGCACTGAGTGCAGGAATTGTTGAAAAACACAGATCATTCGCAAGGGGCCTGTGTTGGTAAAAGGCACACAGACGATATAGTGAGCGAAATCCACAATGATGGTATCAACGCTGAGAATGTGAAAAATTAAAAATGCAGTGAAGGAGAGGGGAGTACAATTTTGATTGGCGGCAGAGTTGAGTTTGGACAGTGTGGAAGCCAGCAGCATCAGAGGCGTCTGAATTGGGGAGGTCCAGTGAAGACTCATAGTGATGAGGGCATCTGTGGAGGTGGGATGGTGATGAACAGTGGTTTATTTTTATGTGTCTTAAGATGGCAACAAGAGTGGTGACATTGTACAATACTGTATTTTGTAACAATAATTGGGTAGTTAAGAATGTTTCCCCTACTCTTGCGCCTCTTCACTGGGAGGAGCAAAGCTGGTGTACAGTGTTTCCCGAAATGGGGCAAGTGGGTCCCTTATTGTCCCAATATGCACAAGCAAGGAGAGCTGAAGATTCCAGCAGAGTTAGGGAAAAATTCAGAATCATGGACAAGCCCCATTCCCTGACTGAAGTTAAGTATCCTTCAGTGAAAATTAGGATGCTGTGCAAAATCTTCAAAGATTCAAATTCGATTTGAGAATGGAATTAAAAGATTTGGAAATAGTGCAAACTTTATATTTCAACTTTACTTTAAAGCCAAGTCTTCCATGCTGTGACAAAAAACATTGTTCTAAAACATACAGATAAGCTGAAGCTTGGCAGACACCCAATTTGAAATCTGAATTTGGAAACTGTTTTAGAGGAAAAAGGTATGCAAAGAGATAAGAAATATTTTGTTCACATGCTTGCAGTGTTTTTGAAGTTGGTCTTACCAAACACTAGAAAGATTTTTAAGATGTGTTTGAGCAAATGCAAAGGAAAGATTATTAAAAATTGAAAGGAATAGCTTGATAGGGAAATTTCTAGAATTTCTTAAAGCAAAGTTGGTAAAGTTCCATGATGTCAATTGGTGACTTAAGCCCTTCTTAAGTGAGCCTGGATAGATTATTGACTTTCTGCTGAAAACTTTCTTTTCATTTCACAACACATCTTCTATGTTGCTGGATGTGTGATTTTGGACATTACCACATTTATGGATATCAAACTTGGATTAAAGGCTTTGTCTTTGAAAAACTTGAGCTTGGTAAGTCAGGCCATATGTTATCTTCTGAGATAAAGTGTTTGGAAATGGGAAAAACTCAGCTGACTCCAATGAGAGAGTCATAGAGCCATAGAGCTGTACAGCAGGAAACAAACCCTTCAATTCAACTTGTCCATGCCGAGCAGATATCCTAAATTAATCTAGACCCATTTGCTAGCATTTGGTCCATATCCATCTTTCCTAATCACGTATCCATCCATGTGCCTTTCCAGCCACCACCACTTCCTCTGGCAGTTTATGTCATTACACACCACCATCTCTCTGAAAATGTTGTCCCTTAAGTCCCTTTTAAATCTTTCCCCATCCACCTTAAACCCATACCCCCTCGGTTTAGACTCCCCCGCCCCAGGGAAAAAGACCTTGGCTGTTTACTCTATCAATGCCCTCATGATTTTATAAACCTATATAAGTTCACCCCTCAGCCTCTAACACTCCAGGGAAAATAGCCCCAGCCTACCTAGCATTTCCCTATAGCCCTCCAACCCTGGCAACATTCTTGTAACTCTTTCCTGAACCTTTTCCTATTGCAGGGAAACATCAGTTGTGTCTCTGATCTAAAAGCAGCATGCAAAACTACAAAACTGGACATAATTGAGTCTATAATCGGGATCGATAAATTACTTGATGAAGTTACTATTTCAAGCACTCATTGGGAAACTTACATGAGGTTTAAGGGTCAGTATAACAATCTACTTCCATTACTTCCTTAATGGTTTAACAGTTCCGGAGATCTTTTGATTGTCTCACAAACTGTTAAACCATTAAGAAAGTAATGGAAGTTGATAGATGCTGAAGTGGGTTTCTAATTAATTTTTAATTTGTCTTGCAAAACTAATTTCAGCCAACTGGTGATGACCCGAATGTTGCTTGGTTAATTTACAAACTGTCATTTGTCACACCGATACTCATGAGATTGGTGTTCTTAACAGACAGAATGAGGAGGAAAGCCCTAAAACACACCTACACTATGGATTGGACTATGGTACACTACAAGCAATGTGGAATTCAACTCTCAACATAGGATAGTGAGCGTAACAGTAGAAAAGCAACTGTAACTGTGCATTCGGTATGGGTCTATCTAGGCTTGCACGTGAGGCAATACACATGGATAAATAGCGGGGCATCTTGGTTGGTTAAGTCCATAAATTTAACTAGACTCGAGCATATTTTAAACATAATGAGTATGATTCTAATCACTGGAATGTTGACTTGATGCTAATTAACAATGATAAGACCTTGTAGGATAATATGCACGATGAGTTGGTACCCATGATCCTAAACACTTCTGACACAGCCTGCCCCGGTGTGCTCAATTCATAGTCAAGCACAGTATATGACATTTTTGGGGTTAGTTAATGAAAGAAGCATCTCAGGTGAAAGGTGGAACACAGCCAGTGGCTTGGGGAAAGAACAAGCTAAAGGATGACTTGATACTGCTATGTTATTCAATACAGGAACCTCAATTGCCAATTCCATTGATTTAGCTATTGTGGACCAAAACGTCCAAACCTAGGTTCACAGCTTAAGGAAATTTTAAAAACGAGTGAGGGATTCAAGCCACCCAATTAAGTACAGATCAAGGCCTGACATGAATAGTTCAGAGCTTGCCTAGTGTGCTGGCATTTTATGCAGGCATCATTGATAAATTAATTGGGATGGATAAAAAATATCAGTGAATAGGGATAATACTTCCAGCACTTATGGGTACAAAAAGAGGAGCATTTGAGACAAATTCGGAAGGGTCTACCTTCAAAAGCACATCTGTTTAATCTTTCAATACACAATTATGACCTAACCGTCTATCAGCTCAGGGATTTAATACATGTATATAGAACTGATGCTAAGTGGCTAATTAGTAGTGGCTAATTATGTTGATAAATATTGCTTTGTTGATACCTATTTTTCCTAAGCTAATGGCCAAAGTACATTATGTAGAATAGAAAATATTGGGGTAATTAGGGAAATAATTTTGTAAGATATTGCAATGTATGGCTATAAATAGTAGAGATAGAGAGTAGTGTGATTAATACTGCACTAGAGAGATATAGTGCAGAAACCATTTCAAGGTAACAGAAGAGGCAAGATACTGATTCAAGTGCTCCAGCTATTTGTACAATGGAGACTATATAGGCAGTGGAAGAGCTGACACTGTTGCATACATGGGTAATGGGAGATAGTATGTTACCACGTGGCAGCAAAGGTTCTGGTTTGGGAATAATCTATCATGCCTCATCTACAACCATAAGACATAGGAGCAGAATTAGGCCATTCAGCCCATTGGGTCTGCTTCACCATTTGATCATGGCTGATATGCTTTTCAGCCCCATCTCCCAGAACTCTTCATTCCCTCACTAATCAAGAACTTACCCATCTCTGTCTTAAAGACACCCAATGAAGTTGGCTTCAATAGCCCTCTGTGGCAGTGAGTTCCACAGATAACAATCATTACATTTACAAAGTGGGGAAGGTTGAAGTGGTCAAAATATATAAAAGAGAAAAAGTGAAAGTTTAAGCTCTTGAAAGAGGAAAGGATAATCTGATGTAATATGTACCAGCTGTCCCATGCTATCCCACACTTGCCTGAACACCTCACCCTAATCCAGGGCATGCCACTGTGAGTATATAGGACATCTTATACATTCCAACAACAGGTTTAAACATAAATTCTGCTCTCTGGTGTGAGGATCTGTAGAATTGGGGAACAAATGTGCAGATATACTCATGAATTCGAAAGATCTCCCATGCCTTGATTCTTGCTCAGTTATTACTAGCAACTGGGGCAAGAGGAGTTAGATCAGGGGCTTAAATTAGGAATTTATTAATCCATCAGGTCTGACCTAGTATGGTTACAGCCTAAGCTGGATACCATGCCTGTATCAATGGGTGACGAAGCATAAAGGAAAAGGTCAAGGCCACTGTGTTGGCTAACTTGAGCTGAGGTCAAGATCCAAAAGGGAAAACCATTAAAGGTAGTTAGGATGTAACTTTTAAATAGTTTGTCTTCTGCAGCAGTCAGCAATTCTCAGAGACAACTTGTATCAGGTGAACCCTGTGTAGCCTAAAGGCCAGTGTCAGTAATCTGCTGGCACAAGTTGTTCAAAATTAAACAAACCATTCCAGAGAGGTTTAAGAGTCAGAAGGGGCTTAGACACATGGTGGAAAGACAGACACTGATAAGCAATAGGGAAAATTATTGTCAAGCTAGGATACGATTGATTGATCCTTGACTGGGTGAAGGAGACAGTAATGATATTAACCTATGACATGAGAATGAACACCATCTGTTTCTTATGTTTCTGTGAAGCAAGATTTAAATTCAGATAATGAAGATACATTTGTGATGATAATGATATAAGAACACTGAATTTCTCTGAGATTATTCCAGGTTGACTAAAGTGATGATCCCAGGGTACGCTTGAATAAACAATCAAAAAACCTGTACTCAGTTTCCCGTGATCAATTATTAGAAGTTAAGCCAACAGAGTCCAGTGTGACTATAATAACGGGGCAGTGAATTTAAAAGGAGGGCATGTTTGGTCTTGTGCAGGCTAACATTTGAAAAATCTGTTTCCTGATTTCCAACTCACCTATATTCTGCCATTTATAGCTTAAACTGAGGCTGGGAAGTGTTATGGCTAACATCTCATTCAGGTTTTCAGCTTTAATCCTTGTTGGCCAGGTTTTCTGAGCACTGGGAAACCCAGTAACTTCATCGAGGTGAGGACTTAAGTTGCTTCACACAGACCTCATGGTTCCAGCCCTCTCCTCTATGCAACACCTCAGTATTATCCACCTCCCTCTTACTAAGGCTTCCAACTAATCCTCCTCCCCACCCCCATCACCACTTTGCAGCCCATTGCCCTGCCATCCCAGCTTCTACCCACTGTCTCAGGGCTCTTAGATACCACAGCAATGAAGCATTTGATACACACTTCCACAGGCCCCTAACCTTCCCCAAGCTTTAATCAGCAACATCCCTGTCCTTAATTGATTGCTTTCTCCTCCCTTCTAACCAACCTAATTGCATCTTGAATTGATGGCTTGCTCGGCCAAATCAGACAATGGTTAAAAGCTAACCACATGGAAGTGAAAGGGATGTTTCCTCTTGTAGTTCAGTCCAGAACTAGGGGATATTGTTTAAAAAGTATGGGTTGACCTTCCAGGACAGAAAAAAAAAAGGAGAATTACTTTTCTTTCAGAGGGTTGTGGTGACTTTGCAACTTTCTGCCTCAGAAGGCACTGGAGCCAGGATCAATGAGTATTTTTAAGACAGCAGCTGTTCAATTCTTATCAGGCAGGAGTATTGGGAATGTGAATGGGAATTTGAAGCAGAATCCGATCATAACTGATCTTACTGAAGAGTGGAGCAAGCTTGAGAGGCTGAATAATCTAGTTCTGCTCCTATTTTGATTGGATTTGATTTATTGTTGTCACATGTACCTTAGTAGAGTGAAAAGTTTTGTTCTGCGAGCAATACAGGCAGATCATAGATAGTGGGATGTTTAGACAGAGCAAGGTGCACTAGGTTAGTGAAGAGAACATTATTAGTAATTTTTTACAGACTTCATTGAGGTTTGAAAGTGCAGAAAGGTTGTACGAAATGTGAGAATAAGATCTGCTGGAGAGAGCTCACAAAGAGTCACCAGGGATTGGCGCCATCTTGAATCTAACTTTTCATGTTCAGATGCTCATTTTCTGTGCAACTGGAGTCACGTGTCAATCAGATCAGGTAAGGACAGCAGTTTGGCCTTCATAAAGGACATGAGTGAACTGATTAGAGGGTGTGATAGTCATCTTTTACTGGGACTAATTTTTATTCTAGATTTATTATTTAGTTTAAATTCTACCAGCTGGAATTGAACCCATGTCCCTGGAGCATTTACCTGGATCTTTGGATTGCTTGTGACATTGTCACTATGTCTTCATTTCCCTCTTGGTTTTGTTATTGGAACACAACAATATGTAAGGGAATCCCAAATTTCAGGACTTTCTGACCAGGCAAATAATGATTCAACACATTGTCTCAGTCTGACAGCAGCAGGAAGGCATCATCAGCACTCAGTGAGTTTGATGGATTGGATGTGGTTAATCCAGGTTGAGACTCAGAAAAGAACTCCTGGGCTATTGAAATGATTTGATGATTTCATTCTGAAGCACTTTCATTAATCAATAAGGAAGTCGATCGGGGAATGGTTCCAGAGAACTGCGTTATCATTCATTAGCAATGATAAAATCTGCTCCAGTACCAAAGCGAAATCGTTTCTTGTTAAAATGTTATGTAATCGGGTTCAAAATAAAATCCTTTGTTGTGGTGGCAAGTGTACAGGGTTAGTTTCTCATTCTCCCTGATGTTCTTGAGGCTCATATTTTAATATATGACCCTTAGCCTGCTCCAGGTTATTCCATTCATCTCAAACAAATCACCCTTAAGTCAACACTGCTGTAAAAGGCTAGAGCCCCAATTCTTTGAGCTATCTTGGTAACAAAGATGCATTAAATTGGGTATTTATCTTTTATTATTTCCAAACCTTCAATATCACCTCAATATCAATATATTCTGACCTTTGTTTCACTCAAGCACACTCCTCACTGCAATAGATTTGATTGCAGAACCATCCCTTATTACCGACAGCAAAGAAATGTTTGACAATCTTCCCGCTAGGTTTCTGATGCCTTAGATCTAAAATGACCAGTGGAAATCTTGGCCCAGAACAGAAACCTATATTTCTGAAGCATTCTTCATTCATAAGGCACTGTTGCAATATGCACTTTACTCAGTAAGATAAAAACAACACTCTGCAAATGTTGGAAATCTGAAACAAAAGGTGAAAATGCTGGAGAAACTCAGCAGGTGGAGAGGGAAACAGAGTTAATGTCTCTGGTTCACTATGACTCGTTTTCAGGACTGTTCAGTTCATACTGTGTCATACTGGACTGAAAACATTACCTCTTTTTCTCTCTCCACAGATATGGCTAGATCTGCTGAGTTTCTCTAGCATTTTCCTTTTGTACTTTACACAGTGATACACAAAGAGAGTTTGCACCAAACAAGAAATGGAAAGGGTAGACAAGTGAAATATAACCAACACAAAAGTTTGATGGATAGAAGACAGGGAGGTGACAAGATGAATGTAAAACAGTTTCAGATTATTGTCAGCTGATTGTGCTGAAGAATGTCAATTGATAGTGGGGGCAAGAAGTCCAGGGAGTGTAGCTGGAGAAAACTGTTGATATGGGGTGAGGTGAGTTTGGTTGATGACCTGTTTCCATCAAAGATAAATGTTAATAATTTAACAAAACAGTTAATTGATGTCAATACTCGTGTTGACTGGTCAAGATATTGGGATATTGTTACTTCTGGTGTTGTACTCAGAGGTTTGAAGTGATTACTGTATTAATTCAAGAACAGAATCAAGAAAGGTAATTTTTTTTATTCATTGATGGAATGCGGGCATCTCTTATAAGGACATCACTTGCATTTGTTGCTTTCCTTAACTGCCCTTAAACTGAGTGGCTTGGCCATTTCCAAGGCCAGTTAAGAGTTAACTACCTTGCTGTGGATCTGTAGTTACATGTACAGCAGACCAGTTAAAGAGATTTAAAAGGATTTGATTTACCAGCTCCCATGCTAGGATTTACAAGGTGGCTAGTTGGCAGATCCCCACCAGAGTCATAACGTCATAGAGATGTACAGCAATGGAAACAGACTCTTTGGTCCAACTGGTCCATGCTGACCAGATATCCTAAATTAAATCTAGTCCTATTTGCTAACATTTAGACAATATCCCTCCAAATCCTTCTTAATCATGTACCAATACAGATGTTGTTTAAATGTTGTAATTGTACCAGCCTCCTCCACATCCTCTGACAGGTCATTTCATACATGCACCACTGTCTGCATGAAAATGTTGCCCCTTCGGTCCCTTTTAAATCATTTCCATCTCACCTTAAACCTATGCCCTTCAGTTTTGGACTCCCCCCATCCCAGCGAAAAGACCTTGACTATTCAGCCGACCCATGCCCTTCATGATTTTATAAACCTCTATGAGGTCATCCCTCTGCCTTTAGTGCTTCGGGGAAAATAACCCAGCCTATTCAGCGTCTCCCTATTGGGCAAACCCTTCAGTCTCAGATACATCCTTGCAAATCTTCTCTGCATCCTTTCAAATTTAACAACATTTTTACTATGCCAGAGACACCATAATGAAAAGCAGTTTTCAAAAGTAGACTAACCAATGTCCTGTCCAACTGCAACATGGCAATCAAACTCATCTACTCAAAGCACTGATCAATAAAGACAAGCACACCAAACACCTTCTTCAGCCTGTCCACCTGCGACTTCACTTTCAAGGAATTAACCAGCTTGGCAAATATCTCTAGGGCCCTACTGTTAACTGTATTTGCCTTACCGAAGTGCAACACCTCACATTAATCTAAATTAAATCTCTCCTGAAATGCAACATCATCACTGAGTGACTGTATCAGTTAAAGCAACCAACTGACCTTAATATCCACAAAATAAATATGCTTTGATTTTCCAAACTCAGTTTCGCTTTAGGCTGCTTTTTGTTGCATATCAATGCAAAAAATTTCCTTTTATTAGTTTGAACTTGTGTCCCATTGACGTATTTTTTACAAACTACTCTTTAATAATTTCTCACAATGTCTCCTTTCCAGATTGAAAGGTTCCTGTATTTCCTGTAAGAACTACAACAATTTATATTGAGATAGAACCTAAAGGTAATGAAGAACCCAAATACACTATTTGGAGGATTATAAACTGAAGTAGGACACCAAGTCACATAAGGAGAGCAAAAATCTGGTCAAAGGGATAGTTACACTAACACCGTGAATCAGTCTCATGATTTTTTCCTGTCTCTTTAGCAAGGTGTATGTGTGTGTGTGTGTGTGTGGTCTAACCAGAGCACTATCCATTGCTTCATTTTCATTTTCATTTGACTAGTTTTGGATTTCAGCAATCATAGTCATGGTTGCTTATCCCCTCTATTAGAGACACAACTTATTTGCTTTAAACATTGCTATTCAAATACAGTGCAAAATGTCATGAGAGTGTGTTCAGAATTCCTACCTGAATATGTTTCTATGAATATCAGAGGCGGTAATTTGTAGACTATTGCACCTCAGGTAAAGAGGTGATGTAAACAAATGAAAGAGATTGAACTATATAAATCGAAAAATCTGCAAAAAATGCCGAATGCTGATTATTACAAAATGAGGTACATTGTTGTAGCTGTTCTTGGAGCACGGATAGACGAATCAACTTGAATTGAAGACAGTATAGGGTTACATTCTCATTCGCCCCTTGTATCTACATCCCGTTTCCATGGTGATGCATGCTGAGCACAAGCCTCTCGGTCACTGTGGTCAACTTGGAGACTGACTGGTGGCCATCAGTACAGGACAGGTTGAAAGCACAGGTCTCAGGAGAAACCTTTGTTTCTAAGTTTTGAGACTAAAATAATTTTACAAATCGCACTCAGTGACTGTCATTTTGGAGACTCTGTACGGGGATTTACTGTAGCCCGGGGAACGCTGCTGCTTTAACAGCTCTTGCGGATCCCAATAACTCTTGTCTACTCATTTTGAATGATAAGTGTGTGGCGCATGCCAATAATGTGAAAAAAAAAGAAACAGCTTTCCTAAGTGGCTTTTCTTGTGAAGTGCTTTGGATTCCGAAAGAAATAGGTTAGGGTCTGAAGAGCCATTGACTCGATTAGGACAGATGCAGCTGCAGGTCGCAGTGTGGTAATGCACGCAGCAGCGCACCGTGAGTGAGTGGCATCCCCTTGCAACTCTATCTGCTGGAGATTAGGCCGCTAATTAATAAGCTCTTGGGCTCCTCACAGTCAGAATCGAGTATTAATTCAGCTCATTCGGCAGCCTGAGCCGGAATAAGCAAGTGTGATAGGCCTGCAAGCAGGCAACCAGGGGTTAGAAATCCACTTAATGCCAGAACCATGGAAACCAAAGCTTGGGACGAGGAATACTGCAGGAGGCAGCTACCTACCGATTTGTTTTTTTATGACAAATAATACCCACCTGCTTCTCTCTAAAGCCAGCCAGCTATACCATTTCAAAATATTTGTCAATTTAGTTTAAGATATCTATTGAGCTTGCTGTCTGTTTGGTTTTCTGTATTCTACATTCTTTACTAGCAGGAAAGCTAATCTAATTACTAGATATGATCTATTTACTTCTGTATCCAGCTCTTCTAGCTTGGCTCGGTTCCTATGCATCTTTATTTTATTCATTTCCATCTTTGCTCCCTTCCCTCCTCAATCCAGATACCATCTTATAAGTGTGCACACATTTCTCATTCCCCGTATTTTGTAAAGAGGATTTTCTGGTTCAGGTGCAGGAAGAGAGGCAGTGGTTAGACTTCTGATAGCCACCCCCAACTCTCCCTCAAGTTGGCATGCTTCATGAGTGAGGCTGAACAGTGAATGTTGGAAAGATGCTCCACCATGAGGATAATGGGATAGACCCACCCCAACCCCAACCCCCAAATACCTCACCATCCCCACCAATATTGTTTGGTCAGGAATTCAGCAGATCCTTTCCAGAGTGTACGCATCAACTTACATAAAACTCTGCTGCTCTATCCTAACTGGACAACAAGTCCTTTTCATTTTTGTCCTTCTGGTGTTTGCTGACTTGGCTCTTGCTCCAATATTATCTCAAATTTAGATGTCTCATCTTAGTTTTCAAATCCCTCAGTGGTCTTGTCTTTCTCTTTCTGTGTCCCCTCCTGTACCCCAACAACCCTTTGAAATTTCCATGCTGTTATGAATGGCTGGCTTTAATTGCTCCTCTGTTAGTGGCCATACCTTCAGCTAGTTGAGCTCTTTGAAGAATCCCTTCCTTAACAGTCTCTACCTCTTCCCCTCATCCTTTAAAATTTACCATTCCCTTCAGTGTAACTTGTCCTAATACCTCCTCACATGTCAAAGTGTCAAATTTGTCTGCAAATGTGGATTTATTTGATGCTAATAACATCATGCAATTGACATTTGCTTTATCAAAGCAAAGCAGCCTGGTTGAGTTTGCAATTGGGACGCAGATCAGCTGTGAACTTATTGAATGACAAAATAGGCTGAAGGGTTGAACAGGCCATTCCTCTCCCTAAGTTCATTATTAACATAGGCCCTTCTAGCTTTTAGGGTTCAATATGATACTGAGTGTCACCTGCATTTTGCTAGTGGACAATCGAGGGAGCTATCATAAATAAGGAACATGACTTATCTTGGGATCCCTGCTAACACTTTTTTTTCTTTTAGATTTTTTTGTGTTTAGTCAATCACATCTTCCTTACTGTCTGTAAGCAATGAAGCAAAGTAGATCTTTGGAAATACGATGCTGTAGTGCAGACTTTTCTCCTTGGACACATAATTTTCAAGACCCCCTTGGGCAGAGGAACTAGAAGAACATCAGACAGTGAGACATCTGATCTGATAGAGCAAGTGTGAAAGATGGAAAGTCAAGTGATTATGCTACATCAGCATATTTCTTAATAAAAGCAAATTACTGCGGATGCTGGAATCTGAAACCAAAATCTCAGCAGGTCTGGCAGCATCTGTAAGGAGAGAAAAGAGCTGACATTTCAAGTCTTTGACAAAGGGTCAAGTTAGACTCGAAACGTCAGCTCTTTTCTCTCCTTACAAATGCTGCCAGACCTCCTGAGATTTTTCAGCATTTTCTCTTTTGGTTTCAGTATATTTCTTCCTGTCTGTGCCCATGTGTCCAAGCTTATGTCAATTAGCCCATGTGAGTCCAATGAAGTGGTTCTTGAAGTCCCATGAATTTCACATGCAGGGGCTCTTGTAGCACAGTGGTAGTGTTCTTACCTCTGGGCCAGGAAGCCTGAGATCAAGTCCCAACTGCTTTAGAGATGTGTAATAACATCTCTAAACAGGTTGATTAGAAACTATCTGTTCCACGTGCAGATTAGGGTTCTTGTGGTGTGGTGGTATTATCCCTACCTCTGAGTCAGGAGAGCCAGGTTCAAGACCCAACTGCTCTAGAGGTGTGCAATAAAATCTCTCAACATGTTGATTAGGAAAAATCTATTCCACCTGCATCCTTGCTGATAATACAAGTGTTGGAACTGCATCAGTGTGTGGACTTTAAAAGCAAGGACCCTTTTGATTCCAATATCTACTTGCCTGTAATGTAAAGATCAAATAGGCCGTCGATATGTGTGGAACCACATGAGAAGAATGAGACACTAAATGAGTATCTCGTGTCAGTTCTTACTGTTATGTGGAGAAAGATATGAAAGCTAAAAAATTTGGAGAAATAAATAGTAATATCTTGAAAAGTGTCCATATTACAGAAGAGGAGGTGCTGGATATCTTAATAAGAGCATGAGGCCATAAGACATGGGAGCAGGAATTAGGCCATTCAGCAAATCGAATCTGCTCTGCTATTCAATCATGGCTGATAAGTTTCTCTGCACCCTCGAGGCTCCCAGCCTCATTCCTGATGAAGGGCTGTTGCCCGAAATGTCAATTTTCCTGCTCCTCGGATGCTGCCTGACCTGCTGTGCTTTTCCAGCACCACACTCTTGACTCTAATCTCCAGCATCTGCAGTCCTCACTTTCACCTGTTAAGTTTCTCAACCCCATTCTCCCACTTTCTCCCGTAACCCTTGATCCCCTTGATACTCAAGAACCTGTCTCAGTCTTAAAATGCATAAAGGTGGATAAATTCCTGGGATCTGATCAGGTGTACCCTAGAACTTTGTGGGAAATGAGCGAAGTGATTACTAGGTCCCTTGCTGAGATACTTGTATATAGGTTAGGTGCTGAAAGTCTAGAGGTTGGCTAATGTGGTGTCATTATTTAAGAAAGGTGGTAAGGAAAAGCCAGGGAACTATAAACCAGTGAGCCTGACATAGGTGGTGGGTAAATATTAGGCGGAGATTCTGAAGGGCAGGATCTATATGTATTTGGAAAGGCAAGAACTGATTAGTGATAGTCAACATGGCTTTGGAGTCAGGAATGTCATGGAGCCATGTTTCTATGAATCTTCAACCCATTCTGACCCAACAGAATGGGTAACAACTTATGCACTTTTGTGAAAAAACAATCAATTCTTTTAAAGGATATTAGTATTTACTGAAATCCATTTTCAAAAGCTTTCTCCACTATTTTTCAGCTTAATTCCTCATAAATGTTGTTGGGTCTCTCTGAATGCCCTGGCACTGTTGCTGCTAATAATGACACTGCTCAGTCTGAATGGACTCACACAGACCAGCAATCTTCCATATTCATGTCTGTGTTCAGTCGGTGAATGATTTATTTAAGTGTGCTGCTCTTTTATATTCCTCTGTGCAGCCATGCATGCCTATAACTTAATGAGGCCACCTTGTACATAGCCAGTGCAGAGACTTGTACATTGCTGACAGCCGTGCAATTGTAAAGGAAACATTATTCAAAGCCCTTGAGTTAGAATAGAGAAAAATCAGCTTTCAATTGCTATCAATGACACCTACTCAAGATTACCAACTCTGGTCAGACATATTCCTGGAGGTTTCATCACATGACTTTCCACTCCACCCACCCTGCACCCTTGCACTTGAAATAACTCCACAGAGTCTAGTATCCTGTCACTAAGTCACTCTTTATTTGCATGTGCACAGTACTTGACATTGGTCTAGCTTTGTTAGAGCCAGCTCTCAGAATGAACAGAACGTCTGACACTCCTGTTTACATCTGTCAGCCAGTGCTCCCTGATTGACACAGATTAATAGCCCCAGTCAGGCAACACGTGTTCTATGAGGTCCACCTGACTGACCTTGTTATATTCATTACACATTGATCCATCTAATACATTGATTCTGAATTTACTAGCTCACCAGGAGTCAGGCATTAGCTACAGAGATGTCATAACACATCTCTAGAGCAGGTCAGACTGGACCCTCCAGGCTCAGAGGTAGGGACATTACCACCGCAACACAAGAGCCCCTTACTGACTGGGAGACAAGCAAGCGCTTAATTATCAGACTCTATGTCAACCAATCCCGTCTGCAATATTGTGATAAGTTGATGGGTGGAAGAAAATGAAAATGAACTCAAATGCAACATTTTTTCAATGGTATCCATAGAATCCTTGCAGTGTGGAAACAGGCCCTTCAGCCCAACAAGTTCTACATTGACCCTGTGAAGAATATTCCACCCAGACCCATTTCCCTACATTTACCTCTGACTAATGCACCTAAACTAAACATCTCTGAGCACTATGGACAATTTAGCATGGCCAGTTCACCTAACCCACACACCTCTGGACTGTGGGAGAAAACTGGGGCACCTGGAGGAAACTCATGCAGACAGGAGGAGAATATGCAAACTCCACACAGACAATCACCCGAGAATGGAATTGACCTCGGGTTGCTGGTGCTGTGAGGCAGCTGTGCTAACCACTGAGCCACCGTACCACCCCTCGTGCTGCGCCTATGATCTTTCTCCTGGATTGCCTGTGGCACTCTTCTGGATATTAATCATTAATTCCTGGAGAATGCAGGAAACACCCGGGAGGGTTGGCAAATTGAATTCTGAGTAAAGAGTGGCTTCAGTGCTCAATGCAAAGAAATGGCCTGACAGTGTATCGCAGGGGCAGAAAACCAGAATGACAGTCCACACCTGCATTCGTCTCCATGGGTCACCTCTTTGTGGCACTGTTTGAGGCTTCAAGCAGGTTGGAGTATTACAAGGTACAGGTGGCCTCGCAAATAGATGAATAAGTAGGCTCTCGAGGGACAGAAGGTATCTATGCATTTTTATTGAAACAACAATGACAAATCGAATTCGGATACAGATCATAATGAGCTAAATGAATGATGGCAGAGGCTCAAGGGGGTTGAACGGCCTCCTCCAGTTTGGAATGACACTGACCTCATGATGACAGTAACTGGTACCATCACCTGCACTAAATATAAACCTGGCAACAGCACACCTTTTGCAAAACTGTATCAGCTGTCACTTCCACTGTTTTCTACAAACAACGCAAATTAAATTTAGCAACTGAAATCTGCATTTTTTGGTTTGCTCACTTTTTAATTATCATTTTGACAAGCTCACAGGTTCCAGGAATGTGCTTCAGTGCTGATTATGATGTCGTTGTGTGAAAATACTTACTTTCTGATGTAAATATGTTTTGCATATTGAGAGCTGACAGAGGTCAGGGTTTGGGAAGGTAAGATCAAACATTTACTATGTCTGGGAACTATCTGCAATACCAAAGAGGAGACTGAAAATTATTGTGAACGCGATGATACCCTGATTGTCAGCAATGACACAGTTGATCCATAGTTTATAGGGTTTTGAGTTCAAATCCAACTCCAGATCTTGCATACAATAAATATAGGCTGACACTCCAGTGCATTACCAAAGGAATGATATATTCAACTCCAACCTGCTTCTAAAAGATTTCATGGCACTGCATTATTTGAAAGATAAATGGTGTCCTGACCAATATCTAACTCAACTCCAATAAAACTGATAATTTGGTCATGGTCACATTATTGTTCGTGGGAGTTTGCGATGTGCAACTTTGCTTCCATCTTTTCTAACAGTGTCTTCATTTCCAAAAATACAGCTTTGGCTGTGAAGTGATTTGAGATATCTGGTGACTGTGAAAAAGTCTTGCTGTTTTATTGTTACATCATATGCTGCATTTTGTTTTGGCAAAAACCTCTGATACAGTGGGACTTGAACATGGGATAGGGATAGGCACCACAAGAACCTTCTGGACAATGGCTTGTAACTTAACTCTGGGAGTATTGATATGTACTGAAGTCAGCTGGTCAATATCAGCAGGACTGGGTTAACCATGGACCCTTTCATTCCGTACCAGCCCTCCTCAGCTTTGTTGAAGCTATTTAGACGTCCTCTTGAGTGTTGCCTTTACAATTAATATTGCTTCAACTTAACTGAGGACTTTCAATGACATACAAGAAGGCTAAAGTGAATTAGAAGGATCCACTGATGCTTCAGTCCAGGAAACACTGATCCTGACTGAGCTGACACACTTCCAGAACTGACCTTACAAATCAAATTCGGACAATGAAATAAATGGCAAATCTCATCTGCAAACCTGAAGGGTGCTGCAGTGGGGAAAGACGTGTTTGGAAGGTAAAACTAATGGAAACATCATCAGGACAAATCATGGATTTATCCTGTACCTTTCAGTTAGAGGATTTCCGTGGTATAAGAAGAACAGTCAAACATAACAAATTGGTTTCTGCTGGTTTATTGCACCCTCCCTATCATCATCATTTCATCAGGAGGAGACCTTCATTGGATAAAACTTGGCTAACAAGAAATGATGAGTCAGATGAGTCACATGGCAGATGTATGAATGAAAAGGGGAAGATGGGGTAATGCGTTTTAAGTAATCATATCCCACTTTCTAGCTTTGTGAGCTTATATGCTACTGGCTGGCTCTGATGGGGTCTTACTGCACTGGCATGCTATTACCAGGCACCTGATGACCTCTTCAGCAAAGTAGTCTAGACTAGAGTGGTGCTGAAAAAGCACAGCAGGTCAGGCAGCATCCAAGGAGTAGGAAAATCAATGTTTCAGGCAAAAGCCCTTTCTGATGAAGGGCTTTTACCCGAACATCAATTTTCATGCATCTGCAGCATCAAATCTCCAACATCTGCAGTCCTCACTTTCGCCTCTTCAACAAAGCAGTTTTGTGAAGGTATGGGGTGATGTTAAACACAGCTCAGAAATAGTTTCAGCACATAAGTAGGCTACTCAGCCCCTCTTCAAGTCTACGCCACCCCACTGCAAGAGGAACTCAGCTAATCCCACTCCTCTGCCTTTTCCCAGCAGTCCTACAACATTCCTCTCTTTAGTTGCTTATCCAAGTACATTGTAAACGCCACAATTGAATCTGCGGCCACTAGCCTCTCAGTTAGTCTGTTTGAGCTCATTGCTTAAAAAAGTCCCTGTGTCACTACTGGTTCTTTTGCCAAGTTAAAAATCACACAACACCAGGTTATAGTCCAACAGGTTTAATTGGAAGCACACTAGCTTTCGGAGCGACGCTCCTTCATCAGGTGATTGTCTTCTTTTGCCGTTCATCATAAATCAGAGTTGTCAGGCACTAGGGGCTGAATGGCTATGTCCTGCCTTCTAACAATTGTATAGTTTCAATTCTGGTTCCTGATTCTCCTTCCAATGGGAACTTCTCTATATTGTGTCTGGACTGCTCATGGTTTCAAATACTACAGCTGGCATTGCTCCACATAATCTTCTCTGTTACTTGCTTCAAAAGGACCTTTTTGGCAATTCCTGTCAGTCCAAGCCTACTATTATTGAGGATGTATTATAAACTGACGGAAAACTGCTTCAGAAAATTTTCTTTAAAAGCTCTTCTTCTCACCTCTCGTCATCTGCTCCATTGCCAGGTACCATTTACCAGATCATTGCTTACATTGGGTCACACTGGCCTCTGTCATAACTATTTTGGACACAATCCCAATGAGTTGTACTAAAGTCATGGAAAGATTACTCCATTGGAACAAATCAAGAAACACAAAGTCCTTTCTCAAAGACATCATGATACAGGAATATGACACTGTAACACATTTCTGTTACCCCTCCTATCATCATCATTTCATCAAGAGCAACATCAAGCACGTTCAGCTAATCTGTCTCTCATCTTCATTTATTCACAAAGGTTTCATTGGTGGAACACCTTTGTCTTCTTCCACAATTGATTATTTAATGGTCATTGAATCACCAGGGCATGGGTCAGGAAGAGGAGGTAGGCACCTGCCTAGTATCAAAACTTGCCCTGTTGGCATTATTCCAAACTACACGTGAGCTGTTTAGTCAATTGAGTTCACCTTGACAAACCAAAATCAATTAACTGCAGCACAAAAACAGAAATTGCTGGAAAAGCTCACAGGTCTGGCAGCATCTGTGGAGAGAATCAGAGTTAATGTTTCAATTCCAGTGACCCTTCCTCAGAACTGGACCTGAAACATTAATTCTGATTTCTCTCTATGGATGCTGCCAGACCTGCTGAGCTTTTCCAGCAATTTCTGTTTTTGTTTCTGATTTCCAGCATCGTCAGTTCTTTTGGTTTTCAGTTAATTGAGGGTTTTCAATTGATATAGCCTCAACAGTGTCCAAGTCTTACTGTATTCTTATCTGTTTGCCACTTGGACATATCCTCTCTTCCATTTTTCTTTGTGCCTCTGTTCCAGTGAGTCTCTGTATTTTTAAATGATTCTCTATTTATTGGTTCATTTCTGGTACCTGATACCCATGTGAGGTAAATTCACTGTTCTCATTGGGTAGAGTGTGGCTCAGTGAATCTTCACTCTGGTGATATAGCCCTGTGTCTGACCCATGCTCCAATCAGGACATATAAGGTCTGCAGATTTAATTTTACATCCTGTTCTCTTTTGGAACTGCTTCCCTTCCTTGTGTATCAGTCAATGTCTGCCCATTTCCCAAACCTCTGATCCTGTCCGTATCTCTCTGCCTCTGTATTTTCTGTATGTTCCCTTCTCTCTTTCAAAGTCACGGTGGGAGTGACAGTCAGTTCCAACTGCTCGCATAATTACAAACAAGAGAGCAAAATGCCTTCCTTCCCGTGGATTGCAGTTCACAGCTCCAAAACCTCCTGCTGTTAAATTAAGACTGAGATGCACTCAGATGAAGGCCTCACCAAGTAATTAAAATTACTGTTTAATCTTTGCCCTTTTATCCTAATCAGCAGTGTGTTACTTTAACTCCCAAATGTGCCTGAGTGACCCTCACCTGTGGAAATGCAAAACCCAGTAATACTCCCTCTGCTGCCCCACAAAAACCCTTCATTGATGAAGTGTGTGGATTGTGTTATGAGGCTGGGGGGGTGGGGGGGGGGTGGGGGGGTGAAGGTTGGATAGGGGATGGGGGAAGAGGTAGGAGAAGGGAAAGGGCCTGATGTGACAAACTCACAGCAGGGTTTACCGCGATTGGCTGGTTCCTGCAGATTGTTGGCCAGTAGGAAGCTAATTGTTTCCACGGTGACAGAAGTGACCCCGAATGCTTGCTGGTGGGATAACACAGAATAAATAATATCCGCTCTTTACACCGTGTAATTAGCTCTTTAACAATGGTGACAGTTAATGCTCCTTCATGTAAGGTTCAAACCAGCACGGTCATTGTCAACACTGGCTGGAGCTCATGTGAGGTGCATATGGACAACTGCAGTGAATATTCCTTATGGACAACAGTTAATAGTGCTGTCAAATCTCATTAAGAAAATGATACATTTTCCCTGAAATGTTACCCAATTATCCAGAATATTTACTTAGCATTCAGGTATATTGAAGCTTGACACTTCATTGTTTAGTCAGTTATTTTCTCATCTTTCCTTTTTAGTTACTGCTAACTCATTTGCTACCATAAGAGGTTCCATGCTAAATAAAACATGTCCATGTTTCTCACTATCACACCCTCTTCTCACTGTTCTTTATTCTTCATGACGTTTCACCCCTCTTTCTGAAAGGGTAGCAGAATTCTCTGACTAGCTTTTTGTTGTTGTTCTAATTGGAACATATGATCATACGTGGGTCTTAAGAGGTATGTGTGTGTGTGTGAGTGTGTGTGTGCGTATGTGTGTGTATGCTTGTATGTGCGTGTGTGTGTGTGCATGTGTGTGTGTGGTGACTGATGACTCTCTTCCACTGTCAGGGTGAGTCCATATGTGGCTGTACAGAGAGGAGCAGTTACCGCGAGCTCTGTTACACTTGGGGCAGAAGGTGTTTCCCCGGGTACAACAGAGTGTTACAAGGGGACATAAATTTAAGGTGAAGGGTGGAAGGTATAGGGGAGATGTCAGGGGTGGGTTCTTTACCCAGAGAGTGGTGGGTTCTTTACCCAGAGAGTTGCCTGTGGGAGTGGTAGAGTCAGAATCTTTGGTGACCTTTAAGCGGCAATTGGATAGGTACATAGATGGGTGCTTAAGCTAGGACAAATGTTCGGCACAACATCGTGGGCCGAAGGGCCTGTTCTGTGCTGTATTGTTCTATGTTCTATGTTCTATGTTCTAAGGTGGTCACAGGAAGGGATGGGTGGGGTGTTGGTGTGGCAGCGCGTTCCTTTCACTGTTTCCCCCTCGCTTCCGCTTTTTCCCCATGGCAAGTCTCGAGGTGTTTGATGCTTTCCCAGATGCTCCACTTCCAATTTGGACTGTCTTGGGCCAGTGATTCCCTGCAGTCTGTGGGAATGGCACACTTTACCAGGGAGGCCTTGAGGGTATCACTGAAACGTTTCCTCTATCCACCTGAGGCTTGTCCGCCATGTCAAAGCTGGGAATACTGCGGTGACTTAGGGAGTCTTGTGTCGGTCATGTGGATGGTGTGCCTAGCCCATCGTAACCGATCAAGGGTAGTCAGTGCCTCGATGCTGGGAATGTTGACCTGGTTGAGTAGGCTAGTGTTTGTCTGTCTTTCTTCCCAGCGGATGTATACAGCATGGAAGGAGATCATTGACCTCTTTGTGTTTGTTTGTTCTCTTCAAAAGAGCTGTTCAAACAATCCTGCAGAGGTTTCCTTCTCAATTTTAGATCCAATTCCCTGGTGAAAGTGGAACAGTGGTTGTCATCTTACTCCTTTCCTTCTCTGTGAGATACTTTTCTCCGAGGCTAGCTGAAGGAGATGATGAACATATGGGTGTGAAAACAGGTCAGCCATGATCTTATTGAATGGCAAAGCAACCTCAAGGAACTGAATGGTCCACTTGCACTCTTCCCCTTTATGTAAGCAGGATTGTGTATCACAAGATGTTGTTGTGTGGTGAGCAACTGTGTCTGAGCACCATAGGCTGATTTTGCATATTCTCTGTTCTCCAGACAGAGCACAAATTGGCAGCTACCACACCACCCCTTCCCATCCACCTCCCCCTAATTGACCTCATTCCTGAAGAAGGGCTTATGCCCAAAACGTCGATTCTCCTGCTCGTTGGATGCTGCCTGACCTGCTGCGCTTTTCCAGCAACACATTTTTCAGCTCTGTTCCTGATGTAACAGTGAATAACATGACAACCTCCTCCTTGATTCTGCTCAGTTTCTCATTCTCAGGTCTGTGCTCCCATTAGTCCAAAGCACATAATCCATTGAAATTTACCCTGAACTGCCAACACTTTTCTGCTGTTAACAAAAATCAAGATTTCAGTGAATACTGTATAAAAATAGGTTTAATAGTAACAGTGAACAAATTTCCCCTCATTCAACACAAAGCCATAAATCCAATGTTGAAAGAACAGGTGAGCTCCACAGGGACTTCTTGCTCAGCACCATTTAGTTTCAGTTAATACATGTATTATAATATAGAATAATATAATACTGTATAAATAAGAAATATGTTCAGCTAATAAATTGTGAATATAAAGCTAGTCTCAGCAATGCAACTTTCATTAACAAAAAAAAAGTTGCAAATTTGTCATCCTTATCCACTCTGGCCTCTGCATTAATGAGTGTAAGTCTTAAAGTGCCTTATAAATGTCCAAGGAAGCCACTTGGTTCAAGGAAAATCTGAGATGGTCAACAAATGCTGGTCTTGCTGGTGATACTCACTTGCCATGAAAAGATAAGAGGAATAAGTTCCAATCCCAGCTGCAGCTACTTTTGCCATTACAATCAGTTGATGCCTACTTTCTATCAGATGACTGGTCAAGTTTGATTTGATATGATTTGATTTGATTTACTTTTTGTCGTATGTACCATGATACAGTGCAAAGTGTTGTTTTGTGAGCTATACAGGTAGATTGTATCATACAAAGCGCATCAGGTGGCAGAACAGAGTGTTACAGCTGCAGAGAAGGTACAGAGAGAGAGAGAGAGAGATCAGCATTAAGGTCCATTTAAAAGTCTGATAACAGCAGGGAAGAAGCTGTTCTTGAGTCTGTTTTACCTGTATTCAAACTTTTATATCTTCTGCCTGACAGAAGAGGGTGGAAGGGAGTAAAACTGGAGTGGGAGGCATCTTTGATTATGTTGGTTGTTTTCCTGAAGCAGCTGGAAGTATAGATGGAGTCAATGGATGGAAGGCTGGTTTTCATGATGGACTGGGCTGTGTTCATGACACTCTATAGTTTCTAGTGGTCTTGGGAAGACCAGTTACCAATCCAAGTAGTAACGCATCCAGATGGAATGCTTTAAAAATTGGTAAGACTTTGTGGACATGCTGAATTTCCTTAACCTCCTGAGGAATTAGAGATGTTATTGTGCTATCTTGACCATTGCTTCAATGTGTGTTGATGAGGGCAGATTGTTGGTGATCATCACTCCCAGGAACTTGACTGAGAACTATTCCAGCATTTTCCTACCTCTAAACACCAAAGGCACTGAGGTCAACAATCCCAACTGAGATGAGCCAATCCAACACTGGGAAAGGGCTCAGATCAAGGATCTTTTGGACTGCCAAAAGTGGTGTTACATTGAGCAAAATATTTACCAATTAGAAATTAAGAAGTAAAGAATGTGAAACAAATTGTTGAATGTGTTCCTGTCTTGGGTTGCAGTGATGAATCTAAATGAAATCACGGTAGCCCACAGCTCGGGCACCATGTGTTACTAAAAAAGTAAAAAATAAGCAAGAGATTTTTGCTGGCTGAGGCTATGCAAAGGAGATGGAGCAAAAGAACATTGAATAGAGGCAGAGCATGCGTGCTGAATGAATGGTCTGCTTCTGTTCCTGTGGTCCTTTGCAATTTAGGGCTCCAAATATCATAAAGGTTTTGAAGCAATAGAGAGGTTACAAAGCAGATTCACTTGCTGCCTGGTCTGAGCAAATCAGAATATAAAGAAAGCCTTTAGAAATTGGGACTTGTAATAAAGTAGTTTCTAACTATGTTCAGTGAAAGCACAATAGACTGAATGACATCCTATGCACTAAAATAATTCCTTGATTTAACAGAGGCATTTAAAGTGATGGGACATTAATAGTGACTTTGCCCTCCTTTTACCAGATAATACTTCCTGGGTAGCTTCCATACATCCAGCAGAAATGCATCCACAAGGAGCAGATAAAGGGGACTCATGGGAATGCAGCTTATAATTCTTCAGACAGACAACCTCTGTCAGTGTGATCCCCGCTTGGTGTGTGTTACCAGCCCTTAGACATCTCAAAGAGGTCAGACTGTTGAGCTTAAGCATGAGTTTATTTTCCCCGCAGAACATTCCCTCCACATTACTCTTGCTGCTTCTCTGTAAGCTCCCAATACTTGTGTATTCAGTTTGATGTGATGCAGTTGGCATCGCACAAGAGTATTAACCAGACCTCTTTAAAACCTCTGCACAATCTCTGCCCAATACACTGCTCTCGCTTGACACTCCGACATTCAATTTCCTTTCTCATTTACTTCTGTATGTTAACAGCGTGAGTCCAACTATATTCCTGAGTCCTTTTCAGACCATGCTGCATTAATCCTGCCCCCCTGTGTACTACACATCAATGCTTTGCCTTTTACCATTTTTGGCATGTCTGTATTAAGTATTATTCTCTATTATTTGTAATGCGTCTAATGATGTTTGTAAACGGCTACTTCCTCAGTCTGACTTCCTATTTTAATGTCACCTGAAAATTTAATAAGCTACATTTTGCTTCTTGGGTAATGAACGATCTGGATGCATAAACTATCAATGAAAATGTATGAATTCATATGCCTGTTGCGAAAACACATTGGGACCTTGGGCCCAGGGGTTAGTGATCCCAGCAGGATTCTCCATTATTAATGGCAGACAGAAGATCCTGTAAGGCCAGCTGATCCGCTGACACAACTGTGCAATCGTGGTGGGCAAAACGCCACAGTGTGAGTCTGAATCCGCAAACTTTACTTCATAAGCTTAAGCATGAACAATCCCTTCAGTGTTCAACACCTCTGCCATTCAACATTAAGTGTCCTCGAGGATTTCCAGAATTTCTCTGCAGATGTACCTTCACCCAGCACCTCCTTATAGTCGGACTTCCCTTCCAAAATCTCTTTTAGAAAAGATCCCAAATCTTGCCACTTTTACTGCCTTTGAGATATTATTTAAGACCTCGATCTTTGCTTTAGCTTTTGGTCACCTGTTCTGCAAGACACTTGTTAGTCCTCAGCTGGAGTATTGTGGACAGTTGTCTTCTCACAATATATGAAAAATGTGAATGCATTAGAGAGAGTGCAGAAGTGATTTACAGAAATAATTCCAGGAATGAGAAACCTCAGTTCTGAGGACAGGTTGAAGAGGTTGGGACTGATCTCCTTGGAAAAAAAGAAGGCTGAGAGACTTGACATAGCCTTCAAAGTCATGAATGGGTGGGATAGAAAAGATAGGGAGAAATTGTTCTCATGTGTAAAACAAAAATGAGAGAGCAGATTTAAAATGCAAATAAAGCAATGGTGATGTGAGAAAAAGTATTTTGACACAGCGAGTAGCTAGGTCATGAAATGCACTACCTGGAAATAACATGGAGAAAAGCTCAATTACAGCATTCAAGAGGATATTGGATGATTATTTGAATAAAAAGGTGTGCAGGGATATAGGGAAAAGGCAGAAGATTGGCACTAGATAATAGAACTGGTACAGGCACAATGGGCCAAATGGCCTTCTTCTGCATCTTAATGAAGATCTTACAGATGTTTATAAAATAATGAGGGGTATAGGTAAAGTGAATGGTGGGTGTCTTTTACATAAGGTGGGGGATTTCAAGACCAGGGGCATAATTTTAAGGTGAGAGGAGAAAGAGTAAAAAAGATGAAAATCAATTTTTTTACACAGAGAGTGGTTCATGTGTAGATTGAACTTCCAGAGGAAGTGATAGATGTGGGTACAATCACAACATGTAAAAGACATTTAGATAAGTACATGAATAGGAAATGTTTGGAGATATACGGGCAAAGTGCAGGCAGTTGGGACTAGTTCAGTTTGGGATTATGGTCAGCCTGGACAGGTTGGACCAAAGATCTACTTCCGTACTGTATGTTTGTATGACTCTATAACAGTTGTGTGGTTCTGCAATACTATCTCCTGTGACTCAATGTCATTTTTTTAAAATAATGTTGATTTGAATTACCTTGGGGCAGATTCCTGCATTAAAGATGCTAGGTAAATGTGCTGTCAACTTACCCAGAGAATGAGCTGATGATTTGTTTGATGATCATTAACTATCTAATAACCTCCAAATGAGAGATGCATCTGTTTCTATACGGTTGGAGGTCACCTCAGTCAAGAGATAGGTACGTGACAGCATTATTACAGGGACTGAATGCAAGCCTGGGCTAGTGCCAACCACATCAAGGGGTCAGAGATAGATTTTTCAAATATATTTCCCAAATTAGCCCAGGCTGTTGGCTCCCAAATGATTATTGATTTTCAGGGTGGAGTGGCAGTGCTGGTTGGACCAGTGGGAATTTCCCTCATGTTTCCTATGCATGTAGTTTTCTCATCGGTATTCAAAAACTATCTTCCTTTGTGCCAGTTTGTGCCAACCAGTTAAGATTCGTTCCACCACCCCTTCTCCCCCTGACTATAGTTTTGCTGGGGGGTCCTTGATGCTACATTAGGTCAAATTCTTTCTTTCATCTCACCTCAGGTGCATAGAAATTTTCCAATCTAATGTTCTTAAAGTATTGTTTCATAAAAGGCCCTGCTGAAACGTTTTGCCTTCAGTGAAATCTGATAGGTAGCCTTTCATCTGCCACTGAATTTCTTGATTCACGGTTAATTTACTGCTGATAGAGTCTTTTTTTATATTTAACTTAATACAAGCAATATTTAAGTTAGCCAGCCCATCTCCAAAAGGAAGACAGGAAGAATAAGCTGAACAATATGTTGATATGTTTTGTTTTCACAATTCAGCTTAAAGCCATTCACAACCACTGATGCAGCTTCAAAGTATATCACTGTTGTATGAGATGCAAATAAAACAATTTGTGCATTTCAGGGTCTCAAAAGCAAGCTCTGAAGTGAGCTAGCAAACCAATCAATCTGGGGGCAATTAACAATAGGCAACAAATGCTGGCCTTGCCATTGTCACACACATTCTAGTAAAGAAAGAAAATAGACAATTCTGCTCATCTCTTTCCCCTGACTTTTCACTGTAACCCTGTAAATCTTTCTCTTTCGATAATTGTCGAATTCCTTTTGGAAAGCCACAATTCAAACTGCCTCCCACGAACCATCAAGCAATTTTACAACCTAATTTACATAAAACGATACTGTATGACTTTTTATTTCTCCATCTCCCCTATCAACTCCCTTGGTCATTCTAAACATCTCACTTGTGCTCAGTCCTTAATATGCCATAATCAGGGGGATGCAATCTGAAATTCCTTGTTATTGCCACTCCCATTCCCACCCCTGTCATCCCTTGACTCTGTCTCCTGGGATACAGTTCTCTGATTGTAAGTAAGCTTCTCAAACCTTGCTGAAGTATCCATTGTTAACAGAGCTTCACCAGCAAGTTATCGTCAGAGAGGCCATCCTAGCTAATCAGTTTATTGTCCAACACGTAAGCAACTATTTACAACAAAATCTATGGCCTAAATCATACAGGTCATTCTAGATGAACCAAATTCTGTTCTTACTCAACACTGGGAGAGTCCAGAACTCGAAAGCATAGTGTGAGTGGGAAAGATTTAAAGGGGACCCGAGGGTCAACTTTTTCACACAAAGGGTGGTGCATGCATGGAATGAACTGCTAGAGAAAGTGGAGGAGGCTGGTACAATTACAACATTTAAAAGGCATCTGGATGAATACATGAATAGAAAAGGTTTAGAGGGATATGGGCCAAGTGCTGGCAAATGGTACTAGATTAGGTTAGGATATGTGGTTGGCATGGACGAGTTAGACCAAAGGGATGATTCTATGATTCTACTTGCACGTGTATGACTTGCAGTAGGAGTGTGTACTTATTGCAAAGAGGCAGAAACCAGAGTCAATTATTTCCTTCCATGTCCTACTGGCTCTCAGCTCAAAGATAGAAATCTCATTGACATATCATGACGCCCTGTGCAATGTTAACTGTATGCCACCATCTAAATCATTTGTTCTATACATCATTGCTTATTGTGATCTGCCTTTTATATTGCATACTGCTCGTGAACAAAGCTTTTCACTGTACTTCAGTACACGTAACAATATGAACGATCAGTCCCCTCACTGAGGATGAACGATCAGTCCTCAGCAAAGGACTCACCTTCATCCACCTCCGTCCACGCATCAATGAATTTAATACACGGCGAGACGTCGAACAATTCTTCCGTTGCCTCCGAGCTTACTTTCACAATCAGGATTCCCGCCCACTTTCCGAGGACCCCTTCGCCCACCTCCAACACACTGCATCCACCTGGACACCCCGCGCTGGCCTATTACCTGCCCTCGACCTCTTCATTTCCAACTGCTGCCGGGACATTAACCACCTCAACCTGTCTACCCCCCTCCCCCACTCCAACCTCTCACCCTCACAACGCGCAGCCCTCCAATCCCTCTGCTCCAATCCCAACCTCACCATCAAGCCAGCGGATAAAGGGGGCGCAGTGGTAGTCTGGCGCACTGACCTCTACACTGCTGAAGCCAAACGCCACCTTGAGGACACCTCTTTCTAATGCCCCCTCGACCATGACCCCACCCCCCATCACCAAACCATCATCTCCCAGACCATACAGAACCTCATCACCTCAGGAGATCTCCCACCCACAGCTTCCAACCTCATAGTCCGGGAACCCCGCACTGCCCAGTTCTACCCCCTTCCCAAGATCCACAAGCCTGACCACCCTGGCCGACCCATTGTCTCAGCATGCTCCTGCCCCACTGAACTCATCTCTACCTACCTCGACACTGTCCTATCCCCCCTAGTCCAGGAACTCCCCACATACGTTCGAGACACCACCCACGCCCTCCACCTCCTCCAAGACTTCCGTTTCCCCGGCCCCCAACACCTCATCTTCACCATGGATATCCAATCCCTCTACACCTCCATCGCCATGACCAGGGCCTCCAAGTCCTCCATTTTTTCCGCTCCGGACGTCCCCAACAGTACCCTTCTACCGACACTCTCATTCGTTTGACCGAACTGGTCCTCACCCTTAACAATTTCTCCTTTGAATCCTCCCACTTCCTCCAGACCAAAGGGGTAGCCATGGGCACACGTATGGGCCCCAGCTATGCCTGTCTCTTTGTTGGCTACGTAGAGCAGTTGATCTTCCGTAATTACACAGGCACCACTCCCCACCTCGTCCTCCGCTCCATTGAATACTGCATTGGCGCCACCTCGTGCTCCCACGAGGAGGTTGAGCAATTCATCAACTTCGCCAACACATTCCACCCTGAGCTTAAATTTACCTGGACCATCTCTGACACCTCCCTCCCCTTCCTGGACCTCTCCATCTCCATTAATGACGACCGACTTGACACTGACATTTTTTACAAACCCACCGACTCCCACAGCTACCTGGATTACACCTCTTCCCACCCTACCTCTTGCAAAAATGCCATCCCGTATTCCCAATTCCTCCGCCTCCGCCGTATCTGCTCCCAGGAGGACCAGTTCCACCACAGAACACACCAGATGGTCTCCTTCTTTAGAGACCACAACTTCCCTTCCCACGTGGTTAAAGATGCCCTCCAACGCATCTCGTCCACATCCCGCACCTCCGCCCTCAGACCCCACCCCTCCAACCGTAACAAGGACAGAACGCCCCTGGTGCTCACCTTCAACCCTATCAACCTTCGCATAAACCAAATCATCCGCCGACATTTCCGCCACCTCCAAACAGACCCCACCATCAGGGATATATTTCCCTCCCCAACCCTTTCCGCCTTCCGCAAAGACCGTTCCCTCCGTGACTACCTGGTCAGGTCCACGCCCCCTTACAACCCACCCTCCCATCCTGGCACTTTCCCCTGCCACCACAGGAACTGTAAAACCTGCGCCCACACCTCCTCCCTCACCTCTATCCAAGGCCCTAAAGGAGCCTTCCTCATCCATCAAAGTTTTACTTGCACATCCATTAATATCATTTATTGTATCCGTTGCTCCCGATGTGGTCTCCTCTACATTGGGGAGACTGGGCGCCTCCTAGCAGAGCGCTTTAGGGAACATCTCCGGGACACCCGCACCAATCAACCACACTGCCCCGTGGCCCAACATTTCAACTCCCCCTCCCACTCTGCCGAGGACATGGAGGTCCTGGGCCTCCTTCACCGTCGCTCCCTCACCACCAGACGCCTGGAGGAAGAACGCCTCATCTTCCGCCTCGGAACACTTCAACCCCAGGGCATCAATGTGGACTTCAACAGTTTCCTCATTTCCCCTTCCCCCACCTCACCCTAGTTCCAAACTTCCAGCTCAGCACTGTCCCCATGACTTGTCCGGACTTGTCCTACTCCTTTTCCATCTATCCACTCCACCCTCTCCTCCCTGACCTATCACCTTCATCCCCTCCCCCACTCACCCATTGTACTCTATGCTACTTTCTCCCCACTCCCACCCTCCTCTAGCTTATGTCTCCATGCTTCAGGCTCACTGCCTTTATTCCTGATGAAGGGCTTTTGCCCGAAACATCGACTTCAAAGCTCCTTGGATGCTGCCTGAACTGCTGTGCTCTTCCAGCACCACTAATCCAGAATCTGGTTTCCAGCATCTGCAGTCATTGTTTTTACCTCTGTAACAATAAATAAGTCAATTTGCTGATTCAGCACAGTCTAAGGCTCGAATTCAAGATCACCTGCTCGCCATGGCTCAGAATTAAAGAACATGGGGGATGTGAACCTGAATTATAGTTCTAGTGTACAGGAGGTTGAGAGCAGTGAGGTCAGGGATAGATTTACAAGGTCGCAAGAGGGCACCAGCAACCAGGATGTTGGTTTGAAATGTGTGTACTTCGACTCCAGAAGCATCCAGAATAAGGTGGGTGAACTGGCAGCATGGATTGGTACCTGAGATTTTGATGTTGTGGCCATTTCGAGACATGGCGAGAGGAGGGACATAAATGGTTGCTGCAGATTCTGGGATTTAGATGTTTCAGTAATAAGATGGTAAAAGAGGCCGGCAGGGGGTTGGCATTGTTAATCAAGGGTAGTATTACCGCAGGTGAGATAAAGATTGAGGACTCATCCACTGAGGTAGTTTGGGCTGTGATTAGAAACTGGAAAGGAGAGGTCACCCTGCTTGGAGTTTGTATAGGCCTCCAAACTGTTTCAGGGATGAAGAGGAAAGGATAGAAAAGATATTTCTCAATAGGAGGAAGAGTAACAGGGTAGTTGTTATGGGTTAACTTCACTAATATTGACTGGGCATACTATAGTTCAAGTAGTTTAGATAGGTCAGTTTTTGTTCAATGTGTGCAGGAGGGTTTTTTTTTCGATTAGATTACTTACAGTGTGGAAACAGGCCCTTCGGCCAAACAAGTCCACACCGACCCGCTGAAGCGCACCCACCCAGACCCATTCCCCTACATTTACCCCTTCACCTAACACTACGGGCAATTTAGCATGGCCAATTCACCTAACCTGCACATTTTTGGACTGTGGGAGGAAACCGGAGCACCCGGAGGAAACCCACGTAGACACGGGGAGAATGTGCAAACTCCACACAGTCAGTCGCCTGAGTCGGGAATTGAACCCGGGTCTCTGGCGCTATGAGGCAATGCTAACCACTGTGCCATCGTGCCGCCCACACGTTTTCTGGCACAGTATGTAGACAGGCCAACAAGAGGCGATGCCATATTGGATATAGTACTGGGAAATTAACCCAGCCAGGTGTTAGATTTGGAGGTAGGTGAGTACTTTGGCAATAGTAACTATAATTCGATTATGTTTACAATAGCAATGAGCAGGGATAGCTATATATCATAGGGAAAGAGGTATAACTGGGAGAAAGGCAATTATGATGCGATTAGGCAAGATTTTGGATGCATAGGATAGGGAAGGAAACTGTAGGGGATGGACACTCCTGAAATGTGGAGCTTATTTTAAGAACAGCTACTGCGGGCCCTTGATAAGTGTATACGTATCAGGCAGGGAGGTAGTTTTCAAGAGAGGGAGCCATGGTTTATTAAAGAAGTTGAAGCTCTTGTCAAGAGAAAGAAGAAGGCATATGTGAGGATGAGGTGTGAAGACTCAGTTAGGGGCCTTGAACATTATAAGTTAGCCAGAAAAGAACTAAAGAGAGGACTAAGAAGAGCCAGGAGGGGACATGTTGGTGGATAGGATCAAGGAAAACCCTAAGGCCATCTATAGGTATACCAAGAAGATTAGGGCCAATCAAAGATAGTAGTAGGAAGTTTTGTGTGGAATCTGAGGACATACGGAAAGTGCTTAATGAATACTTTTTGTCAGTATTGACATTGGAAAAGGGCAATGTTAGTGAAAATATAGAAATAAGGCTACTAGATTAGACAGGATTGCGGTTGACAAAGAGGTTTTAGCAATTTTGGAAGATCTGAAAATAGATAAGACCTCTGGACTGGATGGGATTTATCCTTGGATTCTGTGGGAAGCCAGGGAGGAGATTGCAGAGCCTTTGGCTTTGATCTTAATGCCATCATTGTTAACAGGAGTAGTACCAGAAGACTGAAGGATAGCAAATGTTGATCCCTTGCTTAAGAAGGGGAGTCGGGACAACTGTGGTAATTATAGGCCAGTGAGCCTTACTTCGGTTGTGGGTAAGGTGTTGGAAAAGGTTATAAGTGATAGGATTTATAATCAACTGGAAAGGAATAATTTGATTAGGGACAGTCAACACGTTTTTGTGAAGTGTAGGTCGTGCCTCACTAACCTTATTGAGTTCTTCAAGAAGGTGACAAAACAGGTGGATGAAGGTAAAGTGGCTAATGTGGTGTATATGGACTTCAGTAAGGCACTTGATAAGATTCCACATGATAGGCCATTGCACAAAATACGGAGTTTTGGGATTGAAGGTGATTTAGTGGTTTGGATCAGAGATTGGTGAGCTGAAAGAAGACAGAAGGTGGTGGTTAATGGGAAATATTCCACCAGGAGCTCAGTTACCAGTGGTGTGCTGCAAAGATTTGTTTTGGGCCCACTGCTGTTTGTTATTTTTATAAATGATCTGGAGGTGGGCTTAGAAGGATGGGTTAGTAAATTTGCAGATGACACTAAGGTAGACAGAGTTGTGGATAGTGCTGAAGGATGTTGTGGGTTACAGACGGACATAGATAAGATGCAGAGCTGGGCTGAGAAGGGGCAAATGGAGTTTAATACAGAAAAGTGTGAGGTAGTTTACTCTGAATGCAGAGTACTGGGCTGATGGTAAAATTCTTGGCAGCATAGAAAAACAGAGAGATCTCGGTGTCCAGGTGCATAAATCCCTGAAAGTTACCACCCAGGTTGAGAGGGTTGTTAAGAAGGCATATGGTGTGTTGGCATTTATTGGTAGGAGTATCTAGTTTCAGAACCATGAGGTCATGCTTCAGATGTACAAGACACAAGTAAAGCCGCACCTGGAGTATTGCATGCATTTCTGATCACCGCATTACAGGAAGGATGTGGAAGCTTTGGATAGGGTTCAGAGGAGATTTATTAGGATGTTGCCTGGTATGGAAGGAAGGTCTTATGAGGAAAGGTTGAGAGAACTGAAGCTGTTTTTGTCAGAGAGAAAAAGGTTGACAGGTGACTTAATCGAGATGTATAAATAATCAGAGGGTTAGACAGGGTGGACAGTGAGAGCCTTTTTCCTTGGATGGTGAAGGCTAACACAAGGGGACATAGTTTTAAATTGAGGGGTGTTGGACTTAGGACAGATATCAAGGGTAGTTTCTTTACTCAGAGAGTAGGAGGGGTGTGGAATGGCCTGCCTGCAACAGTAGTACACTCGTTGATGTTAAGGGCATTTAAATGGGCATTGGGCATACATATAGATAATAAGGGAACAGTGTAGGTTAGATGGGTATCAGATTAACTCCACAGGTTGGTGCAACATCGAGGGCTGAGAGGCTTGTATTACACTGTAACGTTCTATGTTCTATGTTCTATAACACTGTGCTCTTGTCCACTAATCTGTCAGGGGAGAGCATGTGACATACAGAAACCACCCACAACTTCCTTAACTTTAATGTGTTATTGAAGTATATTGCTCAGGTCTCAATGGCTCAGCTGCTCATTCACCATAAACTGAACAGCTGAACTGAAAGTACAAAGTCACTGTCATTGACACCCATACAAACCAGGAGAGATGGCTGAGAGTGAAGCTTAATGACATGTGAAGCTGCAGCCCAGGAAAATTCATACCTTCAGGAGAGAAGAGGAGAAAACAAGGGTGTGGAGGAAAACAGGATAAAAATTATCAGTGAATTTTCAGATGAATATACAATCTAGGGGCAGAAGTAGTTCAAGTAGCCTCTCAAGCCTACCCTACCATTCAATAAGGTCATGGCTGATCATTGAATTCAATATGGCCACCTATCCTTTTTAAAGATGCATTATGGAAAGCATTCTATCCGGATGCATCACAGTGTGGTTCGGCAACTGCTCTTCTCTAGACTGCAAGTAACCAGAGAGAGTTGTGAACACATTCCCAGTCCATCACACAAACTGGCCTTCCATCCATTGACTCCACCTACATTTCTTGTTGCCTCAGGAAAGCAATCAAAGACTTCCATCACCCTAGTTATACTCCCACCCTCTTCCATCGAGCAGAAGACATAAAGGTTTGTATACACGTATAAATAGATTCAAGAACTGCTTCTTCCCTGCTGTTAATAGATTTCTAAATGAACCACTCAAATTTTAAATGTAATGTTGATCTCACTCTCTGTGCACTTTCTCCGCAGCTGTCACATTTTATTCTTCGCTCTGCTCTATTACCCTATGGTATGAAATGGCATGATCTGCCTGTACTGCATGTAAAACAAAACTTTTGACTGTACCTAGGTACATGTGACAATAATAAATCAAATCGAATAACCTTTTATTCCATTGTCTAACAAGAAGTTATCTACCTCTATTGTAAGAATATTCAATGCTCCTGCCTCCACCACCTCCTAGACAATATGAAAACATATTGCATGAGAAAGAGTATGGAAGAGATTTATAAGGATATTGCCATGAAAATTGATTGGGATGTTAAGGGGAGATTTATTGAGACATATAAAATTGAATAGCTAGATAGAGTGGTGATCCATCCCCTTTAACAGAGTGTCAATAACCTGGGGGCGTAGATTTAAAGTAATTGGCGGAGAGATTAACAGGTTTAATTTATTCCTACGATATGAGCAAACCAGTCCATGGTTACATCACTAAACATCGGGTGAACTTGCTGTCTGTTGCTCTTTATGAGTTAATGGCTCCTTTTATATTGTCTTGAAGATACAAATATATGGACGATCAATCATTCATTCTATTAAGTGATTTATTACCTGGAACTTTCATTTGAAAAGCAAAATACCCTTAAATCAGATCAGACATTATTTTAAAAATAGTTGCAGAGGTCAAACCTACCAGAGAGGCCAGGTTGCTAATAAACCTTAAATGTGGATTAACAGGAAATATATCTGAGCAACTGTCATGCAGAATTTTACACCTGCCATTATTTAAATTCTTTGAACCTTAGGACAATGAGAAACAGGTACCTCATCTGCCAAAAACAAAGGAAATCCAACAAAAACCCATTTTGCAAATGGCTGCTGCAAGTCCCCGCGCCTTTTGTTTCAATAGCATCTTGATGGCATTGACAATGGGAGCTTGAAGATCTGTCATTATAATGGGTCACTTCCATTGCCTGCCAATAGCCAAATACCACATGATCAAGACCTCACTTAGGAGGGACAAAAATGATAAATCTATCTGTCTTTGACAGACATGCAGTTTTATATGTAGACGAGTCTTGCAGTCTGCCTCAGAAAGGTGGTAACATCAAGAAGAATGGAAGAAAGGCATCTCCATCTTAACAACTCTCAAGTTCAGACCCTATCCAAAAGTTGGAATGTGTCACAAAGATAGAGAATGTACAAAATGAAAGAAAACTTCAAGTGCCAAAGCAAACACTCTGAAAAAAAGGACTGATTGCAATTTAAGAGGCTGTTTACAGCAGTACAAAGATCTAGGCACACCAGAACTTTAGGACAACATCAGAGCCAATATTTCTTACTGTCTTTCGGACTTCAATTCTATCTCCAAGCATATACCCTTCCCTCCCAACCACTCCTTGATTGTGTGTGTCATGGAATCCAACATAAGTTTTACCTTTTTGATAATATTTATACTTTTTACTGAGTGAATTTCCAATACAATTCCAGGGACCACCAGGGATGGTGCCTCAACTGGGGGCTGTGCAATGGTTCAGTGGGCAACTCTCTGTCCGTATCTGCGTGGGTACCCTCTGGGTGCTCCCGTTTCCTCCCACAGTCCAAAATGTACAGTTGAGGTGGATTGGCCATGCTAAATTGTCCAGGGCTGTGCAGGCTAGATGCGTTAGCCATGGGAAATGCAAGGTTACGAGGATAGGGTGGGGAGTTGTGTCTGGGTGGGATGCTCTTCAGTGCAGACATGATGGGCCAAATTGCCTCTTTCCACGCTGTAGGGATTCTATGAAAATCAACTTCTTAATTTGCTTAACATAGGAGACCTGTGTTGCTGGGTCCTTCATCACTCTGCAAGGGCAAATAACAATTGAATTATAAAAATGGCAACTGTTTTTACAGATTTAAAACTATAATAATCAATATTATGGTTAAAAGAGAGGTATTTATTCACCCCTCCAGACTTGGTTGCAACCAAATAATGGAAGGAATTGAAAGAGAAATAAGGATAGTAAGGATTTAGAACTCACTGCTTGAGAGGTTGGTGGAGGCTGAAATCCTTTCTGCATTTATAAAAAAGCTATATTTACAATCAATGTGCCGTAATCTTCCATGCTACAGGAGAAGAACTGGAATTTGGGATTAGTCTCTTTTAGCCAGTGCTGGTCAAATGATTTCCTTCTGTAAATTTTCTGTGTTTCCCTGCTTCTATACTTAAAAGACCTTGCGCAGTTCTCTCTTCCCTTTTACCTCAATAGATTTTTTTTATGACACAAGGAAATTAATTGAATTAAAATTTGCAAAGGTTTGAGTGTTCAAATGTGGCAATGCCCATGCCCCATAGCCTATATCTGTTCTGCACAGACTAACAGAATGATGAACTCTGTCCCTCGTCCCGCTATCAGTGCATTGTTACCTGAATGGACCATCTTCAGTCATGAATGAATTTGCCAACATCAACACTCAGAACAAACCAGCAATACTCCCAACTGCACTGTCTCTCCTTGTTTGCTTCTGATGGAATTGCAGTCATATTTTAATCTTCAGATGACTGGCAGAATTACACATCTCTGTTGCAGCAGGCACTTTGTAGAAACATATGCATAGGATTTTAATATTTATCTTTGGATTGTTTGGCGCATAATCACCCAGAAACAGTTTATGTTAATGCTTCTGTCAGACTACAAGCTGCTTGTCAATCTTAATGTACTCATTATGTACCCTTCAGTAGAGTACAGAACACATTTACAAAGGGTTACGGATTGGTCTTCTGACAGTTATTAATTTAGTCTTTTCTGAGATTTCTCTTCTTCATTTTATCCAGTTGTTCTCTTCCTCTCTCGGTACAATCATTGATGTCCCCTCCCCCTCCACTCATGCCCCTACCCCCACTCTGCCTTTGTAAAAGCACACTTTACTCTCTTTGCTCTGCTTAAACAGACTGATGGTTATAATCAAATCATTAATATAGCCACACCTTATTTTCATTTTTTAAAGGCGATGTCAGGAATAAGTTGGCAGTAACTAAGAAATTTGTAGCAATGTTAAACTTTTGATATAAGGAGGGCTATTATTCAATAATGGTATAGGAAATAAAAGTGAGGCATGGTAGGATTGTGGATATGGAATTCGTTAATGAAATTTCCATTATCTTTTATTTTGGGTTTACATTATGTCTTTTTGTTATTAATACTACCCCTTACACTAGTAATACTACCCCTTACACCAGTACTGAGTGCCTGGAGGATAAGTGAGGGACCTATTTCAAACTGTAAACCGAAAGACCGAGGGATGCTGTAAATGAGAAACAGGTACAGAAATTGCTGGAAAGGCACAGCAGATCTGGCAGCATCTGTGGAGAGAAATCAAAGTTAACATTTGGAGTCCAGTGAACACTTCCTCAGAAGTCCTCTTTCAGTCCAGTTGCTCCATTCAAGTATTTAATTTTTCACAGGAGCCTTCTTCCATGTTAAACATTGAACCCTATCTGCAAATCCACCTACTGTCATTGAATGCAAGCATGCAGCTAGGAAGGCAAATGGTTTATTGATCTTCATCGCAAGAGGGTTTGAATGCAGAAGCAAGGAAGTCTTATTACAGCTGTACAGGAGCTTGGTGAGACCACACCTGAATGGCAGACACTTCACTCTCACACACGTCTCTAGCTTCCTCTTAATTACATCTCATAATTCACCTCAACAAACCCCTGGGACAACAAATTTGACATTCTCATCAATGTCTGGCTGACAAAGTTTATTGTATTTGACTGTCCTATGTTTCGGAGCTATCATTTTGAATTCCCTCACAAGTAGAAGCCTTTTCTCTGTTCCAACCTTATCAAACAGTGTCACAATTTCAAAGACCTCTAATAAAGAATCCCAGTCTGTTCAGTCTTTAATAACTATAACCTTTTAGCTCTGGTGTTACATTTAGTGTTTCAACTGATTCCAGTGGGCTGTGGAAGCTTTCTGTATATGGAGACAAGTTCACTTTCCCTTAAGCAAATGCTCTGCATGTATTCACTATGCACAACACACTGAGGATTAAGATGAAAATTCAGTCTACAAGTACTGCAAAGCCACATAACTACAAACTGAACCTTGCCTGTGATACTTCATCAAGCATTCTCAGCACAGGATTACAGGATTTCAATAGAAAGTGGAATGATCCCTAACCTTGGTCCAAACAGTGCACTTCAGTAAGATACAGATTAGTTGCTGAGGGAGCTGCACTGTCCCAGCAAGCACATTCATATGATCTTTGACGTATTAACTGTATACCAAACTTCTCCCCTCATCTCAGCTTCAGAAAAAAGAGAATTTTTTAGTACCCCTTACATAGAGTATGGGTCAGCCAACAACATTAGGGATTCTATTCTTCGATTTGGGTTCCTTTCCAAGTGTGACTCTGGGCTAGAATGGGGGGAATCTTCCCCCGATGTTCCAAGTGTTGGGTATTATTATAAATTTCTTTCTTGCAAACAAGACATATCTGACACTACTGAAGCTTTAAACAGTTAACGGGGTCTTTTAATATTAAAGTGCACATTAATGTGAGGACACAGAGCTAGGGGCAAAAGGTGGAAATAGGATTAATTGGATAACTCCTTTCTCTTTCTCTTTTCTTCGTCTTCTAACATTGTGGGAAAGCCAGGGTGGTGTTGGCAGGGTGTTGGCTGCAGCGGTGAGTGTGTCTCGAGCGGGGTTTCCTGGCTGCAGTAGGCCTGAAGCGTGGACTTTTGGTGGGGTCGTAGTTGCTGTTCCTGTAGCGGGGACTCCTTGAAATCCAGGATATCTTGCAGAGATGTTGCAGACATGCCTGAGCTGTGCTTGAAGACCCTTGTGCAGAAGATGAACTCTATTTATTTAATTTATTTTTATTATTTTTACAATTCAAAATGGCTCCAGATTGTAGCAGCAAAATACTTTTCACTGTATCTTTCTCGATAGATGTGACAGTAAATAACTCACTAATTCTTTCAAAGAGCTAGCAAAAGCACAGTGAACTGAATAGCCTCCGCTGCCTAATATTATTTCATGATTCCTTGACACACTGCGACAGAAAAATTATCTGGATAGCTGTGCATGTCAAGAAATCCTGAGTGCATGGTTATCAAAATCAAAGCGAATCCACAAGTTTGGATCTGAGTGACAGGCAGGCAAGATTATGGTCAACTTCAATATCCAGGTTTTTGTGGAATGTTCCATTGTTGCAATATGGTGCAATCCTCTCAACTTGGAGCTATGGAATATTCAGGTTGAAATTTGCCAAATGATTTATTTAAGATTCCTCATTGATGTGTTCACCTCATAAACTTTTTCTTCCTAAAGTTATTAGCTGATTCATTTAAATGTACTGATGAACTTAACAAAATAGAGCAAACAACTATTTGTAATTGGGCATGCTTATCAATGCATTAAGTTAACAAACAGAAAGATTACACCCTTAGAATTCAAATAGAGCAGAGGTCTAATGGTATTTCCTCTGAACCTGTTAAATAAGTCTGGGATGGTTAAGTCCCCATCAATGTTATCAAAAAAATTGTCCCATATAAAATGGGAATGGGAATGTGCTATTCAGCCTATTGAGATTGCTCTGTCATTCTGATGATCTTCTCCTGAAATTCCACTTTATTTTTATTGGCTTACAGAATGTGGGTGAGCATTCCTAATTAAAGAGAACACTTAAGAGTCAACTACAATGCTGAGTCACGTGTAGGTCAGACCAGGCAAGGACGACAAATTTCCGAAGGAAATAATGAGCCAGAGGGGTTTTAAACTAACAATTGACAGTTTTCTAGCAGTCATTAAGCTAGCTTTTAATTCCAGATTTTTAAATTGAATCCAAATTCAGATAGGACTTGAACTTGAATTCTAAGACTTGAACTTGAACTCTAAGACTTGAACTCATGCCACCATGTCCAGCTTTGATTCTACCCTTAATCGACTGTCAACGTATAGTTTGCACATTCTCCCTGTGTTTCTTCCAGGTACTCTGACTTCCTCCACAGTCCAAAGATGTACAGGTTAGATGGATTGGCCGTGCTAAATTGCCCATAGGATCCAGGGATGTGCAGGCTAGGTGGATTAGCCATGGGAAATGCAGGGTTACAGGGATAGGGTGGAGGGGTGGTACAGGATGCGCTTCAGAGAGACAGAGTGGATTCGATGGGCTGATTGGCCTGCTTCGAGAGTGTGTTGCTGGAAAAGCACAGCTGGTCAGCCATCATCTGAGGAGCAGGAGAATCGACGTTTTGGGCCAGAGCCCTTCATCCTGAAACGTCGATTCTCCTGCTCCTTGGAAGCTGCCTGGCCTGCTGTGCTTTTCCAGCAACACACTTACGACTCTGATCTCCAGCATCTGCAGACCTCACTTTCTCCTGATTGGCCTGCTTCCACACTTTGGAGGTTCTATGATTCATACCTGGGTTTCTGGATTGCTAGTTCAATGTCACTACACCACTGCCTTCCCTTAATTGATGGGCAACCCATCCTGAGGAACAAAATTAATCTTCCAAACAATTCATTTGAATTCTCACAGCTCCTCACATTTTCCATGTAATAGGATTGACATCCTAGAAAAGTCAGAATTTTCACTTTTTTCTTGCTTACTTCTCCTACATCTCTCACTTTTTCTTGTAAGTTTTCAAAACTTGACAGTTTTTTTTCCCCCTTTTCTCTTGTTCTGTTTATGCTCTCACTTACAACCTCTTTCAGATTTGTACCAGCTATTCTTACCCTTCAAAAAGAAATTCATTGGTTCTGAAGCGCACCTTGTCAAACACAAACATGCTTTATAAATGCAAGTTTTTCTTTCGCAAGGGAAACCTGTTTCCTAAATGAAATATCACAGGTTTGGTATAGGAATGAGCACCTCTGAGATATCAACTGAGATTTCAAGTGTTATTCCCCAGTTGCCCCTCCAGTTAATGTCTAACTTATTAACTCACCTTATTCCTCAATGTTGTGAGCTGAAGAACACTTGCCTAAACCTCTGAGAACAAAAACACAATCAATGCAGCACAGGAAAATAAATAGAAGCTAATTTCTAAAGCACTTCAGCCTTCTTCCTAATCTATCATAATGCCTTGTGTACAAATTGCAACACATACACATGATAAAATAGCAATGTGCTTTGAGATTTCCTCTCTATGATATTCCATTCCTGAAACTACATGAGAATACGCAAAATGCTCAGCATTTCACTTTTCTTCAGATAACCCAACGTGGAGTGAATAATAGACGTTATAGTGTCGTTTCAGATGACCAAAAGGAAGAACAACTAATTTCATTTATATAGCGCCTCTATCATGGTAAATCATCTCAAAGTGCCTCATAGCATTATCAGACATCAGTTCACATTGAGCTAAAGAAGTGGATATTAAACCAGGGGATTAAAGTCTTGGTCGGCACAAGAGTTAGATTTTAAACAGCATCCTATGTGAAGGTTGTAAAAGGAACAAAGATATAAATAATAGGCTGAGAACAAAGGCTCTTAGATCCATAAACAAACATTTCTCTTCTATTTTGCTGTAAACATTTTTCTGGACAGAGCTCAAGATACAACATTGGACAGGGAGAATCACAATGCTCACTCATATGAATAGAAAGGAGATTGCAATCAACATGTATGACTTTCCCAAAGTGATATTCCTTTATGCTCTGTGCAGGCTAAAAAATAAATAATTCATGGGATGTAAGTATCATTAGTTAGGACAGCCTTTATTGGCATCCCTAATTGCCCTTAAGAAGATAATGTTAAAGTGCCACCTTGGGGTGAGAGGGCACCACAATGCTGTTAGGGCGGCCATTTCAGGATTTTGTGCAGTGAAGGAACAGCAACACAGTTTAAATCAGGATGATATGTGACTTGGAGGGGAAGTTGCAGGTGATACTCCCCCCTGTCCTTCTAGGCAGTAGGTGTTGAAGGTTTAGTAAGTGCTATCCAAGAAACCTTGGTTTGTTACAGATAGTATACAGAGGAACCTTGATTATTCGAAGGACACAGGCAGAGAGTATTTTGTTCACTTAATTGAATTCTAGATAATTGAATGCCGGATAACATAGCTTAGCCAAGCATCAGGACCTTGCAACCCTGTCGGATAATCCGATATTTGAATAAACAAATGCCGGATAATCGAGGTTCCTGTATATACTATAGCCATTGTGTTTGGGTGGTGCAAGGAGTAAATGTTCAAGGTGGTAAAAAGGATGCCAATTGAGAAAATTGGTTTGTTCCAGGTGGTGTCAAGCTTCTTGGCTGTTGTTGGAATTGCACCCATCCAGTCAAGTGGAGAGAATTTCATCTCTCTCCTGACATGTGCCTTGGAGATAGTGGTGGACAGGCTTTGGGTACCCTCCACAGAATTTCCAGCCTCTGAACTGATCTTGCAGCTGCAATTTGGTCAGGGATGAAGGTGTCAAGCCTGGTCAGGGTCAAGCGACTACTCATTTCCCAATTAAATCTCAAATGATTTGTTGTGGGTCTGGAGTCACAAGTAGAACATTCCAGGTGAAGATGGCAGATTTCCTTCCCTAAAGTGATGGAGTTTTAAGACCATCAATATTGGTGCCATTAGGCGAGGGCTTTTTTGCTAGATTTTTATTAGATTCAAATTTCCCCATCTGTCATATTGGGATTTGAACCCACATTTTCCTAGAACATTAAACTGGATGCTCTGGATTACTAGCCCAGAGACATTGCCACTATACTACTGCCTCCCGGCTTTTTGCAGTCAGAAGGTAAAAGGGCAATTTTCTACATTGCCTGGTAGATGCCAATGTGGAAATTGTACTGGGACAGCTCGGCTAGGGGCACAACCTGTTTTAATCTGGATTATTATTGCAGGATTGTTAGCAGGACGCATCGCCTTTTCAGTATCCAGCACCTTCAGCCATTTCTGATAGGATTCAGAGTCAATCAAAGTGGCTGATGGCTGACATCTGTGATGGTGGGGATCTGCTTTTGTATCCAAACAGAGAAAGGGGAGAATGCGTGCCCTAAAATTTGAGACTCTGTGATATCACAGATGATTGACAGGAGAGGTTCCTCAAACAATGAGGGAGTTTTCACTTTAGCAGATTTTAGACATTAATGCCTATGCAAGAAACAATCCTTTTTCAACCTCTTTCCCCAGTGTATTAATTTATGGTAAGCACTATTGAATTGTATTTATTAATATTTAAAATGGTAGATACCAAGCTTCAGATAAGACATCTGTGCAGTGATCAGTTATTATTTTTAAAGGGGCAGTGCATTCATGAAAACATATTCAATAAACTCTCCCCTGTGCCCTGAACAACACACTGTACAATGGTGCAGGTCACACACTGCATCACCCACAGGTGAACTGACAAGGCTGAAGATTCTACACTTCCTTATTTGCCTTTTGTCCCTCCAGGACAAAAGAAATAGATTCCCTTGTGCTTTTCCCTCCCTCTCCACAGGGACAGCAAGGCTTTAAATCCAACATAACTAGGCTGAAGGGTGCAGTCAGCAGTTTAAGAATATCAAATTCACAGCAATTAAGACATGCACTTCAGGGAAATAGACTGTACCCACACACATTCAGTTATTTATATACAGTTATATGTGTGTATTCCTCCCTTGGCTGCAACACAGCCAGAAGCCTATTAATTAGCATTGTCCGCCCTATCTGTGCAGTAATTAAATGCGCTATGAATGATTAATTGGAACAAACTGGTGGGGGTGGGAGGGCAACACTTTAACCCATTAAGTGCAAGTAGATAGCTGTGTGCAGCTGGAGGTTTAGGCACAGCTATCAGGACTGCTACTTTTAAACTGGTGCTGGAATAGAGAGGGAGATGCTGAATCTCAGTGGCACAGCTTTCCAACATTGCAATGAGTCTCATTTATACGCTGTATTTGCTTTTGATACATAATGGGCCTGTGGCACAGAGGCAAAGACATTTAAAATATGGTAGAGTTGCAATTTTATATCAGTTTTCAGCATCTCAGGAGATCCCAAAGCATTTTACAGACAATGCTCTCTTATGTGGTAAAATAACCCTCATTGCTTTGAAGGAAATGTTGCAGCTAAACTGTGGTCAGCAAGCTTCATGAATTACAAAGAAATAAAATGCCTAGATAATCTGGGTGAGTGAGGAACAGGTGCTCATCAGAGGGAGATCTCCCTTTTTTTTCTTTGAATGAGTGCCATCAGATCATATCTGTCCATCTGAGTTTGTCTTGGTTTGATGTCCTATGTTTTGGGGATTTCAGCAATCCCTCTGTACTCCTGGCTTGATAGCCAGGACTATGTACTAAAGCCTGTAGAACACAGCTCAAATCAAAAACCTTCTCTCTCAGAGGTGAGTTTGGTATCACTGAGGAATGGCTCTTGCATATTATGTAGTGAGTAAAGATTCTTTCTGAGATTTGGGGTGGCACGGTGGTCAGCACTGCTGCCTCATGGTGCCAGGGCCCCAGGTTCAATCCCACCCTTGGGTGACTGTCTGTGTGGAGTTTGCACATTCTCCCCATGTCTATGTGGATTTACTCCAGATGCTCTGGTTTCTTCTCACAGTCCAAAGATGTATAGGTTAGGTGGATTGACTATGTAAATTGCTCATAATGTGCAGGTTAAGTGGATTAGCTATGGGAAATGCAGGGTGATAGGGGAGAGAGGGTGAGTCTGGGTAGGATGCTCTTCGTAGGGTTGGTGTGGACTTGTTGGGTCAAATTGCCTGTTTCCACAGTGCAGGGATTCTGTTAAAGTACATAAATTATATATGATGGAAATGTGTTGCTGGAAAAGCACAGCAGGTCAGGCAGCATCTAGGGAACAGGAGAATCGACCTTTCGGGCATTAGCCCTTCTTCAGGAATTATATACACTTCAATGCCTGTTATAGAGGAATTGTCTATTGGTTTATAATTTTCATTCAACCTAATTTTTAAAAAATATTCTGTCCATATGCCCTATTACCAATTAAATTTGTTTGTCTCCTTTTGTTATGTATGATTGATACATGTTTTCACATTTTTAAACCTGCTTACTTATTCTGTACATGAATCTTTTGATGTAAGTCACACTGCAATTCGCCTCAAGGCTACAAACGTGTTGCTTGAATAAGTAGCATTATTACAGTTGTGTGGAATTTGCTTCCTTGGTGTCACCAGCAGAGAGGGTACAGGTTAATATCTCACCATGAATGGAAAACACTTTGCAGGGTGACACTGGTCTAGGCAATTTCACCAAATGAATGCTAGCCCAATGGCTGCTCGTTTGACTCCTGCCGAATGTGCATTTAAATGACTTTGATATCAACTGAAAACACATAATTAACCTCTTTAGTTTGTCAGTGTTAAGTAATGAATATTAGGATCTCCTGCACAATATAGCCCACTGTATGAAGAAATGCTGAAGGCAAAGGATACTGAAAACATTATGAGCTCTGGAAATGTCCCAGCTGTTGTACAAATGACTTGAGTTGCAGAACTATCTTTGCCTTAAACAAGTACAACTGTATGACGTCTACCCAATAATCTGAAAAATTGCCCCAAGTACATGTTGTCCTCTGAAAGAATGGGACAAATTCAACATGGTCCATTCATGTGAAACAGTCAAATCTCATTCAGCAGTGAAGTCTGGAGGGTATTGTTGACATTGCTATCAAAAGGCATTTACTCATCAACAGAATGGTCACTGATGCTCTGTTTGAGATGTTGTCTTCACTAAAGCACCACCAAAAGAGCTGAGTTCAAGGGGTGAAAGTGACAGCCATTGACATAAAAGAAGAATGATATTAAGGGATCCTAACAAAACTTAAGACAATGGGAGTCAAAGGGAAAACTCTCCACTGGTTGGAGTCTAACCTAGTACAAAAGAAAATGGTTTGTGGAAGCCAAGTCTCAGATCCTGAGCATTGTTGCGGAGTTCCTCAGATAATGTCTTAAGCTCAATTATCTCCCATTGTTTTATCAAAAACATTTGTCCTTCTTCTATGACCAGTATGGGGGATATTTGCTAATTATTGCAGTGTTCAGTACCTTTTGTAATTCTTCAGATTTTAGATTAGATTCCCTACAGTGTGGAAACAGGCCCTTCGGCCCAACAAGTCCACCCCAACCCTCCGAAGAGTAACCCACCCAGACCCATTCCCCTCTGACTAATCAACTAACACTATGGGCAAGTTAGCCTGGCCAATTCACTTGACCTGCACATCTTTGGACTGTGGGAGGAAACCGGAGCACCTGGAGGAAACCCACATAGACATGGGGAGAATGTTCAAACTCCACACAGACAGTCACCCGAGGCTGGAATCGAACCTGGACCCTGGTGCTGTGAGGCAGCAATGCTAACCACTGAGCTACCGCGCTGTCCTACTGAGCCACCATGCTGCCCTATTGAAGAGTTATATCCATATGAAGCATGAGCTGGATAATTTTCAGGCTTGGATCTTTCAATAGTAAGTAATGTTTGGGTCACACAAATGACAGGTAATGGCAATCTCCACAAGAACGAATCTAACCTTGACATTGAATAACACCATATATTCCCCACAATCAATATCCCAGGATTACCATTGACAAGAAACTTGACTGGGTCACCAATATGAATACTGTGAATACAACTGCAGATCAAGGAATAAGAATTTTGCAGAGAATAATTCACCTGCTAACTAGCTAAACCCTGCCTGCATTATCCCAGAAGGCACAAGTCAGAAGTGTAATGGAGCACCTTCCACTTTCCTGGATAAGTGCAACTCCAATAACAACCAAGAAACTTGACCACCATCCATGACAAAAAAGGCCACTAAAGATCACTCCCATCCACCACCTTAAACATTCACCTCCTCCACCAGTGGATGCACTGTTTGTAGAGTATTCCATCACAAATTCTACTGAAGCAACTCACCAAGACTCTTCCAACAGGCCTTCCAAAGTCAATGAGTACATGAAAAGACCTGCAGGTTCCCCACTTAAAATATATAAACGATCATTAGAAGTTGGAATTAAATCACTGTTTCTTTTTCTGTCTCTAGGTCAAATTCCTGGAACTGTCTCTCTATCAGTACTGTAGATATATCTACTTAGGTTTGGGGTGACATTATGGTAACATTACTAAACCAGTAATTCAGAGGCACAGACAAAAGTTCTGGAGACAAGTGTTCAAAGCCCACTGGGGAAGATGGTGAAATTTGTATTCAATAAAAAACAGGATGGCTGTAATGATGGCCATTTGACTATTGCTTACCTCCTTGTCTGGCCTGTACATGGTTCCAGACACAATGCAGTGTGGTTGACTATTAACTGCGTTCGGAAATGGTCTGGAGAGCCAATCAGTCCATGGGCAATAGGGGGTAGACAATAAATGCTAGCCTTGCCAGTAAAGCAAGAGGGCTTTAATCAGATGATTTGGTGGGCTGAGGAGTGGCAAATGGAGTTTAATCTACATAAATGAGATATGCTACATTGTGTTAAGGCAAATCAGGGCAGGACTTGTACACTTATTGGTAAGGTCCTGGGAAGTATTGCTGAACAAAGGGATCTTGGAGTGCAGGTTCATAGTTCCTTGAAAGTGGAGTTGCAGATAGATAAGATAGTGAAGAAGGCATTTAGTGAAGGGCCTATTTCTGTGCTTTATTGATCAGTGTAGGATATATAGGATATAGGATATAGGAAGTCAGTTTGCAGCTGTACAAGACACTGGTTAGGCCACTTTTTGAATACTGTGTTCAGTTCTGGTCTCCTTGCTATAGGAAACATGTTGTTAAACTTGAAAGGGTGAGAAAAGATTTACAAGGATGTTGCCATGGTTGGAGGGTTTGAGCTTTAGGAAGACGCTGTATAAGTTGGGACTATTTTCTGTGGAGTGTCAGAGGCCAAACGGTGACCTTATAAAAGGTTACAAAATCATGAGAGGCATGGATAGAGTAAATGGCCAAGATTGTTTCCCCAAAGTAGGTGACTCCAAAACTACAGGGCTTAGGTTTAAGGAGAGAGGGAAAAGATTTAAGATGGATCTAAGGGGCAACTTTTTCACACACAGGGTGGTATGTGTATGGAATGAACTGCCAGAGGAATTGGTGGAGGCTCGTAAAATTACAACATTTAAAAGGCATCTGGATGGGTATATAAATAGGAACAGTTGAGAGGGATATGGGCCAAATAATGGCAAATGGGACTAGATTAGTTTAGGATACCTGGTTGGCTTGGTTAAGTTTGACTGAAGGGCCTTTTTCCATGCTGTTCATCACTATGACTCTAATTAAGGCCATCATCTGGACTGCAGTGGCTCAAGGCCTTTATCATCTGGACTGCAGTGGCTCAAGGCCTTTACCATCTGCACTGCAGTGGCTCAAGGCCTACACCATCTGCACTGCAGTGGCTCAAGGCCTACATCATCTGCACTGCAGTGGCTCAAGGCCTACATCATCTGTACTGCAGTGGCTCAAGGCCTACATCATCTGCACTGCAGTGGCTCAAGGCCTACACCATCTGAACTGCAGCGGCTCAAGGCCTACACCATCTGCACTGCAGTGGATCAAGGCCTATACCATCTGCACTGCAGTGGCTCAAGGCCTACACCATCTGGACTGCAGTGGCTCAAGGCCTACACCATCTGCACTGCAGTGGCTCAAGGCCTACATCATCTGTACTGCAGTGGCTCAAGGCCTACACCATCTGAACTGCAGCGGCTCAAGGCCTACACCATCTGCACTGCAGTGGCTCAAGGCCTACACCATCTGCACTGCAGTGGCTCAAGGCCTACACCATCTGCACTGCAGTGGCTCAAGGCCTACACCATCTGCACTGCAGTGGCTCAAGGCCTACACCATCTGCACTGCAGTGGCTCAAGGCCAACACCATCTGCACTGCAGCGGCTGAAGGCCTACACCATCTGGACTGCAGTGGCTCAAGACGGTGGCTCACCACCACCTTCTCAGGGGCAATTACAGCTAGATAATAAAGCTGAACCTGCCAGGAATGTTCACATCTCAAGAGCAAATAATAGGCATAAGATGTTTGGGAGATAAATAATTCAAACAAAGATTGACATACAGCACAAATCTTATGCGGTTATCCTATTCCAACTTCCAATGATTTGTTATTGAACAAGTGGAGAACACAGTGGTACAGCTGTAACAAGTGACTACAAACATTCAGCCAGAAAATGATCCTCAGTGCATGGGCCTGAATTTTCACTGGATAATACCAGTCATTGAGGTTTTCTGCCAGAAGCAAATTTGTGAAATTTCTACTCATAAGCCAGTGACAAGACCCAGTTTTCCTCTTCAATAAGTATTATTGACAGTGGGAGTAAATTGAATTAAAATGGCACATATTCAAACTACTTATTTCACTCAGGCACAGAATTGGGTAAGTGTTTCTGATTTGCTTCCATTTTGTCATTAAATTCTCAACTCATTCAATGGGTATGTGGTTGAATTATAGGCCTCTGTAGGACTTGCATTGCAATTCAATTAAGAGATCACTAATAACAGCTCAGCAATTCTGCAGAAAAGCACATGGATGGGAATGTAACACGTACAGGATTATGCACAACTTGCTACTGGATAGATAGGTTGACAACATAATGCAAAAGTGGTTGTGATATCAAAAGTGGTGGGTGATAATGGGAGCTGAGACACCACCATTCACTAAGAAACAGTCTCCATGTCTCTGATACTGTCCTCAAGGGGAAGAGTGCAAACAAAGTGGAGTGGGCTGATGATGGAATGCTGGGTCCTGCAGAGGTGTCTGTGGAGAGCTAAGAAACCATGGCTGGAACCAGTTGTGACAAGGGTGAGACACCATAAGATGAAGGAAATGATGCAGGAGGATAAAATGGTTGACAAACTTCAAGAGGTCAAATGAGACAAGGAAAGAGAATGTCTACAATCACAAAATACATCATTGAGTGAAAGCAGATACATGGGAACACCATCACCTTCAAGTTTCCCTCCAAAACATTCACCATCCTGACATGGAAATACATCGCTGTTCCTTCATTGTTGTTGGGTCAAAATCTTGGAATTTCCTCCTAATGGCATTGTGGGTCAACCTATAGCAGGTGGACTGCAGTAGTTCAAAAAGGCGGTTTCACCCTCACCTTCTCAGGGGCAACGAGGGATGGGCAACAAATGCTGGCCCAGCCAGCGATGTCCACATCCCACAAGATAATTTGAAAATTGCAACATACTGCAGATGCTGGAAATTTCATGTGGAAATATGAGTTGATGGAGAAACTCACCAAACCCAGCAACATCTATTGAGAGAGACACAGCTAATATTTTGAGTCTGATATGACTTCTTCAGAACTGACGAGTAGAGTAGCTTTTTATTTGTCATTTCTACCATATACAACTGATACAGTAAAAACGAGACAGCGTTTCTCCAGGACCGAGGGTGCTACATGGACAGCACAAACTACACAATCGTACACGGCATAAAGTGCATATGAAGCGCATAACACACAAGTTACAGTGTAATAGAAGAATGATAAATATTAGACATTTTTCTAGCAGCAATTCTAAGTCTTTGCAAAGAATTTCAGATGGGAAAGAAGCTGAGCATACAGAGTTAAGGAGCCTGATGGCTTGGGGGAAGAAACTGTTGCACAGTCTGGCTGTGAGAGACCAAATGCTCCAGTTTCTTCTACCAGATAGCAGGAGGGAGAAGAGCTTGAGTGAAGGGTGTGTGGGGTCTTCCACAATGCACTTAGCCTTTTGGATGAAGCGTGTGGTGTAAATGTCTGTAATGGAGGGAAGAGGGACCCCGATGATGCTTTCAGCTGTTCCCACTATCTGTTGTAAGGTCTTACGATCCGAGACAGTGCAAATCCTGAACCAGGCAGTGATGCAGCAGCTCAGGGTACTCTCAATGAACCCTCTGTAGAATGTGGTGAGGAAGTGGGGTGACAGTTGGGCTTTCTTCAGTCTGTGCAGAAGGTGGAGATGCTGCTGGACGTTTTTGGCTATGGAGCTGGTGTTGAGGATCCAGGTGCGATTCTCTGGCGGGTATATGGCAAGAAATTTGGTGCTGTTCAAGATTTCCTTGGGGGAGCCATTGATGTCCAGCGGAGGGTGGTCGCTTCGTACCCTCCTGAAGACAACAACCATCTCATTCATCTTGTCCATGTTCAGAGACAGGTGGTTGGCTCTGCACCAGTCCATTAGCCGCTGCACCTCCTCTTTGTATGCTGACTCATCGTTCGTGCTGATGAGACCCACTACTGTCGTATAATCAGTGAACTTGATGATGTGATTCCACCTGTGCATCACTACACAGTTGTGTGTCAGCAGGTGAACAGCAGCAGACTAAGCAGACAGCCCTGGGGATCCTCCCCCATGCTCAGTGTGATGGTGTTGGAGATGCTATTCCCAATCCGGACTGACTGAGGTATCCCAGTCAGGAAGTCCAGGTTCCAATTACAAAAGGAGGTATTTATGCCCAGCAAACACAGCTTTCCAATCAGGTGCTGAGGAACACTAGTGTTAAATGCAGATTTGAAGTCTAAGAACTATAGTCTGATGTAGGTGACTTTCTTTTCCAGGTGGGTGAGGGTCAGATGGAAGATGGTGGAAATGGCATCATCGTTTGAGTGATTGGGCCAATACGCGAACTGCAGGGTGGCCATTGAGAAGGGCAGCAGGGTCTTAAAATGCCTCATCATGAGCCTCTCGAAGCACTTCATGATGATTGGTGTTAGCGCAATGGGGCGGTAGTCTTTGAGACAGGACGCTGAAGATTTCTTCAGTGGATTGGGTTGGGGGGGTGCAATAATAGCAGCCTTGAAGCACATTGGAGCTATGGCACAGCTCAGGGAGATGCTGAAGATGTCCATGAGAGCATCAGCCAGTATGTCAGAGCATCATCTGAGCACTCTGCCAGGGATGTTATCTGGTCCAGCAGCCTTATGTGGGTTGATACTGCAAAAGGGTTTTCCTCACGTCAGTCATGGTAAGACACGGCACCTGGTCATTGGGAAGGGAGTGGACTGCCTTGTCATTTCATGCCTGAAACCATGCGTAGAAGTTGTTCAATTCATCCGGGAGGGAGGCACCACCAGCACAAGTAGGCGATGCTGTTCTGTGGTTGGTGATGGCCTGGATGCCCTTCCACATGTTCCGCATATCACTGCTGTCCTGAAAGTGGCTGCGTATTCCCTGTGCATATGCATGCTTTACCTCTTTAATGGCCCGGGTCGCATTGGCCCTCACTGTTGTTCAGCCCACCTTGTCATCTGCTCTGAAGGCGGAATCATAGGGCCTCAGCAGAGCACACACCTTTGCAGTCATCCATGGTTTCTGGTTGGGGTGAGAAGTGATGGCCTTAGACACAGTGACATCATCAATACACTTGCTAACGTAGCTAATCACCGATGCCGTGTACTCCTCTAAGTTGATGGAATTGCCGTCAGTTGCCTCCTCCCTGAACACGTGCCAGTTAGCCCACTCAAAACAGTCTTGAAGAGACTGACCTGCCAGCCAGGTTTTCACCTGCTTCAGAACAATTCACCTGTCATATCAGACCTGAAACAATAACTCTGTTTCTGTCTCTACAGATGCTGTCAGACGAGCTGAGTAACTCTAGTATTTTCTGTTTTTATCTTGTTAAGTACATTGTGGACACAGACCTAATGCAAACTATAGGAGGTAACAGATGGAAATTTGGAAGTGCTGAACACAGAAATAACGGAAAGTGCACGTTCAAGACTCTTGGTGAGAAAGATGAGGTTAGAGAAGGGACTGCAATTGGAAAATATTGAGCAGCGATGGTGATGTTAGTGCTTTTGACTCGGGGGAGTCATGCAGTTGTACAATAAATGTAAAATAAATCACACAACACCAGGTTATAGTCCAACAGGATTTTTTGGAAGCACTAGTTTTCAGAGTGCTGCTCCTTCATCAGGTTTTTGAACCACCTGATCACAATCACCTGAAGAAGGAGCAGCGCTCCGAAAGCTAGTGTGCTTCCATTTAAACCTGTTGGACTATAACCTGGTGTTGTGTGATTTTTAACTTTGTACAGCCCAGTCCAACACCGGCGTCTCCAAGTCGTAAAGTAAATGATTTGTGATGCTCATGGACATTAAGGTGAGGAGAATTAATTGAGAGGACAAGATGTAGGAACAAGTGCCTGCTTGAATGACTGTCCTCGGCATGCTACAGTGTTCTAGTGAATCACAGCACAAACTGCAGGAACAACATCTCATCTTCAGACTAACCTCTTTACAGCCTTCTGGACTTAGTATTGAACTCAACACCTTTAAATTGTGAACCATTTCCTTCCTTTCCTTTCACTTGTTATCATGTCCTCCCCTCCCTCATCCCAATTACTGTCCTTTCACGTCTGGCAAGAGTCACACCATTGTTCTGCCATTCTCACATTCTGATCACTTAATATCAACTACTAACATCTTTTCTCCAGTCGCACCCTACACTCACTATCACACCACCACCCTCATGAACTGTAACATAAATGCTGTCAATCCACACTTCACGTCAGCAGTCATGAAGAGATATCTAGACTCAAAATGTTGGTTTGCTCTGTCTCCATGGATACTGACTGACCCGCTGTGATCTCCAGTTTTTGTTGTTTTCAGTTGAGAGTACAAGAGTTGGATCAGGAGAGATTTGGGACAGAAGGTTATTTCATCAGGAGGAGATGAGTATGACGAAAGGCAGTAAAGGAACGGTGAAGAAGATTCAACTATATAAAAGCACAGAAAGAGATAATGGGAGATAATGGAAGTCAAAGGAGGACTAAGAGGAGATGGCAGCTGAGGCAGTTACATACATGACCTTTATGGCATGGGTCTATGTGGGTGAAAAATAAACCACAGATCTGCCCTGGCCAGATGCCTTGCCATTATTGTACATAATACGTGGCCAGGTAAGCCGGACCATGGGGCTCACCCCTTTCAAGGTCCTTATGGGAAGACTCGTGCCTACAGCGACCAGGCCCCTGAAACTCTCCATAGACACAGTGTTATCCTGACACAGGAGGCTCTGCTGGATTATGTCCAAGCCCTCAGTAGGGTCAATAACCTTAATCATTAATTGGTAAAGGCAGCAATGCCCACACCCCACCATGAGACTCTTCATCCATTCCAACCTGGGGACTATGTCATGATCAAATCACCGGAAAAAGATTCTCTTGTACTTAGGTGGAAAGGCCCATTCCTCGTGCTTCTGACAAACTGGAGGGAAATCCAATTGGACGCATGGGACACGCTGCAAGCGAGCTCCGCCCCCAAAGGATGACATCCAGGAAGCACAGTAAACGACAAATCCGCACCCTGAGGGAAGCTCCAGCCAACCGCCACAGCCATCATCATCTTTGTACTCACCCTGACTGGAACCGGAGGAATGCAGTGAGACACCTTACCATTCATGAGTTAGGTGTCAACATATTCCTCTATATGGCCTATGTGTATGGTCACAGCATCAACCGGAGTAGCTGTTGGGTTTGCACTCATGTCACCATGCATTCTCAAAGGGGCACTCCCCTAAGACTCATCCCCTTCAACGAATCGGACATGGCTGGAATGCGACAGGTCCCTGAAGTAACCACTCTCGGCCTACCACCGCGAATGGGATGTTACGGGGGTAATTGTCCAGCCCCCTGGAAATCTGCAGGGTACCTGTTAAACAAACTTAAAGGATGGTTCCACCCCTCATACAATCTTCCCCACGAACACCCGGCCCTACTCCACAAAGACATTACCAGACAGGGGCGTACCCATCGGATCAATCTGTCTCAAAAGCGGACATCCACCTGGATGGAATACTGGCTGGAGCCAGTGTGCTAACTCTTTGCTCCTCACACCAGCAGCAAGTCAGTCCACAGCAGAAGGCAGTACACTGAACCTTCACATCCTCAACAGGACCAGTCAAAACCCCACTTTGACAACCATCTGGACAGGGACCCAGACTGACCGACTGGGAACCTGTCATGGCAGTTATTTTATTTGCGGCCACAAAGCCTACTCTTGGTTACTGTTATCTTGGACGGGGAGCTGCTATGTTGGGTACGTGGTCCCATTTGTACGTCATTCCCCATCCTCTCCCTTCACGAAGCCACCATCTGGCAGGAAGCGAGCCCACTCCACCCTTGACCAGATTTTCCCGATCTTTTCACCCACCTATGCAGCTATTCAATTGGAAGTAGAAACCTAGAAGCTGGCCAGTGCCTTGGAGGAGGTAGCCAATGCCAACATTCACAGCACTCGGCCAGCTGAATGCGGAAACTGTTGCCATCCGCACTGTGGCCCTACAAAATAGGATGACCCTGGATTATCAGATGGCTGAGAAAGGGGCACATGTGCCCTCATTGGCTCCAATTGCTGCACTTACATACCTGACCCCAGTGGGAACATCACTAACCTCGCCCAACATATCCAATGGGCTGCCACTGTACTGCATGACGAAAAATCAAAATGGGTCTATGGAGCTGGGCAAGCTCCTGACTGGGTTCCTGGGGCACAGCCTTGTTACAGGGACTCATAATCCCCATTACTATCATTGTCATTACCAGAGTTCTTGTCATGGCAAATAAAATGAGCTGTCTGCTTGTCCCCAGTGCTGCTACCCATCCGTCTCCCTTACCACCCCACTAGCGAAGATCCCCTGGGATAATAACTTAGCACCTGACACGGAATATGCGGCTTTGGACTCGGACTCCGAATACTGCCCCACTGATTCCGACCCTCCCCGACTGGATAACCCCCCCCGACCCCCGCTCTGGCTACATTCTCCTTAGCCTCAAACCCGAACTCATCACTTCCCTGACCAAAAAAAAGGGGAAATTGTGGGAGAAAAGTAAACCACTCTTCCTGCCATGTCTGCTCTTCGCTAAATAGAGCCTACCCATAATACCTCAACTTGACCACAACCAGCCCAGGAACTAAGCAGCAAAACAAGACATTACCTAAACAGTTTCCAATCTGAAGGAATACACGAGGAGAAAGTGAGGACTGCAGATACTGGAGATCAGAGCTTAAAAATGTGTTGCTGGAAAAGCGCAGCAGGTCAGGCAGCATCAAAGGAACAGGAGAATCGACGTTTCTTCAGGAAGGGCTTATGCCCGAAACGTCGATTCTCCTGTTCCTTTGATGCTGCCAGACCTGCTGCGCTTTTCCAGCAACACATTTTTAAGCTCTGAAGGAATACACTCCCTAGATGATCTGATAACAGACTTCCTACCTCACAATAGCATCACTGCTCCTACAGTCCCAAGGCCATCCCCAGTCTCCTCAGGTACTGAACCCCCTAGACTGAGTAGCACCCAGATACCTGACAAGAATGCACACCACCCTGCAGACCCACTGACACCAGTCTACTGGACATTAGCACCTGCTCTAGGAGAGGAACAGAACCTCCAGTTACAATTATTACCTGATTGTTATTACTGGACAATTACTGTTTTCCATTAAATATAATTTAATTCATATTGTCTTGTAATTAACACTACACTACTGTAACACTATAAGAACTGTCATATCAGCAGCTCGGGGAAGAGAATCCTTGACTTCACTGTGCAGAGTGTCCATTCTGTACTAGTCCTGTCAATTTCTCTTCCCCACAAAATCATGAGAAATAAACCAGTATTCGTTAATTTCACAAGATCTCTGTGTGGCCTGTATTTGTAAGCGGACAATTCTCTGACAGTTTATTAGCTCATTTCAGTGGCATTGCCATCAAGTGTGAATGGTTCAATGGTAACATGCAAGATGGGAGTTGGTTAGCTTAGTTAGCTGATGGCTGATTTGTAATGCAGAGTGATGTCAACAGCTTGGGTTTCACTCCTATCCGACTGAGGTTGCCATGAAAGTCACCACCTGTTTTATCTCTCTCTCTCTCTCTAATGAGTGCAACCCTCTGGGACTATGGTGACCTAACTGGAGTGTGAGAGCAGTTTTGAAAAATATTCTCTGTGAGACATGGGCACTGCTGACCAGCCAGCATTTTTATTGCTCATCCCTAGTTGCCTTTGAGAAGGTGGTGGTGAACTGTCTTTTTGAATCGCTGAAGTCCATGTACTATAGATTGATCCACAATGCCATTCCATAGGGAATTCCAGGACTTTGACCCAGTGACAGTGAAGGAACGGCAATATATTTCCAAATCAGGTTGGCGAGTGACTTGGAGGAGAACATACAGGTGGTGCTATATCTGCTATCCATGTTCTTCTAGATAGAAGTGGTCATGGGTTTGGAAGATGCTGTCGATGGATATTTGGTGAATTTCTGTAGTACATCTTCTAGATTGTACACATTATTACCCCTGAGAATCAGTGGTGGAAGGAGTGGATGCTTGTGGATGCTTGTGGATGCAGAATCAATCAAGGAGGCTGCTTTGTCCTGGACAGTGCCAAGCTTCTTGAGTGTTTTTGGAGCTGCATTCATCCAGGCAAGTGGGAGTATTCCATTACACACCTGACTTATGTTTTGTAGATGGTGGACAGGCTTTGGGGAGTCAAGAGGTGAGCTACTCACTGTAGCCTTCCTAGCCTCTGACCTGTGCTCGTAGCCACTGCATTTATATGATGGGTCGAGTTGAGTTTCTAGTCAATGGTAACTCCCATGATGCTGATAGTGGGGATTTCAGTGATTGTAACACAATTGAATGTCAAGGGCTGGTGGTTAGGTTGTCTCTTATTTGAGATGACCATAGCCTCGGCATTTGTGTGCAGCAAATGTTACTTGCCACTTTTCAGCCTAAGCTGGTTATTGATTATTGAGGGTAGTACATTGTGTTCATTTTGTCAAGGTTGATTTGAAACAGTAGAAAGATTTTTCTATGGAAGGGGCCTTGCATTATTCTTGTTTTCTAAAGCCTCTCCACCCATCATTTTAATAAGTCTACCACTTTGACTCAACTTATGGTTACCTACCTCTAATATCTATATGTGGCTAGGTGTCAAATTTGGTCTGAAAATGCCCCTCCCTTTGAACCTTTTTAGATCGTGTTAAAGTCACTATCTAAATGTAATTTATCAAAAATTGTTGATATTGCCTAACTGTATCTGGCAATGGACAGACAGGCTACTTATGTATCAAGTGCATGTGTTTCTTGTTTGTAGGTCTAAGGTGGCAACTATACAAAGAAAACATCAAGGTGTGGGAAACTGTATATGACTGTGGGAGGAATGAGGACATCAAGGCATCAAAGCAAAGGCAGCTGTTGAGTGAGTTAATAGTGACCACAATGCTACTCATGAATGGGATGTTAGAGGAAATTGTTTTGAGAGACTGTGCTGGTGAGATAATCAGTTGGAAGATTTTATATGGAGCAATGAATGAAGTTAATGAGAGGGAAGATTGAAAGAAAAATGTGAACAGAGAAGTGGGAAGAGTTAGGTGGGGTGTGGGGAAGAGTCAGAGAGATTTATTCTGAATGACCTAACTGAGAGGAAAGTTTGACCATGTGACACAGCTGAGGCTCAGTGTAGGCATGGTGGCTCAGTGATTAGCACTGCTGCCTCAAAGCACCAGGCACCCAGATTCGATTCCAGCCTCAGGTGACTGTCTGTGTGGAGTTTGCACATTCTCCCTGTGTCTGTGTGGGTTACCTCTGGGTGCTCTGGTTTCCTCCCACATTCCAAAGATGGGCAGGTCAGGTGAATTGGCCATGCTAAGTTGACAATAGTGTTAGATGCATTAGTCAGAGGGAAATAGGTCTGAGTGGGTTACTCTTTGGAAGGTTGATGTGGATTTATTGGTCCAAAAGGCCTGTTTCCACACTGTAGGGAAATCTAATCAAATGGCCAGGGAGAAGTTATGGGAATGGAGCAATAAATTTAGATTAACAACAAAAGAAGAGATCAAACAGCAAAGTAGATAGTAAACAAAAGGGGTGAAGACAACAAAATGATGCACAGTTTCTTGTACAGGATAACTGCATAATTGGAATCTGATACGCATGGTGGAACACACATGGTCTATCTTACTTGGTCAAATCAGGGCCCGACCCTCTCTATTCTTAACCTACTTACTCAATCTCCTGCAATTCTGGCCAGTTTCACGTGGCCAAATCTCTGAGGGGCTCAGCTACTGGCCAAAGGACAAGGAGGCAGAATCAAAAAGGAAAGCAAGGTGAAAGGCTGTAGATGAAATTAGAAAGAACTGGAGAGTTGGAGCATGGGTGAGAGAGAGCACTGAGAGTGGATGGACAGTTACAATAGATGGATATAGTGAGGGCTGCAGATGCTGGAGATCAGAGCTGAAAATGTGTTGCTGGAAAAGCGCAGCAGGACAGGCAGCATCCAAGGAACAGGAGAATCGACGTTTCGGACATAAGCCCTTCTTCAGGAATGAGGAAAGTGTGTCCAGCAGGCTAAGATAAAAGGTAGGGAGGAGGGACTTGGGGGAGGGGCTTTGGAAATGCGATAGGTGGAGGGAGGTCAAGGTGAGGGTGATAGGCTGGAGTGGGGTGGGGGCGGAGAGGTCAGGAAGATGATTGCAGTTAGGAAGGCGGTGCTGAGTTCGAGGGATTTGACTGAGACAAGGTGGGGGGAGGGGAAATGAGGAAACTGGAGAAATCTGAGTTCATCCCTTGTGGTTGGAGGGTTCCCAGGCAGAAGATGAGGCGTTCTTCCTCCAACTGTCGTGTTGCCATGGTCTGGCGATGGAGGAGTCACCCCCCACCAACCCAACCTCCACTCCCGGCCACACCCTCCACCAACCCAACCTCCACTCCCGGCACCTTCCCCTGTAACCGCAAGAAATGCAAAACTTGCGCCCACACCTCCCCGCTTACTTCCCTCCAAGGCCCCAAGGGACACTTCCATATCCGCCACAAATTCACCTGCACCTCCACACACATCATCTATTGCATCCGCTGCACCCGATGTGGCCTCCTCTATATTGGGGAGACAGGCCGCCTACTTGCGGAACGTTTCAGAGAACACCTCTGGGACACCCGGACCAACCAACCCAACCACCCCGTAGCCCAACACTTTAACTCCCCCTCCCACTCCACCAAGGACATGCAGGTCCTTGGACTCCTCCATCACCAGACTATGGCAACATGACGGTTGGAGGAAGAGCGCCCCATCTTCTGCCTGGGAACCCTCCAACCACAAGGGATGAACTCAGATTTCTCCAGTTTCCTCATTTTCCCTCCCCCCACCTAGTCTCAGTCAAATCCCTCGAACTCAGCACCGCCTTCCTAACCTGCAATCATCTTCCTGACCTCTCCACCCCCACCCCACTCTGGCCTATCACCCTCACCTTGACCTCCCTCCACCTATCGCATTTCCAAAGCCCCTCCCCCAAGTCCCTCCTCCCTACCTTTTATCTTAGCCTGCTGGACACACTTTCCTCATTCCTGAAGAAGGGCTTATGCCCGAAACGTCGATTCTCCTGTTCCTTTGATGCTGCCTGACCTGCTGCGCTTTTCCAGCAACACATTTTCAGAATAGATGGATATAGTCTTGTTGCGGTAATGCAGCTGACTGAAATATTCAATGGCCTGGATCAGTAATCCAGAGAGTGAGAGTTCATAATCTGAACGTTGTAATTTGAAAATATGAATTCAGTTCTTTATAAAACAACAAACAAGTCTCATTAATGGTGACTGTGAAGCTGTTGCATTATTGTTAAAAAAAAAACAACTGGCTCGCTAGTGTCTTTCACTGAAGGAAACCAACTGTCCTTACCTGGCCTGCTCAATATGTGATTCCAGTATCACACAAACATTGTTTACCTTTAACTCCCCTCTGAAGAAGTCCACCTAGCCATTCAGTTCTTTCACCTTTCTCTAAAGGACAACTAGGGATGAAATCTACTTATTTTAGTATCTTTTCTCAAGTTCACATCTCGAGAATTAGTCAAATGAACAGAACATTTTCTTTGATGCCAATAAATCAGATAAGGACAAATCAATTCAATAGGCCAGAAGGATAGTTGTTAAAATAAAAAAAATTGCTGCACCAGTATAGGAGGTGTTACTGTTCTGGTGTTGAGATAAAGATGCTTTTCTGTAGAAGAACAGAAGAAGCTAGCCTTTAGTTAACTTTTATACCTTAATCTTAAAAGGGAAATTCGAAGCAAGAATTATAATAGGGCATATATACATGCCCTGGAAATGCGAAGTGGAAGGAGGTTTTATCTGTGTCTGCTCCACATTGAATGGTGTGGATCCAATCAGAGCTATTCCTGATCCAAGAGCACTTAATGTTGACACCGTAAGCAAAAATAGAAAGGCTGTAACTCTCTTACGTCCATGTACAGAGGCTCCCTCCACCCATCTCTCTAAAATGTCCAATATCAAGGATTTCAACTATGCTGATCAATTCCAGTGTCGGAGCAGGGTGCTGTGAAGTAATGTAAATTTGATAATTACTCACCAGGTTAGCCATGGAGTGAAATGTGAACCAAGCTGAAGTAGACAGAAGTGTTCCTATTGCAGTAGCAGCCTTTAAATCTCCCAATGGCTCCCTACCTATCTTCCCCCTATGGACTCCTCCAGCTTTACATGTAAGTAATGAGAGATTACACCAATCCTCATTAAAGGTGGCATTTCATGGGGTAGTTAAAGAAAAAAACCTTCTGGTTTGTAAGCTATAAATGCAGCACAACACACACCCTTTAAAATGTCATTGTTGAGACAATAAAAATTAACTCCCTAGACAGTCTTATATTTGGTTGTGATTGCTTTGGGGCACCTAAATAAAACTGGAAGCTCATTACAGGAAGCACATTCAAAAGCATCTCAATGCAACTAACCCTGATGCCAGCTCCTGAAAAAAAATCCACAATTCTGCTACACTCACAGAGGAATTGTAACTACGCAATGATAAACTACCACTGCAGAGAAATGTGCTGTGGCTGCTTATAAGTTTGTGGCATCAAACTTCAAGAAAGAATGCCGAGGTATAGAAATCCAGCAAGGGCACGAGCAGAGGAGAGAAACTGAAATTAATAAGACTGGTCAAGTAATGCTAATTTAGAATCGTAGACTGGTTACAGAACATTAGGAAGGCATTTGACCTGCTGCATTCTAGTGACACACCCACTCCTTGTTGACCTGGATGGTTTTTCTCTTTTGATAATTATCCATTTGCCTTGAAGCCACAATTGAATCTGCATCTACTCCCACAGCAGTGCATCCACATCCGAAATGCTTGCTGCATAGATAGGCTTCTGCTCCCACGGTCTCTCATCCTATTGTCGATCAGTCTCTTCCGCTAAACGTAAACTGTGTATTGTAGAAGGATAGAAAAACTAAGGATGATAAAAAGGTATTTTGGACTCCTGGGCTAAAGTCAAATGACAGGTAATGGTAATGGACTCATTATCAATAATCCAGCCAAACTTGAGTTCAGAACCCAATTTGAATTCAGCTCAAAAGTATGGAGATAAAAAGCTGGTGTAAAAATGACAATTAATTTTATATTCCTTACAGTATGGAAACAGACCCCTCGGTCCAACAAGTCCACACCGACCCTCTGAAAAGCAACCCACCCAGACCTATTCCCCTACATTTACCCCTTCACCTAACACTATGGGCAATTTAGCATGGCCAATTCACCTAACCTGCACATCTTTGGACTGTGGGAGGAAAACGGTGCACCCGGAGGAAACCCACGCAGACATGGGGAGAATGTGCAGACTCCACACAGACAGTCGCCCAAGGTGAGAACTGAACCCGGGTCTCTGGCGCTGTGAGGCAGCAGAGCTAACTACTGTGCCGCTGTGCTGTCAATTAAGTTGTTGGATTGTCATAAAAACTCAAATGATTCACTCAGGGAAAGAATCCTGTATTCCATCCCTGCTCTGGCCTCTAAGTATTAGCTCTGCACCAAAGTATTTGACACTTAACTGCCCCCTACCATGACCTAATAAGTCAATAAATTCTGTTGAGACATTACCAACAGTACAAGGAAAAGGCCCACCATCACCTGTTCAGGACAAACAGACAGGGTCTCACTTTATCCAGCCCATAGTCTTACTATTTTATTAATTTTATTATGAATCAATATGGTGCAAAGCTAGGAAGAAGGAGAACTGAGAGTACAATGGCATCACTATAAAAAATGTTAATTATTTTCACTACAGCCACCACCACCTCCACACTCCCCAACTATCTCTGACTCCTGTTTTTCTGAGTAATTGGAAAGGGGTGAGGTGTCTCATTATGCTCTTGTTAACTATGATTCTCACCCTTTGTGCTGGTGCCAAGCGGTTTACAGTTGATATGCTCCATGATTCAGCTCCAGGCTGGTAGTGAGGGAATCTTTAAGTCATCTCAAACTCCCCATGCCAGACAGAGATAGATAAGCTCTTAAATTCTAACAGTGACACTTCTGGAAGTGTGGCTATGAATTAAAAATTGCAGGTTCAATCCCCACTCTTGAATCTTAAAGACATAATGCTGGCTGGGGCTTCACTGCAGTAATGTAAGAGTGCAGAACTGTCAGAGATGCTGTCTTTTATTTGAAACATTGAACTGAGGCCCAGCCTACTGTTTCAGGTGGATGAGAAAAATCCTTTGTCTCTAATTGAGGGTAGAGAGGTTTGCCAGTGGTCTGGCCAATAGTTTTTTTGAACAACATCAGTCAGATTATCTAGTCATTTATCTCATTACGTTTCAAGCCCTTTCCTTCAGATATCACTTGAATATGGTAACACAGGAATGGTAACTATGTATCCATTCGCCAGCTGGAGTCAAAACCTTTAAAAAGAGAAGCGGAGAAAAAAATCAGTAGTGTGAAGGAAAAAGGCTAACTTTTACAGAACATGTCCTAAACACTTTACAGCTACTGAATGATTTTTAAAGTATACCTACTGCTTTACCAAGCAGCAGGCTGCTATCTTACATTAGGAAATAGGAAATGGAACAAGGTGGGGCAAATTGGGGCAATGGTTTGGCTTTGTGCAATTGGATGGTTTTGTTTTTATCCATTTGCTTCTCTGAGAACATATGTTTCAAGTTAGAAATATTAGCAGAATGTAGACAGAACTGGTCAATTCAGAATTGTCAATAATCCACTCAGTTTTATATATATTTTTAGAGTAAGTAAGATCTCATTATAAACCAGCACATTACTCAGACATCAATGCATGCGTAACTTTCCCTGTCTAACAATTTGTCCATTTTATCCCTGCCTCCCCAGGGAATCTCATTGTCTGCCACAATTAAGTGGTGACAGGCCCATTATTGAGCTTTCCTTTAAATGGATAGTTGGTTTGTTTGCTACATTAGAAACTTAACTCTTTCAGTCCATATTAAAAAGAATTACTGTGAAACAGCTTTCAAGTAAGTATTGACCAATAACACAAACTATTAAGGTCAGAAGATTGCAACTAACATTCAAAGAATGTTAACACAATCTTCATATTCAAAGATCAAGCAAAATAAACAAGCTTGGTTATATTTGACTTTTTTCATTAGATTTGTAGTTTATCATAATGAGAAACTCAAACTTGCCACATCTACACTACTTTAACAACTTTAGTTAGAGTAATAAAATGTTGGAGACAAGAATTAGCCTCCCAGCTTCTGGTCTCCACATCAGCTGATATTTTCCTTGCTGGAGATGCCATCTCTCCCTCACTCTCTCTCTACTAAGTCAACACTCATCTCATCACTCTTCAAAAAATAAAACTTTGATCCCACCATCTTTGTAAACTATCGTCCCATCTTCAATCTCCCCTTCCTCTCTAAAGTGCTTGAATGCATTGTTGCTTTCCAAATCTGTTCCAGGAAATCCATGTTTGAATTCTTCCAATCAGATTCTCACTCCTGCCACTAATCTGAAATAACTCTAATCAAAATCTCAAAATGATCCTCTGTGATAGTGAGATAGAGGAATGTTCCCTCCTCTTCTGCAACTTTGACATGATTACTCACACCAGCTACCCCTCCCCTGCTGTCACTAAGGTTCCATTTGAAGGGCATGGATAGGATAAATAAACAAAGTCTCTTTCCTGGGGTGGGGGAGTGCAGAACTAGAAGGCATAGGTTTAGGGTGAGAGGGGAAAGATATAAAAGGGACCTAAAGGGCAACGTTTTCACGCAGAGGGTGGTACGTGTATAGAATGAGCTACCAGAGGATGTGGTGGAGGCTGGTACAATTGCAACATTTAAATGGCATCTGGATGGGTATATGAATAGGAAGGGTTTGGAGGGATATGGGCCGGGTGCTGGCAGGTGGAACTAGATTATGTTGGGATATCTAGTCGGCATAGACACGATGGACTGAAGGGTCTGTTTCCATGCTGTACATCTCTATGACTCTATGACTCTACCAAACTAACTATTGCTTCAGCATCATCTGTAATGATTTCTCTACCTGCTCCCATTACCTTTGGTATCCTCGAAGAGTCTAAGGCAGAGTTTTCCTCCATTAAAATATAGGAAAGGCTGAAATAATTGCTTCGAGTCCCTCTTTCAAACACTGTTGCCTGGCTATCAATGCCATCCCTTTAACATGAACATGAAAGCACAGGAGATAGTAACAGCAGTAGGCCCCACAGCTCTTTATCAACCTACTCCACCATTCAATACAATCAGGGCTGACTTTTAACTTCAACTCCAATTTCCTGTCTGCACCTAAAATCCCTTCATTCTCTAAAAGTCTAAAAGCCTGCCTATCTCAGACTTATTTACATTTCATGATGGAGAATTCACAACTCTCTAGGGTAGAGAATTCCAAAGCCTCACAACACTTTGAAGAAATTTTCTCCTCAGCTCATTCTGATCCTGGGACTGTGATCCGTGTTTTATATTCTCCAGCCAGCTGAAATAACCCCTTAGTATCTATCCTGTCAAGCCCCAATATGATCTGCATTTGTGAAAAGGATCACTTTTCATTCTTCTAAACCCGAAAAAATGGTCATCCAATTTAATCAGCCTCTCACCCCATTGGGAAATAAAGTGAAACGTTGTCACTATGTTGCCTCCAATCTTTAAATACGGAGACCAAAATTGCACACAATTTCCCAGGCAGACAATTCCAGCAAGATTTCTTTATTCCCATATTCCAAACCCTTTGCAATAAAAGCCAATATGCCATTTGCTTTACCCATTACTTGCTATACCCACATACTAACTTTCTTTATATGGTCCACCTATGCCTGTCTGAACATCAACATTTACTAATTTCATGCCTTTAAAAAAAAGTTTTAAATCTTATGACAAAACTGAGTAACTCCATACTTCCTTAAATTATATTTTATTTACCACCTTGCTGTCCACTCACTTATATTGTCTAGGTATCTTTGCAATCTCTTTCCTCCTCACAACTTGTATCATCAACAAATTTAGATACATCATTCACTTTCTTCATCCAAGTCATTAACATAGATTGTCATTGGCTGAGGTCCCAACACAAATCCTTGCAGCACTCCACTAACCACATCGGCCTGTTTGAATACACCATTTATGCTTACTCTTTGTCTGATAACTGCCTGAGACGAAGCCAGTCTGTTCAGAACTTTGGTGTCACATTTGATCGTGAGATAAGTTTCCAATGTCATGCTGGCACCAACAATAAGATGATGGCTTTTTTCACTTCCACATCATTGCCTAACCTCACTGCTATCCCAGCTCACTCAGCTGCTGTTGAAATGCCCATTCGTGCATTTATTATCTCCAAGCTCAACTATTCCACCACATTCCTGACTGGCCTCCCATATTTTAGCCTCAATTAACTGAGGTTATCCAAATTTTTGCTTCCTTTGTCTTAATTTGCATGGAGACCCATTCCCCTCTCACCTATATTCACTGACTTACACTGTGGGTCTCAGTCAACCAACATCCTGATTTTACAATTCTCATCCTTGCTTTCAAATCTCCCTGGCCTTGCCTCTCCCTATCTCTGTAATCTCTTCCACCCTAACAAATTTCAAAATATCTGCACCCATCTAGTTATGTTCTTTGGAGCATTACAATTTTACTATAGTTGGTCATACATGGAATTGCCTTGATGCAGGGTCTGGAAACTTTCCCTACAGTTCTCTGCCTCTCATCTCATTTTTCTTAAGAAATTTCTTAAAATGCGCCTCTTTGCCCAAGCTTTCATTCATCTGATTAACATCTTATGGAGGCTCAGTGTTATCTTTTTTTATATAATAATCCTGTGAAGAGTCTTGAGGTTTTCTTTATTATGTGGACAGGTACATGGATAGGACAGGTTTAAAGAGATATGGGCCAAATGCAGGCAAATGGCAGTAGATCAGTTTAGGAAACCAAGTTGGGATGAAGGGCCTGTTTCGATGCTATATGACTCTATGTCAAAGATTCAGTCTCCATAGATACTCAGTGATTTCTGTTTTAATTGAAGGTTGGAGGCATTCATAAGCTTACCCCGCCGCATTCCCGAGCAACCTCCTCAGAACTGTTCAACTGAATGGAGCCTGGATCACTTGTATTCAACTGGGTTGATGAACACCACTGCCCTTCTAAACTCTCTTTGGAGACATATATCTACAACGTGAATGTACTTGCTCCCCTCCTCCATTTAAAAGAAAGAAAGAGCTTGCATTCATATAGTGCTTTTCAGGGTCTCTGGGTATCCCAAAAACCTTCATTATCAGTGAAATACTTTTGAATGTTTTTTATTGTTATTCGGTCATTGAATGTAGATAACAATGGCTAAGCCAGCATTCATTAGGTATTCCAGGTAAGTGAGCTGCCTTCTTGAAATGCTGTAGGGAATGTACGGAGACTGAATGCTTTTTGGGAGGAATCGCAAGGATTCTGACTCGGCGTGAGTGAAAGAACATCAAAATTAGTTCCAAATCAAAATGATATACAACTTGGAGGTTGAACTTGCAAATGGCATTGTTTCAATGCATCTGTTACCCTCATTCTTCTGGATGGCAGTGTTTTCTGGTTTGGAGGGTGCTGTAGAAGGAACCTTGATGTAATACTGCAGTGCATCCTGGAGATGGTACACAATGACACATTGATGGTGAAAGGAGTGAATGGTGAATGTAGAGGATACGGTGTCAATAAGCAGGTGGCTTTGTCCTGGATGGTGCCAAGGTTCTTGAATTTTGTTCAAGCTATACTCAAGCAGGCATGTGGAGATACTCCATCACATTCCGGACTTTTAACTTGTTGATAGTGGATTTGGATTGCAGTGACAGAAAATGTGTTACTCACTGAAAGATTCCTAGCCTCTGACCTGCTCTTGTACCCACAGTATTTACATGTTAAGTTCAGATACGTTCGGTTCAGTTTCTGGTCAATTTTAACACCAAGATGTTGATCATGGAGATGGCAATACTACTGAATGCCAAGGGACAATGGTAGGATTCTCTCTTGTTGGATATGGTCATTACCTGACATTGAATGGCATGAATGTTATTTGTCACTGGTCAGCCCAAGCCTACAAGTTGTCTAGTTCTTGCTGGATTGGGACACAGAATGCTTCAGTATGTTAGGAGTTACAACAGCTGTTGAACATCGTGCAGTCATCAGCGAACATCTCCATTTCTGATTTTATGATGGAGGGAAGGTCACTGATGATGTCGCTGATGATGCTTCAGTCTAGAATATACATTGTGAATCTCTCGCAGTCATGCCATGGAGCTGGCCTCTAACAACCAAAACAATCTTTCCTTTTGTTAGATATGACTTCAAACAGCAGAGATAACCTCTTGCAATTTAGGTAACAGCACAGTCAATTTATGCACAGCAATATGACAATAATCAGTGATCGGTACTGGTGACTTTTAGGGATAAATATTGGTCAGGACAGAATTCTTCTGTTTATCAAAACATTGGCTGCATTACCACAAAAACTGTGTTATACAAAACTATATCAAAACCCCAAATGTACCCATCCTGTACCTTGACCAATGTTGCTTTTGATGGCTTAAAATAGAATAATTCAAATAGCAATTTCAGTTTCAGTTAAATAGTAAGAAAAGTTAAATGGAAAACATTTAATTTCATACAGATTTGTGGGTTTCTGCCCTCCTTTCCACTGTTCCTTCCCAAAAAACAACTCTAGGAATATAAGTTTTCTTTCAGCTGAGTCACATATGTATTCTTATATTTGCATCTTACATTCTGCCTGATTTTCTCTCTCTCAGCAGGAGCTGGCTCAGTGCAGCAGCTTTCAATGTTGTGCTAATATGCAGCCAGCTGGTGTCACGCTACTGTTGATTTATCCCCTCCTCCATCTGCCACTTCCACCCCCCCCCCCCCTTTCCAAGGGGGCTAATCGTCTCATTGATTTGTGAGGGGATCTATTGACCAAGACTGCCCTAATATACAAAATGCTTTTTTTGATGGTGTGACTGTGTTTGAGTGACAGTCTCTTTTGGAGGCGGTTCATTGAAATCAGAGACAGTGTTCTAAAATTTTGAAAGGTTTTAATGGAGTGAGAGGGTTGGAATACACTTAGCTCAGTTTGTTGTGGCACATTATTCTTTTACATAAATGTTGTAGTCTGGAACTCTGGCCAGTGATGGGACAATATTTTCATCATATGGCTGACCAGGAATCTCTCCCACTCTTACCTTTTGTCCATTCTAGAGAGAGTAGCAGTTTGACAGTGAACTTGTTTAGCCATGTTACAAACACACTTTGCTTGGCCATTGAGTCTTGGTGTGGTACCTGAAGCTGGAGCTTCTCACTCAGAGACGGGAACACTATCCACAAGCTACAAAACCTCTCACTTTGATAGAATAAATAAGGAGAAATTGGTTCAATAGCATTGGAAACCTGAGAACAAGGGTAAAACCACCTGAGGTGACATCAATAAAAAAAAGTTATGCAGTAAATTGTTATAATTTGGAATGTGCTGTCTGAAAGTGTATTGGAAGTGGATTCAATAATATCTTTCCAAACTGGAATTGAATAAATACTTGGTAGGGACACAGAGAAAGAGTGGGATTGTTGTACTTTGAGAGTCAGCACAGGAATACTGGGCTGAAAGGACCACTTCCACACTGTTTCATTCTTGGATTCAATGACAGGCACTCCAAGCAATAGAATCAGACACCTATTATAGGTGGATAGGGTCATTTGGATTCATACCCTATCTATCTCAAACATCCAAATCATCTCTGATACAGTGGACTACTTGGAAGAACGGTGACTGCAGGTGAAGGCTGGTGCCATTTTGTACACTATCACAAGGCCATGCATTGTGATGAATGGTCAATCCCTTGCTGATGTTGCTTGAATGAGCAATGTTAGGCAGGACAGTTCATTTGGTTTATTGAACAGCTGGGCAGGACATCCCATGCTTAAATGTCAGCCAGAGAGGTGGACTGGAATTATTTATAGGGTATTTGGAGATTTTCCAATTTGGCTAGTCATTTCAGACATGGATATGACTCCAATGAAACCAAGATGGCATAAAGAAAAGGGAGCATTATAATTGTTTTACACTTGCATTACTATAACCACACTCTGGAAAATGACAGGGATTCATTTTTTAGCATTGTACAGATTCTACTTTCTGCCACTCATGTTTATTTTGTGGAAACTTTATAGCCAACTATCCCCCTATTTCAACTCCTTCTGCCATTCCCCATGAGAAAAGAAAATATTTGCATTCAGGTAGTATCTCTTGATGTGTTCAGATCACAATGCTTTATAGACATCGAAATACTCTTAAAGGACATCATTCTAAATGCTATCAATTTAGTAGTCAACTTTCTGAGAGCAAGTTCCCATAAACTAAATGTGATAACCTGAAATTTTGTTGTTGTGACTATCAGCATAGAGTCATAGAGATATACAGCATGGAAACAGACACTTCAGTCCAACTCATCCATGTTGGCCAGTTATTCCTAGATAAATCTAGTCCCATTTGCAAGCATTTGGCCCATGTCCCTCTAAACCCTTCCTATTCATATACCCGTTCAGATGCCTTTTAAATGTTGTAATTGTACCAGCCTCCACCACTTCCACTGGCAGCTCATTCCATACACACTCCACCCTGTGTGAAAAAGCTGCCCCTTAGGTCCCTTTTAAATTCTTCCCCTTTCACCTTAAACCATGTCCTTGGGTTTTAGAGTTCCCCACCTCAGGGAAAAGACTTTGTCTACTTCCCCTATCCACGCCCCTCATAATTTTATAAACCTCTATAAGGTCACCCCTCTGACGCTGTAGGGAAAACAACCCCAGCCTATTCAACCTCTCCCTGTGGCTCAAACCAGCCAACGCTGGCAACATCCTTGTAAATCTTTTCTGAACGTAGGCCAGCATTTATCACCCATCTATCCCCAACTGCCCTTGAGAGGGTGATAGTTAGCCACCATTTTGGACTGCTGCAATCCCTGAGCTAAATATTGAGCAGTCATTGGTCAAAACCAGCCTGCTCTGCTTCATATAATATCATAGAATATGTTACATTTATCAGAGAGAGAGGATGGATCTTTGGTTTAATGTCTCATCTGAATGATGGGAAGTGGTTAAAGGGTAGCTAGTTCATTCATTAGTAAAGCTGAAACTAATATTCCCTCTGTGGGATAATGGGTAAACCACCTGTATTATTTAGCAAAGACCCACGTTTTAAGAAAAACCCAGCTCCAATTCTATGTCTGTTTTATATTAACAGATGTCAAGTGGGTCAAAGGTGAATGTATTGCAATCTGTTTTGGTCCCACAGGGCTAATGACTGCAATACTGTTAGCCTGTGGTACGCGGTGGATGTGAGGTAGGAAAAGATTGGGCTGGGCTAACACGTCACTCTCCTTCGCACGCTCCAACAGTCTGCCAACACCAAACATCTTGAAGGCAGAGTGATTAGGTAAGAGGCTGATGAGTAGCAGGCGCTGTGGACTCATTCTTCAGGATAAATTACCAGCTGAGAGTTTGGAACTTTACAAGAATTGCAAAATACAGCACAGAAACAGGCCGGCCATTCAACCCATTGTACCTTTTCCAGCACTTTTGATAGAACTGTCCAAATAATCACATTTCTTGCTTGAGAGCCTTGGAAATGTTTCCTTTTCAATTATTTTTACAATACTCCTGCCAATGTACAGAACTTTGAATTTGCTTCCACCACCCAAGTGGAAAACTCAGCCACAGTATTCTCAATCACAACAGCTTGCTGTGCATTATAAAGGTAATATTTATATCTATGCTTCTGCAGCATCATTGAGACCTACCTGCTTTTTAATTCGCATTCTTTCAGAAAGACATTCTGCCTATCATACTACAGGTCATATGTCCCAATAATTGGCTAATTGAATCAAACAACATGTTCCTCTGAATGTAACAGATCCTACTGCAACCTGTGCTTGCAATATGTAGAATAAGAATGTCTACTGTTAAGTTGACATGATTCTATGTGGACAACACTTGCTGAACAAATTTGAGTGTGCAAATAGCTATACTAACGACCAATTTAAGATAATTTGCTGAACTTGTAACTTATGCTTGCTAGACGTGGCATACATTCATATGTAGCGGTCAGTTCTCTGGATACAAAAGGAGTATGTTCAAACCTTGCCATTTTTTGGAAATACCTGGAAGCATGAAGAGATTATAGTGACCTGTAACATTAGATTAGATTACTTGCAGTGAGAAAACAGGCCCTTCGGCCCAACAAGCCCTTCGGCCCAACAAGCCTCTACCGACCCTCCGAAGAGTAACCCACCCAGACCCATCCCCCTACATTTACCCCTTCACCTAACACTACTGGCAATTTAGTATGGCCAATTCACCTAACCTGCACATTTTTGGACTGTGGGAGGAAACCGGAGCACCCGGAGGAAACCCATGCAGACACTGGGAGAATGTGCAAACTCCACACAGACAGTTGCCTGAGGTGAGAATTAAATCCGGGTCTCTGGCGCTGTGAGGCAGCAGTGCTAACCACTGTGCCACCGTGCTGCCCATGATCTGGGCTATTCAAAATTGACTTACAAGCCAATTAATACCTTTCCTTGTGTGCTATAAATTATTCTGATGCATTGAAATTTGGTATTCCTGCTCTTGTCCCAATGAATGGAAGATAAAAGCCTTCAGCAACATGTCTCTCTTTTCAGCAATATTCACCTTTTATAAAGTGTAACCGAGCAGCCTTTTCCTCAATTGTCTACACTACTTCTCTACCTTATTAAACTGCACTTTAAAACATCATGCAACAGTATAATCACTAATGCAACGGTATCACCATGGTTTCAGTTGTGTTACTACCCCTTTCTGAGAGACAACCATCCATGTGCCTTTATGGATGTGTAGCAGGAGACGCAGCATCAGCCTTGAATGACTCTAAAACTTTTGCATTCTAAATGTCTAGTACTGCCAATGGTCAACTCCAAGTGACTCGAAGGTAAATACAGTCCACACAATGGATGAAAAAGCAAATTGGTCCAAGTGTCAGACTTTGGGGATGGTAGAATAGGATCAATTACAACGTGTCTGCGTGTGTGTGTGTCTGTGTCTGTGTCTGTGTCTATGTCTGTGTCTGTGTATGTCTGTGTGTCTGTGTGTGTGAGAGAGAGACAGAGATTCTAAGCCAGCATTGGACTAATAGAAGCAATGACAATTAAATGTAGACTTTCGGCAGCAGGTTTGCTATTTGGAATTTTTTAGATAATTCACTCAAAACAAAAGCCTGGCATGTTTGATCCAAAGCAGGATAGCTGGCACCTGTCCCATGGGATCAAAGATCCAAGTCACAAGGAAGAGAACAGGACTCTAATTTAACTCTTTGTTGATTTTACAATAACAGCCCTGTTCTTTTTAATGGAAATTATAATTTGCACCCTTTGGGTATGCTTATTAACAAGGATATTTGAAGTCAATTTCAAAAGCACGAATTGTAGGAATCTTTGATTTGGAAAGGCTTTTTTTTAAGGGTTAAGGTGCATTTGCGTGTCAATATCACCTCTGGCACCAGGACAGATGCTAACACATCAGTTTTATGTTGACTTTGGTACTCCAACTTCTGATGTCGCCATAGTGATAGACATTTGAATTATAATGCGCACTCGTCTTGGCAAAACAGCAACCTTGACTTTTAACCTCAGGAATAGGAACAGGCTTTCTGATTACAATCAGCCAATTTGCATGACACAAAGAGACGTCAGTGCTGGCGAGCCATTGGCGCGTCTGTCAGAAAAAGAGAGTTTGCCCATTAGCAGATTGTAAAACATCAATAGCGCTTGCAATGGGAGAGCAAGGGAGCTGATGCTGCCAAGGATGAAGTTGGACAACACTGTCTGGTAAAGATGTCCTGGTGATTCTGTCAGCCTTGAACCCTCTCAGTGACCCTTCAGTGGCAGTGAGGCAGCTGCCTGCAGAATACACCAGGAACCCATCTCTGCCAGAGAGAGCCTGACCTGAGTCAATAAGCTGAGAGGCTTCTCTTAAAAAATATAGCTAGCCAGAATTCACAGACCAGCCTCAAACGTTCAAAATAGAGAACAATCTCCATTGACTGACAGATGACTGGACAGGTTGGGGCGATTTTCTCTAGAAAAGAGAGCACTTGGAAGGTGGATGAATAAACATCTTTAAAATTATGAAAGGCTTTAGCTTAGTAGATCAAGCCACATTTCCACTTGCAGGCTGATCAAAATGAATGGCTATAATAGAACATAGTCACTATGAAACTATAAAGAATTGAGAAAATGACTATTTTCCCATATGTTGGCTAGAATGTGCTAGCTGCCAGCACATAGTGAAGGACAGAGATGTAGTTAGTAAGTTAGATTAATGCAGGAAAAAGGGAACTAAAAGGAATTGAAGGGTAAGATGAATAAGGGATGGGAAGAGGCTCATGTGGAGTGTAAAGCTGAAGGACTAAGCAGGTTGCTACATTGCTGTAAAATCTTTATGTATAAGAGATATAAACCTTTCAAACAGCTCCTGCACAAATGATCAGGATTACCAGACTACCAGACCAAGTGAAAAAATTCATATAAAATCTTATACAAGCCCACAACCCTGTCACATCTCCAAAAATGCCAACTCTGTCACTTGTTTCAACTTCTCTTTCAGGTTACGTTTTGAAATTCTTCATTCATAAGGAGACTTTGGGATGTGTGGGTCTCAAGCAATCTCCTACAATTCATCCAAACAGAGTCTTCACTTGTCAGTCTGACTGGCATGAGCTAACAAGATGTGTGACCATGAGGGGGCACCACAGCCTGTCCTTGCCTGGCAAGTACACATGCATTTCTTCCAGCAGGGGGCAATAGCTTGCAGACAGCTGCGAGAGACCTTGACCAATGTTCCCTAATGAGGCTGAAACCAATTGATGGGCCATCACCTCAACTCTCTCTCCAGCCAACCATAAACCCACCGAAACAATCACCTTCCCCACCAACATAACCAACTCTCCACTCAACCAATAACCCCTCCCCCACCACCCCAACCTGTTATTTGTTATCACAACCCATTCCCTGAACACAACCTTTCCCCATCATCACAACCCACTCCTCCATCACCACAACCCCTTGCCCATCATTACAACCTCACTCCCCATCATTACAACCTCTCCCCCATCACCACAACCCCCAACCTCGTTACAACATCCTGCCCCATCATTACACCACCAGCTATCACCACAACCTCCTCCCCAATACGACAACACCATGTCCACCCAACCATAAACCTACCAAAGCAACCACTTTCCCCACTAACTCAACGCACTCTCCAGCCAACCATAAACCCAGCAAAACAACCCCCTTCCCCAATATCACAACCTCCATTATTACAGATCCTCCTCCACCATCACAACTCCTTCCTCACCACCACAACCCTATTAATCATCACAATCCACACCCAGAACACACAGCCCTTCCCTCCTCAACACAACCCCTCCCCCATTACAACCCCCTCCCCATCATTACAACCCCCTACTCCAACATTACAACTCATTCCCCTATCATCACAACACCCTGCATCATTGCAATCCTCTTCTCCATCATCATAATCCCTTTCACCATTGTCACAACCCCCTAGAATCAGCCAACAAAGATTACCATAGTTGGCTAAGTAAGAAAGAATTGACATTTTATTGATATTTTTTAATCGACCTGTTCAGATGTTGTGAACTCTGAAGCAAGTGGGTCCTGAATCAGATCTCCAGGCTCAGACATACATAATATATAGCTCCCACCACTTCTTTGTTATATTCCAATGTCATTTACACTCAATGGATTACTTTGGATCTGTGGTCAACTTGAACTTAGGTCCTATAAACAGCATAATAACTCATGAGTAGTTAATGCTTTTTTTGAGAGTGTTTGGATGACAGAAAAATGCAGGCCAGGATACTGGAGTGAATCCCTGTACTTCCTCAATACCATCCCATAGGGTCCTCAGCACTTGCCTGACCCACTGGTTCAATTAAATGGGGTTTTAATAATAGTCTGATCCAAAAGGCAGATTGTACAACATTCCCTCAGTACTGCAATGGACCAGCAGCTGAGAGTGTGAGATCCTGCTGCAAGTCTAACCTTCTGACCCAGAGTAAATAGTATGAACAACTGCTGCAAGCTGACACAGCAATATGCTTTGCTGATGCTGTTTCATTTGTCCATGTGCAATTGTTTTACCTGTACACTAATCTCTGGCCCAGCACAGTGTCAATACACAGACATTAGAAAATCCTAATGAACTTTATACAAAGGAGTCATTGAGAGATTGATAATCTATACTGCTCTGTAAATTGCATTCTTTTAAAATTAAAAGTAGCCTTTCCACTTAAGGACTGAAACTATACCTTGCACATGAAAATGGATTCTTGGTTTTATAAATTTGGTCTGATTTTAATTGCCAGTAATTGGCTTTAGATTGAGTTAAAATCTCAGTCAGAGGACAAAAGCAAGGAACCTTCGCAAAACCTTCATAAAACTCTGGTTGGGCCCCAGCTGGAGTATTGTGTTCAATGCTAGGTACCACCCTTTGGAAAGGTATCAGTAATTTCGGGAGGATGCAGAAGCAATTTACTAGAATGGTAGCAGGGATGTGTAAATTTAGCTATGCAGAGAACCTGGCGAAATTGTGATTTTACTCCTTAGAAGAGATAAAGCCAATAATTTTAACAGAAGTGTTCAAAATTATGAAGGTCTTGAATAGAAAGAAGGACACATGTTGGGAAATTGCCAAAAGAACCAAAAAGTGACATGAGGAATAAAACCACTATACAGCATCTTGTTATGACCTGAAATGCACTGGCTGAAAAGGTAGTGGAAAGAGATTTAGTCGTAACTGTCAACTAAGAATTGGATAAAATCTGAAGGCTAGATGGGAGGAAATCTGTAAATTTGTAAGGAAAAGTATGGAAATGGATTAATTAGATACCAATTTCACAAGGACACAATTGGCCACATCGTCTTTTTAACTGCAGGATCATTATGTGATTCTATTCAATGAAACAAAGGAACTGTTTCTGTCTATGGTGAAATGATGTGGGTCATTCACAATTTCACTTTATCCAGGACATAAATCTCCTCAATATGTAACTTTTTTAAGTGCATAATTCTATTTCACAAAGATAGTACATCATTTTCTTCAAACTATATTTTTTTCTGAAGTCATGCATTTGTCTTTTAGAAATTGCATTGACTATGTTAGTTTGCCTCAGCAGCCACATCTTTTCACATATATAAGCTAACTTCTGACACATGACTCTTTGCATCGACATGATTCCATTATAAGTCACCAACGACAACAGCAGCAGAGTTAAAAATGAATATAGGTAAGAGAGAAAAGATAGAAAAAGGGCCATGCTTGAACTCTGTCTTCAGTGTGCTATTATGTACAGCTGACCCTTCTGTTCTCGTGGACCTATTGACAGTTAGAAAAGCAGCTGGAAATCTGAACTTAGAGCAGCTAGAAAGGCAGGAAGTGCATTGTCCTCTGGAAGAAAAAGCAAGGTTAATGTTTATAGTCGAATCATCTGGCAGATCAGGACAATTACTAACTGATTATACCTTCCAAAACATTTTGTTTCAGTTGTTAACAGGTGTGCCCACTTTAAGGCATGCCCAGAATGAGATGGCACAAGCTGGTGACCAATTTGTGCCAATCACTGCATTACAGAGTAGAAACTGACGTCAGAACCTCAGTATAGAAAGTATACAAGGAAACATGTGTTGGCTTCTGCTTCTGTGCCAATTTAGTCCCCTCTTCTTCTAAGGTTCTTGGTAGTTCCACATAAAGTCATAGAGCTGTACAGCATGGAAAGAGACCTGCGGTCCAACTCACCCATGTCAGATATCCTAAGTTAATCTAGTCCCATTTGCCAACATTGTGATAAAAATTCTCCCGAACCTTACCTTGGTTACCATCCTTCATGTGCATCTGCAGATTGCAATGTAAGCTGTTCAACTATAAGTCAAAAGCAGCCCTGGCCTGACCTACTGTTCACGGGCTGTTTAACAAGAGTCACAAGAAGGCAGTCAGAAGTAGGAACACTAAACAACTGGTCAGGCCTTGTCTGGAGAACTATAGTTCTTTAATATGTGGCTTGGTTCAGATTATTCAATATAGCTCAGAGGATGGATTAAGTGTATAAGCTTCCCAGGTTCATGAGGATCAGCACCATGTTCAGCATCCATTAATGTAGTGAACTATTGGGTGAAGCTCCCTTTTTTAAAATAATAATTCTTTAGAGAGAAAAGGTTTTTCTCTAGTCCAATACCATTTTGTATTCTTGCAAGCAAGTGGTCAGTAAATTACAAACAACTCACCAATTTGCCTGAAATTGTCTATAATTAGGAAAAATAAATATTCTATTCCAATTATTGTATCATATCATTTTACTGAAATATCCTGAAACAGAAGATCCTGCTGGGTTCCACCTAAAGAACATTCACTGAAATAAAATGAGGGCTAACCCTTTGAGAGCTACACAAGCAGTTCTTCATCATAATGATGATCACAAGATTAGATGCTCAATTTATTCAAAGAATACAATTAGCAAAGATTTGCTCTTTGCATTTATAATGTTCAGGGTATTATGATTTCTGAGCTTTTCTTTGTTTTCATTCAAACAGAGGATTCACCATTTATTTATTGAAGGAAATTGGCGAGCATTTTGACTTTTTTTTGGAAGAAAGTTTGGCCATCAGATCACTCTACGGAAAAAACAATTTCTAACAGTGTAGCAAATACATTTACACATGTGTTCAATATATTTTGTATAGAATACAAATTTTACAGCACAGAACAATTCTGTACATTGTTCATTAAAACACACAAGCTTCCATCCATTTCCCTTTCCCCACGTATGCCTGTCTCGTCTCCACTTGAATACATTATGTTATTTGTCTCAACCACTCCACATGCTAAAAGACTTGCATTGATATAGCACCTTTCATACCCCCAGGCTATCCCTGATTTTACAGTCAGTGAAGCGCTTTTGTTGTAACGTTTAAAATGTGGCAGCCAATTTGTGCATAGAAATCTCCCACAAACATTAAAATGTTAATGACCATATCATCTGTTTTAGTGATGTCGATAGGTAAATATTTGGGTTGGAAAACAAACTAGCAAGTTTCACTGTAATATTAGCACTTTATACACCTCTTGGAGTGCAATTACTTTGTTATGTAGGTGAGAACAGCAGATGTTCTTCACCAATGATGCCTCATAGTGGTGAGTAGTTAAATCTATGATGTTTTGATACAGTTGATTGGGGATGTTGACTGGATGAGGTGAAAGCTCCTTTTGTCTGGATTGTCAGCCAGTGGATTTAATTGACTGCTGGTGGATTTTATTGGCCATGGTTGGGAAGATGCTGAACAGTTCCAGGTGAATTCAGCTCCCACCTGAGTCAGTCTAAAATAATGCTATGTGCAAAAACTCCCATTACTACCCCACCTCACTACCCTCCACCCACGTCTCCCTGAGCTAAAACTATTAGGCATGGTTCTATCTCACAAATTCATGAATATTTTTCAAAATGCTTGGTGTTGCCCCTTGTTTCACCAAGTGTTCCCTAAAATGGTTGCATCATGCCAAGCCAGAGTAAGTGGAAGGGTTATATTTGTTCCAGGGTTTTTTTTACACTTTATGTCAGTTACGTCACTCTGATCATCTGTCACTGTAGCACTCTGAAAATAAACATCTTGTCCATTTATCACCACACCTCTGTTTTCTCCCTAGATGTGGAAAAGCTTTGTCGGATTTGTTGTCAACACAGTCACCCCTTTAGGAGGGAACTGGCTTTTTACCACGATAAAAAAAAACAATTGAAATCCTCTCTCCATACTATGGTTTTCCAGGGTGTGTGGTTTTAAAGTCAGGTATCATCATATCAATTAGTATGACTCTACAGAGTCGAAGATATACTACAAGGATGAGGACTGAGATAGTGTTTGACAGGACACAACCATTCAATCAGTATGTACCTGGTATAGTTAACCCACAGACTCATAAATCACCAGTAAAACACAATATTATTATGTTAACAGTACAAATTACATCTTCAATATAGAAAAAAAAGTTAAGAATTATTCATGAAATACAGCTGGAAATTGATTTTTAATTAATTTTTTATTACTGTTCTTAATCCTGAGAAAAAAAGATACTTATTCTGAAAAAAAATTCAACCGATATAAAATGCAATTAATTAATATTTCAAAGCAATAAAATCTTTTAACAATTCTAACCATCTAATACATAGGGATTCAAGCAAGTCACTTTTTCTGTAAAGATAGAACACACCACAGGAATGCGATTTACTCGAATCAGGGGCTTTCACTAGAGTATAAAAAAAATCACAACTTAAACGGATTGCCTCTGTGAGTAGTCTTTAAGCAAATCCCTTTAAAATCGCCCGCACCGAGAGGCAAATTAACGGTCTCAAGTTGGCAGCTCACGGGCGCCCAAACTCGCAACAAACTGCACCGTCCCAATTTCTCTTCTGTTAAACAGTGAGTGTCACATCGTCGAAAGTTTACCGAGCCCCTCTCTCCAACTTCAGACGGTTCAATGCATTAAAAAAGGTACACCCCACCACAACCACCACCAAACCGCTTGTTTGAAACGCACTTTTAATATAAGTATCATTTGCAGGGCCCACTCACCGTTGATATAAGTCAGGTTTCCAATGTCTGTGAGGTTATCACCGAGACCTGAGAGGCTGCCGTTGAAGGCGAAAAGCGGATCGGTGGAGTTAACAGAATCAGCTGAGATGGAATCTGCAAAAAGGTTCATCTGGAGCAGGGTCTTCAGCAGGTATCGCAACATCATGATTATGCATTAGTTTTGTTTTGTTCTCATATATATATATATATATATATTTGGGGCGGGGGGAAATGAGAAGGCAGAGGCAATGATCTGGAATGTCTTCAGTGCCTGTACAAATAACTTCAGTCTGTGCTGTCTACAGGCAGGCAGCTCACTGAGCTGAGTACAGCACTGATGGACTATTCTCACTCCACTCTCGTTGCTTTCTCTTTCGGTCTCCGCATTTCCCTTCCTGTGAGTGCATGATGAGGGTCCCTGGAGAGGATTGGAAAGGGGGGGGGGGGGGGGAGGTTGGGAATAGAATAGTGGTGGAAGCAGAAACCAGGTGCCCGCACCAATAAATGTTTAATTATGAGATTAATAAGGCTCCCTGGAGAGAAGAGGGGAGCGTTGTGAAACATTGCACATCGCACTGAAATTCTGCCCGCTGAACTGGGGGGGGGGGATAGGGGAAAAAAATCTCCCCAGCACAAATTCCAGCTTAATGAGAGATAGGGGAAGGCAGCAGCAGACCGGGGAGCAGACCCGTTCCCATTCTTTGCTGAAAACTTTAATTCTACTTCAGACATTGCCATGCAAATAGAGCTCTACACTGACTGTTCTCTTTAGCATCGAGACAGTCTTGGCGCTGATAGAACTGTCTTTCTCCCCCCGAATTCAGCACCGTTTTATTTTAGAATGACATTTATTGTCTTATTTGGAACAAACAAAAAGCCGAGAGAGAACCGTGCTCTCTCTCACACTCTTTAATCATTATACGTTTTTTTTCTCAATGTCCCGTTTACACCTCTGAGCAACCCTCTATAATTACATTTGATATCCCCACTGCATTAGACTTTGTGAACATTTTCAAATCTCCATTAACAGTAATTATGCCAAAATAAAATAAGGGACAAAATTGCAGCATGGAAGTGCAGCGTGGTTTTCTAATTTGTATTTTGTTTAGGTTATCAATTTCCCTTTGACATTTCTACCTCTAACCTTAGCACCATGTCACCTCCCCATGTTGTCCATAATTCTAATGAGAGGAATTCCGTTTCCAGGACCACCTTACCCCATATCTGAAGCCGAGGGATTTGCACTTTCCTTTCACCAGCAAGAGTGACTCCTCCACATTTGGCTTTTGGTACCAGGACCTACATCAGGAACAGCCCAATTGTGTTGAGGAGGGAAGAGATTAAGTGCTGTTTTCAAAATCCTCTTTAGTTGCAGTGTGACGTTATCCAATACCTTATTCCCTACTTCATGTCTTAAATTCCCACTGAATTTATCTGTCTTTTAAAATCTTTTGCATTTTGTTTTGGCCACTCTTGTGATTCCCCATGCTCTCTGACGTGTACCTGTCCTGAATTGGGTCCACTGCTATGCGGATGCTTGTCCACCAGGGGTCACGATTCAAACAGCTTTGGACAAAAGGGCCACCGATGAACCAGAAATAGTCGATGTGCCATTCCATCTGGAATTCATCCTTGCATCAAGTTAAACCTGAAATGTCCATTTCATTTACACGCTGGCCTATTCTAAAATTGAATGGAATGCATTGCTCCGAGATTCCAAATCTAATTAATTGCAAAAAATGTAAGAAGATAATGCTATTGGATCTGGGTGTCATGACTTGCTTTTATATAAAAATACTTTTTTTTCTCATTTCGCCTTCTCTTTTTGCCTCGTGTTGCAGATTTCAGGTTCCAGATGCCGTCTATTCCCCAATTAAATGGCTACTAAATGCTCTGACAGTGGAGCGTCAGGAAGCTATTCTACTTGGTGAGCATCACAATTCTACCCTGACATTTCCTATCTCTACCACTGGAGGGCTGTACCTTGCTCCCATTGCTGAATCTGCAAAATCTAGTTGATCGATCATTTTATTGCTGGAAAGGTACATTGAGTTATCAATACCAAGTATTTGCTGACTGCATCCTTCTTTTCCACGATAAGGGATGCCGTAACAAGCCTGGCTCACACTCCAATAGTTGGACCACAGAACAAAACACAACTCTCCCCTGACAGTCTGCCATTGCCCCAGAAAATATCACAAAACCTCCTGGTAGATCTGAGCAAAATAAATAAAAATAGAATGACAATAAAGGAAAATTACTCAAAAACGATTTTAACCTATATCACCAGACAATTTAAACCAGCTCAGGAGGTCAGATGGACCAAGTCAAAGAGATGTACAGCATGGAAACAGACTCTTCAATCCAACCCGCCCACGTCGACCAGATATCCCAAACCAATCTAGTCCCACCTGCCAGCACCTGGCCCATATCCCTCCAAACCCTTCCTATTCATATTCCCGCCTCAGGCGACTGACTGTGTGGAGTTTGCACATTCTCCCCGTGTCTGCGTGGGTTTCCTCCGGGTGCTCTGGTTTCCTCCCACAGTCCAAAGATGTGCAGGGTCAGGTGAATTGGCTATGCTAAATTGTCTGTAGTGTTAGGTAAGGGGTAAATGTACGTGTATGGGTGGTTTGCGCTTCGGCGGGTCGGTGTGGACTTGTTGGATCGAAGGGCCTGTTTCCACACTGTAAAGTAATCTAATACCCATCCAGACGCCCTTTAAATGTTGCAATCGTACCAGCTTCCATCACTTCCTCTGGCAGCTCATTCCATACACGTACCACCCTCTGCATGAAAAAGTTGCCCCTTTTATATCTCTTTTATATCTTTCCCCTATCACCCTAAACCTATGCCCTCTAGTTCTGGACTCCCCCACCCCAGGGAAAAGATTTTTTCAACCTCTATAAAGGCCATCCTTCAGCCTCCGCTGCTCCAGGGAAAACAGCCCCAGCCTGTTCAGCCTCTCCCTATAGCTCAAATCCTCCAGCCCTACTATTATATAATTAAATTCTATATGATACAATCTCTCCCACATGGAGATCAAACTTTGCAATATTGGGGACTGTGTTAGTGCAAATAGGATGTGGTCAGGAGATGAAGAAAGTAAACCAGAGAAATGAAATTAGCTGATGCACAGTAAGACATGCTGTTCAATGGAAGGATTACTTTTTCTGCAGTAAAATAAAAGTCACAAAACCAGAGATTCAGGCAATTTGTTGATCTATTACAATGGCATAGCTCATTAATCAGACTTTTCCTGTTCAACAAAACAGCTATGATTCAGCATGCATTGTCTCAAAAGCAGGAGAATCAATAATAACTTTCAAATGGGATTTGAAATGTATACTTGAAAAGAGAAAATTTGCCAGATTAGGGAAGGAGCAGGGGATAGGGCAAATTGGATTGATAATTTAGAGGGGCCAGCATAGGTATAGCAGGCTGAATAACCTCAGTCTATACTGTGTGGTTGTACATTTTGCACTGTGTGCGCAGGATAGGCCTGCAGCTGAGCTTATGGTCCTGTGGACAGAATAAGTCAATTAACATGGTGTCCACAAAACATCATGTACTGTATCTGGAATGAGGCAAGAGACTCATTACATTTCACCCAGTGCTACACCTGGAGAAAGGCGATGGAACCTGGCTTTTGGAGAATTGTGATTAGATCTCACTCCATGTGCTGCAGAGACGTGCCTGGAATGAGTTGTCAGAATTCACCACTCTTCGTCTTTTTCTTTCTTATTGACAGACACATGACAAACATCAGCCGCTAAACTTCATTATGTTGAATTAGTTTGCAAAAGAACTCCGCAGCCCTGGGTTAGTGAAGGGAAAAATACACCAGATCTCTAAAAGCTGCAATGTTGGGGGTGGAGTTGGCGGGGGGGTGGGGGGGAGGGGGGGGGGGGCGGTCAGTGGCATAATTCTGATGTTCTCTGTCCACTGTTTAATAGACTGCTGACATTCACTGTCTCAGCATACAAATCAAAAATGCTCAGGCAAGCCAACGCATCAAAGATCACAATCAATAAAGCCCTGCAACATTGAGTTGTGGATGCTTTGCAGCAGGCAGTGGCTGCAGTTGGATTCAGTTGTCTTTTCAGAGGAAACAAATAAATATTGGGGATGAAACAGGGCCACAGTCAGAGGGATTAGTTTGGGCTTGGCCTGACAAAGGGTATCAAAGACATGGGCTTAATAATCTCTTTTCAAGCTGTAAATTTTTAAGGTTTTCAGTGACAGTATAATAGCCATGCATGTCATTCAGGCTTTGCAACATTGCACTGTTTATGATCTGGAACTGTAAAACTACTGTCTTGTGATCTGGGACTGAAAGGTTGTCTCCTGTGTATAAGATAGAACCGATGTGCTTATTGGAACATTACCATGTGTGATATGAGTCTATAACCTGCTCAATGTATGACATCGACTGTAACACTGTCTGGCATGTGACATAAGACTGTAACATAGCTATGTGCAGGAGAGGGGACTGTAACATTGGCTTGTATCTGATCTGGGATTGTAATACTGCTCGACGTGTTATGTAGACTTGTAACACTGTTGTGGCTGAGTTGGTAGCACTCTTACCTCAGAATCAGAAGATTGTGGATTCAAATCCATGTGCAAAACCTGCAGCACAGAAATCTAAGCTGACACTTCAATGTAACGCTGCCCTGTTGAGGCTGCCAACTTTCAGAATGAAAATTTAAATTAAGGCTTTCTCTGCTAGAAAAAAAAACAAATTCCATTTCAAGGAATTGTCTTGGCCAATAGCTGTTCCTTAATCAGTAACACAAAATCTAGTCATCATCATACTGCTGTACGTAAGAGGGTGTAAAAGCAACTGGGTACTGTGTTCTATGAGTTGAAGATGCCAGTGTTGGACTGAGGTGTACAAAGTTAAAATCACAACATCAGGTTATAGGCCAACAGGTTTATTTGGAAGCACTAGCTTTCAGAGTGCTGCTCCTTCATCAGGTGGTTGTGGAGTATAAGATCTCAGGACACAATTCTGTACCTTACAATCTGATAGTCCACAACCAGCTGTAGAAGGAGCAGCACTCTGAAAGCTAGTGTGCTTCCAACTAAACCTATTGGACTGTAACGTGGTGTTGTGTGATTTTTAACTGTGTTGTATATTGCAATACTGCTTTTAAAGTAATTCATTGGCTGGGAAATTCTGAGATTGTGAAAGGTGCTTAATAAATGCACACCTTTCATCGTTTCCATATGTGACTCTGGTCTGTATTTGCGTGGTGTGTAGCACAGAACTCTATTGCTGCCCTGAGTTGAAACCTGGTCTGGAATTATTCTGTGCCAGCAAACTGCACATGCTTGTGTGTCATATTTTGATAGCACAACAGTGTGCATTTCATATTTTATTCCCTGGCTTGAGGCTCAGCAGCATTGTGTATGTGCCTTGGCTCAGTTCGTTGGGAATTTTAATGAGGACATAACTAAACATTGGAGTACAAATGACGTGAGATATAATTAATGACCAAACTCATTTGTTGGACCTGAGAACACAATCCAGCAATGACTGAAGATGGTGGAGAATGGAGATTCTGGATGGGAATTATTTACAGAATAAAGTGCTTTAACATAAAGGGAGGGATCATACCTGGAGACTTATTTCAAAGTAATAGTGTGGCTAAGCTGTAAATGTGACACAATATATTACCAGCATTAAAGTTAATGCATCAGAAGTAACATTGTTAATTTAGCATTTTAAGCATGAGAATGAGCTAGTTTTCATTAAGTGTGATGCACAGGATTCTTTGTATAAAATACACTAAATATTAGATCAGAATTCCAAGTCATTGGATATCTTCCATGAATTGAATTGCACCAGCACCTTTCAACTCAAGATTTTTGCCTGCAAGGTTTTTGCAAGTACAAGCTGATAGAGGGAAGCAGGAGATCTGACGACAAGAATGAATGGGGACAAGAAACGGCGTAACGTAATTAATCAGTTTCTGAGCTAAACAGCAAAAAGGATAAGAATAAAGGCTGAACTTTAAAAAAATGGCTCAAATATCATTTAAAACATTTCTGCAGCAGCTCCATCTCAGTTAAAGTTGTGCCAGCAAATTTGGAATGCACAACAGAAATAAACCACAGAGGCTGGTATCCTGTCACCAAGTCACCCTTTATTTAAACCTGTATAGAACTTGATGCTGGTCAGCCATCCACAGAGCCAGCTCTCAGTTAACAGAGCCTGATTCTCCTATTTTTATTAATTTTTCCTCTGGGTTATAATATTTTATTAAACAAATTACAAAACAGTTTACAAAAAACAGTTAACATTTACAGCTGTACACAACAGCAGTTTTACAAGGGAGAGGAGCAGCAAAGCCTGGCCCCAAACTCTACCACTCAACTAGTTTACAGGGAGATGAGGGCAAACCCCAGTTTCAAATATGTACAAATGTCATTGTTGATATCTTTTCATGAGACAATCCTGTTACATAGGAAAGTGCATACAATACAGAGCCAGCAAGCCCCTGTCCCTCCCACCTTCCAACCACCCTAAGGCAGCCCGGCCCTACACACCTTCTGGCTCTGTCCACCCCGACATCTTTTGACCACCTCTAGAACAGCCCACCCTGGTACCTGCCCAGGGTGACAGCGCTGAGGACAGCGACCAATATTTTGGCTCTCAGTCTGCCCCTACGTACCATTGGGCTCTGACCCACCCCAATGCGCCATCTGGCACATGGGCTATCCTGGCACACCTTCCAGCCACCTCTAGGACAGCCCGTCCCCTTCCCTGGGACGAAAGTGTGCGGGGTAGCCCACAAGCCTTCCGGATCTCAGCCTGCCCCTACGCACCTTATAGCACTTGGCTGCTCTGACACCTTTCGACCACCTCTAGGACAGCCCATCCTGATTACACCTTCGCAGGTTGAAAGCACCCAGAACAGCCTACCCACCATCTGGCTCTCAGGGCAACTGGCATCAGGGTGGCCTACCAACCCTCCAGCTTTCAGGACAGCCTACCAACTATCAGGTTTACAGGATGGCCTACCCACCCTCCAGCTCAGAGTGACAGCTTTCAGGACAACCCATGAGCCTCCCAGCTCACAGCAAGGCCTGCCAGACCCAGGGACACACAAGACAGTGCAAGTGATAGACCCAACAAACACCACAATACAGTTAATTACCAAAAAAAAAGTCCTTTCTGGTACACATTACAAATATAGTCTTCAAAAAAATATACACACACATTCCCAGGAATGGAGTCCACTCCAGTTTGAGGTGCATTGTCCAAAATGGAGTCCATTCCAGACTGCAGAGTCCACTCCTGAAGGCAGCAAATACACACCCCACAGCACACAGGTGTTCAGGCTCCATGGAGGAACATCGTACATTGCACAGGTACAGTTAACTCACAGGGGTTTGGTCCACTCCTGAAGGAAAGGTCTTCTCCCAAACTCCAGGATAGAGCAACCGCTCACCTCCCAGAACACACACAGGTGTTCAATCTTCAGAGGCCCAGTCCCAGGGTTAGGCCTCCCCACAGGAACAGCTCCTCTGGTAAAATGTATGTCTTCCACAAGAGCTCAGTCCAAATACCAATAAAAAGTGAAGACACATACAAAAAGCAAGGAAACATTTGTCCAAGGGCTAAGCCCCACCACAAAATTAATATTATCCTTTTCTCAAAAAAGGACATGAGAAAAGAGTAACACACAGACTGTAACCAGCCAGTGAAACAACAAACCCCTAATGAGAATTGAGTTACACCTTAAACACACTATGTGCATCCGGAGTTTAACAATCAGTCCTCACTAAAAGGAATGCCAGTTAACAAACTGGCTAAGTAATTCAGCCAGTTCAGAAATCAGGTTTTTTTTCCCCTCCAAAAAAAGGGGGCAAAAACTAACAATAACATACTGACCATAGTGTCAGTCCCCTAAACTGAGAAGGCTCTGAATCTCCTGTTTACATTTTTTTTTCCCTTACACTCCTTTTTTTTTCTTCCTTTTTTCCCCCCACACGACCGCCTAAGTGCGGTAGTGCTTATGTTTTCCCCAGCACCCATGGTGTGTGTGTGCAGGTGTGAGACACAGTGAAAGACACAAAGTGCACAAATCTTTATTCAAATTCCACCACCAGGAAAAAAGGAAAACACCCGGGTGGCCAGTGACAAACACTGCCCTTCACATCAAAGGGCAGTGCTGTGTGATCAAAAACAGTGAAGGGGAGGGTAGGGACTAAATCAAAATAGAGTTAGAGGGAGAAATGATGCACTCCACTCCCTGCGGCGCCCACCTCTCCCTGAACAACTCCAGGGTGTTGGTCGACACCACGTGCTCCTTCTCCAAGGACACCAGGGCCCTAACGTAACCGCGGAAGAGGGGCAGGCAGTCGGCCCTAACAACCCCCTCCACGGCCCCCTCCACGGCCTGGACCTGTTAATGGCCAGTTTGCCCAGGCCCAGGAGCAGACCCACGAGGAGGTCATCAGACCTGCCCTCCCACCTCCGTACCGGGTGCCCAAAGATCAGGAGCGTGGGACTGAAGTGCAGCCAAAAACAGAGGAGAAGGTTTTTAAGGAAATCAAAAAGGGAGTGCAAACGCCCACACCCAATATACACGTGGTCCACGGACTCCACAGCGCCACAAAACAAGCAGTTGGGCTGGGAGTCCGTGAACCACCGCAACCTGCGGTTGCAGGGGACTGCTGCGTGCAGCACCCTCCACCCCAGATCCCCGAGAGAAAGGGGGAGGACTCCCGTGTAGAGAGCGCTCCACTGGGGATCCCCACCGCCCGGTGGCAAATGGACACGCCAAGGTGTGTCCGGACGGTGGATGAGGGAGAAGAGGTGGACGGTGTGCAGCAGCAGTCTATACAGGGCTCTTCTTTTTATATCCCTAAACAAAACAAAGTTAAAATTTCGGAGGCGGCTCAGGTTGTGGGGCACAGGCTCCCGCGGGAAGTACGGGACCTTGGGGCCAATGTGAAATTCCGTCCGGGCTGGGGTGAGCGCGGACGGGATCCCACCGCACACCTGAGCGTCCTCCAACTGGTGCACTACGTCGGGTCCGAGCACCGCCGTTTTAAGGCGTCGGATGGCGGTGGCCACGTACCGGACGTCTACCGCTGCCCTGCCTGCTATGTCCTGCGGCAGCGTCCAGCCCAGGCCCCCGGCACCCAGCACGTCCCCGACCCTGGTCACCCTCGTCGCCACGGCCCTCCCCTCCGACGGCCACTCGAACCCGCGAGTACGGAGGTGCGGATTCCTGAGCAACGGCTCCCTGACGACAGCCGCTACTCCAGCGGGAGGGTAGGCGCGACGCGATTCGACCATGTTCCAGACAGTGATCAGGTCCTGGTAAAAGACAGGCAGCGTCTTGAGGGCGACCTCCAAACCGTCACGGTCGACGAACAGGAGCTGCGTGTCGTAGTTGAGGTTACGCACCTGGCGGAAAAAATACGTCGCCAGATCGCACCACCCAGGAGGAGGCTCGACGTAAAGGTATCGCTGCAAGGTCTGAAGGCGGAACGTCGCGACCTGGGTGCGGACGCACACCAGCGACTGACCGCCCTCCTCAATAGGGAGACTCAGAACCTGCGCGGCGACCCAGTGCATCTTTTTGTCCCAGAAGAAATCGACCAACGTTCTCTGGATGTCAGCGACAAAGCCAGGAGGAGGGACCAAAGTGGCCAGCCGGTACCACAGCATGGCGGCCACCAGCTGGTTTATGACCAGCACTCGACTCCTGTAAGATAGCACTCGGAGCAGTCCTGTCCAGCGGCCTAGGCGAGCCGAGACTTTGGCCTCCAGCTCCTGCCAGTTGGCCGGCCAGGATTCCTCAGCCGGGCTGAGGTAGACCTCCAGGTAGAGGAGGAGATGGGTGGTACTCCAGCTGAACCCCGTAACTCCTCCAGCAGAGAGTCCACTCGCCACGGACCGACCAGTAGTCCGGAACATTTGGCTCAGTTGATCCTGGCGGAAGACGCCGCCGAGTACACGGCCTGGCACTCGCGCATCCTCCCCAGGTCAGCCGGGTCGGTGAAAGTGAGGAGCACATCGTCGACATAGGCCGAGAGGACCGCCCCCGTGCCCGTGCCGCGCAGAACCAGCCCCGACAACCTCCTCCGCAAGAAGCGCAGGAAAGGCTCCACGCACAGGGAATACAGCTGGCCGGACAGGGGGCAGCCTTGACGCACTCCGCTCCCGAAGCGAAGGGGCGCCGTCAGGGACCCGTTAACTTTAATCAGACACTCTGCGGCGGCGTACAAAAGTCGGATCCGGGCGACAAACTGCGTCCCGAATGCCTGCAGAGTCCCGAGCAGGTACTCGTGATCGACCCTGTCGAACGCCTTCTCCTGGTCGAGAGACAGGAAGGCGCTCGGCAGACCAGCCCGTCGACAGAAATGGATCAGGTCCCGGACCAGGTGGACGTTATCGTGTATCCTCCGGCCCGGGACCGTGTAGGACTGGTCCGTGTGAATCATGTGGGCCAGCACGGAGGCCAGGCGAGAAGACAACACCCTTGCGAAGATCTTGTAGTCCGTGCTGAGAAGGGAGACCGGACGCCAGTTCCTCAAGGAACAGAGGTCCCCCTTCTTTGGCAGCAGGACGATGACCGCCCTGCGCCAAGAAAGGGGCAGCTCTCCAGCATTTAGACACTCCCCCAGGACTTGTGCGTAGTCGCTTCCCAGGACGTCCCAGAACGCCCTGAAGAGCTCCACAGTCAGCCCGTCCAGTCCCGGGGACTTGCCCCTCGAGAGCTGGTCGAGGGCGCCGGTCAGCTCCTCTAAGGTGACAGGAGCGTCGAGCCTTCCGGCGTCCTCCAGGCTGAGCTGCGGCAGGTCCTCCCACAGAACTCTGCGAGCATCCTCGCTGGACGGATCCGGAGAGAACAGAGCCATGTAATAGTTTCGGATGTGGGCCCTGGTGCCCTCCGGATCCGAGACGAGGGACCCGTCATCGGCCAGCAGCACAAGGAGCTGCTGACGGGTGCCTCGCCTTTTTTCCAGCGAGTAGAAGAAGGGGGAGCCGTGGTCCAGGTCCTGGAGGAGCTGGATCCGCGACCTCACGTACGCGCCCCGAGCCCCGACGAGCTGCAGGTCCCGGAGCGTGGCCTTCTCTTCATATGCCCTGCGCAGGGCCGGGTCCGCGTCGGGCTGACCAAGGCGTGACTCCAGGTCGAGCAACTCCCTCTCCAACTCCCCCATCCTGGATTTCCGCCTCTTCGTCGACCCCCTCGCGTACTCCTGACAGAAGACGCGGACGTGAGCCTTGCCCATGTCCCACCATAGCCTCAGGGAGGGGAAGCTTCCCCGCTTCCTTCTCCAGCCGGCCCAGAAACGACGAAACGAGTCGGAACCGCTCATCCTCCAACAGCAGGTTGTTAAAGTGCCAGTACGTGGAGCCAAGCCTGGCGCCGAACGGAAGGAGTTCCGCCCACACCAGGTGATGGTCTGTGCACGACACCTGCCGCGTGGAGGCCTTCGGAAAACAGGAGGCGTACGCCCGCGAAACGTACAGGCGGTCGATTCTAGACGCTCCGACCCCAGGCCTCGCGAAGGTGAAGGCGATGGAGTCGGGATGGAGATTCCGCCAGACGTCCACCAGGTCGAAGGACTTGACCAAGTCCCCCAACCTCTTCCCCGATGCCTAGCCAGTGCGGGCACCGCCGTGGTCCCTGCCCTCGAGGACGCAGTTAAAATCTCCCCCGAGGACGACGCACTGGTTCTCGTCGATGGAAGCGAGATGAGCGGACACTTCTTCGAAAAAGCTCGCTTGCCTCGGCCCGGCCAGGGGAGCGTAGACGTTCACCAAGTGAAGCACCGCGCCCCCCAGCCGAACCGTCAGGTGAAGCAAACGGCCTGGCATGGGCTCCCTGACCCCCAAGCTCTCTGGCTGAAAATGCGGGGCCAACAGGATAGCCACCCCGCCAGATCTGCGGGTGAGGTGACTCATGTAGACCCCCCCTCGCCACTCCAGGAGCCAGGTGGCTTCGTCTCCCGGGGTAGTGTGGGTTTCATGCAGGAAGCACACCGCATACCTCCCGTCCCGAAGGACCGAGAGGGTCTGGAATCTGCGCTGTGACTCCCTGCTGCCGTTGATGTTGAGGCTGGCTATAGTTGTCTCCATGTCGGAAGCGTTGTGCAACCACCACCGGTACAATTCACAAACCTATATACACACTTACAGGGAGGACGAGGGAGTGGCACAGAAGTCTCTCGCCCTCACCAGGAGTGCCCCCAGGAAGTTCCTGACTCACTTTCGCTCATTGACATCGAGCCCAGGCGCCTGGCGAGCAGCGTGGGCTGACCAGTAAACTCTTTCAAAGGAGCTCCAGCAGTTGAGCGCCAGTTGGGCTCTATCCCGGCGACTCCGAGCTTCCTCGGCAAATTCCCGGAGTTCCTCGAGGGGGATGAGGGGGAGATCGGTGGGGGGGCACCTGGGACTCAAAAACGTCACTGTAGACAGAGTCCACGTCGTCCCCGGTGTCCGCCACCGATCCCGAACCCTCCTCCGGGTGGTCGCCCTCGGTCACCGACCCCTCCCCCACTGAGAGGATGGGGGCTGGTTCGGCGCCGCCAATTGGCCTCAAACCCCCGGCGACCCCACCCCTAGGGTTACTGGCGGTACCTTCCTCAGCGCACCCCTTCCCGGAACGCCCCGAGTTTGGGTCGTCAGGGCCCTGCTCCTCTCCCGACACCGGGACGCCTAGCTCCTCGGGGGTAAAGGTCATCCCCCAGGGCAAAGGCCCCCCGGAAAGACAATCTTGGATCAAGAAGCGAGGATAACACCTTCCTCCCCTCCGCCGCTCGACGACCCAGCAGAGGGTCCTCCGTTGTCGCCCGCACCACGGCCCGCGTGGTTGTTAAAGTCCTCCCCAGGGGCCGGAGTGGTTGAGGCAGCAGAAGGCCCTGCTGTAGCGCCTGGGGGTTTGGGTAGGTCAGGCCCCGGTGTGGGACAGTCAAGAGGCACCGTTGGCTCGTCCCCTGTAGAGACAGGGGGGAATTTATGGGCCTTCCCCTCCCGCCTTAGTGGTCATGGCGCCAGAGGTCCCTCCCCCCAGCCTTTCCCAGAATACGATTGGCTGGGGGAAGACGGGGGCGTGGCCAGGGTGGGGAGGGTCAGCTGTGTCACTTCCTTCCCTGCCCCTGGTTTATCAGGTGACGGCAGGCGGGGCAGAGGCCCAGTTCCCTCTCCAGGGCCCAGAGACATGGTTGCTGCAGGGGGTGGGGCAGCGGTGGTTCCCCCCCAGGTTAGTGCCTGGGTGGGGGGGGGCTCAGGCACCCCCGGGCTCGATGTTGTAGTGCCAGATGCAGGCGTTGATGCCCCAGGGGTTTCTCGAACGGGGTTGGGGGTGGATGTGGGGTCAGCGGGCCAGGGTTCCTATGCCGGGGTGACACTGGCACAGCTGCAGGGGCATTGTCGTGCCAGGGCAGGGCAGGTCGTGAGCGGGCCTGATGCGTCGCGTCTTCTTGAGTGCCTTCTGGCCGGCCAGATGCTCACCCCCCTCCCTGCCAGAGGCTGGAGCATTGGAAGCCTCCGGTGCAGGGGCTTGTGGTGTTGACTTCAGGGGAGTGGGTGCGGCAGCACCACCATCAGCCATTGGCATGGGCTGGGCAGTTTTTTTTAAATGGAGGAGGGTGAATGAGCCCTCGGTGACCTCCTCCCAGGCCAGGCAAATGAACACCTGGCGTCGGAAGGAGTGGATGTGTCGGAGGGCAGGGTCCTTAAGACCCAGCAGGAGCGGCTGGACACCCGACTGGATCTCCCCGAAGGTGGTGAGGTGGGGGAGAAGGAGCTCGTTGGCAATGAAGGGCGGGATGTTGGAGATCACGACCCGCTGGGCCGTAACCTCCAGAGGGTCGATGGGCAAATGTGTCCCGCCCAGTGAGCCCCCTCTCTACGGCAAGGTGGACCGCCTGCTCGGTCTTAAGGAAAAAAGACAGCCTTCCCGTACATGCGGGCCGCAGCGACGATGGCCAGTGGGCCGACCACACTAGCCATGGCCTTACTGCAGGCTTCGATGGACATGTTGGGGTGGGGATAGGCCTTTACCCCCAGGCGTTTAGTCAGGTGCCTGAATGGGGTTGCAGTTGCGGCCAGGGTTGGGACAGCCGAGCCTAAGGCAGCGGCTACCCCGGCGTAGGTGCGGCTGGGCCCAGCGACTATCGGGCTCGCCATATTCTGCTGCTAAATATTAGTAGGCCCCAGACAGCAGCGGTGGAGGTAGGCCTCTGGCAGCAGCAGTGGTGGAGGTTGTGGGGAGGGGCCCAAGGCGAGTCCCAGGCAGCGCTGGTGGAGGTAGGCCCCATGCAACAGCAGCGGTGTTGGCAGGCCTCTGGCAAGTCCTAGGCAGGCCCTCAGTTGCAGCAGTGGGGGGCAGGCCTGTTGGGGAGGGTCCCCAAGGCAAGTCCCAGGCAGCAGCAGTGAAGGTGGGCCTCTAATAACAGCGGCAGTGGTGGAGGTCCTGGGAGGGGCCCAAAGGCAAGTCCCAGGCAGCAGCAGTGAGGCAGGCCCCAAACAGCAACAGCTGAGGTAGGTCCAGGCAGGGTCCCAGAGACCAGCAGTGGGAGTGGGCCCCAGGTCAGCAGCAACACTTGACCTGGGTGAAGTCCAGACTGCAGCTCCAAAAGTAGGCCCCAGACTCAAAAGCTCTCACCTCCTTCTGCTTCTGCCTCTTCCTTCCTCCATGTGGGCCAGCTAGTGCAGGGACAGTCCCCTTCAAGGGAGGAGAGTCCTTGCACTCCCAAATGTCCAGTGACAAGCAGTGCCCTTCTCAAAGGGCAGTGCTGGTGTGATCAAAACAGTGAAGGGGAGGGTAGGGACTAAATCAAACTAATCTCCTGTTTATATTTTATTAAACAAATTAAAAAAAGTTTACAAACAGTTACATTTACAAGAGACAGCAATTTACAAGGGAGAGGAGCAGCAAAGCCAGGCCCCAAACCCTACCATTCAAACAGTTTACAGGGACATGAAGACAAACCTCAAATCCCAGTTTCACAAAGATATAAAGAGACAACAGCAATGACAGTTGTACATTACACAGTACTGTTACATACAAAAGTGCAGACAACAGACCCAGCAAGCCCCCACCCCTCCCACTTTCCAACCACTCTAAGGCAGCCCGCCACTACCCACCTTCCAGTTCTCGGTCCACCCCATGCCCCTTCCAGTTCTTGGTCCACCCTGACACACCTTTCGACCACCTCTAGGACAGCCCGCCCTGGTACCCGCCCAGGGTGACAGCAGTCAGGACAGCCTACCCACCTTCCGGCTTCACTAACCACCCTCAGCACCTTTCGACCACCTCTGGGGCAGCCCGCCCCGGTACCTGCCCGGGGTGACAGCGCCGAGGACGGCTACCCGCCTTCTGGCTCTCGGTCTGCCCCTAGGTACCATTGGGCTCTCACCCACCTCGTTGCACCTCCGACCAGTGGGCTATCCTGGCACACCTTTCGGCCACCTCTAGGACAGCCCGTCCCCTTCCCTGGGACGACAGCGTGTAGGGTAGCCCACAAGCCTTCCGGATCTCAGCCCACCCCTACCTGCCTTCTGGCTCTCGGCTGCTCTGACACCTTTCGACCACCTCTAGGACAGCCCGTCCCGATTACCCCTTATCGGGACGACAGTGCTCAGAACAGCCTACCCACCATCTAGCTCTCGGGGTGACTGGCATCAGGGTGACCTACCCACCCTCCGGCTTTTAGGACAGCCTACCAACCTTCAGATTCACAGCATGGCCTACCCACCCTCCGGCTCTCAGGGTGACAGCTTTCAGGACAACCCATGAGCCTCCCAGCTCACAGCAAGGCCTGCCAGACCCAGGGACACGCAAGACAGTGCGGGTGATAGACTCAGGAAACACCACAATACAATTAGTTACCCAAAAAAAAACTCCCTTCTGGTACACAGTCCAAATTTATACAGTCTTCAAGATATGGAATCCATTTCCAGGAAGAGTCCACTCCAGTATACAATGTGCAATATCAGAATTAGAGGCCGCTCCAAACTGCAGAATCCGTTGTTAAAAAACAGTCCACAATCAAGGGCAGAGTCCACTCCTGGAGGCAGCAAATGCACACCCCACAGTTCAGTCTCAACGGAGTCCTGGTCCAGCCTTGGAGAGCCAGGCCAACTCACAAGAACACAGTACATAATACAGGTGCAGTTAACTCACAGGGGCTTGGTCCACTCCTGAAGGAAAGGTCTTCTCCCAAACTCCAGGATACAGCAACTGCTCACCTCCCAGCACACATACAGGTGTTCAATCTTCAGAGGCCCAGTCCAGGGCTAGGCCTCCCCACAGGAACAGCTCCTTTGGTAAAATGCATGTCTTCCACAGGACTCAGTCCAAAACACCAATAGAAAGTGAAGACACATACAAAAAAAAAAACCACAAAGAAAACTACAGTCCAAGGGCTAAGCCCTACCATAAAATTAACATGGTCCTTTTCTCAGAAAGGAAAAGAGTAACACACAGGCTGTAACCAACCAGTGACACAACAATCCCCTAATGAAAACTGAGTTACACCTGAAACACATTGTGTGCATCAGGAGTTTAACAATAATCAGTCCTCACTAAAAGGAATGCCAGTTAACAAACTGGCTAAATAATTCAGCCAGTTCAGGAATCAGGTTTTTTCCCCCTCCAAAAAGAAGTGCAGAAACTCACAGTAACATACTGACTATTGCACCAGCCAGCACAGAATCAGTTCCTAAACTGAGAAGACTCTGAATCTCCTGTTTATATTTTTTTTTTTCCTGTTTACATTTATATTTTATTAAACAAATTACAAACAATTTACAAAAAACATTTACAGCTGTACATAAGAGACAGCAATGTTACAAGGGAGAGGAGCAGCAAAGCTAGGCCCCGAACCCTACTGTTCAACCATTTTACAGGGAGAGGAGGACAAACCTCAAATCCCAGTTCCACGTGTGACAAGACAGTGACAATGACATTTATACATTAGACAATACCGTTACATACAAAAGTGCAGACAATAGACCCAGCAAACCCCCGCCCCTCCCACCTTCCGACCGCTCTAAGGCAGCCCGCCCCTACCCACCTTCCGGTTCTCGGTCCACCCCATGCCCCTTCCAGTTCTCGGTCCGCCCTGACACACCTTTCGACCACCTCTGGGGCAGCCCGCCCCGGTACCTGCCCGGGGTGACAGTGCCGAGGACGGCTACCCGCCTTCTGGCTCTCGGTCTGCCCCTAGGTACCATTGGGCTCTCACCCACCCCGTTGCACCTCCGACCAGTGGGCTATCCTGGCACACCTTTCGGCCACCTCTAGGACAGCCCGTCCCCTTCCCTGGGACGACAGCGTGTAGGGTAGCCCACAAGCCTTCCGGATCTCAGCCCACCCCTACCTGCCTTCTGGCTCTCGGCTGCTCACACCTTTCGACCACCTCTAGGACAGCCCGTCCCGATTACCCCTTATCGGGACGACAGTGCTCAGAACAGCCTACCCACCATCTAGCTCTCGGGGTGACTGGCATCAGGGTGACCTACCCACCCTCCGGCTTTTAGGACAGCCTACCAACCTTCAGATTCACAGCATGGCCTACCCACCCTCCGGCTCTCGGGGTGACAGCTTTCAGGACGACCCATGAGCCTCCCAGCTCACAGCAAGGCCTGCCAGACCCAGGGACACGCAAGACAGTGCGGGTGATAGACCCAGGAAACACCACAATACAGTTAGTTACCCAAAAAAAAAAACTCCCTTCTGGTACACAGTCTTCAAGATATGGAATCCATTTCCAGGAAGAGTCCACTCCAGTATACAATGTGCAATATCAGAATTAGAGGCCGCTCCAAACTGCAGAATCCGTTGTTAAAAAACAGTCCACAATCAAGGGCAGAGTCCACTCCTGGAGGCAGCAAATGCACACCCCATAGCACAGATGTTCAGTCTCAACAGAGTCCTGGTCCAGCCTTGGAGAGCCAGGCCCACTCACAAGAACATAGTACAGGTGCAGTTAACTCACAGGGGTTTGGTCCACTCCTGAAGGAAAGGTCTTCTCCCAAACTCCAGGATACAGCAACTGCTCACCTCCCAGCACGCATACAGGTGTTCAATCTTCAGAGGCCCAGTCCAGGGCTAGGCCTCCCCACAGGAACAGCTCCTCTGGTAAAATGCATGTCTTCCACAGGACTCAGTCCAAAACACCAATAAAAAGTGAAGACACATACAAAAAACAAAGAAAACTACAGTCCAAGGGCTAAGCCCTACCATAAAATTAACATTCTCCTTTACTCAAAAAAAGAGAAAAGAGTAACACATAGGCTGTAACCAATCAGTGACACAACAATCCCCTAATGAAAACTGAGTTACACCTGAAACACATTGTGTGCATCAGGAGTTTAACAATAATCAGTCCTCACTAAAAGGAATGCCAGTTAACAAACTGGCTAAATAATTCAGCCAGTTCAGGAATCAGGTTTTTTCCCCCTCCAAAAAGAAGTGCAGAAACTCACAGTAACATACTGACTATTGCACCAGCCAGCACAGAATCAGTTCCTAAACTGAGAAGACTCTGAATCTCCTGTTTATATCAGTCAGCCAGGGCTTTCCTGATTGGACCAGGTTAACAGCCCCAATCAGAGGTCCATTTGGCTGGCCTTGTTACAATCACTGCACCCGGATTTCTGCAAGCTTCTGCAGAAAAGGATATTGTCAAACTGCAGCAAGGAGATGATCTTTACAAACGTGAGCCTGACACAGGGCCACCTGCGTGCCCTGTTCACACATTGAGAATCAGCAATGTGCTCCATTGATCTCACGCTGACATCTAACACTCCTCACCAGGAGCACATCCTTGTGAAATCGGAGTCCAAGCAATAAAACCCAAGAAGACAAATTCAACGTATTTGTACAAAACTGCACTGCATGCTTTTATAAAAAACATGCTTAACATGTTTTGAAGCAAAGCAAGACCGAATTATCTTGTATATTTAGTAAATGCTGCACTTTTTATTTTGTTGATTCCACATCATGCGGATGTCATTGAGCAGGCCAGCATTTATTACTCATCCCAGAGTGCCCTTGAACTGAATGGCTCGCTAGGCCATTACAGAAGGCAGTTAGGAATCAAAAACATTCCTGTCAGTCCTTTTTCATGTCAGCAAATTGGCAGCTCTGAAGCTCAGCATCACTCGTAGGAATGGAATAAAATACAGCAGAATGTTAGAGACAATGAGGCACCTACAGAAAGTGCATTAAAAAATAGAGGAAGCCAAAGGTCAGTGTAAAAAGATCCCTAAGGTTATGGGAGCTGCTTTCCTTCCGGTTAGAGGCTATTAAAATTCAATCAAATGTTTTATGTTGATAACTCATTTAACAGTTCCATCCTCTAACTCTGCTTCATTGGCTTGCATAGAGCGCTAATCCAAAAGGACCTTTGGCATCACTCCATTGGAGAGAGACAACTGTTTATAAATAACCAAGCATGAGTAAGGTGAGGTGGCAGGGTTTCCATGAACTACCACACCTGGTACAGGGATTGAACTCACACTGTTAGTTTTATTCTGCACCATACTCTAGTCATTCAAGCCAATTGAGATAATTAATTAGATTAGATTAGATTAAATTAGATTACTTACAGTGTGGAAACAGGCCCTTCGGCCCAACAAGTCCACACCGCCCCGCCGAAGCACAACCCACCCATGCCCCTACATTTATCCCTTACCTAACACTACGGGCAATTTAGCATGGCCAATTCACCTGACCTGCACATCTTTGGACTGTGGGAGGAAACCGGAGCACCCGGAGGAAACCCACGCAGACACGGGGAGAACGTGCAAACTCCACGCAGCCAGTCGCCTGAGGCGGGAATTGAACCCGGGTCTCTGGCGCTGCGAGGCAGCAGTGCTAACCACTGTGCCACCGTGCCGCCCACAATTAATCTCCTAAGCACTTTATAATATTCATCATATTTAGAGGGATTGGTACTCCAGAAGTCCAAGCTCATGCTTTCGGCTAGACCTATCTGATTCACTAGTGCCCTTTAGGGAAGAAAATCAGCCATTCTTACCTGGTCTGGCTGATATGTGACTCCAAACCTGTAGGCCTCTGAAATGGCCTAGCAAGCCATTCAGTTCAAGCACAATTAGAAATGACCATAAGAAATAGGAACAGGAATAGGTTGTTCAGCCCCTCGAGCCTGCTCTGCCATTCAGTGATTGATCTGATATTCCTTAAGTCCACTTTCGTTTCCCCTTTCCCATGACCCTTGATCACCTGCTGATCAAGAATCTATTTATCTCAATTTTAAATATACACGACAACTCTCTCCCCACATTGGCATGGAGCTCCAAAGACTCACAACCTTCTGAGGGAAGAAATTCCTCTTCATTTCAGTCTTAGATTGACACCCTTTTATTCTGAGATTATGCCCTTTGGTCCTACAGTCTCCATGAGAGGAAATATCCTCTCAGCATTTACCCTGTCAAGCCCCATTAGAACCCAATATGTTTCAAAGGGGTCATCTCTCATTATTCTAAACCACAGTGATTATAGCCCCCATCCTGTTCAATATTTGCTCATAAGAAAATCTGTCGGTCCCTAATGATGATCTTCCCTGAACTGCCTTCAATTAAGTGATATCTTTCCTTAAATAAAAGGATCAAAATCACTCACAGTACTCCTTTTGTGGTCTCATCAGAACCTTGTGCAGTTGCAATGAGGCTTCCTTATTCTTATACTCCAATCCCCTTGAAATAAGGGCCAATGTTCCACTCACCTTCCTGATTACCTACTGCAACGATGTGGTAGCTTCCTGTGTTTTTTGGCAGAAGTACCCCCCAAGTACCTTTGGTTGCAACTTTTTGCAGTTTTCCTCCATTTAAATAATATTCTGTTCTTTTGCTGTCCAAAAATGAACAACTTTGCAATTTCCCACATTATGGTCTATTTGCCAACTCTAAACAGTTTGAATTCCCCCTCACAATTTGTGATTCCTCCTGTTTTTATGTCAAGTGCAAATTTGGCTGCAGTTCATTCACTTCCTTCCTCCAAGTCCTTAATATACGTTGTAAACACTTGAGTTCCCAGCACCTGATGCCTGTGGAGCCCCACTAGTTGTGGGTTGCTAACTTGAAAACGAACCCCTTTTCCTGGTGTTCCCTAGCAGGAAACCCTGGATGAATCAGGACATACAGAACCTGCTAAAAATCGTGAGGCCTTCAGATCAGGAGGTGCACTCAAATATAAGGAATCCAAGTATGACCTTTGCAGAGCCATTAAGACAGCCAAGGACCAATACCGATCCAGACTAGAGACCCAGACAGACACCTGGCGACGATGGCAAGGCCTGAATGACATCACAGGTTCTGACGGTGCAAGATAGCGGACAATGATAGATCCCTCCCAGATCATTTCAATGCCTTCTATGCTCGCTTTGAGCAGAATTTAGGCGGAGAGGTAACACCTATTCCAACAATTTCTGACAAACATATCCCAACGTCACTGTATCAGAGGTCAGATCAGTTTTCCTTCGTGTGAATCCAAGGAAAGCGATGGGACCAGATGGATGGCTTTTGCCCGAAACGTCGATTTTACTGCTCCTCGGTTGCTGCCTGAACTGCTGTGCATTTCCAGCACCACTCTAATCTAGACTCTGGTTTCCAGCATCTGCAGTCATTGTTTTTACCCAGATGGAGAACCAGGCTGTGCACTCAGAGCATGTGCAGATCAACTGGCAGAGGTCTTCTCGGACATCTTCAACCTCTCCCTGCAGCAGGTCACTGTACCTGCCTGTTTCAAGAGGCCAACATCATCCCTATGCCTAAAGCGGCTCATGCAGCATGTCTCAATGACTACCACCCAGTGGCCCTAACTTCAGTGGCCATGAAGTGCTTTGAAAGGCTGGTCATGGCATTAATTAACTCCAGCCTCCCCACTACTCTTGACCAACTCCAATTTGCCTTTCGGACCAACAGATCCACGTCAGATGCCATATCACTTGCCCTTCACTCCTCCCTAGAATAACTTGACACCAAGAACAGCTACGTAAGAATCCTACTCATTGACTACAGTTCAGCCTTCAACACTATTATCCCCTCGAGACTGATTACTAAACTTAGTGATCTTGGACTAAGCACCACTCTCTGCAACTGGATCCTCAGTTTCCTGACCCACCGGCCACAATCATTGAAGACTGGGTACAATATTTCATCCCCACTAACACTCAATACTGGACACCTCAGGGGTGTGTACTCAGCCCCCTACTGTACTCACTGTATACCCATGACTGCGTCACCAAATACCAGATGAATGCCATTTACAAGTTCGCTGATGATACCACCATAGTCCGTTGAATCACAGATGGTGACAAAACAGACTACAGACGGGAGTGCAAGATCTGGAAAAATGGTGCACTGAGAACAACCTAGCTCTCAATGCTGGCAAAACCGGAACTCATTATTGACTTTCGGCGGGATGTTACTCATGCCCCCCCTACACATTAACAGCACAGTTGGAAGAGTGGAAAGTGTTAAGCTCCTGGGAGTGGTCATCCACAACAAGCTTTCTTGGACTCTTCATGTGGATGCACTGGTTACAAAGGGCCAACAATGTCTCTTCTTTCTCAGGCAGCGAATTTGGCATGACAGCGAATACCCTTGCCAACTTTTAAAGGTGCACCATCAAGAGTGTTCTATCTGGATATATCACTACCTGGTATGGCAACTGTACCATTCAAGATCGGAGACAGTTACAGAGAATGGTGAGCTCGGCCCGGACAACCACAAAAGCCAACCTCCCATCTTTAGAATCCATCTACCAGGCCCACTGTCAAGGAAATGCCACCAGCCTTCTCAAAGATCCATCCCACCCTGGCAAGTTTTTCTACAACCTCTACCATCAGGGAGAAGGTACTGAAACCTGAACACAGGTACCAGCCGGTTTCGAAACAGTTTCTACCCGACTGTTGTTAGAATACTGAATTGGTTCATAAACACCGAACATTCGCCTGTACCTATGTTTTTGTTTTTGCAGGTGTTTACCTAATATTTACTTATCTATGCTACGAAACTGTGTGATCAGCCTGTATTGCTCACAACAAAAAGCTTTCCACTGTGCCTCGGTACCCGTGACAATAAATTCAATTCAATTCAATTCACTTGCTGTTTCCTGCCCATGAGCCATTTCTCTACCCATGCCAACGTACCACCTCTCACACTATGGGCTCTTATCTTATGACTTAACCTTTTGTGAGGCACCTTGTTGAACACTTTCTGGAAGTCCAAATGCATTGTATCTGCTGGTTCCCCTCTATCCAAACTGAATAAATAGCCTTGGCGAAAGTGAGGACTGCAGATGCCAGAGATTAGAGTCGAGACTGAGGTCCTGGAAAAGCATTAGCAGGTCAGGCAGCATCTGAGGAGCAGGAAAATAGACATTTTGGGCAAAAGCCCTACAGCAGGAAAGGCTTTTGCCTGAAACGTCAATTTTACTGCTCCTTGGATACTGCCTGACCTGCTGTGCTTTTCCAACACCACACTCTTGACCCTGAATAAATACCTTTGCCAGTCACACCCAACACCTATGAAAGAATAAAGGGAAGAACAGGTCTGGACCAAAACCACTTTGATGGGCATCAAATGAAAAAAAAAGTAATATTTGTATCCCCAAAACACCAAAGTATTGTATTATGTCTCACAGATAATGTGCACCACACCTTTAAGAGATATATTCATGATATCATTATTGTGTCATAGAATGTGATCTGATAGCATAAAGGTCTCAATCGCCATCTTCCTGTGGCCATCCAGAATCATAGAATTTTATAGGATAACAAGGGTCTGTACTAATACCTAGCTAGTCCCATCCTGAAGGCTTATCTCTGTAGGCCTCTCAGTTCACCCCTTTCAAAATATATCCATCTGTATTTTGAAACCGCCTACGGAATTCACCTCCACCACTCTCCCAGGCAGCATTTCTAAATCCTAACAACTCTATGTGTAAAGAAGTTTCTCCTCATCTCACTCCTAGCTCTCTTGCCGACAATCCTGAAATTGTGACTGCATTGGAGTGAGACATTTGGTTAAAAGTAACTGGAAGGTAACCAAACATGGATTAGGTGAGGAGGCAGAGCTCCCGTGAACTACTACAGCTGGTACAGATCAGGGTGAAGTATGAGTCCATTGATAAATAAATGTCTCCCAAATACCACATCATATCACAACACTAATCTAATAATCAAATGAACTAACTACATATCCTTAGAGTTTGAATTGCTTTAAAGTGAATTTCGCAAGAGGTCATTCAGCCCATCAAGCCTGTGCCAGCTCATTGAAAGCTCTTGAACTGATCCAATAGTCCCAAACCCTGAGTTTCCTTACAGCCCTGCACTTTTTATCCTTTTCAGAGATTTAATTGAAAAATTTCTTTCTGGAAGTTACAATAGTAAATGTTCCCACCACCTTCTCAGGTATTGACTGTCTTTTTAAATTTGTGCTCAGGGTCTCGGGACTGGTGGCATGGTTATACTTATTGCCCGTCCCTTGCTCGCCCTGAGAAAGTGACAGTGGTGGATCACCTTGAGTTGCTGCAGTCCTTGTGAGGACAGTACAACCACAATAATATCCCTCTGAGGTTTGAGTACTGAAAACCTGAGCTGCAGTCAAATTTGCAGTTTATTCACTGAAGGAGAGGCTTTAAACACAATCTGTCAAATGTGATTTACCTGACGACGGCTAACTGAGGAATGAAGATTCTCTCTCAAATCAGCAGTCTTTTGTTGAGGTGAAGAATGCCAACATCATATTGATTGACTCGATGTAATTTGCATTAGTTTATGACAGACAGGAACAGGCATTTCATTGCTATTGTTTCCATTAAAAAGGTTGAAAGATATAAATAATTGAATACAGGTACACACAGCTAAAGCCATGTGGGGAAGCTCTTTTCATTGCAGTATGTGCAGCTCGCTCTTTTTCCCTCCTTTCTCGACAGTGCTAACCCAGTCTTGTATCTCCTCGAGTTTCCACATGATGAGGTAGCATTTTGGGTCATTCTTCATTTACAAACTCAGTGGTTAGCACTACTGCCTCACAGTGCTCGGGACCTAGGTTCGATTCCAGCCTCAGGCAACTGTCTGAGTGGAGTTTGCATGTTCTCCCCATGTCTGCATGGGTTTCCTCTGGCTGCTCCGGTTTCCTCCCACAATCCAAAGATGTGCAGATTAGGTGAATTGGCCATGCTAAATTGCCCATGGTGTTCAGGGATCTGTAGTCTTGATTTGGAGATTCTGGTGTTGCACTGGGGAGTACAAAGTTAAAAATCACACAATGCCAGGTTTATTTGGAAGCACTAGCTTTCAGAGTGCTGCTCCTTCATCAGGTGGTTGTGCACGTTAGATGTATTAGATATTTTAGATTAGATTCCCGACAGTGTGGAAACAGGTCCTTCAGCCCAACCAGTCCATAACGACCCTCTGAAGAGTAACCCACCCAGACCTGTTGGGAATGGGTCTGGCTGGGTTGCTCTTTGGTGGGTCGTTGTGGACTGTTGGACCGAAGAGCCTGTTTCCACACTGTAGGGTTTCTATGATTCTAATGCACATGAGATGAGTAAGGCTCCACCTGTAGTGTGGGATGCTTAGAGAATTTGTGCCTTCAAGCTTTTGACTGTTATAGAAACATTCTCACCAGAAAATGCCCAAGTGTAGAACATGAGCAGGGAAGCAAATTAGGTTCAACAATGAGACCAGCAACAGTTGAATAGCCTAGTAATGTAGGATAATGAAATTGTTGATATATTTATGACATATACAATGAATCACTGACATCTGCATGACACATGCTATTGAGACTCAGAGGTAATGATGGAAGGTAAAGTCGCCATAGTCTGGCCTGACCATAGGGCTGCTCTCTCAAGTGGTAAGTTTAACCTGGAGGTCATCATGCCTCAAGTAAGGGAAAAGGTTGAAAGGGAGAGTCCTTCGTAGAAACCTGAGGCAGTACAGGAATTGAATTAACCACCATTGGCATCACTTTGCATTGTGAGCCAGCCATCCAGCCAACTGAGCTAATCAAGTCCCTAAAGGATAACTTGAACAAGAAAGCTCTGTTGCAGAGATCAATATGCTGTATAAACATGCGTAAATAAAAAAGAGTTTTTGGAACTCCTGAGAATCAGACATTGGTCACTCTCAGGTAAGGCATGGACTGAAAGGCAGCACACTAAAAGTGGAGACATTGCAGTCTGAAGGAGCAGTCTCTAAGCAGTACAGAATAGAATCCCGGATCCCAAACCTCATGGCAGCCGAGCCAATGAGGACTGATCAGGTGGTATAAGTAAAGACAGATCAAATCAAGCCACACATGAAGAACTGGTGAAGAATTGGAGAATCATCAGTGGACCATTAAACCCTAGGCAGATCAGCGCTTTCAGGAGAGAGAGCATAAAATTGTAAAATAAATGTTGTATATATATATATATAAAAAATAGTGCCTCAAACATATCAAGCCTCATTAACAATCATCTCATTGACTATTTCAACACGTACTTGGGTCTCTTATGTTAGACCTACACGGGTTATGAGACTATTCATACTGTAAGCATAGGCAAATTAATCCTAATCCTAATTATCATATACATCACTTGTCCTGCTAGGGCTATAGTATTAGTAAGGTACATTTTACACATACAGAAATGTAATATGATTAAAGTCAACAGTTTGTCTTTAAAATTTTAATGATGTGGAATTAGCAGTTGTGAAGCGTGAGCTTAGCTGGTTAAAACAGGCAAAAACTCAAGGGATAAAGGAGATTAAATACCGAGCACAAACAATAGAATTCACAAACGCTATTTGAACACGAAGCTGAGTAAATCAACCAACATCAAACACATCCTCATCTCCCTAAAGCCTGAACAAATAGGCACTAACTGGAAAATAAACTAACAATTAGCTTTTTCTGTAAAAGACATTAACTCAATAAACAATCCAACACAACTCTCTTTTACGCTCTGTTTATCTGATTATACCCCAACTGTGCTGGATATTGGGTTTAGGGCAGTTTAGTGTGGAAAGCATGACTTGTAGCATTAAGGCACCCTATGGGAGACAATATAAGGCAACTAAAGTGCAGAAAAGAGGGATTTAGGAGCAGCCATTAAGTTCAAAAGCACAACCCTTAACTACTTCATGAAGAACCTTAAGCAATTCAAACCTGGACCTTGATGGATAACATAACCTCTCCCACACTTAAAAATTAAATTTTGAATTTATATAACACCTTTCACAACGTCAACACACCACAGTGTGTTTTGAAATAATGACATCCTCTTAAAATATAGTTACTGCTGTGGGGTGAGAAGTAAACTCAGCCAAAAGGGTGGTATGGTGGCTCAGTGGTTAGCACTGCTGCCTCAGGGCTCCAGGTTCAATTCCAGCCTTGGGTAACTGTCTGTGTGGAGTTTGCACATTCTCCCCCTGTCTGCATGGGTTTCCTCCAGGTGCTCTGGTTTCCTCATGCAGGCCAGGTGAATTGTCATACTAAATTGCCCATAGTGTTAGGTGCATTAGTCAGGGGAGAATGGGTGTGGGTGGGTGCCTCTTTGGAGGGTTGGTGTGGACTTGTTGGGCCAAAGAGCCTGGGATTCTAATTGAAGTTTTGCACAGCAAGATCCCGCAAACAGCAATTTGAAAAGTGACCAGGTGATCTCTTTTAGGGGCTGATAAGGAATAAATCTGGCTCAGGACATGAAGCAGTGCTCCTCTGCTCTTCAATGAACAGTGCCTTTAACAATAATGGATAACGCTCACATCCAATTGATAGGCTAAATTTGAGTTGACTGCATTAATCTAAACATAAAAGTAAAACAAAATTTGAACAGATATCAGTTCCATTGTTATTGCAGAAGTGAATTTAATACAGATTTTTTTTTGATGGGCCAAATGTCCTAATTCTGCTCCAATATCTTTCCAATTCACCTGACGTTATTAGCAAAAAGACCTTGTTCAATAAAACAAGGAACTGTGGATGCTGAAGATCTGAAACAAAAACAGATAGTAATAGAGAAACTCAGCAGGTCTGGCAGCATCTGTGGAGAGAAAGCAGAGTTTCAAGTCCAGTGACCTTTCCCTGGCTTACTATCAACCACCCCTTTGTCTGCTTAACTTTCTTGCTCTCGCTCCTGGTTTTGGCTCCACCAAGCTTTCAACTACTACCAACCACGCAACCCCACCCCCCACCAACCCCCAATTCCTTCTACCAAAGGGAAAGGATAAAAATGACAAACTCCTCCATACATTTTGTATGGAGTGGATGGATGAGAGCAAACAATTACTTAAGACCATCCTATGGCTCTGGATAAAGATGTTGATAGTAAGACATCAAAAAAAAATGAATGGGAAAAGGACAACAAAAAGGAACATGCAAATAAAATGATTAGAAAAATAAATTTCAAGTCCACGTGAAACCTTAATATGAATACAGGACAAAATATGTGCAAAGATTTGTAGCTCGGGTGCTCGTTGTTGTGGTTCTGTTCGCCGAGCTGGAAGTTTTTGTTGCAAACGTTTCGTCCCCTGGCTAGGCAACATCATCAGTGCTTGGGAGCCTCCTGCGAAGCGCTTCTTTGGTGTTTCCTCCGGTGTTTATAGTGGTCTGTCCCTGCCGCTTCCGGTTGTCAGTTTCAGCTGTCCGCTGTAGTGGTTGGTATATTGGGTCCGGGTCGATGTGTTTGTTGATGGAGTTTGTGGATGAATTCCATGCTTCTAGGAATTCCCTGGCTGTTCTCTATCTGGCTTGCCCTATGATAGTAGTGTTGTCCCAGTCGAATTCATGTTGCTTGTTGTCTGCGTGTGTGGCTACTAAGGATAGCTGGTCGTGTCGTTTCGTGACTTTTGAATAGTGTCCTGATGCAGCTTCGTTTGTGTGTGTTGGGGTGGTTACTTTCATAGTTTAGGACTTGGTCTGTGTGTGTGGCTTTCCTGTATACTCTTGTAGTGAATTAAAAGGGCCACAACACACTGCAGTACACCAAAACTGCAAAAAGAAGAAGAGGAACACCTATACAAGGTATTCGCCAAAAACGGATACCCGTGCAACTTCATCAACAGATGCCTAAGAGAAAGACCACGGAACGAGGACATACCACAACCAAAAAGACTAGCCACACTACCATACATTAGGAGCATCTCGGAACTGACTGCCAGACTACTGAGACCCCTAGGACTCATAACGGCACATAAACCAACAGCCACGCTCAGACAACAACTCACCAGAACAAAGGACCCGATACCAAACATGAGCAAGACGAATGTAGTGTACAAAATCCCATGCAAGGACTGCACAAAACACTATATAGGACAAACAGGAAGACAGCTAACAATCCGCATACATGAACATTAACTAGCCACGAAACGACACGACCAGTTATCCTTAGTAGCCACACACGCAGACAACAAGCAACATGAATTCGACTGGGACAACACTACTATCATAGGGCAAGCCAGACAGAGAACAGCCAGGGAATTCCTAGAAGCATGGAATTCATCCACAAACTCCATCAACAAACACATCGACCCGGACCCAATATACCAACCACTACAGCGGACAGCTGAAACTGACAACCGGAAGCGGCAGGGACAGACCACTATAAACACCGGAGGAAACACCAAAGAAGCGCTTCGCAGGAGGCTCCCAAGCACTGATGATGTCGCCTAGCCAGGGGACGAAACGTTTGCAACAAAAACTTCCAGCTCGGCGAACAGAACCACAACAGGACAAAATAATCACCAGGACTAACCTTAGCGTATCGAAGAATATTATATGCATGCAAATTTGGTGCAATATTTTCCCAAGATGAGCACTCCATCACTTTGGTCATTTATATGTCATACAGTGATAATCATCTGTTGAATTCATAGGCAAAAGGTTTTCAGAGATTTACAAAGATTTTATTGTAATCATATAGTGTGGTACAAACAACAGTTGCACCTTTCCCTTTATTTTAGAATTAATTAGAAGTGGCTTTATTGTCAAGCACTTGAATCAGTCCAGTGAAAAGTTTGCAATGTTGCCACTTATGGCGCCATCTTAGATACAGGATACCTGGGTACACATTCTTAAATTTTTGCTACAGAATTGAAAAAAAACAATAAATAAAAGTCCAGCATAAGAATAAAAAGTTTTTATAAAGTACTCGAAATACAATTCTTTTCACTTAGCCTCCAGACTGCACTGGGCCAAATCTCCAGACCAGGCCTGGCTTCAAACTTCGAGGCCTTGTCTCCAATCTGCGAGGACCTCCACTCCCCTGTGCTAGCCTCTGGTCCAGGACTTGTCCCCCGGACTCGCCTCTTGTGCCGGTCTCTGGTCCGGGACTTCCCCCCCCGGACTCGCCTCCCTCATGGTGGCCTCCAGTTTGGGCCTTGCCTCCAGGACTCCTCAGCAATGGCCTCTGTTCTGGGAGTCGTCTCCTCCATTCCCTCCAGATAAGTTTAAGAAGCTAAAATATTGAAAGAGAAAGAGAGAAAAAAGAAAAGATATGGGCAGAGCTCTGGCTGCAATGTCCTACTCTACCACCATTTTGCACCATGGACCCTTCTATACCCTTCCCCTGCCCAAAAGCACTACCCTATTGTGGAAGAACTCAACTCTTTTATTTGAATTTTGAATAAAAAACCCCATCAAGTCACTCAATGAATGAAACAGATTACGATTTACAGGCACTGCTTACCAGGGACAGTGTAACAATAACAAAAATCAAGAAGATAGGAAAAGAGGGCAGGACTAAATCAGAATGGAAGTGTAGGGGGAATAATGTGACCCAGGCTCTTAGACATTTTTAAGCAATGCATGAGGACATGGAATACCACACAGCTGGAGCAGGTGGGACTTGAACCCAAGTCCCCTTGCCCAAATAGAGAAAAAATACCAATGCAACACAAGGCTCGATGCAGTTCAGCTTTTGTTTTTCCTTAACCCAGATCTCTCAGTCCAAGGGTAGGGACACTATTACTCCACCACAAGAGGGCCTTCAATTCAGCTCTTTAATTTTAAAGTTCAACAAGTATCAAATGCTCTCAATTCACTATGGAGCTGATTTATTTGAGCTTCAAAGACACCTATATTTTACACTTAGCTAGTGTACTCCACATTGTCTGACTCCACTCTGTCTCAGTTCAACTGCTGATGAAATCCTCATTTCCACCTTCATTACCTCAGGACTTGACTATTCCAGTGCTTTTTTGTCCAGCCTCCTCTCTTTCACTCTCCATAAATATAAGCCCATTCAAATCTCTGCATCTCATAAGCTGCACTAAGTGCCTTTCAATTTTGTCACAATTCTTGCTGAACTACTGCTCCCCCTTGATTTCAAATCCCTCTTGAATCTTAATGTCCTTGTCTCTGTAATCATTTTTGGATCTACAATCCTGATAAATACATGCTCTTCTCCAAGTATCGCATCTTGCGTATCCCTAATTTTAATTGCTCCATCATTGGTGACTGTATCGTCAGTATTCTTGGTTTTTCTCCTTTCAATGTTTCAGTTTCCTTGGGGTTCACCACAATGCTGGTTGATCACCTTCTCAATCTTCCTCCAGTCAGTCACACCCATTCCTCTTCCAATCCTGTTGCGTTTAAGTGTCTCATCATTACATCTTTCTGTTTGGTCTTAACCCTTCCTCCTCTCTCCTTGATGGTTTAATCTCTGCCATTCACTTCACCACCTTTTTTTCTCCCCACAACAAACCACCAGCCCATTTCAATCTCTTCTCAATTTCTTTCTTCAATGCTCTCATTGTCTTCACTGACCTCCTGATGTGCTCATTCCTAATTTTCTCCTCACTCATGCTCCAAAAATCCATCTCAGTATCTGTATTTCAATAGCAACATGTCATTGTTTCTATCACCTTGATGTTATCTAGATTCTGCCACTAAACAATAAGGGTGGTCTCTCGTAGGTTTGTCCTTTCAGTTCCAGCAATGCATTTTTAAATCACATAAACATTCCATTGTATTTCTTCCAATTGCTCCAACCATAACTAATTCATTCCTAATTTCTATTTTCACGGTTGCATTTATACACACCACTGATCCAAGGTACTTGAAAATATTTACTTTCTGCACCCACCTTACTCTGTCCCTCATCTCCATGGGTCATATATTGATTCTTCGTTGACCAATCAATATGTTCCTGTTTGCCAGTGCTTTTCTCCTGTTCTCCAGATGCATGTTCTTTGTCATCATTACCATATAGGTCAAAGACAATTGCAAACATCTTTGACCATGACACTTCCCATCTCAGTTGCTTGGCTGGAATATCCATAACAATCAGGGAGAGGCAGGGGCTCATTGCCAACATTTGGTGTAATCCAACTTGCCTTCAAAACTCTCACTTCCCCCAAACTGCTTCCTACTTTTATATGGTACTCATTGTACATGGCCTGTAATAGTTGTATGCATTTCTCAGAAACTCCATGCATTCTTGCACATCTCCAGTCTTCCTCCCAGGCGTGCAATTGTATGTCTTCACTAGATTGATTAATACAATCTTCACGTTGCATTGACCTTCCTGATATTTTTCCATTACATTCTCAAAAGAAAAGTGGCATTTATGCTGCTTCATCCAGGCATAAATCTGAATTGACCTTCATGCATTTCCACTATTTTTGTATCCTTCAGCAGACTAAGCTATGAGGTATGGCATTCCTTTCCTAATCCACTCTAAACCCAACTTCCTTTCTTCCTTTAAGACACTCATTTAAACTTACTCTTTTAACAAAACGTTTGGTCATCTGCCTTGCTTTTTCATTATGTGCTTGGGTATCAGCTTCACAACTGTGAAGCTCCTTAGGCCATTTTTCAATGTTAAAGGCACTCTGGAAATGCAAGTTGTTACTGTAGCAATTATTTCACAGGAGTAGACTTCAAATCTAATAATCTACACTGAGTATTTTTTTGTGGAATGTAACAAGGTAGTGCACATTGTCTGTTCCTAGTTGCCAAGTGACATTTAGAGATAATTACACCATGAGGGATTACAATTTCACATGGCACATCCCTCAGTTCAGAGTGAATTAGTTTTGTATCTTCAACAATTCTACAACTTCAATTGTCATTTTACTGCTGGCAACCTACAAAAATACCTGTTTATTGAACTCAATTTCACAATTTGCCAATTTTTAACTTTTAACTAATGACCTCTGGTTTAAAGTCCACCATGATGACCACTAAGATAAGGGAAAATAATACCCAGAAACCTTGGGAAGTTAACCTGCTACGTACTGTATGGGATAGACTGCATGGGTATAAGGTTGTTCATCCATCAGGAAGTAAGCAACAATGAGGAATAGTGACTCAATTGATTGTAAACATGATTCCTGTTCCACTTCATGAACAGAATTAACCTTTGCACCCTCCCTCTAAGCCTGTGCATCCTAGATAATAATTGTTCTCTCATGTATAGTTGACTGATGGACCTTGATACTGACGTTTTGGTGGGGCTGTATTACCATCCAACCTTGCTCCTCTTGATGGTAACCGTGCTTCCTCTGGAAGAAGATAGGGAGCTCAGTTGTATGTGTTGATGCTTCTGTAGTTTGATCCATGCCTTCTTGATACCTGGATTGGAAATATGGGTGTGCAGGCCCTTTTTGAGAGAAAGATGCTATGAACTCCCTTTCCCTTTTCCAGTAGATTAGACTCCAGGCCAAGAAAACAACATTACAAAATGACACCTCATTTCAGCTTTTCATGCATTTAAGTCTTCACGTTTATCAACCAAGGAAGCATGATAAATTTCATCTTCAAGGGACGGATTGGGGTCTCGGAATGCTTTGGATATTGGAAGCAGCCATCCAGCAGCCCAATCGTGGGAACACCCTTTGTGATATTATCATAGACAGGCCAACTGACCACAGGGAATCATGGCTGGCTGACCCTAATATTGTCCCCCATCAGATGATATACACCAATCTCCAGCCTTGAACCTTGGACAGAGATTGAAAGTTACCAAGAACCCAAACTTATTTCGTAAGGACTCCACTCCCATTCCTGAGCCCAATTGTGCATTCATCCTATTGCCAATTGAAGCAAAATAACTGAGCATGGGAGATTCATGTGAGCTTCCTGATCATGGCTAAGCCAGTTGATGCACTTACCATCAAAACATTGGACTGACTGTCTCACTTTAAACATCCTGATAAGAACACCATGGATGAAATCTTATAGGGATTTTGATGATATGGACTATGTGCGGAAGAATTGGACAAGAAATCCATTGAGGTCCATCTCAATATGAAGATTATCTTGCTCCATCTTTCATGCTTTTCAGAAGCGGTGCGGCAATATTCTCAGGTGAGGAAAGATACCTCTTTATGGGGATTAATGCTTATTAAAGCCCTTGTTAACACCGCAACTTGCCTCACTAATAGTCAGCCTCTCATCTTTCTCAATCCGTAAATGCGTTATATGCTGGGAAAACCCAACCAGGAAACCAGAGTGAGTATCTGGTGGATCAGCTCAGTGCCGGCTCCAAACGACCTCCATGTTACCTGCGACCAAGATGCAGCCCAGGCACACATCATCGTCCTTGGGCATTGGCATCCATCATCTACCAATCTATCATGGTCATTCCGGCACTTTCGTATAATGGGAAGTGCACTCTGGAAGCACAGATTTGTATTGCAGGCTACATCAACAAACTAGCATTAAAAGGCTGCAGCAGTGATACTTTCAGCACAGGCATCCAGTTCATGGACTGGACTAGGTTACATGACAAGGATACTGGCTTGGTGCCTTAGTGCTCATACACTCAGCACTCACCTGCATACTAATAGAATCTCTGCCTTGTCTTGCTGTGCCAATGAGCACAGTCAAAGAAACAGGGAGCATGCTGTGCTGGTAAGCAGCCTTCAGTCCCGGGGCATACATCTTAGAGGACTGAACTATACTGCATCAATCTCATACTCACTCCATCAGCCAGCAGCTCATGTGGCAAACGCTGTGTATGGGTAGCAAGCAGGCAGCCTTGTCTCAAATTCTTAGGGGAGTAGTTCTCAATAATGTCCACGAAGGCACGAGGCAATCAGGAGGGACCTCACCCAGTTAGTCAAGGAGAGCCTTCAATGCATGTGTAGGGAATTGGCCATAGTGAAGCACTCAATCGGGGTGTTCTCAGGGGTTTTATGTCTCTGCAGTCTAGCAATTGGGCCATGGAAAGTCCATTGGCTCTGTCTCAGCAAGCCATCATACTCAGGGAGGTATACGTGCACCAGTCTTGCCTAGGGCTATTCAGTTATGCTGATAGAGATGGTAGCCCATAGTCAGTCAGTTTGGTCTGTCCACTGATAAGAGAGGGGGAAGGAGATTGGGATGTGTGGCTGTTGCCACAGACTGAGGCTTGGTATGATAGTATTTGGAACTGGGGGCTGCAGGCTGTGGCAAGGGGGCAGTGAAAGTTTAAAGGGAAGGGCATATTATTCAGAAGAGACAAATAAAGAATGACTGGGAAGTGGGTAATGCAGGAAAGGGGCTGTCCACAGTCAGGAGTATCATAGAATCATAGACTCCCTACAGTGTGAGAGCAGGCCATTTTGACCCAACAAGTGCACATTGACCCTCTTAAGAGTAACCCACCCAAACCAATTCCCCTACCCTAATTCTCTACATTTACACCTGACTAATGCACCTAACCTACACATCCCTGAACACTATGGGCAATTTAGCTTGGCCAATTCACCCTAACCTACACAGCTTTGGCTTCCAGTATCTTCAGGCTTCAAGGGGCTGGGGCCAATGAATGACCAGACCAGTCACGAGGGGCTGGATTGGAAAGGTCTGCAGGTGTAGGCAGATGTAGATGGGTTGGGCAAGAACCTGGAGAAGGATGAAGTCTGTGGATTTAATGGGATGGGGTTACTATGAGGGAGATATGGATGTCTGGGGGCTCAGTGCTATGTTCAGGCTGAAACTGGAAGGCACTGGCAGAAGAGCCTCACTGTCCCCTTCCATCATGATGCAAATCGAAAGTGCACAATGTGGAAGAAAATGGCTGTGAGGACACTCAGAGTGGAGGGTAAACAGCTGGACCTGTGACGGAAAGGGATTACAACAATTACCAATCATAGGGATTTTAAAGGGAAAGAGCATAGACCACAGAGCCATACAAGGTGCAAAACACAGGTACATAGGCTGCCTATTCCCTAACCATCCTACAGCAGTGATCCTCTGTGTAGGTTGCACCTCCCTGGCACAGCCACTGCTGGGCAATTCTTTCACAGTTACACCTTTGTGCACAGAGGGAGCCAAATGTTTGGGATTTTGAATGAGGATGGACAAAGGTGACACCATGACCCAATCCCACATGCATGCATTGCTCCCTTTCTTCCACACGGGCAGTACACACAATGCAAACATCTGTCTACATCGTTGGGTAGTTATCCACTGAGTAGCGAGTTGTTGCTGGAACAGCACATTGGCAGATGAATGGAAATTGAACCTGTGAGATGTCTCAGTGGTGATATAGGTAATTAATGAGGTAAATTTTTAAGATTGGGTGAGAAGACTTGTCAGGCTTCACAGCGAAAAATCTTCCCAAAACTCAAAGCAAATTGGACTTAGCCAAAAAAAACCTTAAGATTCAGCCCCATGTATTGCTTCACTTCAATCTACTATCTGTTAGATAACCAATTACCTCTTGGTCAAACTACTTAGATATCTTATTATAATGCTGCCTAATCAGACACAACAGTGAGACCCGGATGTACTACAAATGCCTAGTAGCTGAAGGGGAAAGATGATTTGGGTGCACACTTTTATCAGAAGTCATGCTTTCTCTTCATGATTGTGACTGCGGATTTCCACAGTTTTTACTGTGAAATTGCAATGTTTGACCTGAGCCAGTGCCCTATATGAACTGAGGGGACAGCCAATTCTTGCTGATTCAACTGAGTCCTATCTTTCTGGAAATGGGGAACGGAAGAAAACAGCGCCTTAAATTTCTGGCAGGAAATATTATCTCCATTTCCTCAGAAAACTAAACAAACAGGCATTAATCAAGGAACAAATGAACCATTAACCTACATCTGTAAGGCATTTGTTTCATGAACGAATCACTTTCATTAACATTCTTGCTTCTTTTCATAGAGCATGCTTTTGACGAGTCAAAATCAGAATTACTGATGTTTTACTTAATTTAAAAATACAGATCCATACAAATGTAAATGTTAGGAGCAGGAGTAGGCCACTTGCACCTCAAGCTTGTTCTGCCATTTGTCAGAGATCTTTGCCAAACACTTAACATATATTGATATCCCTTTGGAGCCTTCTTATTACAACGTACTTTCCTACCTGTCTTTGTGTTATTATTTTGAACATTCATGTTCAAAATATCTTGATTTTTTAAAATAACCTGCCACATTGTCTTTAAAAATAGATTCCAACGTTTTCCATACATCAGATGTGAACCTGGCTGGCCTGTAGTTCCCTGCTTTCTGTATCTCTCTATACTTGAATTAAAAAAAAAACAATAATTCTATTTTTCAATGTAATGGAACTGTCCTTAAATGTGGAGAGTTTTGGAAAATTACGTCCAACTCATCAACTATCTCACTAGTTGCTACTTTTAAAACCATGTGATGAGATCCATTGGGATCTAGGTATTGCCAGCTGCAACTCCAACAGTTTACTCAGTGTCATTTCCCTGATGGTTATAATTTTCCTGAATTACTCCATTCTGTAGTGATTGTAATGAGGTCAACCAAGTGGAACTCATAGAATATGATTTTCCTGATTGGGGATGTGAATCTGGCCTAATCACAGAGCCCTGCCTAACAAATAAATGGACATTCTGACACTCTGAGAGTTAGTTCTGAGGGAGCTAGACCAGTATCAAGGACTGTCCCCATGCAAATAATGGGTGACTTGGAGACTGGCCATATGTTTCTGTGGGGTTTTGCAGTGGCGACAAGAGTAAGGCACATTCTGGAAGAAACTCAGCAACAAGTAATTCTTCTGACAGCTTGTGGACCCGCAGCATTTTGGTTATTAGGAGCTTATCTTTCCCTGAGGAAGGAGATACTAAAATCTTTTAAGACTTGATGGATTTAGTTCAAGAATATTATGACCCCAAGCCTCCTCTAATTTTGAAATGCTACTGTTTTTGCTTGGCAATTCAAAAACTGGGGGATCCGTTTTGGGATTTTGATGAGATTAAGATGACAGGCAGAGGCATGTCACTTTAGTTTAACCCTTAATGAGATGCTGAGAAATTGGTTGGTATGTGGGATTAATGATGTAACTTTGCAAAAGTTTCAGAAACTCAACTGGACTTCAAACAGACACTACAACTGTCTTTGTCATTAGAAAATGCAGCAAGTGGAACATTTGAGTCACTGGGTATGCCGATGGAAGTGGACACCCTCACCAGTCCAACTGAATTGGCGAACACCACTTGAATGAAGGCAATTGAATAGCCATACTCTTGACATATCTTGAACAGAGGGGCTCCAGGTCAGCCCACAGCAAAACAACAAAACAAAGCCAAGCTTTGGCCAAACAGTTAACATTTTCTTCAGCGTCTGGGTCAGCAAGACATTGTAGTCCGGTATGTGGATTTGAGGCAGCAAAGGAGTCTACTGGACTTAAATTGAGTAAGAGAACTCATCGGCCGATATCCAGGAGAATGCACACCCTGGGAAGCCCACCTAGTTTGGAATACTTAAATTACTTAGCAACAAATCAGAACCAATCGAAATAAACATCCAGTTAAATGGTCACCCAGTTTTAATGGAGACACTGGTTTGGCTATTTCAGGGATTGCAGAACCGGTCTTTCACAAAATTCACTCTAGACTCCAACCCTTAAGCTTGCGCAAGACCTCGGCCAGACTGTGAACCGAAACTGGGGAGCTTTTATTGATTAAAGATACCACTTCAGTTCCAGTCTCAAAGGTAGAATTCAGAGGGTGGAGGTGGAGGGTTGTTTTTCAGACTGGAGGCCTGTGACCAGTGGAGTACAACAAGGATTGGTGCTGGATCCTCTACTTTTTGTCATTTACATAAATGATTTGGATGCGAGCATAAGAGGTGCAGTTAGTAAGTTTGCAGATGACACCAAAATTGGAGGTGTAGTGGACAGCAAAGAGGGTTACCTCAAATTACAACAGGATCTGGACCAGATGGGCCAATGGGCTGAAAAGTGGCAGATGGAGTTTAATTCAGATAAATGCAAGGTGCTGCATTTTGGGAAAGCAAATCTTAGCAGGACTTATACGCTTAATGGTAAGGTCCTAGAGAGTGATGCTGAACAAAGAGACCTTAGAGTGCAGGTTCATAGCTCCTTGAAAGTGGAGTCGCAGGTAGATAGGATAGTGAAGAAGGCGTTTGGTATGCTTTCCTTTATTGGTCAGAGTATTGAGTACAGGAGTCGGGAGGTCATGTTGCAGCTGTACAGGACATTGGTTAGGCCACTGTTGGAATATTCATGCAATTCTGGTCTCCTTCTTATCGGAAAGATGTTGTGAAACTTGGAAGGGTTCAGAAAAGATTTACAAGGATGTTGCCAGGGTTGAAGAATTTAAACTATAGGGAGAGGCTGAACAGGATGGGGCTGTTTTCCCTGGAGCGTCAGAGGCTGAGGGGTGACCTTACAGAGGTTTACAAAATTATGAGGGGCATGGATAGGGTAAATAGGCAAAGTCTTTTCCCTGGGGTCGGTGAGTCCAGAACTAGAGGGCATAGATTTAGGGGAAAGATATAAAAGAGACCTGAGGGGCAACTTTTTCATGCAGAGGGTGGTACATGTATGGAATGAGCTGCCAGAGGAAGTGGTGGAGGCTGGTACAATTGCAACATTTAAGAGGCATTTGGATGGGTATATGAATAGGAAGGGTTTGGAGGGATATGGGCCGGGTGCTGTAGGTGGAACTAGAATGGGTTGGGATATCTGGTCAGCATGGATGGGTTGGACACAGGGATCTGTTTCCATGCTGTACATCTCTATGACTCTATGACTCTATGAGAAGCAGCTGGTGCAGTTACCACTGATTGCAGTAAAAGCTTGATGGGGCAAAATTGGTTGAGAGAGATTCACCTAGATTGGCTCAACATTTATCGATTAGAAAATGGCTGCCCTAGTGCCCAGAGCCATAATGTCATGCTGCAACTGCACAGAACGCTAGTGCGGCCGCACTTGGAATATTGTGTACAGTTCTGGTCGCTCCTTTACAAGAAGGATGTGGAAGCATTGGAAAAGGTGCAGAGGAGATTTCCCAAGATATTGCCTGATCTGGATGGAAAGTCTTATGAGGAAAGGCTGAGAGACTTGGATCTGTTCTCATTGGAGAGAAGAAGGCTAAGAGGGGATTTGATAGAGACATACACGATTGAATTGAATTGAATTTATTGTCACATGTGCTGAGGCACAATGAAAATCTTTGTGTTGTGAGCAATACAGGAAGATTACATAGTTAAATATCATGGATAAGTAAATATTGGTAAACAGCAACAAGAACAAAAAAAAATTCACAAGTACAGGCGAATGATAAGGGTTTGTGAGTCCATTCAGTATTCTAACAACAGTACGGTAGAAACTGTTACGAAACCGGCTGGTGCGTGTGTTCAGGCTTCTGTACCTTCTCCCCGAAGGTAGAGGTTGTAGAAAAACATTGCCAGGGTGGGATGGATCATTGAGAAGGCTGGTGGCCTTTCCTTGACAGTGGGCCTGGTAGATGGATTCTATAGATGGGAAGTTGGCCTTTGTGATTGTCCGGGCCGAGTTCACCACTCTCTGTAACTGTCTCTGATTTTGAATGGTACAGTTGCCATAACAGGGAGTGATGCATCCAGACAGAATGCTCTCGATGGTGCACCTATAAAAGTTGGCAAGGGTATTTGCTGTCATGCCAAATTTCCTCAGCTGCCTGAGGTAGAAGAGGCGTTGTTGGGCCTTTGTAACCAGTGTGTCCACATGAAGAGTCCAAGAAAGCTTTTTGTTGTGACCACTCCCAGAAGTTTGACACTCTCCCCTCGTTCCATCTCTGTGTTGTTAATGTGTAGGGGGGCCTGAGTAACATCCCACCAAAAGTCAATAATGAGTTCCTTGGTTTTGCCAGCATTGAGAGCTAGGTTGTTCTCAGTGTACTATTTTTCCAGGTCTTCCACCTCCCATTTGTAGTCTTTTTTGTCACCATCTGAGATTCGACTGACTATGGTGGTGTCATCAGCGAACTTGTAAATGGCGTTAGTCTGGTATTTGGCGATGCAGTCATGGGTATACAGTGTGTACAGTAGGGGGCTGAGTACACACCCCTTGGGGGCTCCAGTGCTGAGTGTTAGTGAGGATGAAATATTGTCCCCAATCTTCACTGATTGTGGCCTGTAGGCGGGAAATTGAGGATCCAATTGCAGAGAATGGGGCTTAATTCAAGATCACCAAGTTTAGTAACCAGTCTCAATGGGATAATAATGTTGAAGGCTGAACTGTAGTCAATGAGTAGGTTTCTTACGTAGCTGTTCTTGGTGTCAAGATGTTCTAGGGAGGAGTGAAGGGCAAGTGATATGTCATCTGACGTGGATCTGTTGGTCCGAAAGGCAAATTGGAGTTGGTCAAGAGTAGTGGGGAGGCTGGAGTTGATTAATGCCATGACCAGCCTTTCAAAATATTTCATGACCACCGAAGTTAGGGTCACTGGGCGGTAGTCATTGAGACATGCTGCATGAGCCTTCTTAGACACAGGGATAATGTTGGCCCTCTTGAAACATGCAGGGACAGTGGCCTGCTGCAGGGAGAGGTTGAGAATGTCTGAGAAGACCTCTGCCAGTTGATCTGCGCATGCTCTGAGTGCACAGCCTGGTACTCCGTCTGGTCCCATCACTTTCCTTGGATTCACACAAAGGAAAACTGATCTGACCTCTGATACAGTGACTGTTGGGATCGGTTCACCAGGACCAGTCAGAATAGGTGTTACCACTCTGCCGAAGTTCTGCTCAAAGCGAGCATAGAAGACGTTGAGATGATCTGGGAGGGTTGTGTTACTGTCTGCTATCTTGCACTGTCACTTTTTAGAACCTGTGATGTCATTCAGGCCTTGCCATAGTCGCCGGATGTCTGTCTGGGTTTCTAGTTTGGATCGATATCAGTCCTTGGCTGTCTTAATGGGTCTGCGAAAGTCATACTTGGATTCCTTATATTTGAGTGGGTCTCCAGATCTGAAGGCCTCATGCCTGGATTTTAGCAGGTTCTGTATGTCCAGATTCATCCAGGGCTTCCAGTTGGGGAACACCCGGATTGACTTCCTCAGTATGCAGTCCTCCACACACTTGCTGATAAAGTCTGTGACATTAGTGGCGTACCCGTCCAAGGTACCTGCGAACTGTTTGAACACGGCCCAATCAGCCGATTCCAGACAGCACCGGAGTTGATCCTCTGCCTCCTCTGACCAGCACTGGACCTGTATCTGCGAGGGGGGGTCTCCTGCTTGAGCTTTTGCCTGTAAGCCGGGAGAACAAACACAGCATTGTGGGTGGAGTTCCAGAAATGAGGGCAGGGGATGGAGCGGTAGGTATCTTTCACAGTGGTGTAGCAGTGGTCTAACATGTTTGGGCCCCTAGTGGGGCAGATAATGTTCTGGTGGTACTTGGGCAACATCTTCCTTAGATTGGCTTGATTAAAACTGCCAGTATATGAACAGGGCCTCGGGTGTTCTGTCTACAGGGTGTTAGTGGTGGAGTACAGCACATCCAGAGCTTCTTCAACCTTTGCTTGTGGCGGTATGTACACAGCAGACAGTATAACAGCGGTAAATCCCCGTGGTAGATAGAAGGGGTGGCCTTTGATGATGAGGAATTCGAGGTTTGGGGCGCAATAGATTGGGTCGACAGTGAAAGTCTTTCTCCTAGGATGATGATGTCAGCTTGTACATAGGGGACATAGCTGCAAATTGAGAGGTGATAGATTTAAGGCAGATGTCTGAGGCAGATTCTTTACTCAGAGAGTGGGAAGGACATGGAATGCCCTGCCTGCCAATGTAGTTAACTCAGCCACATTAGGGACATTTAAACAATCCTTGGATAAGCACATGGATGATGATGGGGTAGTGTAGGGGTATGGGCCTAGATTAGTTCACAGGTCGGTGCAACATCAAGGGCTAAAGGGCCTAATCTGCGCTTTATTGTTCTATGTTCTATGTTCTATGAAGTCCTAATTAAGTACCCGGAAGTCTTTCAGGAAGGTCTAGGGACTATCAAAGGAGCCAAAGCCAAATTGAATGTTGACCAGAAAGCAATTCCACAATTCTGCAAATCCTGCCCATTGTCATTTGCCTGATAGGCAAAAGTAGAGGCAGAAATCAGGAGACGGGAAAGCAAAGGAATCATCAAACCAGTCCAATTTATGGAATGGGCAGCACAGGGTCATATCGAATGTGAAGCCAGATTGGTTTGTTCGCCTTTGTGGGAATTTCAAACAAGCATCAAACTGCTTTTCACAGCTGAATAAATGCAAAATCCTTCACAAAGAGGAGTTATACACAAAGCTAGCAGGAGCTATCCTTCATGAAGCTGGACATAAGCTGTGTGTACTTGCAATTGTCATTCGATGATGATTCCTAGAAAGATGCTACAATTAGTACCATCAGGGTTTATATGAAACTGTCTTTTGGCGTATCTTCAGCTTGTGCAATTTTTCAGTAGATGATGGAGAGCATTTAACAAGGTCTATTCCAGCTTGCCATTTATCTGGATAACGTGCTAATGACAGCAAAGTTCAATAAGGAACATTTACAGAACTTGGATATGCTCCTTAGATGTTTCTTCCAGGAGAGTGTATGCCTAAGAAGGAAACAATGTGTGTTCCAGGTGCCCCAAGTGACCTACTTTATTCCTGAAGAAGGGCTTATGCCCGAAACGTCGATTCTCCTGTTCCCTGGATGCTGCCTGACCTGCTGCGCTTTTCCAGCAACACATTTTCAGCTACAGAGTTAACAAAATGTGTTACACACATGGAAGATAAAGTGAGGGCACTTCAAAAACGACCCCCAGCAACTTGCCCACATTCATAGGAATGGCTGGGTAAACTCTGAACTCGGTTCCATGCTGATTGTGCAGGTCCTTTCATAAGTTCAATGTTATTGGTCATTGTGGATACACACTCAAAGTGACTGGACATGCATACAGTTCATTTGTCAAACATGGGAATGATGAGAGAAAACCTGTGACCATCTTTTGCAATAGACAGACTCCTGAAAGTGATGATCACAGATAACAGGCCATCATTTACCAGCAGGGAATTTGAGTATTTCCTGAAGTCAAATGGGATTCGACAAAAAAAGGACAGCTCCATACCATCCATTGCTCAATGGTCTGGCAGAAAGAGCAGTTCACATTTTGGAGGTGGGATTAAAGAAGGAGCCTAAGTTTTACTAGAAACCAAACTGTCTCACTTCCTATTTGATTATAGGACCACCCCTCCTGCAACTAAAGGGATAGCTCCAGCAGAGTTGCTAATGGAGAGGAGACTCCACATCAGTTCAAATCAGATCTTCCTGGAACTGGGGCATGGGTGAAATGGCAACAGGAACACTAGTGCCGGATGCCAGACTCCACCAAGCAAGTGAGGCAGGTTACTTCAGCGGACAAGGTTTGGTGTAGGAACCACAGGTATGAACTTGCCTAGGTAGGAGACTTGGTCAATGCAAGGTCTGGACCAGTGGCATATGAAGTTTGTATAGGAGGGATGGTCCTGAACAAGCACTTGGATCTTATAACCTTGCAAAAGGTACCCCATTTCCTCAGAACAGCTTGAAAAGGCTGGTGGAACTGATGGGTTCTCCCTCTCCATCAAGTGTTGAAGAGAACTCTGAATCTGAGATGGAATGCAGTGGATCTCACCACATCGATACATTTGCCACCAGTAGGAGAGAGTGAATTTCTCCTGAGACCCTCTGCGTCTCTCACCACCCGTATCTGATGCAAAATCAGAGGAACCTGACCCAGTGCTAGAACACCCAAGAGCTGATTCAAGGAAAAAGACTGGCCTATGTCCTCAGACTCAGTGTTTGTAATGAGGTCAGCTAGGTGGACCTCATAAAATATGAGTTCTCTGATTGAGGCTGTTAACCTGGTCCAATCAAGAAGCTCTGGCTGACATATATAAAGGGGAGTGTCAGAGGTTCTCACAGTCTGAGAACTGGCTCTGAGAGATTTGGACCAGTGTCAAGGACTTTCCAGTGTAAATAAAGGGTGACTTGGTGATGAGATACATCCTTCATTGAGTCTTTTCACCTTCTATTCTCTTTTTATATTTTTCCACACTTACTACATTCCTAAATTACCTTGAATCTTAGGAATGAGATGGATAGTAAACATTCTCAGATATTCATCTTTCCCTGTAGTAGAGTGTAAACAAGTTCCTACAGGGTGAAAGAAGATAAAGAATAAAAGCAAAAGAGCACTTCCTTCTTCTCTTTCTCTAACTCCATTACTTACTCAAATCCCAGTACCATGTTCAAGGTCACACTCTATGCTTCCTCATACTGTGATGCCTGTACTTATAATCTTCTGAATTGAAAGAGTTCACAGTTACAGGAAAAACAGTTTACACTGTTTTCCTTAATAACTTCAGTGGCTCTTTCAGTCCAGAGCTTGTAATACTCTGCTTGTAGCTGGAAAATTTTGAACTTTCACAGTATGTTTCTGTTAATTGTTAAAAAAAACCCCAAAATTAGAATTTTTACAAAAAGACTAAGATTCCCTCATGTACTCAACTGCCAGTACCCGTCTCTGTCTCAGATTACCTAAACAATATTGGTGTTTCCCTATCTACATCTTTCGTTTAAAATTCTTTCACTTCACGTTTTCTCATGGAGTCGTGGAATCACAATTCTCCATACTGCTATGTCCCAGTTAAAACCTATAAAGATATGAATGGAAGATTGACTAACTTCAGTTCTGCACAAACTAGGAGAAAATAGATGATTTAATCAGGCCAAAAATGAATGAAATAGCTCCTGGAATTCTCTGAGGCTGTGCACCTCCATTGCCATTTTCTGTTACTCCAGCTTCGTCAATTTAAGCATGTTGTCAAAAGTTATTTGGCAAATCTGACAGAGTAAAAGGCAACACAAAGCTTGAATGAGCATTGGAGTTCACTTCTGTCAAATATGTGAGGAAAGAATTGCCATCGGTTAGGAAAATCCATGGGGAGCCCTGAATTTATATAAATACATCAGGACGGGTCTATAACTGTGAGCTCCTGTTTATTCTGTTTCTTTAATAAACTAGCAGTGTAGCACTGCACATCCTCTGTGAGTCTCATTTAATACTTTTGACACTATCTCTCGAAGAAAAGTATCCAGTAGTGAGACATGTTTTTTGAAACACTGTTATCTCTCTGTCGGAGACATACTGTGAAAGTTCCAGTTTGTATTAAGAGACAGGCCATGTTCTATTTTGAGCTATTTTCAATCTTGTTTTCCTTTTGGCATGGTTGCTAAGTGGGGTTGAAGATGTTATTGAGACACTGACACAGTGCCAGAGATACTGAAATCCCACTAGAATCCTGTCAGATTTTTAAAGGATATATCATCAAAATATAGCTAAATTTCATAAAATTAAATAGAAAACATAGGACAACTAGCAATTTGCATACTCAACAACAGTATCTGCATTTGAAAATTATACAGCGCACGCCAAATATTTGAAATATTGTTTCTCTCCTGTTACATTCTGTTACTTAAACAATTGCAAGAATTAGATATATGTTTATAACGTGAAAAAACACATCCAAAGTTTATGACCAGACAAAAAAATAGATGCTACGTTAAGGAAGGAAATACTTGTTAAGTGTCAAAAGATCAATCAAATAAATATCAATGATATTTATTGATAGGTGGTTCAAATGTATGAAAATATAGTATAGCATGTGTAAGAAAAATCTTCAGTTTTTGGATGGAGTCAAAATCCAATGTTGGTTTGCTTCCTTGATATGTTGCTGTACAGGACAGAACAGAACTGCTTTGTAACTATGTATATATACAAAGATATTTTTACGAACAAAGTATATTTTTGAAATATAAAAAAAAGACAGATTTAGCAAGAGCATATCCAGATCCTCTATCTAAACTTGTCACCGAAAAGAAGAAAGAAACGAAAAGATAAGCTGCTTTACCACTGTGCAGAAAGATGTAAGCTTATATCCTCAGTAACATACTCAGTAAGTACTCAGTCATAGGAATGACTTAAGTTGTGGGAGAAAATATTGAGTACAGAAGGTGAGCACCTTGCAGAATGGACGTCACCAAGCTCTTGTATCTTTCCCAATAGGTGCTTTAAGAGCTGCATTGAGAGTACACTGTGAACAGGTCAGGAACTCAGCATGCAGGAACTTGCAACAGGGAGTGAATAAGTTCATGAAAATTTACAAGAGGAACTCCAGCTTGCAAGACAATATCAGTTCAGAAATACCAAGCACTGTGCAAATCTGCGGGCAGCTTTTTTTTAATATGACAATCTTTTCGAACCTAAATTAATCTTTTCTAATTTTTGGAAAAACTGTTACTGCAGACAAATGTCGCCACAATTGTTTTTTGATAAAAGTGAACATTTCACCTCTTTCTCTCCTTTCTACAACCCCCAATACCATCATCTCAATTTAAATGCAGAAATATCTAGTTACCTCACAAGTTTTCTATATGATAATACCCTTTTGAACACACATGATGGAGTTTTCTCTTTCTCTCTCTGGTTTAATATCGGAGGTCTGAGTTTGATTGAATTAGCTAGGACAGGTTCATTTATTTCTGCAGAGCCTCCTGAGATTGGTGGCCTTTGTGAGTCAGTCAGGTGACTGACACATTGGTTATAGGCATGGCCAGTTCTAAAGAGAACTATTCAGGAGAGGTTTCATTTCAATCAGCTAGGAAATGTTGATTAATTTAGTGAATGCGAATTGGAGAGATCTACCAAGATAGTAAAGGGAAAACGGAGCCACTGCATTCTTCCACGCTTTCCCTGCTCTCCTGCAGGCACTGACTTTTGCTTGCAGGAGATATTAAACCAGCACTGTCTCCGATGGATGCAAAAGTACTCATGAGACTATTTGGAGAAGAACAGGGGAATTCTCCCCAGTGCCCTAATTCAACCCACAACCCATGTCATTGCAACAGATCATCTGGCCATGATCACACTGTCATGTGTGGGACCTTGCTATGCACAGGCTGGCGACCTTGTTCCCTACTTCATCACAGTGAAAACACCTCAAAGTATTTAGTTGGTTGAGTGCTTTGGGATATCCCAAGGTTGTGAAAGGTAATATGCACATGTTTGAACCAGAAATAGAATGTGCTGGAGAAACTCAGCAGATCTGGTAGCATCTCCTGAGCGTAAAACAGAGTTAACGTTTCAATCCAGTGACCCTTTATCAGAACCTTCCAGTCTTTACATTCCACTTGAGATACATAGCTTTCCAATTTTCTTCCAAGACTACCTATGCATCCACTTCTTCCTTTCTCCCTCATTAACTTATCCAGTTGCTTCTGAATTGCATCTGTTGGTGTCAGCTATTCAATTTGGTAGCAAGTTCCACATTCTCCAGGCAAAGATATTTGCCCTAATTCTTTGTTGGATTTATCTTTATAAAATCTACTGACCCTTTTCATCCTCTTAAATTGGACAATTAATGACAGTCTAAGGATTTATGCAAGAACCTTTAATGGTGATTGAGACTCAGCTTCCCACTGTCTTTTCTGGATTAGATATGCATTTTACAGATAATCCCTCCCCTGTGTTCCTTTCTCCTGGTACACCAGAGGTTCAAGCAGTATTGATGGACTGCTGCGCTATTGGAGATTGAATTTTTTGGATGAAATATTAGAGCTTGTCTATTCTTTCAGCTGGAGGGAAATGATCAGTTGGCACATTACAGCAGAGAGATATAAAGTTCATCCCAGTGTATTCAACTGGTATTTACCCCTCATTTGGGAGTTGGCTTAGCTCATTTGGTTGGTTGGCTGGTTTGTGATACAGAGGAATGCCAACAGTGTGAGTTCAATACGTGCACCATGGGATTACTATGAAGGATTCTCCTTCTCAACCTACCCCTCAGCTGAGGCATGGTAATCATCAGGTTAAACTACCACCAGTCATCTCCCTCTAAAGAGAGAACAATCCTGTGGCCTGGTAAGACTACACTGACTTTATTTTTTTACCTTATTTTTCAACCAATGTCACTGACTCTATGACTCTATGATTAACTTGATCATTATGTCATTGCTATTTGTGCCTTGCTGTGTGAAAATTGACTACTTTATTTCCTACCTTATACACTCAAAAGTGTTTAATTTTTTTATTTATTTCCAGAATAAAGGCATCACTGTCTAGGCCAGCATTTATTGTCCATCCCTAATTGCTCAGAGAGCAGTTGGGAGTCAACCACATTACTGTGGGTCTGGAGTCACATGTAGGCCAGACCAGGTAAGGATGGCAGTTTCCTTCCCTAAAGGACATGAGTGAACAGGATGGGTTTTTCCACTTGACAATCAATTGATGGTCATCGTTAGACTCTTAATTCCAGATTTTTATTGAACTCAAATTCCACCATCTGCCATGGCAGGATTTAAAAAAAGATCCCAGAACATTATATGGGTCTCTGGATGAATAATAATAACTTTGGCGTCACCTCCCCCTAAGGGGCATGTCCTGAGGTTGTGAAAAGTGATACATAATTGCAAATCTTTCTTCCTTTCTTTAGAGTGAAGCAAATGAGAATACCTTCATTTGAGAAACTAACCCTCTGGTTCAATGATACTAATGGGTGCTTTTTTAGATGTCACACTTGCAATATGCAGCTTTCCTCACCAGGAGTACTAATCGAGATATTGTGTGCACCCAGCCAAAACATTTTCCATCTATTCCAAGAAGATGATAAATTGCCTGCCACAGTTTCCCTGAAGATTGCACTTCCAGGGATATGGCTTTCAAACAGGAGTATGCACTGGGGAAAGAAAAAGTAATCTTTAAGCACGTGTGGTTCCCTCCCAGTAGGTCAAAGGTTACTGTACCATGTATTGCAACATCAAGCAATGCAGACTGGATGATTCGAGGTTTGTTCTGCATTGAGCTAACTGATTTGAGGCAAGGTACAGTTGGTTTCCACAATTAGTTTTAAAGTCCCCGGATATGAAATTGGAGCAATAGATTCTGAATCTCAGGGATAGAAGATCTGGGTTCAAAACCCACCTCAGGACTTGACAGTCACAAGAGATGTGTTCTAACATAGCAATCACTTTGACCATCAATCCATAGATATGTGGGTGACAGGTGGTAGAAACAGAAAGTTTCCAGATTAGCCAGTCCCATGGGGCAGCTGCAGTATATCAGTACCCTCATATTAAAAGACGCCATGTGAAGATTCTAGCCACAAGTAAGAACATCCTCACTCTGAGGGATGCCCATACACACACCAAGAAGGGGGTAAATATCAGCCAATTATGCGGTCACTGTCAAGTTGCCCATCTTCCAGAGTATGTGTGGGGACAGTGGAATTCTCTACCCAGAATTTGGATGCTAGAACACTGAATACATTTGAGGAAAAGAGACAGATTTTTAATTAGTCATGGGTTAAAGTGTTATGGGGAGCTGACGGGAAAGTAGAGTTGAGGCTAAGATGAGATTGGCAATGATCGTATTAAATGGCAGGGCAGGTTGGGGGGTGGGAGGGTTGTTGAATTGCCTACTCCAACTCTTAGTTCTTCATTGAGGAAAGATACTGTCAGGTTCAACCACATTCTACTCTAATCTTTAATACCTTAATCACACTGATGGACCAACTGACAATGAGAAGAAACAAAATGGGAATATAACTCACAAAACCATCCAGCACATTTGGAACAGACATATGGAGTCAATACTTTCAGGAAAGCTATTGAGGTTACATTGTATTCGGATGTCCTTTGGCTGAAGAACCCTCGAAGACTTGAGATAATTAGTGGTAGCATTAAACTAGTTAAATTAATGGGGATACATCACATGTTCAAATGATAACACAGATGTAAATATACAAGCTTTAGTGTTCAGGCTCACTTGAGTGAACCAGTCGAGGATACCTGATAATTGTACACCAGAATCAGAATTTTCTAGAGGGGGGCAGGAACTTGAGGGGATAAGAACATCAGTGGTCAAATGCTCACTGCAATCTTAGTGCCCCATTATTAAACCCATATGTTATAAAGCTACAGGTTCATTTCACATCCATTCTTACATGTTCCTGCAGCAAATGTCTTCATAAGTGGATGCTAAAACTGAAGAATATGTGAAACTACTATGGAATAGGGCAGAAAAGTGCTGACTCCTGATTCTTTAAAAGATGCAATAACTGCACTACAATTCTAAAGCCGAATGCTTCTGCCTATCTCTGCCATCACAGGCACTGTCCCTCCAATCCCACTGAGATGTCAACAGTCCTCCGGTTCTGCCTCATACGCATTCTCAATTTTCATCATATCATTGTTGGCAGCCATACTATCAGCTGTCAAAACTCTAAACAAAGCAATTCCCTCACTAATCCTCTCTGCCTCTGTCTCCTCCTTGAATATGCATCACAAAGACGATCTCTTTGGCAAAGTCTTTGGTCACTTGTCCTAATATGTTCTTATTAAGTTAGTTGACGGGACCAAGAGTAACATATTTAAGTTTGGTGATGGCACAAAGCTAAGTAGGAAGGTACGCAATTGGAGGCTCCAAAGCTATGTCAAACAGATAAGTGATTGGCTGAGATGCTGGCACAATTGACACAAATTGTGCAGTGGTAATGATGGTAGAATTGTAAGCATTCACTGGGATTACTCCACTCAAATTGACATTAACACCTTGAGTTACATAGGTGCAGCAGAAAGCAGAAATTCAATGCTGCTATCAACGATTCTATCTTTCTCTGATCAAACTGCAATCAATAGGAAATCAATTCAATTGATGAGCACTTTTGCTCCAAGGAAGTTAATCTCACTGTACAAATGTCTGAAAAGGTTACATCTTGTTGAACACAGTACAGCTAGGTTTTTAATGGCAGCTAGGTGCATTAGTCAGAGGGAAATGGGTCTGGGTGGGTTACTCTTCGGAGGGTCGGTGTGGACAGTCCCTGTTTCCGCACTGTAGGGAATCTAATCTAATCAATTACTGTTAAAAACCCTCATTGGCCCTGACGATTTTGCATTTATGGAAAGTCAAATTTTTTTCATTCAGATCAAAAAAAGTATTTTTAAAGAGATACTTTTTAAAAAGTTTGCTTTTATTTTAGCTTGATCTTAATCCAGTCATAATTTGTTGTACTAACTGAAAATTAAAATTAAAAATGAAGGGTTTTAAGTGACTTGAACTCCTTCATTTGTTGTGTTGGGAAGCTACCTTGTGGTTGGCTGCTAACCCTGCTTGCTGACATCACTTCTGCTGCATGCCTGGAGATCCCCTTGAAGAGGAGCTAGGTTTAAACAGCCATTGGAAAGAGGGAAAATCAAGCCATAGTAATTAGGTGGTGCTTTAAGTCATTTTATTTCAAAATCAGAGGGGAACACCCTGCTTCGTCACTGACTACAAAATCCAGCTCAATGTGGGACTATGTGAAAATATTAAATTTAGCAGGTATATTGGTGAAGCAGGATATTTTGTAAAAGGTGCAAATGCTGAGATTGAAGAGTAATTTAAATGTCATTATACATGAAGCACAGAAAGTTATGAGGCAGTTTCAGCAAGCAATTAGAAACCAAATGGTATGTGACCCATTGTTGTAAAGGATAAGAGTACAAGATTAAGAAGGCTTAACTTCAATTGTCCCAGCCTTTTGCTGAGTCTGTACCTTGAGTACTGTTCAATGTTTTTATCTCCTTATCAAAGAAAGGATATGATTTCCTTACAGATGATGTACCTAAGGTTCATCTCATTAATTTCTGGGATGCAAAGGTTGGTCTAAGAGGGGAATCAAGTAGGTTGCCCCACTATTCTCTAACTGTAGGAGAATCTGAGTGATCTTTTTGAAGCCTGTGAAATTATTAGGAATCTTATCTGGGTAGATGCAGAGAAACTGTACTGTTCACATGGTGAGCCACTGTTAGCATAGGTTCCAAAGTATAAGGATAAAGGGTTGTATATTAAGAACTGAGATCAGGGAGATTTGTTTTCCACTCATGGAGTTGGGAATCTGAATTCAATATGCCAGAGAACTGAGGATGTTCAGTCAATGATTTATTCAAATCTAAGAGTGATAGATTTTTGGGCACTGAGGAAATTAAGGAATATGGGAATAAGATGGAAAGTGGAGCTGTTGCAAAATCTCAGTGATTGGCTTATTAAAAGATGGAGCAGGCTTGATGAAATATACGATCTATTGCAGTTCCCGTGTCTAATGTTCCTTTGGCTTGGTGCTAAATAGTATTTATGGATGTTCCGATGAAGCAATTTGAAATTTGTTCTGTCATGAAAGATATAAGGCCTTTCTCAAGGGCAGTTTGGGATAGGCAGCAAATACATCCCACATTTCTCTCACATTCCATGAATGCATGGAAAATAAATATTTATTAATCTTATTGTGCCAGCACGATTCTACATGGTCTGTCAGTGCCTTATGGACTGTATTGTCTGGAAATTTTTAAAATATAGACTTCCCAAGTTCACACCAAGATTGAGTCACATGATCCATCACAAACTGGGATTGGAAAAACATAGCAATTTCCCAATCTATTCTCAGAGATAAGTACATCACAGGCAAGTACTCAAACCACATAGTCTGAAAATGCCTTGTCTAAAATAAAAGGCTACTTTTCCCACTTAGCTCAGAGTCTTATATTGCACAAGCGACTGTTATTAAGCTTTTCAACAAATTTCCACCATCAGCAAAATACCGATCACTCTATGATCCTGCTTCTATTCTACCTCTCACTGAGGTTTGGATTTAATAAGGAGATGTGGAGACTAATCTTCTCATACATTACTGGCTGAACTAACCTTTAAGGCATTCATCTGTTTCTGCAGCACTTTTCCCTTAGTGGAGTTATGCAGTGTACACTTGCAGATGTCACAAACTGCACTGTACTTTGGCAGTCATACCTTAAGCAGGCAGCTTTGCAGACTGGTCTCAGCTGGAAACCCTTCAAGACCTCTCATCCTCTGTGTATGCTCCTTCCGCCTCCTTTGTGAATGTATCATCCTGTGAACAATGGCAAGAGACAGACGTGGTAATTTGGCGTGCGATCAGTGACACTCCCATTGATTGTCTCCCTTTACCTCCAATATCATGGGCCCAGATGGCTTAATACATAATGTAAGAGAGGGCTGGGGGTTTATAATTGGTTTCCATTGTAACTCAGCCGGTCACGGCCACCCTGTCGCTCTGATCCCCTATTAGCTGCGGGACAAACACTCCTTCTACTTAATTAAGCTCAGCTTTGATGATCTCCTTCTCAATGAGGTTCTGTCCCAAAACCTGCCACTTGCACATGGGCTTCTACCTGTTACCCGTCCTCCCCTTGCTTCTCATTCACCTCCCACTGGGGATCCAGCTGCCAGTGAGTGCAGGGTCCGGAGGGAGCCAAAGTGATGTATGCTGTTTGGAAACAGTCTTTTAAAAAGATGTGCAATGGGATCTTAATATACCCCAACTGCTAATCTGTTTTTGCATGTGTGTCCTCTCCATTATTTAAGCAATTTTGATGTTTGTGGTTTCACTTTTGACCAGCCTTTAAGTTGCAATTACTCTGTTTGCAGTAGATGGGAGTTGGATGGGAGCATATGTTTGAGTTATTGTAACCTCTGCTGATCTGCCAGTTATAATTAGGGTATCCAGCTTCTCCCCATTGTTAGGAAGTTCTTTGAACATTGATTTTATTTGTTCTTTTGCTGTTTGGCTGACAATTATTTGAACATCTTGGCTCAATTATAAAATGAAAGGACTGTTGAATTTGACTTACCTTTTTTGCAATTTTTTCATCATCAGCAAATCACTTAATGTTGAATCTCACCATTAGACCTCAGAAGAGCTCATCTTAAATGTAGAATCTCACCATTGGAAGTCTATATAAAACTGAATTGCTCCATTAGGACAGCCTTTAAAGCAATACCATCTCCACTGATAAGGCTGCCTTTAACTTTAAAAGCTAGATTCTCTCCCATTGGTCGGGGCAACAAGGCACTGACTCATGTATCTTTGTAGCTAACCCAGTGACCTTACATTGCAACCTCTCATGGTACATTCAGAATAATATTGTTTCATATGGGGCTACTACCATAGTGAGGAAGGGAAAATTAATATGGGAATAATCTTTAAAGCTGATTTATGCACACAGATTATTTGATACAATCATGGAATAATACTGGGCAAAGAAAATGAATGAATAGACTAACAATAGGCACTAAGGGTAGGGGAGCCTTGATAAAATGGCAGTAATGGTGAGACACATTGTCAAAATGTTGTCTGATGCTTGAAGGCATAAGGTGGGGAGGAATTTAGTAAAGCAGTCAGTGCAACTTCCGTCACCCTATAAATTGCTAGAAAGTGCAGCAAGAAATGCAATGACCATACAGGGGTGACTAAGGCAAGTGAGGACACTGTTGGTAATCTGCATTTCAAAGGTCAAATTCATTACCTGGGTTTAAGGGAAATGCACGTCTGTGAAAAGAAAGCTCTGCAAACACTTGAGTGACATCTGAATGCATTTTTTGCGCTCTGAACTCACAGAGCCCATCACACACATTCTGCTTGTATTGAAGGACAATGGATTTAAAGAGACAACATGGTAGCACCTCTCAGCAACATGTGACACATATGCTTACATGGGACAAAAAACAGGTGTATGTACAATTCATAATCTTTAGTAATATGTTCTGTTCTTGCAAATGAAAGGTCCCGAACAAATATTAAATGAGAACTGCAAATTGGAGAGTGGCAGTGATTTTGAGTGGAAAGAAATGGTACCCTCTTCACACTCTGTTTTCCTGTGCTGATACAGGACTTTAGGGATCTATGGACTTGTACACTAAGGTCCCTATGTTCCTCCGCACTCCTTAGGGACCCATTGTGTATAACTGTTCCTTATTAGATCTCCCAAAGTGCATCATCTCACTCTTACCAGGATTAAGTTCCACCTGCCATTGTTCTGTCCAATTTACCAGTGGATCAATATCAGATTTTAGCCTGAGACCATTCTACTCACCATCAACAATAATCCCAATTTTCATATCATCTGAAAGCTTATAAGTTAAATCTTCTACGTTGACTTCCAAGTCATGAATGTACATAACAAACAGCAAGGGTTCTAGCACTGATCTATGTGATACACTGCTGGTCACAGATTTCAAATTACAAAAGCATCCCTTCACCACCACCCTCTGCCTCCTAATTGCAAACCATTTTGGATCCAGTTTGTCCATCTGCCTTCACATCCTATCAGTTCTTATCTTTTGGACCAGCCTTCCATGGGGGACTTTGGCAAAGGCCTTACTGAAATCTAGCTAAACCACATCAACTGCATTACTCTCCATCAATATATTTAGTCACATTTTTAAACAAAACTCAATTAAATTAGTAGGAGAGGATCTCACTCTAACGAATCCATGCTAATAAATCTCTGCTTTTCCAAAGATTAATCCAGTCCTTCAAAACCTTTTCTAAAAGTTTTCCTACCATTTGACCTCAGACCAACTTGTTTGAAGTTAGCTGCCCTTCCCGGCTGCCCTTCTTAAACAAAGGAACCTCATTGCTTCCTTCAGTCATCTGGCACTTCTCCTGTGATCAGCAAAGTACTAATTATCTCTGCTGGGATCCCAGCAATCTCCTCCCTTGCCTCCCCATAGTAGTCTGGGATATATCTTATTTGGTCCTCGGTCTTTATGCACCTTTATGCCTGCTAAAACATCTAATATTTCCTCTTTATTAATTTTAACATTCTAAAACCTTACCATCCCAACTGATATCCTCAGCTACAATGTCTTCCTCCTCTGTGAATACAGATGAGAATTATTTATTTCAGACCTCACTGGCTCCATGCACAGGTTGCCCCTTAGGTCTCTAATAGGTCCCACATTTTCTCCAGTAATCCTCTTACTGTCAGTATACTTATAAAAAACCTTGAAGTTTTCCTTGATCCCTCCTGCCAAAGATATTTCGTGGCCCCTCTTTGCCCTCCTAATATCCTTTATAACCAAGTTTCTACACTCTATACTTTTGAGGATCCTCCCCTACTTTTAATGCACTGTAGCTGACATATGCTTCCTTCTTTAATTTAAAAATCACATAACACTGGGTTATAGTCCAACAGGTTTAATTGGAAGCACTAGCTTTCAGAGTACTGCTCCTTCATCAGGTGGTTATAGAAAGAAGTAGAGAGAAACTGACCACAGAAATGGAAGGATTGAGAAACAGAGGAAATATGGCGCAAAACCTTTTATGCAGCATTGGATTAGGAACTAGAATGCATGCCTAACAATATGGTGATTCAAAACTGTGATTCAGAAAGAGTGGTAAGGGCGTGGAATGCCCTACCTGCTAATGTAGTCAACTCAGCCATATTAGGGAGATTAAAAAAATCCTTAGATAAGCACATGGATGATTTTGGGATAGTAGGGGGATGAGCTGGGAATAGTTCATAGGTCGGTGCAACATCGAGGGCTGAAGGGCCTGTTCTGCACTGAATCGTTCTATGTTCTATGTTCTAAAATGTAGATAGCACCTTTCTAATCAAAGCACCTTACAACCAATTAAGTACGTTTGAAGTTTAGTCACTGGTGTAATGGAAGAGACATTACTGCTGAATTTGCTGTTTTATCTTTCTGCACTGTAACCCTTTTGTGATTCTATAAGTTTGACATAACAAAGTTATTCATACATTCCTTTCAGCCATGAGGAATAAACATGAATCAGAATGCTAATGAGACCTCCCCTGCTCTTAAGAATAGTGTCATATCTTTCTCCTCCAGATGAAAGAATAGGCAGTTTCAATTCTGGCTTTCAAAAGGGAATTGGACAAGGTCCTGAAGTGAATATAAAATATGCAAGGCAAGGTATTAGGAAAGTTTGGAAAAATGGGATGAGTTACATTCCTTTTGCAGAGCATGGCCAAGGCCTCATCAAATGACCTCGTCCTTTGCCTTAACCATTTGATGAAGCTATGATTTTCTCCTTGTAAAAAGCAGCATTTGGCAAATTCCACTGGAAAGTAAAGGAAAAAAGTCCATCCCAAAGTAATCTACATAAAATATCCTGAGCATTTCCCAAACTCCAGCCTGTTCACTAATTCTTGTAACTCCTGAGAAGTGCATTGATGTATCAGTGTGAAACTTAGCTTCAGAGACAAGATACTTTGCAGTATTTTTTATTCATTCATGGGATGTGGGAACCACTGCAAGGGCCAATTTATTGCCCAAGACTGATTATCCATGAATGGGTAGCTTGGCCATTTTTAAAGAGTAAGCCACATTGCTGACCATATGAGAATATCCAATAAGGAAAGTTAAGATCTGGTATGTGGTCCTTCAGCTTCCTGCATTTCTAATTTTCTTGCATAGACTCATAGAGTCAGAGATGTACAGCAGGGAAACAGACCCTTCGGTCCAACCCGTCCATGCCGACCAGATATCCCAACCCAATCTAGTCCCACCTGCCAGCACCCGGCCCATATCGCTCCAAACCCTTCCTATTCATATACCCATCCAAATGCCTTTTAAATGTTGCAATTGTACCAGCCTCCACCACTTCCTCCGGCAGCTAATTCCAGACACGCACCAGACTCTGCGTGAAAAAGTTGCCCCTTAAGTCCCTTTAAAATGTTTCCCCTCTCACCGTAAACCTATGCCCTCAAGTTCTGGACTCCCCCACCCCAGGGAAAAGACTTTGTCTATTTATCCTGTCCAAGCCCCTCATAATTTTGTAACCTCTATAAGGTCACCCCTCAGCCTCCAACACTCCAGGGAAAACAGCCCCAGCCTATTCAGCCTCTCCCTATAGCTCAAATCCTCCTCCAACACAAATGACCTGGACAATCCCCATCACTGTTTGCAGTTTGTTGTGACAAAATTTCTTACATTACAACAGTGACTACATTTCATAAGTAATTCATTGGCTGTGAATTACTTTGGGACTATCACAACAGGTGCTATGTAAATACAAGTTCCTCTTTAACCTAAAAGGATGACATTGAAATACAGCTCAGTATGAATCACTACTGCAAACTTATCTTTAATGTCTGAAGACATTCCTCTGGCAATGTCTTTCATGTTTCTGGAATTGTCAGTTATTGTTTAAGTGCTGCCAGATTGTGGAACAAAGTGCATTGCCTGTGCACAGTTCAAATGAAGTGAAGATCTATAGTTCTTTTGGCCTTTGAGTTCAAAGCCTTTTAACTTGGACTTCCAAATGGCACCCAATCCAGAGCCAAGGTCATTTTGATCAATTTGTGTTTATAACGTGAAGCTCAAATATTGTTCAATAAACAATGCAAAAATGATAGGTGAGATTAAAATTCACTCAAAACCCATTCCCCTAGCCAGTGTTAAAATTGGGCCCATTAATTCAGACAGTTTGAGAATAAAACAAATACTTTAAAATACATTTCGACCAACATAGCATCAGCAACACAATCTATAAAATGCATCTGTTTCTGCAGACTAACTTCTTACAAATGGTTCTTATTCAGCTTGAAGCATACAAGACTCAACCATAGCAACTGAATGACAACTAGTCAGCAGGAATTTAAAAACAAGAGCTAGAAATAAATTGCAATTATCAAACACCTATGTCAATCCCAGGACATTCCAAACTGTTTCACTGCCAATTAAATATTTTTAAAGTATGGTAACTGTTGTAATATATGAAGCGTAAATAGATTTTTCGCTTTTTATAAATTTTTGAAGTTTCTAGCACAGATATTTTGTTTTCCCGATGTACCTATATACAGGGATTGATAGTTCCAGTGAATTTGGCAAATGGGGGCCTTCCAGCATTTCCCAAACCTACTGCTTCTGAGTTTAATGGTGTGCAATGTTGAGAAAGATATAGGAAATCAATGGCTAACAAATCCTGTTTTCCAGATTGCTTTTGGCTATTTCCACATGTGGTGGTCAGCAGTCAATTCTGGCCAAGAATCCTGATAAATTCTGGCTTTCAGTGTCCAGCAGGATTGCTATTTGTTAATGCATAAGTAAGCTTGTATTTATTATCAAGACTCAATGAGTTAGTTCCATGTAATCACCTCTTTCTTATTTACTGATGTACTTTGTCTCTAGTGCTCTTGAATGTCGCATTACTCCCATAGACACATCTCTCAGGGGTGTTTGCTGGGCTCAACTGCCTTGTAAACAGCACTAAGCAGTGCTAAAGGTTAGGGCCAGGGTTGGGATCAGTATTGAACTTAGACTATTTACTGTGTCAGCCTTAGGGTCAAGTTCAGAGTCAATTCATTTTCCTTTTTTTTTCTGAACTGCTGGAGGCCATCAGCCCATGACGTAAAAATATTAAGAAACATTTTACAATAAATTCCTGATGTTATTTTCTTTGATATAGTCACAGAGTTGTCAGAAAAAAAATGTTATTAAATCCTTGAAGTGTTTAGGTCACTGTTTAAAACTAAAGGATAGAGATGTGAAGAATTCTTTTCTCATAGAGGCTCATGAGTCTTTGGGACTTTCTCCCTCAAAAGGTGGTGAAAGCAAAGTCCTTGAACATATTGAAGGCAGAGGCTGATACATTCTTAATAAGCAAAGGAGTGAAAGGTGGGAATGCAAAGTAATCAAGTCAGCTATGATCATATGGAATGGAGGAGCAGACTCAAGGGGCCTCCTGCTCTGAATTCAGATATTTGTATGATTCTTTGAAATAGACTATGAGAAGCAATAATGCTATACCTCACTTACTTTATGAATAATATTACAGGCTGTCTCACCTCTGCTGTCAGCTTTATTACAACATCACAAAGTAATTGAAGGGAAGAAGATTACCTTGATTCATGTATCCAAAAAGATTCTAAATTACACTGTGGAATGCAATCTTTGCTAAATCACTGCAATGTTTACGGATGCTTGTATCTGCTTATAAGTCCATTTATGTGTAAACACTATTTTTATGAAGAAGGACTTCCTGACATATCTCCAATTGCTTATAGAAGGGGTGTTAGTGATAACTTTATTTCTTTATTTTTCTGTTTTTGTACTTGGAAGGCTGTGGTGCTGAACTTTTTAACTTATTTCTTTATTTTTGTACTTCCGTAACAAAAACTTTGTACTGCGATACTTTTTACCTAAGATGGCACCAAACATGGCAATATTATACACTTTTCACTATACTCTTGTACCCTGGACTTGAGTATACTCATAACAATAAAAATTAAATCTAATGAGATGGACCCACCATAAACTGTGGACGGTAAAGCCAATCTCCACCAGCCTTAATTTCCACAGATTCCAACGATCAACATCTGGTGTCAGAGACGTTTTCAGTTAGATTCTGCATGCATCAAAGAAAATGTCAGTCCACAGCATAAACAGAGTCATGGCAGAACACAAAGCTGAACTGACACTTCCTGAAGCTCTAATCAAGAATAAAATCTGAACATTGTAGATCGTTAAACTCTAGGTGTGAAGCACTAGGTGTCAAGTTAGTCCAGTTCAGCAGGCATTCCCAAGAAAAGAGAGAAACACTGACATTCCTATGGCAACTTGAATGACCTGATACCTTTTGCAGTAATGTGTCAGCATTGCTTTTCTCTGCATGTGTTGCGAATATGTGTGGACCATTTTAATATTTTTATTTTACCTGTAAAGTCACTGTTAAATGGAGGAATGTAATACAAATACTTGCATAAATCAAGTTACAACCGGTAATTTATCAGTTTTACATCTAAAATTATTTGAACAATCACCTTTGAATTTTTGTTTAAGTTTTAGAGAACCAGTCCAGCTGATTGAGATGAAAACTTCATTTTTCAGTAGCTATTAAGTGGCCAAGCAAAGTGTGGTAACTAGTGTCATGGGTGGTTTGGGGGACAAAGATGGATGGGGAGAGAGATAAGATTAGATTAGATTAGATTACTTACAGTGTGGAAACAGGCCCTTCGGCCCAACAAGTCCACACCGACCCGCCGAAGCGCAACCCACCCATACCCCCACATTCACCCCTTTTAACCTAACACTATGGGCAATTTAGCATGGCCAATTCACCTGACCTGCACATCTTTGGACTGTGGGAGGAAACCGGAGCACCCGGAGGAAACCCACGCAGACACGGGGAGAATGTGCAAACTCCACACAGTCAGTCGCCTGAGTCGGGAATTGAACCCGGGTCTCTGGCGCTGTGAGGCAACAGTGCTAACCACTATGCCACCGTGCCGCCCACACGGGGGCACAGATAAGAAACGCAAAGGCATGATGAAAGATGTTGGGTTAAAGGATACTTTCAAATGTGGCAAATGTTCGGTATTTAGGGTGACAGGCGCAAAACTATGGAGAAAAATGACTGAAAACTCTCCAGACTCTACTGGTAACTGCAAATTACTGCCAATCTGCATTCAGCAGCCACCCACATCCAACCTTTATCTGCTACTTCTTTAAACATCATACTACCCTTGGCCAGCACCATAGCTGATTGATCTCTCTCGCTCTCTCTTGTAACGTGTGATCATCTCTGGAACAGTGATGGTGTCTGCAATTTGTTGGTAGTATACAATTTCTACAGCTCTACCAGCAGCTTCTTTCGCCAGAAAGATGGTAATTGTTGCACTCCAACTGCACTGGGACAAAATCTCAGCCTCTACGTTAGATGCGGAATGGGGCACCAGTAGAAGCTGACAAGTATAATAATAATAACCAACTGGATAAGGAAAGATGCCAGTGGCATCACTTTAGGTGATTTGAAGTTGACAGAGGATAAAGTGTGCAGTCAAGAAAGAAAGTTTTAGCACAGTGCAATCTGGGCACGGCAAAGACACAAAATAGATGTTAACATGAGTCTATGTAAAAGAGGGATGAAACAGTGCACTGTTTCAGAAGTAAAAGCAGGCGGTCCTGTTTGCTTGGGGCATGGGACTCAAAGCTCAGCTCAGGGTGGAGCAGAACAGAGAGATTAAATGAAACTGTTCATAGCTTCACAACACTGGTGCCCTAAGGCAAATGCTCATTGGAGGTTACAACTGACCTGTGATATTCCCAATATGATGATGTTGACAGCAAGATCAAAGTGAAAAAATTCTTGCCTTCAGAAAAGATAACTTCAAACATTCTCAGATGCAACACAGTACAGTTCAAAGCTCTCAGGTGTGTTCCAGATAAATTGAGCATCACTTGCCACCTCTTTAATGTTAACAGTGAATACATAATGTTAGTTTTACTCTCTCTTGCTTAGTATTGATCACATTAAACTGTCTACTTTCTATTCTGTTTGAACATATGGCATTAACATTTTACATGCAAACTTTTTAAAATGTTGACATTTATTTTGCTATTCTCTTGTGTGCAGAAATCAAAGTTTGAGATAACACGATTTCTTTTTCTTTATTTAGGAATTAGAAACCCCCAGGATCTGACAGACTCTTTCAGACAGCTTTCTACAATAAAAGCAAAGTATCACAGATGCTGAAAATCTGAAACAAATGCAAAGAATGCTGAAGAAAGCCAGCAGGCCTGGCTGCATATGTGGAGAGAGAAACAGAGTTGACATTTCAAGCAGAAATTTTCCACTGGTGTGCCGTGAAATTCTCAGGAATTTGCCACTTGCATATTGTTGTCTGATACTGTGTGTGTGTAGAGATTCATCACCTGCACATATGTAGGACCAAACATTTGTTCTGAAATGAAACTGCACATGCACAGTAAACTGGCCTGCCTGCCTGGATACATTTCCACATTACCATGAATTGTAAAGTGAATATCTTTTAGAACTTTTGTTTTTACATATACCACCCATCTAAATCTTAAATTTGAAGAAGAAAAGCATTAAGTTTCATGTCAAAAGAGGTGCTGCCTCTGCTAATTCAGTCAATGAAACATCTGAACCCAAAGGGAAAAAAATAAGAACTTTCCAGAGACAGTATAATGAGAGTTATCTGAATAGGAGATGCCATCTGTCCTTCACCTGAATGTCTCATCTTCAGAGAGAAGTTGATAAACACTGTGATGGCACCAAGTGACTTAAAATGCCATTCACTGATGAAACATCCATTTCTTGTGAACAAACAGATTCAGTACTTCAATAGTTTGGGAGGACAAAACATTAAGCAGACACAATGTCTGATGAAGTGCATGTTGGTATTGGGATAAATCTCAAGAGGCTAGTTACTTGGTGGCTGAGCTTGTGGCAATATCAAGGAAGTCCCATACCATTGAGGGAACATTAATCATGCCGGCATGCTAAAAAAAAGACAGAGGTGTGATGTCAGGAGCTGATGCTGCAAAAGAGATCAACAAAATTCCACTCTCTGATAATACAGCAAATTTACTACAAGTCACCTGATATTGAAGAGGTACTGCAAAAGAAGGTAGCTACGAGCCAGATGTTACTTTGTAGGATGACAAATCCATTGATATAAGCAGATACTGCCAGCTGTTCAGTATGCTGAATAGAATTCCATTTAGGAGAATTTCTTCTTCGAGAAGGAGCTTCTGAGTCAAGCTACTGGTGAAGAAATATTTTGGGTAACAGATACTTAGCTGAGGAGAAGAAATCTTACCTGGGCCATATGTTGAAGCAGTTGCACTGATAGAACAAAGAGTTTCTTTACAGCTCTTGTAGCCAAAACAACATGACCCGAGTGAACTACAGTATTACAGCAATCCATGAAAATCATGAATTATATAAAATCATGCCCATGGAAATCACATTTTGTTGACTATTTTGTGTGCCAAAATGGGGGCTAAGCATCAAAGTTAACTGAAGTACAATGATTAGTGCGGGGAATGTTTCTGTCCCCAGTTCATGACTTCCAGAGAGAGAACTGACAGTTTTCAACAATGCCTGACCTGCCATTAAATGTTACTGTAGTTATTGGAACGAGGTCAGCCAGGCGGATCTCATAAAATGTGAGTTCCCTGATTGGGACTGTTAGTCTGGTCCAATCAGGGAGTCCTGGCTGACATATAATAAAAGAGTATCAGGGGCTCTGTTCGCTCTAGGAGCCAGCTCTGAGCTAGCTAAGTCACTCCAAAGCTAATACTTATGAACAAACCAATTGGACTATAACCTGGTGTTGTTTGATTTTTAACTATATTCAAACATCTCAAGGCACTGCAAAAGAAATTTGAATTCTCCTCCCCACTCAAAAACTATGGAAGACAATGACTGGATAAGTGGTCCATTTAGTTCACTGACTTCTGCTTCATCACAAAAACTGCCATTAAAAGAAAAAGAGGAATATGCAGAGCCATGGATAGATTGCACAATGAAGCTGAAATGTGAAGAGGTATCTTCGTGCGTGAGTGACTGTGGTGCATGAATATCTGATGATCTCTGACTATGGTATTGCTGTAGAGTCATAGAGGTTTACAGCACAGAAACATAGCCTTTGGCATATGTTTGCCATTTGCGATAATATATCTCTGCAAGCTTGCATTTTCAATACTGGCATACATATATAACAGCAGAGAGTGCTTGACAGTGGAGCAAGATTTGCTGGTAGCCCTCTCGTCAATTCCTCCCCAGATCAGAAAGCTCTGCGCACACTGGCAGATCCAGGTTTTTTTCTACTAACCTGATAAATTGAAATTTAATCTACTTTGTAATTTTCTCTGATCCTTTGTTTGTGAATAATTAAAATAGTTGAGTTGAGCAGATTTTCTGTCTGTGCTTACAGTCGAAGGTGGTGTATTTTTGCTGGTTGCATGTAAATGTAACGTTTATGAGCAATCAATTCAGCTGAGAAAGGTCGAGTGTGCCATGGAGCTGTTTGTCTAACTGAAGAGTGCCACATTACTGAAAAGGCTGGGAACCATTGGTTTTGATTCCAGTATAATTCTTCTTCAGAATGCTGAAATCCTCATTGACAATTACACTATTTTGCCTTTCAATAAAATAAATTTGTTTTCTGTTGCAACTCCCCTTTTTATTGCAAGATTCCTCACGAGTTTATATCGAACACCCTTTGGCAGGTTTGTGAAATTCATGTAGGTAATGTCATTCGGGTATGATTTTAATCCATTTCAGGTATAGGCACATAACCTCTTTGAAAGGGTGATCAGTAAAAATTCAACTATTGAATGTAATAATATTATGAAACTATAGGGAACACATACCAACCTAAAGTGACTGGCACCATTCTGCTTTCAACTCTCAGTCGACCCAATTTATTTAAAATATTCTTTGAACAATTAGCTTTAAGCACAAATGGTCCTTGGCTAATTACATTTTAAGATTTGACTTTGATTTTAGCTCTGCTTGGACAATTTGTGGAAAGCTTTTTCTTCAAGGTGCATATTAAGCCATAGAGTGACAGTGTCATATAGCACAGAAACAGGCCCTTTGGTCCAACTCATCAATGCTGACCAAATTTCCCAAACTAAACTAGTCCCATTTGCCTGCATTTGGCCCATAACCCTCTAAACCTTCCCTATTCATGAGGTATAGCATTAAATTGGAGACAGTTCAGAAATGATTTACCAAGACATTGCTGGGAATAACGGTTTTACATTGGAAAAATAGGCTGGACAGGCTGGGAATGTTTTTCACATGGGTAGTTATAGGGGTAATCTTGAAGAGGTCTATAAAATCATGAAGATCACAGATAAAGTGAATAGCAAGGGTCTTTTCCCTAGGGTAGGAGAGTTCAAAACTATGAGGCATATTTTTAAGGTGAGAGAAAAAAGTTTTTAAAAAAGACACGAGGGACAATTTTTTTACACACAGAGTGGTTCGTGTGTGGAATGAACTGCCATAAAAAGTGGTGGGTGCAGGTACCGTTACAACAGTTAAAAGACATTTGGATAAGTACATAAAAAGGAAAGGGTTGTAGTGATATGGACCAAACACAGACAAGAGGGACTCGTTTAGTTTAGGAACATGTTAGGCATGGACTAATTGGACCGATAGGTCCATATTGTATGACTTTACCCGTCCAAATGTGTCTGAAATTTTATTAAAGTGCAATTTTTGGATAAAACAAGAAGTTTTAAATTACCTTCCAGGCTCATGACCACTACAATCTAGAAGGACAAGGGCAACAGATACTTCCTCCCTAAAAGCAATTTGGATCTATCTGCAGCACATGAACTGCAGTGGGGTTCAAGAAGACAGCTCACCACCACCTTCTCATGGGCAACTAAGGACAGGTAATAAATGCTGGCCAGCTACCTATGCCAAAATCCCCTGAGTAAAAGAATTCTGTCTTTTAATTGTCATTTGATTACCCTGAGGTGCAAATTCTGTGCTATCAACCTAAGGGTTCTTGATGAGCAACCCGGGCCCAGCCCAACATTTAGCATTGAATTTCTTTCCATTGGAATAGTATTACTAGGTCTCCATTAGGGTTTAAAAGAGGGAATGAACAGGTAAACACCATAAGACCATAAGACCATAAGACATAGGAGTGGAAGTAAGGCCATTCGGCCCATCGAGTCCACTCCGCCATTCAATCATGGCTGATGCGCATTTCAGCTCCACTTACCAGCGTTCTCCCCGTAGCCCTTAATTCCTCGAGACAACAAGAATCTATCAATCTCGGCCTTGGAGACATTTAGCGTCCCGGCTTCCACTGCACTCGTGGCAATGAATTCCACAGGCCCACCACTCTCTGGCTGAAGAAATGTCTCCGCATTTCTGCTCTGAAATGACCCCCTCTAATTCTAAGGCTGTGTCCACGGGTCCTAGTCTCCTCGTTTAACTGAAACAATTTCCTAGCATCCACCTTTTCCAAGCCATGTATTATTTTGTACGTCTCTATTAAGTTTCCCCTTAATCTTCTAAACTCCAACGAATACAATCCCAGTATCCTCAGCCATTCCTCATATGTTAGACCTGTCATTCCAGGGATCATCCATGTGAATCTCCGCTGGACACGTTCCAGTGCCAGTATGTCCTTCCTGAGGTGTGGGGACCAAAACTGGACACAGTACTCCAAATGGGGCCTAACCAGAGCTTTATAAAGTCTTAGTAGTACATCTCTGCTTTTATATTCCAACACATTACAAAATGGAGAAACTGGAAATGTGCTTCTGTCAGAAACTCCTGGTTTATAATTACTTTCCAATGTGAGGGAGGCCAAGAATCTCTGGCCTCTTCTAATTGATAGACAAAATAACATGAGTGAGCAATGCATCAGAAAAGGGAAAAAATCCATGTAAATCTATTTATCAATAACAGGTTTAAAAATCTTTCATTTGCATGCACCACAATTCATCTATAAATCAAACTTTCTGTTATTACATTTTTATTATCACTATAAATTCTTGTTCAGAGAAATGTCTGTGTAAAATTGTGGCACTGTAGTTACAATGTCCCACCAGTAGTGACAATAGCATGCCTCATTTATGTTGTTTCCAGCTCCATGGTTCCTATTGCAGTATAACTCCAATGATCCAACCGATGTAAATCCTCTGCATTCTAAATAACAATATTTTAAAGTATCAAAACACAGCAGAATTTATAATATTAACATGAGGACTGAATAATATCTCTCGGTCTCAGGTCAATTATTCCACTTCATTTGTAAAATCTTCTCAGCCTCCAGTCTCTGGGTACAATGTCACAGACTATTAGCTCACAATATTGTAAGATTTTTGCAAAGAGCAAACATTTCTTAAAACATTCCATCTAATTTCTATCATACTTTATCACACTTTAAATGCCACATTTAAGTAATCACTCTTCAATATAGTCCCTGATTCAGATGAACATAGCCACAGGAGATCTGTTAGAATAAAGCCAATATGTGTAGTCAAGTTTACAAATGTATAAATGCATGTAATAATACAAATGTATAACTGCATAAGCAGTTATTCTCTAATGTACAGGCATTGTTATTAGCTCCTAGTTTTATTCCTTTCTTTGTCAACAGACTTCTTAATGACAGTCAAGTCATTAACACATGCAACTTTTGCATCATAAACTTGTGAATATTTCAAAGCGCCACTATCTGTTAATTTCTACACACCTTATGTTGAGTGGTCTCCTTTCTTCCAATGTTTGAGGAGTCTGTTGAGCAAATCTTATTTACCGACACTTAGATGAAAGAAAGGGGTCATTTCAAGTTCAATTACAAGTTTGTTTTGAACTTGTTTTAGTCTTGGAGATGATTAAAAGGCTTTTTTTTGCAGCAGACCCTGCTCAAAAATAATTTGTCACATATCACCTATTGCATCTAGCCATTTCTTGCAAGAAGGCAAATGGTTGTCAGGTCCTTAATACTAGAAGTAACATCAGTTAACAGTCCCATTGCGCATATTTCAAAATCTGCTGTTCACCACTTTAATAATTATATTGCTCTTAACTCCTCAACTGGTTTGGTGTTCCAGACAAATGGAGTTTCAGTGATCACTTTTCTCACATACCTAGAGAGACGCTCTTTAGTTGGTAGTATTTTCAGATTAAAGAAGCAACAAATTAGATTAGATTACATTACAGCGTGGAAAGAGGCCCTTCGGCCCAACAAGTCCACACCGACCCGCCGAAGCGCAACCCACCCATGCCCCTACATTTACCCCTTACCTAACACTACGGGCAATTTAGCATGGCCAATTCACCTGACCTGCACATCTTTGGACTGTGGGAGGAAACTGGAGCACCCGGAGGAAACCCACGCAGACACGGGGAGAACGTGCAAACTCCACACAGTCAATCGCCTGAGGCAGGAATTGAACCTGGGTCTCAGGCGCTGTGAGGCAGCAGTGCTAACCACTGTGCCACCGTGCCGCCCAACAATGCTTCAACAAATTTAAGGAAGAGATAGACAAATCTTTAATTACTAATGGGTTGGAGGGCTATGGACAGTGGGCAGGAAATTGGAATTGATGCAGAGGTAAGATCAACCATGATCATATTGAATAGTGGTACAGGCTGGAGAGGCTGAATTGCTTACCCATATTCCTAGTTAGAGTCATAGAGTCAGAGAGTTGTACAGTGCAGAAATAGACCCTTCAGTCCAACTCATCCACGGTGACCAGATATCCTAGATTAATACAGTCTCATTTGCCAGCATTTGACTCATATATATCTAAATCCTTCCTATTCATATACCCATTCAGATGTCTTTTAAATGTTGTAGTTGTACCAATCTCCACCACTTCCCCTAGGAGCTCATTTCATACATTTATCATCCTCTGTGTGAAAAGGTTGCCCCTTAGGTTTCTTCTACATTATTTTCCCTGTCTCCTTCCCTATGCCCTCCAGATTCGGACTTCCCAACCCTGGAAAATAGACTTTGGCTATTCACGCTATCCATATCCCTCACGATTTTGTAAACCTCCAAATGGTCACCCTTCAGCCTCCAGTGCTCCAAGGAAAATGGCCCCAGTCTATTCAGCCTCTCCCAATAGCTCAAATCCTCCAACTCAAGCAACATCCTTGTCAATATTTTCTGAACTCTTTCAAGTTTCACAACATCTGTCCGATAGCAGGGAGTCCATAATTGAACACAATCTTTCAAAAGTGGCCTAACTAATGTCCTGTACAGCCTCAAGCTGACCTCCCAACTCCTATACTCAATGCACTGACCAATAAAGGCAAGTGAACCAAATACCTTCTTCACGACCCAGTCAACCCATGACGTGACCTTCAAGGAACTGCACTGCAAGTTCTCTTTGTTAGGCAACACAAAAATGTTGTTCTTATGTTCTTGTATTGCTCCAGTTCACAGAAATCACACCATAACAATGAATGCTGTGTTATTGTTTGGAATAATAGTTGTAATGTTGGAGTTCATTAAAATGTCTAATAATGGATATTTAAGAATGGAAAGAGGATTGTAGCTGTTTCACTATTTGATATGAAAGGTCACCTTTTTGCTAATTGCTGGTAAGGTTATGCCAGAAAGGACAAGAAGGACATTCTGAAGTTCAACACCACATTGATCAAAGCAACCTGCTTGATTGACACCCCCTTCAAGGTTCACACCTTCAAGGTTCACACTCTTCACCACTGACACACAGTAGCAACAGTGTGTACTGTCTACAAGATGCACCGAAACAACTGCAGGCTCTTTTGAGAGCACCATCCAAACCTTCAATTTTCAATCGTTTAGAAGGACAAGAAATAAAATCATAGAAACACCACCACAAAGTCACACAGCATCCTGATGTGAAACTATACCACCATGCCTCCTCTGCAGCTCAGTTGAAATCCAGGAACACCCTTTCTAACAGCTCTGTGACTGTACCAATACGTTCAAAGGACTTAAGTGGTTTGAGAAGGTGCTTCACTGCCATGTTCTCTGGGGAAATTAGGGATTGGAAATAAACATTGGCTTAGACAGCAGTTCGCACATCCCTAGAAAGACTATTTCAAACTATTACAAGTTACCAGTAATGCCTTGATAAAATTGCTCAGTGCTGATAACGTTACGCAGTTTTGTGGGTGTTTTAATTCCAGGGACAGAACAACTGCGAACTAAACATAACATTTGCCCTCGATGTCATTCAGAGCAAGACCAATTGTAGTCTTTAGCTTCTAAGTCTAAATTGTAACTACTGCATGCTGTGTAAGGCTTGTCATGCAAGCTGCCTTCAATAGCTGAACAGGAATTAAAAAAAATAAAGATAGTAAGAAACCCCTTGTTCTTTCCTACTAATGGAAAGTTAATTGCATAATTGTGTTTAATGGTTTAGCATTGAGCCATGCAGACTCAAGGAGTCAGCAGAGCATTTCTCTGTGATGTTAGGTAATCTCACCCAGGGGAATGGTAGCTGCCACTGTTAGTCTAAGGAGGATTGGTCTTCAGAGGAGATGAGCTGACCTGGGACTTCCAGTCCTCATCAGTCCAAGGGTCCTGATTGAAAAATAATATACATGTGAATTTTGTGTTTGGACAAAGTCAGACTCTGCTGTCATTCAACAATTGAGGTTTGTTAAATATATTATTTTACTTGCATGGCACTGTAATCTTTTGCTATAAATTCTGTGTCTTATGGTCCTACTCCACAACCGCCTGAAGAAGGAGCAGCGCTCCAAAAGCTAATGTTTCCAAATAAACCTGTTGGACTATAACCTGGTATTGTGTGATTTTTAATGTCATTCATCCCATGACGATCAGTCACCGAAGAAGGATCATTTGGCATAGCTTGAAAAAAATGTTCAGAGAACCTTTTGAAATCAGGAAATGAGATAAGAAATAGGAGAAAACAAAAAAAAAGAGAAAATGAGGTATCAGTGTATTCTTTCAATTGATTGCTGAGACACAGCGTATTACAGAGATGAATAATTGGGAGTAATACCTAATAATACAGTAATAACTTCACCGCTATTCATCAGAATCTGTGCTCAGAAATGTTTCAATGGAAATATAGTTTTGCAATTCCGGAGTTCCCGCAACTGGCAGCAAAATGTTAAAATGTTGCTTGGAATTTACAGACTTTGCTCGCAGATGGCAAATGCAGACACTTAGCTGTGGTGTAACTTACTGACATGTCTTAATGCCAGCAATTGGATGGTTGTGGCATTTTTTATTTTATACAGCATACCAAAATCTGCATGCATAATAAGAAAATAGTTGAGTTCTGTGTTTGATATAGAATGAGTACATGCGTACTCTTTCCAAAGTAGTGATAGTGAGACTGAGACTGGCATAGAAAAGGGTGACATAGAGGCACAAGATATGACAGCTCCAGTAGTGGGATCAAGCTGTGCCAATAGTTCTCAAGTGGGTGATACTATTTCCGGCCGTGCTGTTCTGTGAGGACAGGGTTGTGAGGGGTTATGGATAGGCCTTTACCCACAAGGAGAAGTGCAAAAGGTTTTCTTCAACCCAAAGCTGGTCACCTGAGCTGAGTTCAGAGCCACCCTGGTGCAACTCAATTGGTAAAGGAGGTCAGCGGCAGCAGACTTCAGGCAAAGGAGAGGGAGAGAGGAAAATAGCTCACTCATAAAATGGATTGAAACTGTCCCAGAATTAGAATGTGAAATAGCAGATGGTGTTCAGGTCCGCAGAACGATAATGTTTGCAGAGAGAACTGCGAATCCTAATAATCATGCAGTCTATTAATTCCCTGTCAGCTCCGGCGGACCCTATCTAGAATTCCCAACACATAACTCACTGACAGCTCCAATTGCTATACTGATTTAGAAAAAAAGAGATTTTTTTTTTCCATTTACATAGTACTTGGGGGACTCATCATGCATTGAAATTACTCTGCTATTCTCTTTTTTGTCTGTTCATCAAGGTGAGCGGCCGGCACTTCTGGGGACCAGGACTCTTTGTGTCAGGGTTAGTCATGAAGATTTTTTTTTGATCTTGTTGTGATTTCTTTGAACAGCTCTGAACAATGCAATTCTAACCAAAATTGATTTCCTTTTAACATTTTACTCCATGTCTATATTTCCTCCTGGGCAGGCAATTTAAAACGATGGAACCTGAGAATAATGTCAAATCGCTCTTTGCCTTTGCTCAGTATTCGCTAGGCAGTCCACCTGGCTTCATTAAGATGCAAGTGAAAAATACATGCCTGTCCTTTCACCCCTTCATCTGTTCTTGGGACACATGCAGTGAGATATAAAGCAATGATTACTGCCAATTTATATTTCTCTCTTTACTATTAATACCTCATTCCACAATTCCAGTTACCATCTGATGATTTACATATTCTTTTTCTCACTCCCTCACTTTCACTAATATATTTTTTCTTTTTTATCTCTCTCTATTTGTTTACTCTCTCCCACTCCATCTCAATTCTACTTTCTTGCTGTCATGAGTGAGAGCACAGAAGAAACCCTTATAAATCAGTGCTATAGCTGATAAAGGGCAATGTGCCGGAAGTATGTTGTTTTATAAGCAACGTAAGTGGAAGTCTGAAAGTCTCTAAAACTCTCTGACAGGCAGACACAGAAACATCTATAATGTTAACTTCTCCACCTTCTGATGCTGCCTGGCTTGCTGTGTACTCCCAGCCTCCTGCTTGTCTATCACAGAAACTGGAGCAATCCTGCTTTATCTTCTGCGCCATTCCATGTAGCAAACCCTGAAGATACTGGAATTGCTACATTAAAGAGGAAAAACAGAAGAAAATTTACATCTATGCAGTACTTTTAACAATCTCAGGGTATCCCAAAGCACCTTACAGTCAATCTTTGAAGTGTAGTCACAGTTGTAATGTGGCAAATAAAACAGCTGATAGACAAACATTAAATAATGGGATAATGACCAGATAATCTCTTTCATTAGTGATCCTGGATTGATGGATAAAGATTGCCCAGGACACTGCTTTCTTATCAATAAGTACACCTACTTTGCTGCCCCATATAAATGACTAGACAGGTGATTTCACAGTTGCCGAGCGATAACTTTCCTACTCTGTATATGAGATTCACCTCGTGTCAGCTCCACTTGTCCACCTGATTTGTGCTTCACATGGTACTCTATACTGTATTCCACTCTCGGATTCAAGGGGAAAGAAAGCCTGTGGTCAACAAAGGATATGTTGCCAATATTTGTACAGCAAATAGGAAGACACTTATTGTCTCTTGCTACAGAAATGCAGCCATGACTGCCTATTAGCTACTGACTGTTAACAAATAGTAAGGAAATGAATTACATGAGATCAGCTGCCATGCTGGGGAGGCAAAATACCAGTGATATCCTCCCTTGCTTATTTCTTCAATGCTGAGCCTACTCCTCATGATGGATAAAACATCACAGGTTGTCTGCTCGCTCATCAGAATGAGTTATTAGATTAGATTAGATTACATTACAGTGTGGAAACAGGCCCTTCGGCCCAACAAGTCCACACCGACCCGCCGAAGCGAAACCCACCCATACCCCTACATTTACCCCTTACCTAACACTACGGGCAATTTAGCATGGCCAATTCACCTGACCCTGCACATCTTTTGGACTGTGGGAGGAAACCGGAGCACCCAGAGGAAACCCACGCAGACACGGGGAGAACGTGCAAACTCCACACAGTCAGTTGCCTGAGGCGGGAATTGAACCCGGGTCTCAGGCGCTGTGAGGCAGCAGTGCTAACCACTGTGCCACCGTGCCGCCCAGTTATGTGCTGACCTTCACAAAAAGTCACCTCTCTGAAAGGAAAATAAAGAGCGCCTTTTGGAAATAAAGTGAGAGCCGCCTCTTCTACCAAAGTACAAAATATGAATATTATGAAACATATATGTTGAATTATGCCATTGATCTGGGTGATGTCAAAGCACCATCTTCTTGAAGCACACACATACGCTGCTGGAGTTGTGACAGTAAAAGCACACATTATCATTTTGTCTGCCAACAGATTGGAGATACAGCTCAGCTATTTTTTCCACTACCTTTTGAGATGAAGTCGTTTTATAGTTGTGGAGCATTCACAGTGACTAGTGTTTCAGGATGCCAGTCATGTTCATATTGCCCCAGCCATGGATCATAACCCTGGATCAACCTTTAAGTCCACCATGGTTTTTTAAGAGGATTACTACAGCCAAACAAATTACCACAGATGTAAATTCAGTGCCTTTCTGGCAGAGTCCTGCATGAAACCATGGAATGTAACACCTGTCCAGAGTTAGGGAGTTGTCAAATGCAAAGAATAAAAGAATAAGTAGAGATAGTGAGAGGCTGACGACTCAGTCCCTTCTCATCAGGAAGCCATCTTCTGCAGATAGGATTGCGTCTTAGCTTTCAGGGATATACAAAAGACAGGATTTAAAGCCTGAAGACCGAGTTAGTCGACAGCTTTGAGATCAGCCATTAAACGCCCCTACATTGCAGGTAAAGAAAGGCACTGAATTTATATCTGCGGTAATTTGTTTGGCTGTAGTAATCCTCCAAGTGTTACAAAACATCTACTGTTGAAAGGAACCAGAACAAATTAATTTCAATGAACCTGTAAAAACCAAGAATCTTAAAATCGACTGTTCAACCATCAATGTTGATGCTACTGACTAACAACCAGTGCAATGGATGTAACCTACTTCTATTGCTTTTTCATGAATGACACAGACTTAAAATCTTTAAAAAATGTTTAAATTTTTATTTTTCGGGGAGTTCTCTATTTATTCCTAATCTGTGTGTACATGTGTTGCATTATTGATTCTCTTAGTTAGTAACGAATAAAATCATCAAACTCAAGACATCCTCATTAAATTAGCTTTATTTGGTCTGTGAGAAACATGTCTACAAAAGGAGGAATCTGTTTATATTAAGTCTGTTTCAGCCAACAGAGGATCTAGGTGAAAAACTAAGGGGAGCTAATTCATCCCCTTATTGAGTTGGGTATCCTGTCTGGAACCTTAAGAAATTTAGGAACCTTACCTCAGAATAGGTCATAACATAGGGGTCTGTCCAAGGTTTGAAGTTGTAGACAAATGAAATAGGGTGCATAGATTATTACATTCAAACCAATTTTTTTTTTTAAATTGCAAAGGCTTTGTTGACTTTACATTCCTTTAGTTTAGAAATTCCTGCATTCGATGTCATCATATTTGTGGCAAAATTAGAGGAAGCTACTTTTAAATGGAAGAACAGTTCAAACAGTTTAAAGATTTAGCAAGACACTTAGGATGAGGATTTCATGTGAAAGCCTGGAAACTCAAAAGTTTTGAAGGAATGGCCAACCATTTACTAGTAGGAATTGATGACAATAAAGTGGATAAAGCAGCAACGGAGAGATTAAAAATTTGAGAACAAGGAATTAGAATTTCAGAAAAAAAAAGAGATGGAAGGACAGATAGACAGAGAATGAGAGAAGAAAGACAAAGTAAAATGTGAAAGAGAAGGAAGGGGAGAGCGAGGACGGAGAAAACTTCAGGAAAAATAGCAGGAAAGGAGTTTGAACAAAGACACATCGACCTGAAAGACAAGAATCCACCTGCCTCTGATCCACAAGAATCCACAAGCTCAGATTTAGAGGTAGAGACAACACAGTTTGCTCATTTAATCACTATGATTGAGGAGGCAGAGGTGAGCAGCTAGCCCAGCAGCTAAATTGACCAGCTCAGCGTTGGGTCTTATAACGGCAGCGTACATTTTCTGGGGAAGGTCATGAGATTTACTCCCTTTTGCCTGAGGACAGTGTCACTGATTGAGAGGCAGTAATCTTATGTTCATACCAGTTAGTGCTGACGATATCCCATCAGAAGTTGCACTCCATTAGGAAATGACCTGCCCAGACTTACCTGGAATTTGAAAGGATGAAGCAGTTTGCTCTTAGAGCAGTGTGTATGGGTGCTTAAAATGGAAGCTGCTTAAGAAAACCTCTATTAAGTAAATATTCTGGAGGATTTCAAAAACTCTGTCCCCTTCTCAAATTGCATGTAACATTGAGGATAGGGAAGCTGAACAGCTGCAGGAGAAAGCATATGGTCTTTTCCCTGACTGTACAGTTATGCATTCTATTGCCAGACAAGGTCAGCTACTGAAGGTTGAGATAGTGCAACAACCAGAAGACCATCCGGTCGCACTGTCGGAAACATTTTTTTGGGGGGCATCTAGAAGACCACAATGATGTAATAAATAGAACTTTCTTGGTAACAGCCCAGCAAGCTGACCCAGTATCAAAAATGTTAGCTCAGATTGCTCACACTGAGGCTGAGCCAGGATCATCCCAGAAAGCTGCCTCATGAATAATGAGGTGCTGATGAGAAAAGGGAGGGAGACCCTCGCAGCTCTGTAATAAGTGAACCATGACCAATAAGGTAATGGTGCCACTTGGGTACTGAAGGGAAAGACTGCGGCTCACTCATGAAATATTTGGTGCTACTAAAAGACACAGAGTTCAAGAGCAAGGAAATGATGTTAAACTTGTATAAGACATTTGTTAGGCCTCAGCTGAAATGTTCAATATAGTGCATCACATTAAAGGAACGATGTGAACACTTTGGAGACAATGCCAAAACCATTTACAAGAATCAGTCCAGGGATGAGGAACTAGACTAGATTAAAGAACTGTTCACCTTGGAGGGAAGAAGACTGAATGGAGATCTAATGGAGGCTTTCAAAACCATTGTCAGACTGGTTAGAATGGATCGAGGGCAACTGTACCTGCCCATAAAAAGAACGAGAACAAAAGGCCTAGATTTAAATTGATTTGCAAAAGAAGCAATGATGAATTGAAGAAAATCTTTTTCACTCAGCGAGAAATTAGGGGTATGAAATGCACTGTCTGGAAGTGTGGTGGAAAGAGGTTCAATTGAGTCCTTCAAGATAATATAGGATACTCATTGGATAAAAATAATACGCATGCGTTTGGGGAAAAATACAGGAGATTAGCATGAAGTAAAAGTGATCTTTTAACAAGCCAGTGCAAGTACAATACGCCAAATGGCCTTTTTCCATGCGGTATCATTTCTGAGGTTCTGTGATTTTGATAACTGGGCATTTGGGTCTACTCAAAACATGTATCAGGTAGTATTCTTACGAGCAAACAGCTCCACAAGAGTTGTGAAGGTTTTCAGAACCAGCCACACCTGTCAGAGCTAACCAAGGATTATGGGGAGTAGATGGTTATGCAGAATTCAAAAATCAAACAAATCGGACATGATCTTATTGAATGGTGGAGCAGGCTCAAGAGGCCGAATATGTGGTGCTGGAAAAGCACAACAGGTCAGGCAGCATCAGGGAGCAGGAAAATCTACATTTTGGGCAAAAGCCCTTCATTAGGAATGGTGCCGAATGGTCTACATCTGTTCCTAACTCTTACGCACTTAATTGCTCCAAGTTTATTTCAACTGCAGGCACTCTCCCATGAATAATTACCAATAAAATATTATTTTAGAAAGTATTACATGAAAATGATAGACAGGAAAACACCAACTATTCAATCAAGTCTGATTCACACATCAATGATATCTGAAGTATTGTAGCTAGACATTTCCCACCTTCTTCTGAAGCTCCTTGTAGAGACACAATAAACCAGTAAAATAAGGAATAATAATGGAAAAGAATGGTTCTGAAGTATTCCTCTCTGGTCCCACTCACAACCAATCCAGGAGAACTCATGGCCCAAGTGTCATCTGTTAATTCGGATTCTGCTGGTGTCTGTGGAACTAGACAGCAAGGATTTAAGAAGATGAGAGTGATGGAAAGTGTTATGAAGATGTGGGTGTACTGTACCTTTAAGACAGCTAAAAGCCAATGGAACTACTTGACAGCACCAAGTGTTCTGAATAAGACACAATGTAACATGAGGTCCAGCAGCTAGGGTAGCTGGTTGCCTGGAGACAAAAACAAATTTGAATTAGGCCAATCAGTTTGAATTATACCCCCAAGACAAACACTGAACTCAAATCAAGTTTGAATTTAGTATATTGACAATACTAAAAGCTAATGACACAATCCAGTGCTTTGGGGCTCTAAGACCAAGAAAAATGAACAGTTGAGAGAGAACTGCCAAAGACCAACAGATGTCGGCTGCTCATGTGAACTTTCTGAGAGGTACCTGTCTAGAGAAGGCATTTGCACAAAGAAAAACAATAACAACAACCTGGAGAGTAACTGCAACAAGAAGATTCGACAGCCGGCTGGTTTTGAAATTTGAATTTTTCAGTAAATTTTAATCTGGGGTTTTATTGGACTAGTATTATACTATAGTATAGTATTACAGTATAGGAAAGTAAACGAGGTTAGAGAAAAGAGTTGTAAATAGTTGTTAGTTAATTATTCTTATTATACTTTGTTAATTGTTACTTTAAATAGTTCTTGGATTTTCACAGATTACTGCATGGGATAAATCTTTTCTGTGTTGCTAGTTTAAACTAGGTAGGAATAAAACTGACTCACTAACTAAAGCCTGCAGCTTGTACTACAATAGAGAATATTCCTGGAAAGTACATCATTGCCTGTGACATACTTTGTAATGTCAACTTGCTATGAAAAGCACATAGAAATGCAAGTTCTTCATTTTAATTAATCACAAGGTAGCATGACCACAGAACATAAAACGAAGAAACAGCACTCATTCTAAATCAGAATGAGTCAGCATGAATCCAATACTCAGAGATTACATTGGGGCATGTTCTGGAAGCAAGGGGTCATGTTTTGGTGAAAGCAGAGAAGGAGGAGAATCTAGAATTAAAGCTGTTTTTAAAATAACACTCACTGTTGCAATTCTCAAAATATTTCAAAAAAGGTTGCATACACTACATTCGAGAAACAGTTTCAATTCCTTTAGACTCTGTTTTGATTGGATAGTGCATAATATAAAAGGCCTGATGTTTTTGAGATGTCAAAAGTAGATCAGGCTCTTCTGATGATTTATACCAAACATGGTCAGAAAAGCAAAAATACAGGAGTGTGGACAGCCCTGACAAGTTTATTAGAGAGTGTTTGCCATGTAGCCTATCGATCACTGTCCTGCACCTGGGACCATACCACAGGACATGTTGGAGCAGGGAGAGGAAGCATCAGCTGCTGTCACCCCATGGGAACATAACTATTTCAAACCAGTCCCTGCTGCTGAAATATTAACAGTGAACAATTCAGCTTAAAAAGGGGCAAATACCATTGCTTATCACGGACAGTAATTGCAAAACACTGAAGGCTTTTTCTTTGTCATCTATAGGTGATTAAACTTCCCAACTGACATCAGATTGCAAAACTAACAGTGCAGCTTGTCAAATATATTCTTGTCTACATGTTCAGCTTCCATGGAATTTCCACATCCTGTTAGGACGAGTTTTATAATTAAGTGTTAACCAGACTGTACATCGACAGTAGATGTTTGCAGCTGAATACTGAATATTACAATGTTAATATACAGAGATCCCTGCAATTCGATTGAGGCAATGTGCTGATACAATCATGAGCAGAACTAACAGTTTTAATACAAATGAAAACATTTGCAAGCACATTTCAGAAGTTGGGGTGCCATCCTAAGCCAAGGTTGCATTTCTCTAGCATCTTTAGTCATCTCAGGTCATCCTAATGTGCCTGATGGTAAAATGCAGCAGTGAATTACAGCACAGCATGTCCCACAGACAGAAATACAACAATTAATATATTATAATCAATGTTTTTCAAGATGTTGGTTGAAGAATAAGTATTGGCCAGGAAAGCCCTTGGTATGCTCTCCTTTATTGGTCAGAGTATTGAGTATAGGAGTTGGGAGGTCCTGTTGCGGCTGTACAGGACATTGATTAGGCCACTGTTGGAATATTGCGTGCAATTCTGGTCTCCTTCCTATTTGAAAGATGTTGTGAAACTTGAAAGGGTTCAGAAAAGATTTACAAGGATGTTGCCACGGTTGAAGGATTTGAACTATAGGGAGAGGCTGATCAGGCTGGAGCTGTTTTCCCTGGAGCGTCGGAGGCTGAGGGGTGACCTTAAAGAGGTTTACAAAATTATGAGGGGCATGGATACGATAAATAGACAAAGTCTTTTCCTGAGGTGGGGGAGTCCAGAACTAGAGGGCATAGGTTTAGGGTGAGAGGGGAAAGATATAAAAGAGACCTAAGGGTCAGCTTTTTCATGCACAGGGTGGTATCTGTATGGAATGAGCTGCCAGAGGAAGTGGTGGAGGCTGGTACAATTACAATATTTAAAAGGCATTTGGATAGGAAGGGTTTGGAGGGATATAGGCTGGGTGCTGGCAAGTGGGACGAGATTGGGTTGGGATATCTGGTTGGCATGGACAGGTTGGATTGAAGGGTCTGTTTCTGTGCTGTACATCTCTATGACTCTACAAATCACACTTTCTCCCCGTATCTTCCAATTTCCTTGGCTCCACTTTGAAACAATGCCATAAGAACTTCTATGTACAATTACATACAAACAGATCAGAAGTCAAGTCAAACCCTGATTTAACATCTGGCATCTCTCACAGTATAGCACTCAGTACTACACAAAGTGCCAATGATTATATTGCCTCTGCAATTGCAGCTCATTTGGGAGAAATTTATAATTAAAGACTTAATTGATCCCTGTTTTAGCCCAGTGATGCTCTACTCTCTATTTTATCTACTGGTACTACATGCACGTGGTCTTTCATGTGTGATGGATGTTCACCTTCACTTTGATGTTCATAGCATTCATGTTGTGGATATTAACTAGAGACTCACTTTTCTTCCATTGTTGGTGGAAAATGCATGATATATAAATGTGCTTCTATACATAAATGCTTACAAGTATGTAAAGACTAGGCATCAGTATTCTGTCCTCCAGTGTCTGGCTATCTTAGCTCTAACAGTGGGCACCATGGGACGTTAATTGATAACTGACTGCAATAACAAACTATTGATTTAGCATATGTCAAGGTTCATTCAATTTGATTAGACCTGAGGTAATTTATCAGTGGTACCTTCCTAGAGGGGGCTTTTGAGGTACTGACTTCTTTCAGTTGACAATGGAGTTAACACTGTTCTAATTAAATAAACTAAGTCTTGCTCCTGGTCAGCAAGAAAGGTTGCAGCTACATGGCTACCTGAGTACTTTGGTACTTTGTTTTTCAGCTGTGCACATTTCGAGAAAATAAAAGAAATGCTCTGCATCCTCAAAACGATTCTCATTCCCTCTCCACTTTATTACTTCTGCTGAAATGTTTTTTTCATCCTTTCCTGTCCTAGTGAAGAGAAAAAGATATGCTAGCGGAGCAGGAAGAGCTGACTTTGAAGTGGCTGATGCTGACAATGGTTAAGAACATTAGAAAAAGTATTCTATTCTATGATACTACCATTCCTCATCCAGTGCTGAATTGCAAGACGAGCTTTGAGAGGATTTCATAAAATTAAGTGCAAATTTTATATTCAAAGAACTTGTTTAACATTTCAATAAGCTGTAAGGGGGAATATTAAACTAACCAAAACAGGCATCTCAAATTTACAATGAAATCTTCCTCCATATTGACATGGTATTTGGGTAAAACACCCGAACCACCATATTATGTTCCCTATATATTAGAAACATAGAAAGTAGGAGCAGGACCTTGTTATTTGATTTTGATTTTGATTTAGGCTTTATTGTCACATGTACTCTAGTATAAAAATACAGTTCTGTATGGGAGTACAATGAAACGTTTTCAACATCACCACACACAATGCCATCATAGGTACAGGTTCCTAGGTACAAGAGTTTAAGAACAAGGAACAAAGAAATAAGGAAAAAAGTTAAAAGTTAAACATTACAGTCATTCAGTCTAAATAGAAAATACGTTTGGAAGTTAAATATTACATCCTTCTTAGTATAAAGTCGATAAAATTAATAAGCTAAAAGTTCAACCATTGCAGTCTTTCTTAAGTGCTTAGCCATGCTGGGACTGCATTTCCCACAAGGGCTCAATCTCTTCTGCGTTGGCATGCTTCTCCCGCATGTGACTTGACCCTTCAAGCCTGCTCCGCCATTCAATGCAATCATAGCTGATATCCAACTCAGTGCCCTCTTGTAAGGCCCTTAGAACCAAATGCAATCAGGTTCTCATCCTGTAACAGACAAGCTCCGTGCCCTGCCTGGGATTACCCTGTCATAGGGAGAAAGTGAGGACTGCAGATCCTGGAGATCAGAGCTGAAAAATGTGTTGCTGGAAAAGCGCAGCAGGTCAGGCAGCATCCAAGGAGCAGGAGAATCGACGTTTCAGGCATAAGCCCTTCTTCAGGAATGAGGAGGGTGTGCCAAGCAGGCTAAGATAAAAGAAAGGGAGGAGGGAGTTGGGGGAGGGGCATTGGGAATGCGATAGGTGGAAGGAGGTTAAGGTGAGGGTGATAGGCTGGAGAGGGGGTGGGGGAGGAGAGGTCGGGAAGAAGATTGCAGGTCAAGAAGGCGGTGCTGAGTCCGAGGGTTGGGACTGAGATAAGGTGGGGGGAGGGGAAATGAGGAAGCTGGAGAAATCTGCATTCATTCCCTGTGGTTGGAGGGTTCCTAGGCGGAAGATGAGGCGCTCTTCCTCCAGGCACGTGTTGCCATGGTCTGGCGATGGAGGAGGCCAAGGTCCTTGGCGGAGTGGGAGGGGGAGTTAAAGTGTTCAGCCACAGGGCGGTTGGGTTGGTTGGTGCAGGTGTCCCAGAGGTGTTCTCTGAAACGTTCCGCAAGTAAGTGGCCTGTCTCCCCAATGTAGAGGAGGCCACATCGGGTGCAGCAGATGCAGTAAATGATGTGTGTGGAGGTCCATGTGAATTTGTGACGGATATGGAATGATCCCTTGGGGCCTTGGAGGAAAGTGAGGGGGGAGGTGTGGGCGCAAGTTTTGCATTTCTTGCGGTTGCGGGGGAAGGTGCCAGGAGTGAAGATTAGGTTGGTGGGGGGTGTGGACCTGATGAGGGAGTCATGGAGGGAGTGGTCTTTCCGGAACGCTGATAGGGGAGGGGAGGGAAATATATCCTTGGTGGTGGCGTCTGTTTGGAGGTGGCGGAAATGACGAAGGATGATACGATGTATCTGGAGGTTGGTGGGGTGGTAGGTGAGGACCAGTGGGGTTCTGTCCTGGTGGTGATTGGAGGGGCGGGGTTCAAGGGCGGAGGAGCGGGAAGTGGAGGAGATGCGGCGGAGAGCATCGTCAACCACGTCTGAGGGGATATTGCGGTCTTTGAAGAAGGAGGCCATCTGGGTTGTTCGGTATTGGAATTGGAGCAGATGCGGTGGAGGCGAATGAATTGGGAATATGGGATGGCGTTTTTACAGGGGGCAGGGTGGGAGGAGGTGTAGTCTAGGTAGCTGTGGGAGTCGGTCGGTTTATAGTAAATGTCCGTGTTGGGTCGGTCGCCCGAGATAGAAATGGAGAGGTCTAGGAAGGAGAGGGAGGAGTCTGAGACGGTCCAAGTAAATTTGAGGTCGGGGTGGAAGGTGTTAGTAAAGTGGATGAACTGTTCAACCTCCTCGTGGGAGCACGAGGTAGCGCCGATATAGTCATCGATGTCGCGGAGGAAAAGGTACGGGGTGGTGCCAGTGTAGCTGCGGAAGATGGACTGTTCCACATATCCGACAAAGAGGCAGGCATAGCTGGGGCCCATGTGGGTGCCCATGGCTACTCCTATGGTTTGGAGGAAGTGGGAGGATTGGAAAGAGAAGTTGTTCAGAGTGAGGACCAGTTCAGTCAGTCGAAGGAGTGTGTCAGTGGAAGGGTACTGGTTAGTTCAGCGGGAAAGGAAGAAGTGGAGGGATTTGAGACCTTCGTGATGGGAGTTGGAGGTGTATAGGGACTGGATGCCCATTGGGGGCAGGGAAGATAAGGCATTGGGGGCCAGGGAAGCGAAGATTATGGAGGAGGTGGAGGGCATGGGTGGTGTCCCGAACGTAGTTGGGGAGTGCTTGGACTAAGGGGAACAGGATTGTGTCGAGGTATGCAGAGAGGATTTTGGTGGGGCAGGAGCAGGCTGAGACAATGGGTCGGCCGGGACAGTCAGGTTTGTGGATTTTGGGCAGGAGTTAGAAACAGGCGGTGCGGGGTTGTGGGACTATGAGGTTGGAGGCGGTGGATGGGAGATTCCCTGAGGTGATGAGGTTATGGATGGTCTGGGAGATGATGGTTTGGTGGTGGGAGGTGGGGTCATGGTCAAGGGTGCAGTAGGAGGAGGTGTCCGCGAGCTGACGTTTAGCCTCAGCAATATAAAGATCGGTGCACCAAAATAACACTGTGCCTCCCTTGTCTGCCGGTTTGATAGTGAGGTTGGGGTTGGAGCGGAGGGCTGCACGTTGCGAGGGTGAGAGGTTGGAGTGGTGAGAGGGGTGGACAGGTTGAGGCGGTCAATGTCACGTCGATTCTCCTGCTTCTTGGATGCTGCCTGACCTGCTGCGCTTTTCCAGCAACACATTTTTCAGCATTACCCTGTCATAATCATACCCTGTCATAGCAAGCAACAATTTGATTTCAGATAGCCAACATGGTTTCGTCAAGGGCAGGTCATGTCTCACAAACTTCATTGCGTTTTTTGAGTAGGTGACCAAGCGTGTAGATGAGGGTAGGGCAGTTGATGTGGTATACATGGACTTCAATAAAGCCTTTGGTAAGGTTCCACATGGTAGGCTGTTGGAGAAAATGCAGCGACATGGAATTGAGGGTGATTTAGCAGTTTGGATTAGAAACCGGCTTTCTGAAAGAAGGTGGTGAGTGGTGGTTGATGGAAAATATTCAGCCTGGAATGCGGTTGCTAAAGGTGTGCCACAAGGATCTGTTTTGGGACCATTGCTGTTTGTCATTTTTATAAATGACTTAGACGCAGGAATAGGTGGATGGATTAGTAAATCTGCAGACTACACTAAAGTCTGTGGAGTAGTGGACAATTTGGAAGAATGTTACATGTTGCAGGGGGACTTGGATAAACTGCAGAATTGGGCTGAGAGGTAGCAAATAGAGCTCAATGCAGCTAAATGTGAGGTGATGCACTTTGGGAAGAATAACAGGAAGGCAGAGTACTGGGTCAATGGAAAGATTCTTGGTAGTGTGGATGTGCAGAGGGATCTTGGAGCCCATGTACATAGATCCCTGAACGTTTCCACCCAGATGGATAGAGCTGTTAAGAAGGTATACAGTGTGTTAGGTTTCATTTGTAGAGGGATTGAGTTCCAGAGCCGCAATATCATGCTGCAACTATACAAAATGCTGGTGCGGCTACACTTGGAATCTTGTGTACAGTTCCATATTTCGGGAAGGATGTGGAAGCATTGGAAAAGGTGCAGAGGAGATTTACCAGAATGTTGCCTGGTCTGGAGGGAAGGTCTTATGAGGAAAGGCTGAGAGACTTGGGTCTGTTCTCACTGGAAAGAAGAAGGCTAAGAGGGGATTTGATAGAGACATACAAGATGATCAGAGGATTAGACAAGGTAGACGGTGAAAGTCTTTTTTCCTAGGATGATGACGTCAGCTTGTACGAGGGGGCATAGCTACAAATTGAGGAGTGATAGATTTAAGACAGATGTCAGAGGCAGGTTCTTTACGCAGGGAGTGGTAAGGGCGTGGAATGCCCTACCTGCTAACGTAGTCAACCCAGCCACATTAGGGAGATTTAAACAATCCTTAGGTAAGCACATGGATGATTTTGGGATAGTGTAGGGAGATGAGCTGAGAATAGTTCACAGGTCGGCGCAACATCGAGGGCCAAAGGGCCTGTTCTGCGCTGTATTGTTCTGTGTTCTATGTTCTATGGTAATCTTGAAGAAATCCTTATTTTGAAGCACAGACTTGCTGGATGATAAAGCATTTTTGAGAGATTGCAAGATATGCTGGTGATCGTCCTTCAATATGTCCCAAGCAAAACATTCTTTCTGGTAATTCAGAGATAATACAATTCATGGGGAGTCTGAGTTTATCACATAGCTTCCTGCTTTTGTGGAGAAGATCTCAAAGAGAAGACACTTCAGTTACAAAAATTCAGAATATATTGGATAAAATGTTGCAGAAACCTCTATAAATAACCTTTGTCTTATGGTATGGCCATCTTTTGTAATTCTCTTGTTTTAATGGGTCTGGGTCGGTTGCTCTTAGGAGGGTCAGTGTGGACTTGTTGGGCCAAAGGGCCTGTTTCCACACTGTAGGGAATCTAATCTAATTTAATCTAATCTAATCTAATCTAATAGGAGCAGTTGTTAAGTCTGATACCAGTTGAGAAGTAGATTAAATCAAAGAAATTGATTTGGCTCATATTGAGTTATCATTTTTATGTCACAGACTATGTTTCTTTGCCATTTTCATGAGCCAATGGAGGTTTCTGCCCTTTGCATGTTTAATTTTTCCAAGAACTGCAATGTTGTCTATGATACAGAGATAACCTTGTCAACTCTTGATGATGCAATCTTTATATTGTTGTATACCATGTCTGAAAGATAATGCAAATGGTCATCTAAGGAAATTTTCTCCATTGAAAGGTTTTCTGAAATATGTTAGCTCCTGTGACTCTGAAATAAGATATGCGAACCAATATCCATTTTTTGGCATCAAACTTGGAAAATGCCAGGCACCCGAATTCTTAAGATTTGCCTCTTTGAGGTAGGAATCATGTATGACCATCTCCTTAGTGCAATCTTCAGTTGCCTTGGGGTCTGAACACACAAATATAGTGCCAACCTTCTACTAAACAAAAGTCGTGAAGTTGCACCAGATTTTGATGTTTGACTTTGCTAATAATGTCATTTTGAACCATAGAATCTAATTTCCGTCTGAAAAGGTTCTTAGGGGGCTTGACAGAACAGATACGAAGAGAGTCTAGAACCAGAAGTCAAAGTTTTGGAGTCAGTGCTTATCCATTTAAGACAGAGATAAGGATGAATTCCTTTTCTCAGAGGATAGTGAATCTGCAGAATTCTTTACTGCAGATGGCTATAGAGGTTGGGTTATTAAGTATATTCAAAGCTGAGATAAATAGATTTTTAATCATTGTGGGAATCTTGAGTTACCGGGGAATGGCAAGAAAGTGAAGGTGAGGATTATCAGATCAGCCACTGAATGGCAGAGCATACTCAAAGGAATGAGTGGCATATTTCTGCCCCTATATTTTATAGTTTTACAATACCTGGACCCTGGGAAATTCAACAGCAAACCTTCTTCCAGCCTGAATAACACTTATTAACCAGTACTCTCCACTTCTTAATCCTCAGGAGAAAGTACAGACTGCAGATGCTGAAGATCAGAGTCAAAACGTGTGGTGCTGGAAAAGCACAGCCGGTCATGATGAAGAGCTTATGCTCGAAATGTCGACTCTCCTGCTCCTCGGATGCTGCCTGACTGGCTGTGCCTTTCTAGCTCGTCGCTTTTTGACTTCCTAATCCTCAGCCAATTTTGTATCCACATTGTTAATTTCCTTTTTATTCCATGACTAATAACATTCCTCACAAATCTGCAGTATGGTACCATATTGAATGCCTGTCGGAAGCCCACATGGATCTCAATGATTTTCCCCCATCAACATGCTATAATCTGTTCAAAAACACCAGCCAGTCAGTTAAACACAATCATCTCAGAACAAATGCATGCTGACTCTTCTGAATTAATCTACATTTTTCCATGTGACTATTAATTTTATCTCAAATAATAATTTCTAGCAGCAGAGAATTATCTCTTGCAGCAGAGAAGACCAGTTTTGTCCCAGTCAGTTCAGTTTTGCAGTTGTCCTCATTATTTTTATTTAATGATACCTGCTCCATGAACAAAAGTGTCAGGAAGATCTTAAGTTCAAAGGCTGTACACTATTGTATTAGAATTGTTGTAGGTACACGACAGGCAGCCTCAGGTGAAATATTTCAGTCTGGCTTGCTTGACCCATGGCTGTGTTTGGGTGAAGGAAGATTTCAGTCTCAATTCTCTCCAGGTTTAAATAATCTGATAAAATTTACTGACAGGTCATTTCAAAGAAATCTTTTTAAAAATTACATTTATATGACATCCTTCAGCATTTCAGAGCACTTTTAAGCTAATTTTGAATGTTTGAATTCAGTCATAGAGTCAAAGAGATGTACAGCACCAAAACAGACCCTTCAGTCCAATTCGTTCATGCCGACCAGATATCCCAATCTAATCTAGTCCTATTTGCCAGCACTTGGCCCATATCCCCCTAAACCCTTCCTATTCATACACCCATCCAGGTGCCTTTGAAATGTTGTAATTGTACGAGCCTCCACCATTTCATCTAGCAGCTAATTCCATACACGCATTACCCTCTGCATGAAAAGTTGCCCCTTAGGTGCTTGTTAAATTTTTCCCCTCACCCTAAATCTATGCCTTCTAGTCCTGGACTCCCCCACCCTAGGGAAATACTTTGTCTATTTACCCTATCCATGCCCCTCATGATTTTATGAACCTCTATAAGACCACCTCTGAGCCTCTGATGCTCCATGGAAAACAGCCCCAGCCAATTCAGCCTCTCCCTATAGCTCAAATCCTCCAAACCTGGCAACCTCCTTGTAAATCTTTTCTGAACACTTTCAAGTTTCACAACATCCTTCCAACAGGACGGAGACCAGAATTGCACACAAATTCCAAAAGTGACCTAACCAATGTCCTGCACAGTTGCAACATTTCCTCTCAACTTCTATACTCAATATACTGACCAATAAAGGAAAGCATACCAAATGCCTTTTTCACTATCCTACCTACCTGCGACTCTCAAGGAACTATGAACCTGCACTCCAAGGTCTTTTTATTCAGCAGCACTCCCCAGGACCTTAACGTTAAGTGTATAAGTCCTGCTCTGATTTGCTTTTCCAAAATGCAACACCTCACATTTATCTAAATTAAACTCTATCTACCACTCCTCAGCCAATTGGCCCTGCACTGCAGAGGCTGCTCTCTTTGACTACCCTATTGCTGTTCTGAGTCTGCTGCATCTCTGACTCTGCCTTACCTCAGAGTAACTGATGGCTGACTCCTAGAAGTTCTAATATACTCCTTTATTTACATCATAATGTTCCAAATACTGAAGTTTGTATAATAACTCTTTAGTACGTTCTTCCATTCTTCTCTTCAGAGTTTCAATGACATGTGAATGTTGATATTAGAGATGTATCATCATATGGTTAATTGTTACATGATTAACATGTGCATTCTCATTTTACTACATGCAATGTAGGAAATGCCAAAAGAAATTCATGCACAGTAAGACTCAACAAAATGCAGAAAGAGCAACATGATAACTATTTGAGCAATTTGATGAAAGGATAAATAGTGGTAAAGACATCAGGGAGACATATTTTGCTCCTTTTTTTGAATGATGTTGTTGAATCTTGTCTGTCATCCAATGAGTGGGCATGTGGCCTTTCAGTTTAACAGCTCAGCACAGTGCACTGAAGTGTCAGCTTTTGTTAATTGGACAGGTCTCTGGAATGGGTGAAGACTCGTTGCAGAGTGATTGCTATGGATCAGGCACTCCAGCAAGTCAACACCTCGTGGAGAGGACAGGAGAAATAGATAAATTTGCAATGAAGGAGATGGGTTTGAACAATGTATATCAGCTAGAGGTAGGTCAACATTAAAGTTAAGAGATAATTGAAGAAAATATAAATGAAATAATAAATTTTTGGACTTTTGCACAGATTATATTTGAAGTCATTCAATTACAGAGGACTGTAATACAGAAACAGGCCATTCTGCACAAAGGTTCAATGGAGTTTTGTTTATCATGCATACGGCTCCTCTCACTTCTAATCTCTCCTCTAACATCTATCACAAACATTTCAGTTCTAACAAAGGATTTCTACCTGAAATCTTAACTCACTCATTTTGTTCCACTGATGCTGTTTGATCTGTTGAACGCCTCTGGCACTTTGCTTTTTTTTTATTACAGTCGTAAAACTGCTCTGTTATTTCAAGAGATTTGCACTATTAGTAACTTTGTTCTGTGACATAATGCATAAGCTGAAAAGGGAAAATTGTAGCCAGCAAAAAAGGGGTCCTGAACTGGTCAACTGCCTAAAGGCTAACATTCACCAATCAGTGCAATGTGCTAGAAGTTCATACCAGAAACTTGGTGCTACACCATTAAGACTGATACCTGTGATATGTGTCATTCTAAATGGGTCCAGCCAATTTAACTAGTTTCCCTGATTGCCTTGCACATGGAATACATGTGTATCATTAGCTTCACATTAAAACTACAGACTGCTGCTGACCTCCACTTGTGGCCACTCTTCCCCGCCCTCCCCCTCAATCAAGCCCTGCCCTGTCTCAATCACAGTGCCAAATGCCTGCCTTTAGTTATTTCCCTTTCTTGGTCCTTCCTTTCCACCATTAGTCACTCACCTCTCTCCATGACCTGCCTCTGGTCTGATCCTGGCAGTAACCTTGTTATTTGCTGCTGAGCTGCCTGGGGATACACAGTGTGCCCAATGTCAGCAAGGTCTCAGGCCTACCTGTCAGCCAGCTGACCATTTGACCTAAGCAGGTTCCACACTAGTTTTGCCGGTACTAATAATGGTGTTTGCCTTAATGCTTGTAATGAAACAACAGTGATACTAATCCTTGCACCAGTTTTGCTTGGAATCAAGTAATGAATAATCACGGGCCTTCAGGGTTACAAGAATCTTCTGGGTAAGATGCATAACCTCAGCATGAGAAAGCGAGAAGTACCTTTGATTACAAGAAGTAATCCTTTATCTGCTAAAAAACTGAAGGTCAACTAAGAATTTCAAAACTGGAGTTAGTTGATAAATCTTTGTCAGGTAAGGGCATTAAGAGACTTAAAGCAAAAGTGGGCAAGTTTAATTGTCAAAAGTCATGGATCAGCCATGATCTGATTGAATGTCAGAACAGGCTTGAAGCATTGAATAGCTTATTCTTATTCCGAAGAAGTGGGATAGGCATTGCAAGGGGTTAACATACTCGACTTCTATCTCTTTTATGCAGGTTAAAATGTAGCCCTCAGGAGAGGATGATTGTGTCCGTTCTCCGCTGCTTATCACAACCCTACATGAAATGAATGAGAGGCCACCTGAACCTAGTTACTTGCAGGCCAAGTACATCTTGGCAATGCCAACTCCCACTGTGAAGGATACACTTAAGTGTCTGGGACAACTCATTTAACACCCTCTCTTAGCATTGCAAAAGTAGTTCAACTCAGTCTAGTACTTTCCCATAATAGTCTGACTGTGATTCAGTGCTCGCCACATGAGCAATTGCATACAAGAAGCCAATGCCTAACTCCTACGATGCATTGATAAATCAATTCCTGGAACCACTCATAAAGCCATCTCTCAACCCAACCCTTTGTCATTTGAATGGGGAAGAACAAAAGACATCCCAGCTGAGTCAGAGTCACTCTGTTGTTTCTGCCTTGTAAGCAGGGCTTCACCTTTAAATGAACCCTATTCAGTTATTCCAAATGCTGCAAACAAGCTGTTCAGTAGTTACCCTGCAGCATATCCAGTGTACAGCTGCTTACTATAACCTGGCAAGACCAGGCAGAAGATACTCATTGCCATTGAACACTGGGTTATCACTTACATGGCTGTTGGTTATAACTGGGAGGATGCAAACTGAAAGAGTTAATGGGCCAAAATAATGTTCAAATAACTACACTGACAGATACTAAGGCATTAGTGGTTCAGCAACAGCTAAGTGATTAAACAGCAATATAGTATACAAAAGTTACAATCCAAGCTGCACAGTTAACCTGAAGCTGTTATCTTTGAGAAAATTACATTTCACTTTCTGCTGCACCATTGCAATTATTGAACATTGTGAAGTAGATTTGAACTACACTGCCCACAGATTGTTAAGTCTTGTCATTGTATATCTAAGAAGCCTTTTAGTAACATAATTGTTATGCTGATAAATTGTTAATTACTGCCAATCAAACGAGGCAATGTAAATGAACCATTGCAAACATAGTCTCATTCCTTTCGGTATTAATCATTGATGGAGATTTTTAAAAAGTAAATTTAATAAAAAACTACTTTTACTTTTCTTTTGCTTTCTCTTCCCTAATTTCAATCATTCTTTTTCTTTCTCTTATTCTTTACTTTATTATTTAATTCACCCACAAGTTACAGGAAGGTGGGGGTAGATGGGTATGGCTTACAACCCCAGAAGGTAAGTCAGTGGCAGGCTGACAGACCAGAAAGACAGATCGACCCATTGTCAATATGTGATGAGGATGGGTTGGAGTCAAACTTTCACCTCTCACTGGGGAAGGTGCCCGTCCTCTGGAGCTGCCGGCTAAACAGGTTGGCCAGCAGTTATAACAATCCCAGCAGTGCCAAAGCTGGGAAATGATTGCTGCTGGAAATGTTACCAGGACCATGAGGGAGTCCCAATGGACCCTGGAGTGAGGTAATTCAGGGCTATTGGGCAGGGAGTGTTTGCCCACTTGGAGATAATGAGGGGATTGCAGAGGTAAGTGTTGAAGTATAGGCAGGTAGGTTTAAAAGAGTAGGTGCTATCTTCTCAGGGGGTGCCCCAGTGTGCAAAAAGACACCTCCAAATATTGGACCTAGCTTTCTTCCCAGCATTTTAATACCTTTACAAAAGACAGCTGCCCATTCTACCCAACTATCTTCTGGTATAGACAGGATAATGTTGAGCTTAAAAATGTGTTGCTGGAAAAGCGCAGCAGGTTAGGCAGCATCAAAGGAACAGGAGAATCAACGTTTTGGGCATAAGCCCTTCTTCAGGAAAAAGAACTTATGCCCGAGACGTCGATTCTCCTGTTCCTTTGATGCTGCCTGACCTGCTGCATTTTTCCAGTAACACATTTTTAAGTTCTAGTCTCCAGCATCTGCAGTCCTCACTTTCTCCCAGGATAATGTTGAGGTCAAAATTAGAGTGGTGCTCTAATTTTGGAGCAGGAAAATCGATGTTTCGGGCACAAGATTTTTATCAGGAATTTCCTGCTCCTCGGATACTGCCTAACCTGCTGTGCTTTTCCAGCACCACTCTAATCTTAATTCTAATTTACAGCATCTGCAGTACCAACTTTCGCCTCGGATAATATTGGGCTCAATGGTGCTTTGAACAAGCTCAATTGACACTCAGTTATTTTGTTATAAATGGTGGACAGACTATTGTTTCCTTCCCATCCTGTGTATTATGGGATTACGTGGAAAGGTAGTCCAGAAACACACCTGGTGGGAACATGTAATATCCAGCCCTAAAGTTACATTTTCTGCTGTCAGTTTCACAATCTTGTAATCTGATGGTTTAAGGAGATGCACTGTTGTTTCCTCTGTTCACTCAGTTCCCAGATGCCCTCATTGCAACGTCATCAATGCACATTTTCAGCAACTTGCAATGCAAACATTTTTAAAAACCAAACATGAAGGGACAGATCAAATTGATAACAGCCAAACTCCCATAATCTGTATTATTATTCTGCTGAGAGACGATGGTCTAATGATGGTTCCTGCCTTGTAGATTTGAAGTTAGTCCCTTCTATATGGAGAGGGGCATTGGTCAGCAATCATTAGCATACTCAGAATTTTACTGGTGCCATGAACAGCAGGGGTCACTACTGGCAGTGTCCTGGAGGAGAGGTGGCTGTGGAACATTATCCGATCAACCAGGGAAGTGGGTCATTAAGTCTAGTCAGATAGGCCACAATGAAGATGACTATTTGGCAATAGCATGTAGCATTACAACTATGGGCATGAACTGCCAAGGGACCCCTCTAGGGGCCATTGAGCGTCCAAATAGGATGCCCCCACCCCCAGCACCAATCCCTTCAATGCTGAACTTGAAATCTTCGCATGTTATGAAAGAGCCACCCACTGCTGGCAAAATGGCAGCTGTAGTGAGAAAAGGCCATTCATAGGTTATTTTAGTGGCTCAGTTGACATTAAGGTAGGAGGGCTGTACTTCACCAGCAAAATACTCCACACATTCCATCTTTGACCATCCTATAGAGCTCCTACACCCACCTCCCAGACTGTATCCAGGGGGCTGGTAAAATTTTAGGTTGTGTCCAAAAATAAAAAGCTGAAATGTAGATTTGAGATAAAGTGTTATTTTACAGAAACAAGTCAATTACTTAATGCTGAAGCAACTCATTAAAGGTGAAGGTTAAATTCCAGGCTGTATAGAACAGGCCCTTTGTGTAGCTCTCTCCCTGGAGGCTGAATGACTAACAAAGCTTTACTACATAAGAATGGGGGTACTTGCGTAAAGTTTAAAATCTAATAACTCTTTGGTAATTTATGGAAAATTAAGTAGGTATTCATTACTGGAATTAAATATTAATGATGCTAACTAGTTAGTGTCCAAATTGATGAAGTGATTGTTAGTAATTCAATATCCATTATGTACGGTCTTCATTAGAGATCCATTGTGTGTGCAAATGTGATTAGCTGGAGATTGCAATAGATACTGTCAACTCAGTTTCCCAATGCCTGAGCCTGGGATAAAAACACTGACGTACTGGAGCAAGGCTGGATCTGGACAGGATCAAGAGGGAGAGAATGGCATACTTATCTCAAGCACCTCTGTGCTTCCTTCTCCACTGATTCCAACTTTCAAATGCTGCAGAGATATTACTATAAAAAAATACAACAACTACTGAACTTACTTTCCAAGGGTTTTTTTTTTAACCTCTATTATCCCTTTAATCACTTATCACTTGTAAATTCCTGTGTAGTTTTCTCTGAGGAGGGAAGCTCCTCTCCTTTAGTCACCACTTGATCCTAAGCCGGGGTCTGGAGTAGTTGGAAACTGGCCAATCTCCAGCTGGTCCAGTCTCCAAGACCACAGGAGTATGATGAGACTCATGTAAGTCATGGTTGCAACAATATTATTTGAAGAAGCAACTAAAGATGATTGGGTCCAGAACTTGAAGAATTCCTGTGGTGAGGTCCTGGGAGTGAGATGATTGGCTTCCAACATTTGTAACAATCTTCCTTTGTGCAGAACTGCAGATATTATGTCAAAGTTCAGAAGACAAGTGTGGACTTACAGCAAACTAGCTGAAAATACAAAGCTCAATGTGTTTTTGTACTTTCAACACCCACCTTTGCATTAGCGTAGCATAGTTATTTTTCTAATTCATTTGTGGGACATGAGCATCACTGGTTGGGCAACATTTATTGCTCATCCCTATTTAGCCTTCAGATAGTGGTGGTGAGCTGCCTTTTTGAACTGCAGCAGTCCATGTGCTGTAGGTAGACCCACAATACTATTAGGGAAGGAATTCCAGGATTTTGATCCACTGACTCTGAAGATACAGTGATATATTTCCAAGACGAAGATGGTGAGTGGCTTAGAGGGGAACTTGCATGTAGTGGTGTTCCCATGTATCTGCTGCTCTTGCCCTTCTAGATGGAAGTGGTCATGGGTTTGGAAGATGCTATCTGAGGATCTTTGGTGAATTTCTGTAGTGTATCTTGAAGACAGTACACACTGCTGTACCAGAGCATTGGGGGTGGAGAGATAGAATGTTTGTGGATATTATGTCAATCAAGCAGGCTGTTTTGTCCTAGATAGTATCAAGCTTTTAAAGTGTTGTTGTAGATGTTGGACAGGCTTTGGAGAGTCAGGCAGTGAGTTACTCACCACAGTATTCCTAGCTTCTGACCTGCTCTTGTAGCCATTCTAATTATATAGTGAGACCAGTTCACTTTCTCATCAATGGAAAGCCCCAAATGTTGATTGTGAGGCATTCAATGATGGTAACACCACTGACTGTCAAGTGGCAATGTTAGATTGTCACTTTACCGGAGATATTCATTGTCTAGCATGGTGTTACGCAAATGTTATCTGCGACTTTTCAGCCCAAGCCAAGGTATTGTTCAGGTCTTGTCGCATTTGAACATGGACCGCTTCAACTGGTCTGAATATTGTGCAATCATCACCAAAGATCCAACCTCTGACCTTATCAAGGTCATTAACGAAGCAACTGAAGATGAATGAGCAAACTGATACAAATCAAGATAAGTGACTGAGCAGCTATCACCTGCACTATCTGAGATGAAAACTGAGTCTCTTGTGGTAGGATGGAGTGCTGCATTTGGAAGTACAATAGCCTCATTGTTTCACTGCCATGTTTTTCCTCATTCACAATGACTTCATTAGTTGAATAATCTGAGCCAAACCAATGATGGCCCCCATTCCCAAAGCCATGTTCTATGGTGAACTTGCTGTCAGGACAAGACCAACAGGTCACATATATCTGCAATACACTGGTCTCTGCAAGCAGAACTTCAGGTTAACTGGAATAGATGCATGTGAAGTCTTTACTGTTGACCAGAGAGTTTGGAGGCAAGAAATTAGGAAAGGATTGGGAAATACAGAGGACAAAAGAAATAACTAGGTGGCAGAAAGGGAGCCCAGTGGAAGGGACAAAAAAAAGTTACTCAGACCAATGTTATTCATCTTGGCCAGTTGCAGAAAGGTTCTGCCAATCACAAATCAGCCTCTAATGGATGATGGTCAGTCCAGAAGAGGCATAGACTGCAGATGCAGTCCATCATTTTTCAGGATGGGTGCATAGCCACCTCATGTTGAACCCTAGATGCATAACGTTTTCCCCAGGAATTTCTGAGCTATCACCAACAATTTGCATTTATGTAATGTCATTAGGACATAGAGCCCAAGCTTCATCATTGCGGTGGGTTTTAAGGAGCAGATGGTGAAGATATAGGAGCAAAGGGGCCAGGTAAGATAAAGAGAAGTTAAAAAATAGACTCAAGATATGATTCTGCACAGGCCAGAGACAAGTTGATCCCTTTATATTACCACATGTGTAGCCATGCAAAAAAAAATAATTAAAGGAGCCATGGGCTTAAATAGGCTATGAAGTGCAGCTTCATAGTTCCTTGAAAGTGGAGTCACAGGTAGACAGGGCAGCGAAAAAGGCTTTTGGTGCACTTGCCTTTATTGGTTAGTGGAGAAAGTGAGGACTGCTGATGCTGGAGGTCAGAGCTTAAAAATGTGTTGCTGGAAAAGTACAGCAGGTCAGGCAGCATCCAAGGAGAAGGAGAATCGACGTTTCGGGCATAAGCCCTTCTTCACATTTTTAAGCTTTATTGGTTCGTGCATTGGTTGGGAGGTCATGTTGCAGCTGTACAGGACATTGGTTAGGCTACTTTTGAAATAATGCATTCAACTCTGATCTCCCTGCAACAGGACAGATTTCTTAAACTTGAAAGGGTTCAGAAAAGATTCACAAGGATGTTGCCAGATTTGGGGGGGTTTGAGCTAAAGGGAGAGTCTGAATAGGCTGAGGTTATTTTCCCTGCAGCATCAGAGGCTGAAGTATAAACTTATAGGGGTTTATAAAATCATGAGGGGCATGGGTAGGGTGAATAGTTAAGACTTTTTCCCAGTGTAGTAGAGTCAAAAGCTAGAGAACATAGGCTTAAGGTGAGAAGGGAAGATTTAAAGGGGACCTCAAGAGCAACTTTTTCACACAAAGAGTGGTGCATGTAGGGAATGAACTGCCAGAGGAAGTGATGCAGGCTGGTACAACTACAACATTTAAAAGGCATCTGAATAGGTACATGAATCGGAAGGGTTCAGAGGGATATGGGCCAAATGCTGGCAAATGGGACTATATTAATTTAGGATATCTGGTTGGCATGGTCAAGTTGGACTGAAGGGTCGGTTTTCATGCTTTACTCTATGACTCTATGACTATGACTCTAAATCACCGACACACGCTACAAAATATTTAGATTGGACATTTGGTGTGTGTCTGAGTGACAGCCAACATGCGCAAATGATGAATAGAGATAAACTGAGGTTACGTAGGCAAGACAAAGACTAATAAATAAGCTCAGTAAGGCCCTGCCTGTCCAGCAGCCAACTTGTTTGTATTTAAATGGGTTCTGAGTTAAATTCTTGTCTTATGGCAAGATCTTTGTAAATCCATTTAAAATAAGCTTCAATATTTGTACTCTAGTAACACTTTTGCTTTGTTTTGAGGTACACATTGGGTGAAAGAGTAAAATAACATGTTTATAGGGTTCTGAGGAGGCCTCGCAATCAAAATATTGCCAGAAACTGATCAAGTCTACTGAATAGTTTCAGTTTCTTTTACATTTCAGGTTTTGCAGCATTTTTCTTTTCTCTCATTTTATTTAGTTGCACTTTAGTTTATATCAGTGGCAGTACTAATACTTCAGAATGTACAACTAATAGAGGTGATTGCATATCAGACATGAACAGAGACATTCTGGTGTTCACCAAAGTTTAATTAAGTGCCCTTAACACAAATGTTGTGACATCTCCTGATGTTCATTGTCCAATTCTGCTCAGAATATCTAGCAAGAGCAATGTGTGTACAGCGGTGCCAGCACTGTGAACTGTATCAAACAGAATCTGGTCAGAGTTGGATCCCGCAGATCAATTTGTAATTGAGATCATGAGAATGAAAAGGGAGGGAGAGGTCTCATCACTTTCAGATTTGGAAGAGTGATTAGTCTATCAAAACAAGAGAGCATGTCAACAAGATTAATGAGATTGTGTCCGGTGACATCTGCTGTTCTTAGTTAGACACATAGCACAGATATTCCAGCTTGCTGGAATTGGGATACAACATGCAAATTCTAATCTGTATGCAGATTGGAGTGAGCGGGGGTTAAACAGTGTGATACATCATGAGGCTTAACATAGGAATCTAAGCTCATAGGGAGCATCACAAACACATTCAGGAGTCTGTGTTTAAAAACAAGAGAGTACTGAACTGAAATCCTTCCAATTCATGACTTCCAGACTTAAGGAAGACAGTGGAGCACATGTGATGAGTTCATGGGCTGCAACCTGGAAGCTACATAGGAGCACAAAGTAAACTACAAAGCAAAAGCACAATTAGATGCATAGATTGATGGGGTGGTAATAGGTGTTGCTGGCTACCATTTTGTTTAAGGGTTTAGTTGATCAAGTCCTAAGAGTTTGAATAAGCTCATGTTGCTGCACAGTGCTTCAGAGAACTTAATGGGGCCGCACAGTGGCTAATTAGTCAGCACTGCTGTCTCACAGCACCAGAAACCCAGGTTTAATTCCAACCTGGGGTGGAATTTGTATGTTCGCCCCATGTCTGTGTTGGTTTCCTCCAGGCACTCTGGCTTCCTCCCACAGTCCTTAGATGTGCAGGTTAGATGAATTGGCCATTCTAAATTGTCCAGAGTGCTCAAGAATGTGCAGACGAGGTGGTTAGCCATGGTAAATGTGGGCTTATGGGATAGGGTAGGATAGTCTTTGGAGGGTCAGTGCAGACTCGATGGGCCAAAATGGCCTCTTTCATACTGTAGGGATTTTATTCTATGATTAATCTAATAAAAATACATTTCTACTGTATCTTTCACAATTTCAGGACATCAGAAAGTACTTTAATGTCAAGCAAGGAATACTTTGAAATGCTGTGGGGTAACACTAAAGCCAATTTTCACATCAACCTATCAAAAACAGCAGTAAGATAAATAACTAAATCATGTGGGGTAGCTTTAATGTTGTTTGGAGGTTGAGTGCTGGTCAAGCCTGTAGCACTAAGCATTTTTAAAAATTATCTGAGAGAGCAAACATTAACTTAATTTAATGTCTCACCTTAAAGGACCGTCACCTCTGACAGTGCAACATTCCCTTGATGAAATGTCAGCCCAGACTTTGAGTCAGATCATTGAAGTTGGACATGAACATACACTGTTATGATTTTGAAATAACGGTGCTACTAACTGAACCAGGAATAGCACCATAGCTCTCTGAGACTTAAACAGGGAATAAGGAGAGATCATATAAAAATAAATAGATTCTGCCAGACCTGCTGAGTCTCTCCAGAAATGTCTGTTTTTGTTTGTAATAGAATAAATGGAGCTGTGCTACACATCCACCCTGACCCAAATGAATGGTGGAACAGGGTCAGGGAGCTGAATGGTCTACTCCCGTTCCTAAATAAATTCAATGTTAACAATGCACATTTCCATGGCTGAATGTCAATGGACTGTGGGTGATTGACTAGTTGTGACCTCATAATATGATATAGTAACAGTGGAGAGGTAACCAAGCAGGGAATTAGTCACAGTCCATGAAGGATCACAAAGAAACTACCTGATTTTTATTTCCAGTTTTACATCTTGGAACAAGGTGTGATTCTACCTTATTGATTCTTTAGAGTAGGGTTTCCAGGGCAGTGATCACCCACTGCTTAATCACTGTGTGAGCTTTAACAGGGCAATGCCCTTAGATCATTCAGTTCTATAAAACATCACAGGCAAAGACACTCCTCTCTCTCCCCTGATCTCTATGCTTGCACATTTTCAACAAGATGTCGCTGGATCACAGGAATCCTGACTAATTTTCTCCTCTTTAACCCAGGCTAATTGCATCTCCTGCTTGCTACTGCCCTCCCAGCTGAGATCAGCTAAGTTACTTGTATTGGGGTTCTTGCTGCTCTGTACAATATAGCTGATGGCTAAGTCCACAAGCTGAGAACAGCTTAGCAGACCTGAAGAGTTTCTCCTTATCTTAAAATTGTGTACTGGTCTCCACCTCTGTACAATACTCAAGAACAAAACGAAAACTGCAGAGTCCTGCTCAGGGTTAGCTCACTTAGTCACGGAAGATGCCTTGCAGCCCAAAATGATGCAAAGCTGATTTCACGAATGGGAGGCCAGTAAGGATGACTCGCATCTGAAAAGGTGCATATGTTGCCTTATACTTCGTAGTCAGATGCATGGTACTGTCTGAGAATATGCACATAGCTTGTTTGCAGTATGATTAATTGGATCAGAATTCCAGTCCAGTTCAAAATTATTCCATTACCGTCACTTAATATTATGCAGGACATCTGCCAATGAGTATTTTGTCATTAATGAAGCTCATCCCTTAAGTAAGTCCAGCTGTTCGTGATGCCTTTTGCTTAGTTAACGTTTAATCCTCTCCCAGCACTTTGTCTGGAGAGAGAACCATGGCTCTATTTGAATGTTTTGGTCCTTTTTTAATGCTATTAGTTACATGAAAACATGGATTTAACGGGTGTTATTTTTGACTTTGTGCAACTGTGTATAATAAGCGATAGTGAACCAGCTGCCCTTGTTTCATGTCTCCACATTTCAATTTCTATGGGCTTCAAGACAGAGAGATATAAAGTTGGCCACTGATTCATATCATCTACCTTACAATATCACACAGTTAAAATAACCTCCAACCAGTTCAGTGTCTTTTGACAAATCTTTTACAGCTGAAACTTCCATTATTTTCAAATATCCCATTGACTGATACATAGTTACTATCATTTTACTGCCTTCAGCTTTCATTTCTCCCTACTTCCTCACCTGCCATGCTCACACCTCCTTGTTTACAGTTCCACAGGCAGCAGGAGCCTACTAATGCCTCACTACCTGTGAGGCTGAACATTTGACCAGGTGTAGCATCACGGATAAGTTCAGCCCTGTCTACATGTAGCCATTGATTTCCATTAAAAAGTTGGACCCCCTTTCTTTAATAGCGCTGATTCTTTTGAGTGTTGGACTGTATGTGTATAGAATGAGCCTCCAGAGGAGGTGGTAGAGACTAGTACAGTTGCAACATTTAAAAGGCATCTGGATGGGTAAATGAATAGGAAGGCTTTGGAGGGATACGGGCCAGGTGCTGGCAGGTGGGACTAGATTGGGTTGGGATATCTGGTCAGCATGGACGAATTGGACCGAAAGGTCTGTTTCCATGGTATTCATCCCTATGACTCTATTGCACAGATTGGCCTGGGTTTTACTCAGAGATAAACATTGACGTGATACATTTGTAAATATTCTATCTGCCTGTTTAGATGGGACCGAAGAAAGGAAGATTCTAGTAGGAAGCAGTGTAACATAACCTTAGACCTAAGCCATTGATGCATGATAGCAAAAAGCATGTTTTCACAACAATGGAACCATGGAAAGCTGAACTGTCTTCCCTAATCACTCAAACAAATTTCCATTTGGGCCAGGAGATTCATTAAAAACCGTGATCAATAGATTTTTGTTGTGCACATCCATAAAAACACACTTGAAGTAACAGTGTGTACTATCTCAAAGATACATCACAGAAATCCACCAAGGTCACTTAGACAGCACCTTCCAAATCCAAAACCACTATCATCTAGAGAAATAAGTGTAGATAGTACATGGGAACACTATACCTTCATATTCTCCTCTAAGCTGCATTCTATCTTGAGTTGGAAATAAATCACTGTTCCTTCACTGTCACTGGGTCAAATTCCTGGAATTCCCTCCCAAAAGGCATTGTGGGTCAACCCACAGCACATGGACTGCAGCAGTTCAAGAGGCAGCTCACCACTACCTTCTCAAAGGCAGCCCAGGACGGTTTATAAATGTTCATCTAACCAGTGACACCACTTTTCATGAGTGAATGAAAGAAAATGAAGAGAAGTTAATGGATTTAAGATACTTATTAACCACAATCTAATTTAGGAGTGGAACATGTTCTGAGGAGCTAAAGGCCACCTCCCATTTCTACTTTCCTACAAGATCCTGTGTTACTATTGGAAGAAAGGTAAAAATGTTTCCATGATGTGATCAATGTTTATTCCTCAAGCAACTGTACAAAAATAAAAAGTGGAATCACTGGTCATTTATGTAGTTGTTGTTCATGGAGTCTTGCGGTGCTCCATTTGACTGTGGCAGCTACCTACAAAACAAGAGCAAATGTTTGCAATGCTGGGGAAGTCCAGAACTAGGCGTCCCAACATAAGAATATGGGTAAACCATTCAGGACTAGATGAGGAAGAATTTCTTCACTCAGAGAGTTGTTAACCTGTGGAATTCTTGCCACAGGAAGCTGTTGGGGCCAGTTTATTAGATGTGTTCAAGAGGGAGCTGGTTGTGGCCCTTGAGGCAAAATAGATCAAGGGATATGGAGAGAAAGTGGGAGTGGGATACTGAGATTGCATGGTCAGCCATGTACATATTGAATGGTGGTGCAGGCTTGAAGGCCCAAATGGCCTATTCCTGCATCTATTTTCTATGTTTTCATGTTTCTGGAGCGTCTGCACTTCAGATATGTTTTGCTTGCTGTGAAATGCAGATAACCTGAGGATGTGACAGGTTCTATACAGTTCAAGTATTGATTGCATGTAACACCACTTTATATAGTCGCTGATTTAAGTAATGAAAGCTAATTTCCTGATTCCCAATGATCATTTTTCAACCTCAGAGCACAGTGGTTGTTACCGCATGAATTCAGTCTAATAAGTACAGCAGTGATACAGAAGACACTACACTATGAATGGTCTCTGTTCATCTGTTTGTTCAATCAATCAATACAATAGCCCCTCAGTGGACAGTTTATATACAAAGAACACAAGCATCAGAAGAATTTGCACAAAGCTATGAACAGAATTATTTATCAATTCCATGCTGCAGAAAATCCAAGTGAACTTCAAAGAATTTCTCACAACAGCTAGCGGCAGGATGCTCAGGGCTTTCCAGTAAATACTGAGGATTAGTAACAGTATTTTGCAGTCTTTCTGGAAACCTAAACCAAGGAACCCATATTAATTTATTGCATGCTGTTACATTATTGAAGGTGCCAAACCGACACTGAGTAAATCTAGTTGAAACTATTAAGATTGTACAATCTGCTCACTGGTTTCTATTGGAGGTGTTCATTAAACTGATGCTGAATTACACAGCAAAGAACAGGGAGGACCATTACTCATCATTGGCATTGCAATAAAATGTTAAATGCCTTCTCTCTTATTTTTAAGGTTCAGGATACCATTAAAAGAACACCATTAAATGAAGAAAAAATACCATTTAAAGAAGGAAAAGCAAGGGTATTCTCTTCGTGTCCTGCCCATCATTCATCCCTCAAACCTAGCACCACATAAAATTATTGATGGATGGTAGTTAATCTCATTGTTGGCACACAATGTCTGCCACATTTACCTGCCTATCTACACAGTGGAGTGATTATTTGATAAAAAGAGTTAAGGTAATAGCCCACAGTAAAGTAAAGGTCCATAGTCTATGAATACTACTTTCCCTGGTGTTGCTTGACAATCGTTCACTAAATGGAAGTGTAGTTTAAGTGATTGGGCATTTTTTATGTGGTTCATGACCTAAAATGTTTTTGATTGAGGACAATCTGCAAGCTAAGATGGAGCTCATTTATCTGCCAGCCCCATGCAAATACATGGTAGCTTGATTCATACGAACGTTTTACTTTAGTGGAAGTCTTAATGGAGATTTAATCAAGCAGAGTCAGCATAACTTCATAAAAAACAAATCATTTCTGACAAATATGATTAGATTACCTACAGTGTGGAAACAGGCCCTTCGGCCCAACCAGTCCACACCAACCCTCTGAAGAGTAACCCATCTAGACCCATTTCACTATGGGCAAATTACCATGGCCAATTCACCTAATCTGCACATTTTTGGACTATGGGAGGAAACCCATGCAGACACGGGGCAAATGTGCAAACTCCACACAGTCAATCGCCCGAGGCTGGAATTGAACCTGGGACCCTGATGCTGTGAGGCAGCAGTGCTGACCACTGAGCCACTGTGCCACCCTTAGAATATATTAGAATTCTTTTAGGAAGTAACGTGCAGCATAGTTAAAGGGGAACCAGTAGATGTCATGTATTTGGATTTCCAAAAAGCATTTGGTAAGATATCACACACGGCTACTTCATAAGAGCCCATGGTGCTGGGGTAGTATATTAGCATGGACAAAAGATTGGCTAACTAATGGCTAATTAACAGAAAGTTGGAATAATGGAGGCAACCTATAACTAGTGGAATGCCACAGTGAATTAGTGTTAGAACCATAATTATTTATAATACACATCAATGACTTAATTACAGAAGTGAATGTACTATCACCAGATGACACAGAAGTGGGAAAGAAAGTAGTGAGAATGACATGCAGAGAGTCTATAGAGAGATGCAGACAGATTCAGTAGTGGGCAAAAAACTTGGCAGATCAAATTTCACTTGGGAAGATATGAGGTTGTGCACTTTACCAGAAAGAATAGAAGTGCTAAATATTATTGAAATTGGGAAAGACTGTGGAAAGCTGCAGGACAGAGGGATTTGTGTGTATTGTGTATGAATCACAAAAAAGCTAGTATTCCGGTTCATTGTTCAACGGGGAGGCAATTCAATTATTAGCCGTTACTTCAAAGGGAATTGAATATAAAAAGATCGAAATCTTGTTGAAAGAAAGCACTAATCAGAATACACTTGGAACACTATGAACTGTTTTGGCTCCCTTTTCTAAGGAAATACTTACTGGCATTGGAGGCAGTCCAGAGAAGGTTCACTTGGCTGATTCTAGATAAGAAGGCAGAGGCTGCTTCGGTGCTTCCAGGAGTTGTGAATGATGTTGAACTCTATGTTCAGCCATCAGTGAACATTCCTACTTCTGACTTTATGATAAAGAGTAACTCATTGAGAAGTTGAGTAGGTTGGGCTTGTTTTCAATGGGGTTTGGAAGAATGAAAGAAGACCTTATTGAAACACAAGGTTCTTTCCCTTTGTAGAAAAGTCTAGGACCAGAGAGCATAATCTCACACATTAACAATGGAAGTGAGGAAGATTTCTTTCTCTCAGCCAAGACACTTATTTGATTAACTGTTTCCATGGACTTTATTTATTGCTCAACCATGAGCATGCTTGAAGGTGGAGGGGTTCATGAAATCTAATATTTAGACTGTCTTACTGGAGATAGTCATTTCCTGGTCCTTGTGTGGAACAAATGTTACTTGTTAATTATCAGAACAAGTCTGAGTATTGTTCTAGTCATCCTCCATGCAGGCAGAGGCTGCTTCGGTGCTTCCAGGAGTTGTGAATGATGTTGAACTCTATGTTCAGCCATCAGTGAACATTCCTACTTCTGACTTTATGATAAAGAGTAACTCATTGATAAAGGAGCTGAATATGTTTGGACTAGGACACTTCCCTGAAGAACTCCTGAAGCAATGTTTTGGGGCTGAGTTGATTGGCCTCCAATATCCACACCATCTTTCTTTGCAATAGGCAAGACTCTATAACTCATGGAAAGCTTTCCCCTGATGCCCAATTATTTCAATTTTGCGAGGATCCTTGAGACCACACTTGATCAAATTAAGCCTTGACGTAAAGGGAAGTCAAATGCACCTGATCTGAAATTTAACTCTTTGGATTAAGGCTGTAATGAAGTCAGGAGCTGAGTGGACCTCGTGGAACTGAAACTCAGCAACAGCTTCTATCAATTTGCTGATGGTTGAGAGCAGCCTGATGGTGATACAATTAAATTGATAAACCTAGGCAGTTTTCCCCACTGCTATGTTGATGCTCATGTTTGTAGCTGTACTGGAACAAAGCAGCTTGGGATGTAGCTAGTAATGGAGTGTAGGTCTTCAGGATTCCAGCTGGGTTGCTCACAGGGAAAATGTTTGCAGTATCCAGAGCCTTCACCTATTTCTTCATATCACGAGGAGTGAATTGAATTGGCTGAAGAATGGTATCTGCCACCTTGGAAGGAGGTCAAGATGGATCATTCACTGGGCATTTCCAGCTGAACATTATTGTAAATGCTTCAGCCTTACCTTTCCACTGATGTGCTATGTTCTGCTATTATTGAGAATGAGGACGTTTGTGGGACCTCATCCTTTGGTTAGTTGTTTAACTGTCTATCATCATTCACAATGAGGTACAGCAGGACTAAAGAGCTTTGTTCTGATCCATTGGTTGTTGGATCATTTAGCTATCTTTTGTATGCTCCTTCTGCTGTTTAGTATGCATGTTAGGCTGTGTTGTAGCTTCATGAGGTTTAGCACCTCATTTTTAGGCTTGCTGGGGCTGCTTCTGGGCAAAAGTGGGGACTGCAGATGCTGGAGATCAGAGTCTAGATTAGAGTGGTGCTGGAAAAGCACAGCAGGTCAGGCAGTATCGACATTTCGGGCAAAAGCCCTTCATTAGGAGTGAGGCAAGAGCCTCTGGGGCTCAACCCCATTGCCCCGTGACTGAACATTTCAATTCCTCCTCCAACTCTGCCGAGGACATGCAAATCCTAGGCCTCCTCCCCCACACTCCCTCACCACCCGGCGCCTGGAGGAAGAACGCTTCATCTTCCACCTCGGAACACTTCAACCCCAGGACATCAATGTGGACTTCACCAGTTTTCTCATTTCCCCTCCCCCCACCTTACCCCAATTCCAAACTGCCAGCCCAGCACCATCGTCATGACCTGTCCTACCTGCCAATCTTCCTTCCCACCTATCTGCTCCACCCTCCTCTCTGCCATATCACCTTCATCCCCACTTCCAACCACCTATGGTACTCTCAGCTACCTTCTCCCCAGCCCTATCCCACAAATTTATCTCTCCACCCCAGAGGCTCCCACCTCATTCCTGATGAAGGGCTTTTGCCCGAAATGTCGATTTTACTGCTCCTCAGATGGTGCCTGACCTGCTGTGCTTTTCCAGCACCACTCTAATCTGGGGCTGCTTCTGGCATGTCCTCCTACATTACCTCATTACTGAAAAAATTTGGATGTGCCAAATTATCTCCTTGATTTGAGTAGACAATGAAATATACGTGTTGACACAGCCTGGCTTTGTATTAAAACCAACAGTCAAATTTGTATCAAGTTGAACAAGGAAATGAACAGTAGTGTCATTGCATACTTTAGTCATTCTCAGTATGTCCAAACAACAAAGATTTTTCTTCTACATCATTTGCAAGGTAAAATTTACCCTGGAAATGTAATGACTGTTTTCTATGTGTCCATACATTAGCAAGAATCAGCAGATTCAAATTGCATTGCTAGGGCACATTCAGTGACAACAGAGTTGAATGCAGAAAGTCAAAAATAATTCTATAACCTGGGTTTGCTGCCTGTCAGACAATCTATGAAAATTCCTCCAATCAACTGGTTCAAGTTTCCAATACAGTTACAATCAAATCTATTTGCTTTAAATGAAACGGTATTCTCATCCCTATTTTTAAATCTCTCCTGGCTTCATCTCTCACCTCTCTTTAATGTTCTCCAGTTGCACAACAACTTGAGCTATCTGTGCCTTTTTCATTCTATCCTTCTGACCATCCCTGAATTTAATCATTCAAACATTGGCAGCTCAGGTCTGCCCTCCTTTTGCCTCTTTCTCTCTCCATCTCTTTCTTTTGTCTTTTAAGGAATTCTGTGGAGGCTGAGGGGTGACCTTATAGAGGTTTACAAAATTGAGGGACATGGATAGGGTAAATAGGCAAAGTCTTTTCCCTGGGATGGGGGAGTCCAGAACTAGAGGGCATAGGTTTAGGGTGAGAGGGGAAAGAAATAAAAGAGACCTAAGGGGCAACTTTTTCACGCAGAGGGTGGTACGTGTATGGAATGAGCTGCCAGAGGAAGTGGTGGAGACTGGTACAATTGCAACATTTAAGAGGCATTTGGATGGGTATATGAATAGGACGGGTTTGGAGGGATATGGGCCGGGTGCTGGCAGGTGGGACTAGATTGGGTTGGGATATCCGGTCGGCATGGACGGGTTGGACCGAAGGGTTTGTTTCCATGCTGTACATCTCCATGACTATGACTTTCATCAAAGTTTTAGTCATCTGCATTAATATCTCATTATGTAGCTTGATTTTGAGTTTTATAACATTCCTGACATAAGCCTTTTGGCATTTTATTATATTAAAGATGCTCTTTAAATGCATGTTCTTGTTATAAACATATCTAAAGACATCAGTCCCAAGTTATGTTTGAACTTAATGAAATGACTTGATCTCTTGATAAGTTCCATTCATTTAAATGGCCTGTAAGACAGGATCCCATGCATTAAAAAAGTGTCAACTCACTATACTCTGTGAACTGCTGCTCATGATGAAGGTTGATGTCGGAAATTCCAGGGCCTACCTTGGTCTAGTAAAGTCACAGAGAACCACTTCCTGGTTTAACTAAGAGTCTCCTGTCATTAACAAGGCAGAGTTTAGTGCATGTTAGCAACTATTTGTAGGTTACATTTATCTGACAGACATTGTTACATAGACCTTGAGGGGGACACGATGTTCTGAGATCTCAAGTTGTTCTGTCCACAAGTCCATACGACATTACCATTGTGGCCAGTTCTTGTGATCCTCCTTCATATTAACCCTTTCAGACCCATATGCTACATCAACCCAGGCAACTCAAGGCTTTGGTCAATGTATGTCGCACAGACTGTGTGAGCTGTATTTTTTCTATAGTCTTACAAACAGCTAACAGTAAACAATTTTAGGTGCAGCCTAGATCATTACTGTTTATGAGATTTCTGCTTGTCTCCCACCAGAGTTATGGATGAGGGTAATGCTTGCAGAGTTTCAGGACCAGTAATAAGAAATAATACAATAAAATAATCATCATGTATTCAATGCTTCTCTTTTGTCTTAAAGGTTGCCAAATTTCTCTGCCCTCTAACTTCCTCTCTGGTCTCGGGCTGAAGAAAGATCCTGTGACATACAATTTGTCAATTTCCAAAGTGACTTCTCTCTTGTAAGTTAAATGCTGCCTTCTCCTGTTGGCACAGGAAAGAAATTCAGATTTTGGACTTTCCAAAAGAGGCATGCCTACACTGTTCCTTTTTTTATACATTTCTATAGCCACCACTGAGAAAATACATTTCTGTGTTCTTCAGTCATTAGATTAGATCTTAAGAGGTCTTCTCCCCTCAAGTCAGAGTGGGACTTCATTTGAGCTGAAACAAAGATTTTAAACATACTGAGTTTAGCATTAATCAGGGACAGATGGGATCTCCAGGATGAGTTTCCCATCAGTTAATTGGACTGGAAAAGATTTGTTTAAGATCTTTCTCTAATTGGCTTGAGTATGTATCCGGATTTGGTTCCCCACTGTATGTGGTGGAGAGGATATATTGTGATATATTCTGCACTAGTCTGGAAGCCTTCCCTATCAATGTTATTTTGTATGTTTGTATTTTTGGTACAATTCTAATGTAAACACACAATAAACTCAAATCCTTCCACATTCATTTAATACCTGCGATAGAGATTGCCATTTATTTTGCAAAGTTATCAAAGCATAAACCCAAGAAAATGATGAAAATCCTGGAAAACCACTTAACAAAGATAGGATTGAAACTTGTTTAAGCATTAGGCCTGGTCAAACGCCTACACATGAAGCTGCTTTACCATTGATTGTTATAATATTGAATTAGCGTTACTGAGGCATTCTCATTGCTTTTTGAATATTTGGAATGACCTACAATTAAGCAGGAAGACTGTTAGCTCTGTACAAAAAGTACACTTTGTTTTCTCACTGTGCTCTAGCATAAGAGAGGTCTGCATAAGTAAAGCCTTATAGATGTACCCTCCATAAGAAATGAAAGGCTTTATTTAAGCAAAGCTCAAAGCATTCCTGTGGAATTTAAATTAGATCATTCTGTTCACAGAACTCTTACTGAGTTGATTCTTTTTTACAAAAAATGCAGATATACATTCAGCATAAAGATGAAAAGAGAGGAAGTCATTTTACTTTACACACCAGGCTGAATCAGGGCCGATCATGAGACAACACAGGGCTCAATATTGGTACAATGAAAGTTTAATTACTTACAGCCTGAAGGGTAACTATACAAAATGATATGCAGCTCCAGTGTGCAGAAGGCCAGATGTCATTAACAATTCCTCATATCACACGGATGAAAAAGAGAGCAATCAGATAACTAATTGTACAATTCTAATTACAAGGATTACCATGATCATGGCATTACAAATTGAGAGTGCTGCAGGCGAACGAATAGATTAGCAATGATGTGGAGTGAGACAGGGTTCCAAGTGTAGCTGGCTATATTGATGTCACTTCTGTGTCATACTAAAGGAGGAGGTAAGGGCCCAAGGATGCTTTTTTTTCTTGTGTGCAAATGAATACTGATTAGAAAAAATGATTTGGAATCAGTCATGGCACAGTTAAAATAGGAGTTCTGCTTTATTCCATATCAATAGTGATTTCACAAATAACTTCCGAGATTTTGTTTTGCAAAAGCAAGTCTCTTTTTGATATACTTTTATTTTAACTATTTTCACTTTGCTCAATCCTGTTATCATGCTTAAGAAGGGGTTAATTTAATTAAGAGATATTTCTGGAAACATTGCTTCACTTTTTTTTCCAAATTACTATTTTGTTGTGAAATTAATTTTTTTTATTAATCTGCTGATATTGAGAAATGAAAGACTATCCATTTTGTGTGAATTATATACTCTTTGACTAGCTATAGCTCAGACTTAAGTGCCTTGCATCATACCACTGCCAGAGTCCACGCTTAACCTCCGACAGCCACCCCTTCCTAAATCATTATGTTCAACCATTATCAGAACACTGGTTTTTCTGTTCCCAATTGACTCTAATTTCATAGATTCTAGTGGTATGTGTTTTTAAAACTAAGCTTTCAAATGCATCATGCCATTAACTGGAGGTTAATATAGTGACATTGACATAACACACTGAGACATCACACTCTGTTAAACTGTCATGTGAAAGTAGTGAGTAAAATGTCATGGAGCAGCAGGGGATGATGTGAGTATTGTCACACTGACTGTGCTCCACCATGAGTTGATCTTCAATGCCAGGAGATTTTTCCATTCAAAACTGAAAAATAGTACCCCTCTCCTTCTCTTTTGTGATCAATCCCCTAATTGTACATCTCATATATCAATCCTAACTTTTGCGTGACACTGACATATTTTTTAAGAGTGCCAATTTCACATTTCTACTTTTAGTGCTTTTGGCCTACACACTTTCAGTCCGTCCCTTTCTGTCATTATTCTTTTCCTGTTCTTCAGTCCATCTTCTCTATCTCTACCACTCTGTCTGAATGACTCTTATAGTGTGGAGTGTTATCTTCAAGACCAATATTGATCACTAGCAGGAGGCCACCCGTGGCCGACTTGATCACCATGTAATACTGGCTTACCCAGCCAGACACTGATTGTGAGAAAGCTGCACAATGACCAAGTAGGACTAGGCAGTAGGTTTAGTTGCAATGGATTGGATTCAGGCTACAGTGCAGAGCAATGGGGAAACCAGAATCCGTCGCCTTAAGATAAATAAGTAGTAAGTGAAAGCAATAAATAAATTACATCACAGAGGTCTTAAACTAAATTAAATCTAAAGAACACCATAGTTACAGAAGATTAGGTTTCCCTGCAGCATAACTAGGTGCTGGGAAAGTTGCCACCTCTGGTAGAATAAGGTTAATGTAAGTCATGATAGTGTAACTGATCATATGACTCCATTATCAGTAAAGGAGATGATTCCAGTCTAGAATGAGCATATGAAGAGAGAGATCTTAGACATGACATATTTGACAATATACTATGTACAACTGTAATTAAAGGCTTGTAACAGTACATAAGGAGTTAAAGACTGGTTAATAAGGTTAGAACATAGGGAGAACTAGCCACTTAGATACAAATATTGGTAGGAGAAAGAGGGTGGTGGTGGAGAGTTGTTTTTTGGACTTGAGATCTGTTACCAGCTGTGTGCCGCAGGGATCAGTGCTGGGTCCACTGCTGTTTGTCATTTATATAAATGATTTGGATGTCAATATAAGAGATATGGTCAGTAAATTTGAAAATCACACCAAAATTGGTCGGGTAGTGGACAGCAAGGAAGGTTACCTGAGAGTACAATGGGATCTTGATCAGATGGGCTGATGGGCCAAGAAGTGGCAGAAGGAGATTAACCTAAATAAATGTGAGGTGCTGCATTTTTATAGGGCAAATCAGAGCAGGACCTATACACTTATGGGGAAGGTCCTGGGGAGTGTTGCTGAACAAAGGAATCTTTGAGTGCAGGTTCACAATTCCTTGAAACTGGAGTCACAGGTAGACAGGGTACTGAAAAAGGTATTTGGTACACTTGCCTTTAAGGTCAGGGCATTGAGTACATGAGTTGGGAGGTCATGTTGTGGCTATACAGGACATCGGTAAGGGCACTTTTGGAATACAGCGTTCAATTCTGGTCTCCTTGATATAGAAAAGATTTGTAGCTCAGGTTGAGTTTCTGAAGGTAGGTCTCCTCACAGAGCTGGAAGGTTCATTTCCAGACGTTTCATCACCCTACTAGGTAACATCTTCAGTGGGCCTCAGGTGAAGCACTGCTGCTAAGTCCTGCTTTTTATTTATACGTTTGAGGTTCTTTGTGTTGGTGATGTCATTTCCTGTGGTGAAGTCACGTCCTGTTCTTTTTCTCAGGGGGTGGTAGATGGGGTCTAACTTGATGTGTTAGAGTTAGACCCCCATCTACCACCCCCTGAGAAAAAGAACAGGACGTGACTTCACCACAGGAAATGACATCACCAACCCAAAGAAACCCAAACGTATAAATAAAAAGCAGGACTTATCAGCAGTGCTTCGCCTGAGGCCCACTGAAGCTGTTACCTAGTAGGGTGACGAAACATCTGGTAATGAACCTTCCAGCTCAGCGAGCAAACCTATATTCAGAATAGAAAAAATGTTGTGAAACTTGATAGGACTCAGAAAAGATTTAAAAGGACATTGCCAGAGTTAGAGCTATAGGGAAAGGCTGAATGGGCTGAGGCTATTTTCCCTGGAGCATCAGAGATTGCGGGTTGACCTTATTGTGGTTTCTCAAATCATGAGGGACATGGATAGGGTGAACAATCAAGGTCTTTGCCCCATGGTAAGGAAGTCCAAAACAAGAAGTCATAGGTTTAAGGTGAGAGGGGAAGATTCAAAATACCTAAGAGGCAACTTTTCCATGCAGAGGGTGGTACATGTATGGAATGAACTGCCAGAGGAAGTGGTAGAGGCTGGTACAATTACAACATTTAAATGGAATCTGGGTGGGTACATGAATAGGAAGGATTTAGAGGGATATGGGCCAAGTGCTGGCAAATGGGACTAGATTAATTAGATATCTGGTTGGACCAAAAGGTCTGTTTCCACACTGTACATGCTTATGTCTCTAAGAGCCTTACTTAACAATAAGAAGTAAATAAAGTCAGTGGCAATGTATATCGAGACCCCCATTCAAGGTCCAGAAGGCACAGGTCTTCAGGTGTGTAGACAAATTTGACATGAAGTTTAACTACAACAATAAAGTAAATCAAAATACCTCATCATTGAATAGAAAACATGTATTTGTCTCAGTCATTCTTTCCATTGTTTTCCAGTGTGACCCCATTTACTTGTCTCAGACTTTGTGAGAGGGCCGGTGACAACTTGTAAGTTCTGAGAGTCATTAAGCAGGTGGAGGAGAGAGTGTATCATCACTGGTTGAGTGGAGTGGGATGTTCTGTTGTTGCAGTGGGATTGAAAGGAGTTGAGTCTATCTCTCCCTTCCTTCACAAAACTCCCATCTATCCAAACCTTCACCACCACCTCAATGTCCACCACCACCCTTCACTGAGTCAACTAATTTCTCCCTCCTTTTACCAAACTCTCCCTGTCTCCTTTTCCATACACCAATTCATACCCTACTCCAACCTTCCCACTGCATTCTCTCTCCATCTCCAGCATCCTCCTCCCACTCCATCTTCTCCAGCTTCTTCCTATTTTCTTCATCCTCCTCTTATCTCCATCGTCCTTTTGTGGAGCTGCTGAGGAAAAGGCCGAAAGCATGACCACATGCCATTTCACACAGGCTTCAGTGAGCAGTTGACAGGGTTACACCTTCCAGTAGATAAGAAAGGCAAGCATTTTAAAAGGTCCCCATTACACTCAGGAATCAGTTGGGACTTCATGGCAACCATAGTTGCTCAGAGTTCACAATTTCACTGGTGATTGATGATCTATAGTTTGTGAGGCCCAGGTCTAGGTTTCATCCAGAGACTTGGTACAAAATTTCAGAATGAAGCTGGAAGAGAATTTTGTTCAGATTTTCCAAAGCTATTCAAAGATATAATCAAATTAAAGCAGGAATATCATATTGTGTTGCAAGAAGCTGCTAAGCCCAACTGGTGTGAATCCCAGGAAGATCCCTCATCCTTTGTTGGAAAAAGGAAAATCTCAGGATAATTGAAAGTGGGGTGGTATCAGTAGTGATAGAATTGACACAATGGTTCTCAGAATTAGTATCAGTTCCCAAGACAAATGGAGAAGGAAAATCCATCCCATTTTATCTGAAGAATTGGCAAAATTGACCAGAAGCAGTTTTTATTTCTCTCAGATCTGAATGTAGACAGTGAGTTCTGGCAAACACCATTGAATCAAGAGTCAAGATTACTGACAACACTTATTATACCAGTTGGGTGGTATTGATTCATCTGCCTATCATTTGGAACACAACCAGAGGGACATGTTACAGGTAGTACAGAATGTAGGACTCATGTGAAAAGAGAAGCACCAGCTTTCTGCAATGACAGTTACATTTCTTAGACACATTATCCAAAAAAAAAGGCATTGTTGTGGATCCAAGGAACAGGAGGCACCAGTGAATTTCTGGCACCAAATTACGTAAACGATGTACAGCACTTCTTTGTCATGGAAAATCAAGTGGGAATGTATATCCTCAACTTCGCCAGTCTTATTCAACCAATTAAAAAAAGAGCTTTTCAAAAAAGGCCAGCAATGCTATTGCATCAGGAACGGAGATTTCAGCTTTTGGAAAGGATAAAGAGAAGTTGCTTTCCTTAATAAGGTAATAGTTCTGAAGGGGGTCAATGTTCACACTACATTGGTTATGCCCATCCTACTGATTCCATACACAGTTCTGTGGTTGGAGACAATGTATTCTACTACAGCTTTTAGAGGAGCAGACTGATTTGTACCAGCTCCCTAAGGTCCTAATAATTAAGCCTCACCAAATGTAATTGTACTTATTGCTATCATACAACAACCTTTTTGTTGTCAGAAAACAGCATCTCTTCTCTTGATATTCGATGGTGATGTATCCTTTACCACCAATCACTGGATAGAGCAAAGATCAAACAAAAAAGGTTTGGTGCCAGCAAACTAACTGAAACAACCTATCTCAATGCCACATACAGGTAGAGGTGGCAAGTACCACATGTTCTACTGATAATTTAGCATATTACAATCCAGCTTCATTCGCTGTCAAGAATCTTGCATAGGAATAGGAGCAATCCTTATTCAAATGCAGACTGACAGAGCACAAAACCCCTCTAGGTCACATCATGACTTTTGACAGAGACTGAACAGAAATATGCAATCGTAGAGAACAAAGCATTAGCAGTTACCCAGGATATGAAACATTTACAGACTACCTCATGGACCTGAAATTCCAAGTCTAGATGGACCATATGTCTTTACTAACATTATTGGGATCAAAACAAATATAAAAATGTCTTGATACATGCAAAGATCAAGCTTAGGCTGATGAAGTACAACTATAGGCAATAGTTAATATTACAGGCAACGTGCAATTAAACATGAATACACCCTTGAGGGCAGCAGCAGGTTGAGTGGAGAAAGAATTACTCCAGCAACATAAGTAGAAACTTATTCCAATGCATTACCAACAGGTGAAGGAAAACTTACACACAGTTGTGCAACTCAGAGATCTGTCAAGGAGTGCATAAAGGCCAGACAACTCTATCAGCATGAAAAGAAGCAGGCTATTTGGTCCATACCATCTCTCCAAAGAGCATCCCATCCAGATCTACCACTCTATCCCATCCCTGTAACCATGCATTGCCCATAATCTACCCAGCCTGCACATCTTTGGACAGTTGGAGGAAACCAAAGCATATGCATGCAGAGAATATGCAAACTCCACACAGACAGTCTCCCAAGGGTGGAATTGAACCCAGGTCCCTGGTGCTGTGAGGTAGCAGTGCTAACCACTGAACCGCCATGCCATCTTGAAACAGTAGTTGAACTATAATCCAGCAGACCAAATGCTGAGGAGCAGTAAAAACATGTATCAGTGTTAACAGTTAGTTGAAAATCAATTCAAAGATAAATCCTACAGACACATCTTGGGGAAAATTTAGGGATCATGAAGAGCAGAGCGACAACACAAAGGTCTTGGCAAGCCATTTTGGAAGACACACAGGGTCATATTCTGTTCTGTCAGAGCAATGCCATACAGAGCCAAGTACACTCAAAACCAATGATTTCATCAAGAATTCCGAAAAAACTCTGGAAAGGACTAGCTACAGATTTGTTCAATTTTAAAGAGAAGCTGTATTTAGTTCTCATTGAGTATTATTCTGGATTGATCGAAGTGGCAAGACTTCATTCAATCACAGCTGATTCAATGTTTGGAAAAGGACAATTGCAAAACAGTTTCTGGAAAAATTGGTATTGGTCAATGGACCTCATTACATCAATGAGGATTAGAGGAAGTACACTTTGAAGGATGGCATCACCTAGGTGACATGTTTTCCACTCCGTCCTCAGGCAACCAGAAAGTGGATAAAGCAGTTAAATCTGAAGTTATTGATGCCTAAACAGCCAATAGGGAATTATTTCTATTCAGTTACAAAGCAACACCATTTTGCTCATCAACAGAGTTGCTGATGGGAAAAAAGTTAAACATTGATGACCAGTTTCAGAAAATAACGTGAGGCCAAACATAACTGTTCCAGATCATGAGAAGTTAAAACAATTAGAGAAAAGCCACAGTCAAAAGGAGCAAAGATGGTACAATCTTGGACACAAAGTGAAAACATTGTCAAAATTAAAGCTGTAGGAGAAAGACTGGTTCAGGGGACAGGAAGTGAGAAGGAAAAGTAAAGTATTGATCATACTTCAAGAAGTGAGACCAAGAATTATGATCACAAAATGTGGAACAGCTAAGTCTGTACGAGAAGACTATGTATACAATTGTAGAACTATTCCAGACTTGGTACAAGTGTTGAACTTTAGTGAGCCAGGTCAGTATGTTCAGTCAATTGCGGATCAATTTAACCTCTGAGTTCAGTCTTTGTTGATAGGACAGAGGTGGGAGCAAAGATGGTGATAATAATGATAATGGTAATAATAATATTAATACTAATGGTATTGATAGTAAAGGCTATGCTAATGGAGCTGAAATAATGTAGGCCACGTGGCATAATGAGATTCATGCAAATTTCAATGATGTCATTGATCACATGACTGACTTCAATAAGAGAGAAGATACCATTCTCGATTGAGCAAATAAAGAGAGAGATCTTAGATATTGCACTCTAGAGAAGGATTTATTAGCTTACTATATAAATAAAAGAATGTTACAGAACATAAGGAGTTGAAGAACTTTATTTAGTAAGAAGAAATAGTTTGGGACAGTATATCTGCAGTGTCGTGGGGAAAATCACCAGCCTCTGAGTCAGAGTTAGGATTCAACAATAGCTTAATGTACAAAGAAATACTGGATCTCAGGGGAGAGAAAGCACAATGATCAACTGAGAGTCTTCTCTCAACCTGGAACACATGTCAAAACACTTTTATATATTTTGCAATATAAAAGGTCAGTGATGAGGTTATTGTCTTTATAAAATGGTTTGTTTATTGTAAACATTGTAGAATTGTTGATAGTTTTGATGCAGTCATTGTCAGTTCCAGTGCAGTCTATGTTAATTTCAGCACGTTCGTTGTCAGTTTCAGTGCAGACATTGTCAGTTTCAATGTCTGCCTGGAAGTCCTTTGCCATAGTAATAGGCACTAATCACTCTTCCTGAAAAGGATGATTACTGTAGCCCTGGCTATTATCACTTTGAATTGAGTCCACATCAAACTGTTAGCATTTCTATCAAAGGTATTGGCTGGACCCAGACACTTTGGTCGACAGTGTACGCTACTCATGTGTATTCTCTCCCCCACCTGCCTTAAACTAATCAACTAGGTTGTGAGTGCATTGTGCTGGCATTCTGATAGCCCCAGGCAATGTCTGTGTTTGCTCTGCTGTCTCTCTCCATATTGTAGTCCAGCGGTCATCTTGTGTGTCAAGTGGCCAACTTATGGCTCAGCGGCCATCTTGTGTGTCTGTGTGCCTAGTGACACCCTGTCCTGTGCCATCTCCCACTTCAGCAGATACTTATAACTCAAGATACTCCAGTCTGGCTAAAAACACAAGATAAAGCATTCTAGTATTCAAAGCCTTAAATACTGATGTCATACTGGCATATTAAAATAAGGGGCAGGTAAAGCCCATTTAATCATCGTATACCTATGATGTTTGTAACATTGTAACAGCCACTTCCCATCTACCACCACACTCTTCCACCCCATAAGCAGCCATGTTAACACTTCGAGGTAGCAAAACAAGAGAAGAAAAACTTAGTGAGTAAAAAATCACAGAAATGATTTTCTTCAGGCAATTAAAAAACAGCCTAGGAAATGCATTGATCATTTGTGAGACCACTTTCCTTCTCTGTGATGGGATCTCTGTTCCAGCCAAGGATAGTTCTAACTCCACTTGAAAACGTGAAGGAAGTTTAAAAGCATTTCTGGACATTCACCAGGTATGCGGTCGCGAGAAAGTGTGACAAAAGAATGACACTTATATGGATGACCGTGAAATGAGAAGTGAGCGTAACAAAAGAGGAGTTCACATACAAAGACTGTTATAATACTGTGGACAGATCATCTCAGTGGGGTAGCCAAAGCCAATAAAGATGACCCTGGCGATGCTGTGGACATAGAAGGATTTGGACATCTTATGCAAAGGCATGAGCTGACAAGTGACAGCTTATCCCTGGCACAACTTCAAAGGCATTGCTGTGGGGTCTTGTCCTCCAAACTGCAAAGCAAGCAATCTCACTGAGAAGCTGAATTGCTTAATTTCAGGCTCAGATAGGTGTCAGAAAGCATTAACCCAGAAAATCTAGTGACACGACCTGGACAGTTTTTAATGCTGTGACCCTCAATCACCTACAAAATGGCCCTGTTGCAAAGTCAGACAAGTAGGAGCCAATTTTGAGAGAATTACAATTCCTGCCTTTGCAATGAAGTTGACTGCAGCGGGTCTGGAAAATTAGTGAATTTAATTTTCACAAAAAGTGTGATTGATCCCAATTGAAAATCTGATCTGATTTTTAAGAAGCAGTGTTAACATGTTGAAATAAGAACAGAATAAAGAAAGAGCAGGGAAAATAAGACAATAAAGGTAAAATTGAAGTTCGCAAGTGTCCAATTTATTTCAAATTGTTTATAGGCATTTAGTTTTCGGATTCATAACGCAAAAGTTACAATGAGAAATCTACACTTGGTATCTGAATATCGCTATTCATGTAACATTAGTGTTAAGTTCAGTGCACACACTGAAAATGCCAACAAACGGGTTGCCTCACTAACTCTGGAATTCCCTTAAGCTGCAATGGTCTCAGGGTTAATACAAGCTCAGGAACTGAGTGGCACTGATAAGTTAATTCCACATTGCAAATCTTGTGACCAAGGAACTGAGCTCCAGGTGTTGGTGCTGTCAGAGAGTGAATCCATGCATAATACTATGCTGTTGGTACTCTGTGCTCGGTTTCAGTTTGACAAGGTGTGATGTGATGGTGCAACTGTGTGCAGGTCATGTATACCTTGGCATAATATCAGAAACTGGATACAAGTCTTAGAAATTGTGACGCTCTTCTGGTCTTGTGAAGTATTGGCAACCTTTCCACATCTTTCTTGTGGAAAGAGAGTGGAGTCTGAGATTGTAGCATCCTTTACTGGACTATTTTGGAGGAATTTTCCCAAACATTGAGGAGCAAGGGCAATGGCAAGAAACTTCGGAGAGTGTAGTGCGAATGAAAATCAAGTTGTGAATGTTGAGAAAAAGAAACAATTTACTCCTCAAGGTTTTAAAGTCTAAAAGACTATCTCATCTGTAAATGTTAAAGTTAAAAATCACTCAACACCAGGTTATAGTCCAACAGGTTTAATTGGAAGCACACTAGCTTTCGGAGCGACGCTCCTTCATCAGGTGATTGTGGAGGGCTCGATCGTAACACAGAATTTATAGAAAAAATTTGCAGTGCAATGTAACTGAAATTATACATTGAAGAATTGATTGTCTGTTAAGCCTTTCATCTGTTAGAATACAGTGATAGTTTCACTTCTTTCATGTGTAAATCACAAAACCCTTTTTTTAAAGTTGCATTCTCGGGTTAGCTGTTAACAATGGTAATAGCTAGACAATATGTTGAAGATGTTAGTCCCCTGTGTTCTCTGTCTATGACCTGATGTTTAGATTGATTCTAATCTAAGAAGTGAGATAACACAGTTTTGCATAAATTCATGCAGTTTTTGAGCTCAGAGTTCTACATGAATGTATGCAGTTTTTGAGCAAAGTGCAATGTAACTCTGCAAGTACAAAAAATTCACCCCACAAAATATATGTGTGTGCATGTGGGTCTTTGTCTGTGTGTGTATGTCTGTGTGTGGGGGTTGTGAGTGTGAGAAAGTGTGTGTGTGTGTGTGTGTGTAGTGAGTGCAGAGTGTCTTAAGTCTGTGAGGGGGTGCATGTGTGGGAGTGTGTGTGTCTATAAGGGTGCGTGTGGGTGTCTGTGTGCGCGTCTGTGTGTACCTGTGTCCGTGAGTATGTGAGAGTGTGTGTGTGTAGGAATATCTGTGTGTATGTGTATAGTGCAATGGTGATCACCTGTAATGTGACATGAACCCAAGGTCCCGGTTGAGGCCCTCCCTATGGGTACCGAACTTAGCTATCAGCCTCTGCTCGGCCACTTTCCTCTGCTGCCTGTCCAGAAGTCCACCTTGGAGGATGGTCACCCGAAAGTCTGAGGCTAAATGTCCTGGACCACTGAAGTGTTCCCCAACTGGGAGGGAACCCTCCTGTAAATGTTAAAGACCTTGTTTTCATGTATCAGAAATCTCATTATTAGCTCCGCTTGTCTCGCTCCAAGCAATGCATGATTCTCCCAGGTACTGGTGTGAAACTAATTCCTGACTGGAAAGTTCAAACAGTTACCTGGTGAATGAAGGCTCGTTGATTGTTTATCTATGTCTCCATGTACAAGTTTATTTACCAGTGTCTCAAGGTACACTCAATGGGCAGTGGCTGCCTCCACCCTTCACCACTGGAAGTTGGCATTGGTAAATAACCAGTTTCATTGTTGTGTTAATGTCAGATTGTGTCAGAAGCCACATCAGTACTCCACTCCTGCACGTTAGAATGCACTGATACCTATCTCATGCATCTGCACAGGATGCATCCGAAAGACTGTAGCTTGCTTTCTTAGCTCGAACTCATTTTTCACTTACACTCACAGCATGTCGGCCTTTTCATACACTTTGGCTCATTAAATGCTTCATTCAGAACTTACAGACCTCAATGCATCTCTTGCTTGCCTTGGTTCTTAGGCCAAAAAGAAAGCCAGACAGCTTGTCATGGCCGGAAGTTACCTCCTTAAAGAATTCTAACAGATTTGTCAGGCATGAAACTGTGTTGACTTAGTCTTATTTAACCATGCACTTCCAAATATACTGTAATGTCATCCCTAATAGTGATCTCTAAAATCTTACATATGACCTAGGTCATGCTAACTGGCCTATAATTTTCTGTCTCCTTCAATCCCGTGTTAATGAGCCATTTTGTAGTCCTTTGGGATCTCCCTGATTTCAGTGATCCCTGAAAGATCACCATCAATACCTTCCCAATCTCCTCAGCTATCTGCTTCAGAACCTTGGGGTGTAGTCCATTGGGTCTGGGTGATTTATCCACCTTCCGACCTTTCAGCTTCCCCACTACCTTCTCTTTAGTGATGGCCTCTACACTCACCTCTGCCCCTGACTCTCTTGAAATTGTGGTATGCTACTGGTATCTTCTACTGTGAAGACTGACAGCATACAAGGGTACTGGGTACTATGCCGGGGCTGGGAGTTTTCAAAACTGATCAGCATGCAAGGTGGAGCTGTGGATAGCTATAGTAGGCATGGCAATGTGACAGCCAGGGGTTGAGGAGGAAATGGGCAGTAATTGATAGTCACATTAAAGTTTAGACAGAACTTTGGGGAACCTCAAAGCTAATGGGGTTGAAATGGACAGCATCAGAAAAAGTATGTATGAAAGGTGGTCATGGTGGGAAGAGGAGGTGGAGGAAGTGGCAGTCTTGACTTTCAGATGGAGCTAAACAATGAGAAATAGCTGCAATAGATTCATAATGAGCAGAGCAAGTTTCTTTTCTTGTCTGTGGGGGCAGGATGGTCATGTCTGCCCTATGATGGATATTGCCAATTCTTAATTTTTTGTTAAAACCCTACCTTGTAAGACATATAAGTGGCCTCTTGAAACTTATGCACTCATGATGGACCATGTAGTCACACACAAAGTAGCCCTAGGTGTTGAATATGAGTGGAGGCAAGGATCTATTGTAAGGTGTTCCTATTAACATTGTACTCAGCGATCTCCTCACCAAAATATCATTGCTGCACATATAAGGGATAAAGGATTTATAAAATCTGTCCAGGATGCTTCGCAGGAATGCCCAATGCCTCACTATTATAACTTCCATTCTCCATGATGTAAGAAGAGGCTACTTAACTCAGATTAACTAGCCACTTTGCCCAGTCATACAGTTGACATGACAGTTGATCTGACGTGAGGATTTAAAGTTCATATATATTTACAGATGTAAAAGTGTATGTATAATGAAATGTCACTTGGGCCACCTATATGGCCTCAAAGCATTTTTTTTGTTTCCTTGCCCTCCCACTGGGTTAACGTGTAACCCTGAGATCCGCAGCGGATGGAGGGAACCTACTCGATAGCAGACACTGTTGGGCTGGCAGTTGACTGCGGGCTCGTTTTCAACTTGAGGACCCAGACAAACTGAGAGTGTTCTGCCCAAATGTAGGCTCACCCAGCCCTGTTGTGAATGCCTTAGGGTTGGGTATCACCAGTAGGGTGGTGGTGCAGTGACCTAGCAGCTTTGGTAAGTCCTGAGAGATGTCTGAGTGAAGGGAGTTTGTATGTGGTTTCTCCTCTTCCTGAGTGCCTGCTGACACCACGCTGTCTTTTTGAGAGGAAGGGGCACCTTGAGTGAGATGGAGATACCTCAATCCCCTGCAGCCACTCTGCTGGACCTGGTTTCCATGGCAATTATCTGCATGCTGGAGACAGCACAATACTGATAATATTAATGGACTTTCTTGATCCATTTCAGTGAGAGTCCCACACCCACATAAACCTGCCTTCTCTTCCTGCGACTTTGCATTTGGACAATTACTGATGGCCTACAGCAAAGGAACATCTTATGCCTGGGGTTGAACAGTGCCTGGTCTCCAGCAGTGCTAAGTGCCAGTGGTCTGAGGCATTTCTTCCTCAACTAGCTGTGGAGAGGTGCTCACCAGGGTGTGCTCCTCAATCTGAAAGGAGAACCCACTAAGGTGAAAATCTCTGAGATGGTGATGGAGAAGGCAATATCAGTGGCTTCTTCCTTAGAGGCAGACGAGGAGCTCATGAGCTCAGGGGTTTGCCTCTTTGTGATGGCAGCTGTGTAGGTGCCTGTATAACAGAACAGAGGGAATTAGCTGCAGTATAGGGATGTAAGCTTGAGCATGTTAAGAGTAGGTTAACAGTTGTGGTTATAGGAGAGTAATATAGCACAGTATAATGAGGCTTCCTTGGCTGCCTCAATATAGAGGTGTGCACATGAGTGCTGTTGATTCTCTCCAGCAAGTTCAAACATTTCCTCCTTGAAAGTAGTGAATACATGATATCACTCTTCTCAGATAACAAGAAGATTTATTCCATTATTGCATGGCAGTTAGTGGAAATACATTTGGTTAGGCATAATTACTAGGACGTTAGGGCCTTGGCACAGATATATCTACTCCTTCTAAACGCTCAAGAAGAATTCATTATCCCCACCCACAGACCGTGTGTGACATCAGTAGAGCCAATGGATCATGAACATTAACCCCTTCAGAATCATTACCTAATACAACAGCTGACATTTCATTGCCACACTGGGGTAATGTTGCAAGCATCAGAGGGGCCATCTTTCAGAAGAGATTTTAAACTGAGGCCTGAATTTCTCTCTCAGATAACTGTAAAATATCCTAAGGCCAGAGAAATTGTCCTGGTGTCCTGACTCACATTTAACCCTCAGGCAGCAACTGAAACAGTTAAACTGGTCATTTATTTCATTCCACTTGTTCACTGTGAACTGTGTGCCATGTTTCCTATTGTGCAACAATGATTACACTTCAAACTCCTAGCTAGTAAAGATCCTTGAAATGCAAAAGGACATAAAAACACTATACAAATACAAAGCTGTCTTTCTTTTCCCTAAGGTCAAGAGATCGGGTGTCTTTGCTCTAGTTTGGGGCTTCTAGAACCACAGGATGAATATTTTCAAAATTCCTACAGGTCAAAAGCTATAATTTGCAAAAAAATAAAGTTATCAACAACATGGCTGGATCAACACTTGCAGATGAAGTTGCCATCAGATTACAGTATGGCCTATACAACATCTATTCCATACTTTATAAACCGTTCAGTTATTCTAGTTCCAGTTTTAGACTAACCTGACTGCATGTAAGTTTTCTTGCTGAGGTTTGTTTTCAGATGCTTCTCCACCTTACTTGGTAACATCATCAGTGAGCCTCCAGTGAAGCACTGGAGTTATGACCCGCTTTCTATTTCTGTGTATAGGTTTCCTTGGGTTGGTGATGCCATTTCCTGTGGACCCTACTGCCTTTTATAAGCCAACTATGAAAGAGTTTAACTTTTTAAAGCTTCTATTGTATTCGGGCCTTTTATTGAAAGTTTCCCTCTTTAATCAGATGGACCTGATAATTTTGCCTTGATTCATCAAATTCCTGCATTTCACCCTTATCACTTGATGATTATTTCTAGCCTAACAGGCATACATGCAATTTTTAATTGTCAACACTATCAGTAAAGATATGGCTTGGTCTTACATAGTGACTGCTTCGAGAGGCAGACTGGTTCCCCCAAAACACCATGGGATTCTTTGGAATACAGTACTAATGGTAAAAAGGGACACCTTATAATTATGCCTTAGAACCAGTTACAGAGATAATGAGATGGAAGGGTACACAGAAAAAGTCAGTTTTTCTTATGGCCTTGTTATATTGAAGTGAGAACTTTGCATGCTGAATGATCTTTTTCACTCAAATGTAATAACGTTTGATTACTCAGTTGGTCTTTCTGTTAAAGAAAGGAAGAACTTAAATTTAGTTCATCCCAATGCTTTTTATGGCCAATAAAGCACATTTAATGTGTGTAGGGGTGTGGGGAAATGTCACAGCAATGAAAATTATGAAATGTAACAGTAAGATCCCACAGTCCACAATAAAATTAGTAACCACATCTTCTGTTAAGTTTGTTGAGGGACAAGTATGGACCAAGACACAGAGAGAATGTGCTCACCTGGAAGGTCAGACAGGGCTTTCATTTAACATTTCATCCAAATCAGTTCACCCTCATGAACTGGACTGAAGTTTCAGGTGAGACTACTGAATGGGGCTTGGGTCCACAACTTTCTGATACAGAAGCAAGAGTGGTATCTACATAATTTTATGGGAAATATTCTTGAAATATTATATGTACACACAATATTTGATGGGAACATTAAAAAAGTATAAGCTTGCAAGAGATCTGAACGTATGTAAATGGCCCAGGGGGAGTCAATGTTGCCAAGTGTGACAACTTCACTCATCCCAACTGCAGTAATGTGGATCCCGTGTCCACATTATAACAAACTTCAGTAATAATGATTAATGAGGCATTACAGAGTCATTTGGAATGACTTCATTGTTGTAAATGAGATATTGCCCTTGTCAAGAGCCTTGGCAATGTGCATGACATGGCAAAGGCACAGTGGCATTATAAAGGTTAAAGTCATATTGAAGGGAATGCTTGAAATGCAGGGGGAACCAAGCAAATGCTTAGAACGTGGACGGCTGCCCAGCTGATCCCATGGTCCCCGGCATAAACCCATCGATCAAGGCTGTAACCCTTAGTTTGGTCTCTGTGGGCCATTGTGATGTCTACCCTGCAAGTACATCTGTGTCTCTGTATTGCTCAGCATCATTAATCAAACTACTACACCAACCAGCCTTAGAGAAAGCACATTATCACCTCTGTTTTTCATCTGTTTTAATTATACTCTCAGTGGGAAGTCAGTGCAAACACACACACAGCCAGCTCATTGTCTTCAACTCATCATGTGACCTTAGTGGCCTGAGGGTCATACCCTGGTCAAAGTGATAGAGACATCTTTTGCCCTTTATAAGAGCTCAGTTGACAAGTCCATGCAGTTTTGTTACGGTTACAATGCAGTTACTACAATTTAGAATGAATTATGAAAAATGCACCATATTGTCTTTAATACAAAAATTAATTTTTGTTTGTCAAGAGAGGCACAGTAGGTATGAATTACCTTTTTAAAATCAGTAGGAGTTTCAGAATCAAACTGGAATTTTAAGTGTGTATGACATTTAAAAAGTGAAGGAGAGAATTGCAATTCCATTGTTTTATTTCACAAGAAGAAATATAAATATGTAAACAAAAAATATATCACACTTCAAAACGTCTGAAAACACTTCACACAGTGAATTGACTTGACTGCTGTGTAGGCAAACATAGCAGCCATTGAGTGCCAGTAATGTCCTAAAACGGCAATCCAGTGAATGACCAGCTTGGCACAAGCTAAGGTTCTTGGCACATGAACTTGCCCATTTACAACAATTCCAAATGGTTCTATAATGGACCATTTGTGGTTAATATCCTGTTTACATTGCAACTCAGTATTGCTATCTGGGCACAACGCTCAAGTAGTTACACTTATAAAAACTGGCAGGAAACCGACAGGATGGCGTTGAATGCTTGTGTGATAGTTTGCTCATTTAACTCTCTATTAGCCTCAATGGAGAGTAAAATGGTGTACAAACCTATCTCATTGGTTCTTGCTGGTGGTTAAGTTAAAATTACCTCCTGGCTCTCAGTGGATTAATGCAGAGCTCCAGCTTTAGCAAACAAACTGATTTTTGTGGCATAAGTTGAGCACAGAATGTTGGCCACAGCATTTTATTGATTTTAATGGGACACACTGGTTCAGATATTACACAATTGTACTCTGACCACAGAGAATACTGTTGTGAAAATGTTTAATTCATGATTTGTATGTAAAAGGGACATAACTTTTGATTTGAAGAAATTATATTTTTAGTCATAACATGGCTGAAACTCTGGAATTCAGAAGTTGCCAATCACATAAGCCATTTATATAAAAATCTTGCCATGTGCACTTACAAGGTCAGAGTCAGAAGCGTGAAGATAGTAAACAATAAATGGCAGAAAGTGCTGGAGAAACTTAGCAGGTCTGGCGGCATTTGTGGAGAGAAAAAGATGGTTAATGTTTCAAGTTCATTATGACATATTAACTCTTTCTCTTTTTATTAATCCCACCACACCTGCTGAGTTTCACCAGAATTTGATGTTCCTTATCCAGATCTCCAGCAGTCACAGTATTTTAAGCAATAAATATTCCATTTTCTGCATGTTGCTAGATAAGCCAACACAAGTCTTCATAATGGTCTCAAATTAAACAAAAGCTTGAAAGCATAGGGTAAACGGAGGGGTGGGGGGGGGGGGGGTATTCTTGAAATATCCATTCACTTTCCATAACAATTATGTTACTTGGCTGAAGGTTTTGCCAGGGACATCCCCAGAAATGTTGCATTGTCATTGGGATAGATTATTGGGAGGCAATCGTTTGTTTTGGATTTAGCTGTGTATTTTTCTCAAAACAATGACAATAAACATGGAAGACAGTGAGAAGGCAGTGGTGTATCTGCTGGCAGTCAGAACAAGGAACGTCAAGACCATTTGGAACCAAGGCTGGCCCTGAGTGAAGTCACTAAGCAGGAACTGCAAGTGAAGGTCGTGCTCATTATGAAAAGTCCAAATTCACAAGGAGCTTAAGTTGTTAGATGAATGAATGATTTGAATGATATACTTATTGTCTCTTATATTTTACAGTGAATAATACAGTAAAATACAATGAAAAGCTGTATTTCCAACTATAATCCCAAACTAAACTAGTCCCACTTGCCTGTGCTTGGTCCATATCATGCCAAATATTTTCAATTCATGTACTTATCTAAATGTCTTTTGAAAGTTCATTCCACAAATAAACCACTCTTTGTGTAAAGAAATTGCCCCTCATGCGTCCATGTGGGTGTCAAGGCAATGATTGTTATTTTTTTAAAGGGACTCACCACACAGAGGCTAACCTTCAAGACTGTGTTGATTCACCATTTCTGGTTGCCTTAAGAAGGTGGAATCCTGCAGACCTTATGGACATGTTCTTTCCGATATGGTTTTAGGCAAGGAGTTTCAGAACTCTGACCCAGCAAAAAGAAGGAATAATGTTATACATCAGATGCTGTGCGACCTGAGTAGAGAACTTTCCTGCCTTTGTTCTTCTTGAGAGGTGAGAGGAGTGGTCAAAATACTCTCATTGAGGTACATTGCAGCATCCTCTAGATTGCACAGCATATTAGGTGGAGGAAATCACCAATGAGTGAAGTGGTGGGGTCACCAACCATCAAATTGTTCAGTCTTGGATGGTGTTGAGCTACTTGTTAGTTGTTGTGGCTGAATAATTGATGAATATTCCAACATGTTTCTGACTTGATCCTTATAGATGGCGGAGAGTCTTTGAGGTGTTTGCAAATGAGCTACTCATACAGATAACCAACATCTGTCCTGCCCTTTGAAATAAGAGGATAATATGACTCGTTTGGATATGCTTCTGAATCAAAGCGATGATAAAGTTTAAATAATTTTGATTAAACCCAACAAGAGCATCAATGAGCAGGTTACTGAAATATTGTGATCAATGAGGTAATGGTAAGGGATAATGTTGATCTTACATTGGCTCCAGCCATTCTGCTCATGTCACACATAGTCCGTTGGTGGAGAAAAAGAATTCTACCCTAGCTATCAGAGAAAGCAGATGTATCTGTCCCAACTCCCTGAAGTCCGAATAACTATGCTGAACCAAATTTAGTTGCATTCATTCTTACCATGCAATAAACCTTCTTGTTATCTAAGAACAATGCTTCTCCTGTAGATACTCAATATCCTCTACCATTAATCATTCGATAGACCCAAATAAGAAGGATTGGTGTCAGTAAGCTGTTTCAAAAACCTTGACCCACTACCACATACTGATAGAGGTGGAAAAAAACCCCACAAGATACCACAGTGGTCGCCTGGGAAAATATCAGATGTAGGTGCTGTGTGATGGTACTACCAATAATTGAACAGTGACAAGGAGCAGTTTAAAAATAAATAGTTTCATTTGTATAGCATGTGTTATGACCTCAGGACATCCCAAAATACTTCACATTCAACTAAACAGTTTTGAAATGGAGTCACAATCATATAGAAAACATGGCAACCAATTTTGCACACAGCAAGGTACCACAAACAACAATGAGATAATTCTGCTTTCATGATGGTTGTTGTCAGGAAACCCAGGGCACTCATGGCTCATCTTTGAACAGGACCATAGTATTTCTATTTCTCCCTCAGGCAGCAAATGCAGCCATAGCTTAAATCAGAACTGAAAGACAGTGCATTCAATAGTGCAACTCTCCATCACTGCTACACTGAACTGTCAGTCTGGATAATGTGCTCTGGAGTGGAACCCAAACCCTTTTGACTCAAAGGTGAGAATGCTACAACTGAACTACACTGTAAATATAAAAAGCAAATCAATTCAGTGTTTTATACTTCAAACTGCATGGCAAGTATAGATCAGTTTTAAGATGCACAATCCTTTTACATTTCAGACACCTGCTATATCAGAGCACTCTAAGGATCAATATTTTGAACGTACACATGATGTGCATTGTCACAACTGCTTTCATTTTTTTCTTAAAGTATGTGCCCCAAATTCTAAAGTGCTGCCTAGCGAAGATACAATCTGTGCCTGCAGGTCCATTTACCCAAGTGGTCTTTCTTCTGTTTGCAGACCAGGTGGGATCACTGATTGTAACATGTTAATGGCTGCCTGAATGTAAATTGCTTTGATTTCCAGTACTCTATCAAAAATGATTCAGTTTTCTATCAGAAAATTCATTTGCCCTCTGGCTAAGAATCAGTTCTGTCTGGGAACAATTTTTCACAGACAACAGCATGTGTTCCTGCTGATTGAATTATGAGTAGTGTTCCTGAGTTAGCAACTTTATTCCAATTGTTTCAATCATCAAATTGGAATTTCTTTCGAATTGAATTTTGCATTTGGTTCAAACTTTGAAGGAAAATGTGTAAATCAAATTCTTCTCTTGACTTCAGAAATTTTAAAATTTGAAAAAAATAAGCAGGTCGGTAATATGATGATTTGTTTTGTAGCATCCATTTAATAACAATGCTGTGTGAGCACAAGAACTCAAAGGTTGTTGGAATGAGGTAGTCGTAAGACTTAACATAATAATTCCAAATTCAGGTGCAAGATGTAAAATGACATTAAATGCAAGTCACTGGATTGTTTATTCTGTCCAAATTGCAGAACTTCAAAAATAAATGACAGAGTTGCAGGCAGCAACCCCTACACAATTTCCTTTAATTCATCATTTCCAGCCAGATACAAAATTCAAACATTTAAACAGAAATAACACCAACTTGATAACTTTAAATTGATTACTTCAGTTATCAGTTCAGTATCAACTCAGATGCCTGCCGGACATCTCTCCTGAGCTGAAGGCAAATGAAGATGAATTGAGGAAATGATGTATAATGGCTGATTGACCAATTTTAAGCAATCACACAGCGTTAAAATTACCTCTATCACAATCCTAAGACATTTCTTAGAAAGGATAATTCATCTATTTTGATCTCTTTCTCACAGTTTTTTTTATTTGACTTATTTAGTTTTGCAAAACCTTTCCCAGCTTGGTTTATTAATTTTAATTTATATTGTTAACTATGGGTTAAGTTTTTAATATTTTAATTGCTTAAGCATGTACAATCTCTGATATGAGTTTACCATTCCATTAAAGGGTATATGATCCAATTAAAACAGGTATGATATGGAGAGTATGGTTAATCTGAAATACACTGTAGAAAGGGACATTCAAAAAAGAGATATCAGTATTTATAGATTAGAATAGAATAGCAATTTATTGTCATGTTTATTTTTCCAAAAATATACAGTAAAAAGTTTTATAGGTCACCATATCATGGTGCCTAAATTAATGATAGAAGTTAGAAATAGTAAGGAAAAAAAAGGTAAAAGTTCACCGAAGTTCAATTAACAACTCCTGAGGATGGGGTACGGAGGAAAACCAGGCTGAAACCGCCATGCAGGGCTGGGCGGAGCCAGGCTGAGACCTCCACACAGTTCATTGGACCACCACGCTGGGCCGCTGGACAACCTGGAAGCCATCTCTGAAGCAAGGACGAGACCTTTGATCCAAGACTAGACCTTCATGCTGTTGGAATATCCAGAAGCCACTGAAGAAGACCTCCAAGAAATCTTCAACACTATTTTTGCCACTTGTTCAGAGCTGAAAAGTCAGAGATCACTTCTCGAGGACAGAGTGGCGGGCGACAGAAAGAAGGGTTAATTGAGGTACAAAGGATTTCCTGATTTCAATCCTAATTAGCTGCACTGAAACTTTATTCTTCATTTCCACAACGACAGGAAATTATTTCTGTGTTTACTGATTTAATCCGTTTAAACACCCCTTTTGCTTCTTTTCTCTACTAGTGTTCCTAGTCATTAGTTATGCAAGTCAAGAAGGCTTTGCAAATGAATCAAATTTATCCTGCTTGACCCCTTAATAACAAGAGTTGAAAAGTGTGGCGCTGGAAAAGCGCAGCAGGTCAGGCCAGCATCTGAGGAGCAGGAGAGTAGACGTTTCAAGCATAAGCTGTTCATCGGGAATGATGACCATTCCTGATGAAGGGCTTATGCCTGAAACCTCGACTCTCCTGCCCCTCTGATGCTGCTGTGCTTTTCCAGCAGCACACTCTCGACCCCGATCTCCAGCATCTAGAGTCCTCACTTTCATCTTAATAGCAAGAGCACTGGTCAGCTACTTCCTGTCTGTAAGTTAAGTATATAGATAGTGTGAGAAACAGAACTCACTCACAATCAATCAGCCTGAGACAAAGCCTTGGAAACAAGAACAATTTATTACAGCCTTGCAAGTACCAGACGCTTCTGCAATCAAGCAGAAATGCATGCCAAAACAGAGTCTGTTAGCATTCTTATTTAGTTTACAAGTTGCGGAATTACGCATCCCTTTTCCCATTCTATCATAAGCCGATTACCTCACTCGCTAGTTATTTTCTTATCTGGCCATCCTGCTGTCATTGTCTGCATTCTTTGTTCCTTGTTTGTTACAGCTTGTTCTTTTATCCAGTTTCTCTTATCATACTATAAGCTTTATTGTGAAATGCCCCTGCTGCTTCTTTTTGTGGTCAACTACAACACTTTAAAGTTATTTCCTAGCTTAAAACTATTTTCTTTAAAGACCTTCTATATTCATTAAAACTCTTAGTCTTAAGTATGCTACATGCTACAAGAATTCCACGACCATTTGTATAATGTTCCCCTTCCCTTCCCCCACCACTACACCCCCACCCCCACCTGCAAAAACAACATTTCTAATCTCTCACAATAGTGCTTGACAAATTCTATACTGACTGACAACTGAGCTCAAGATATTGATGACACCAATGCTTGGTAGCAGCAATGTGTACCATTTACAAGATGCACTGCAGAAATTTGCAAAAAGTCTTTAGACAGTCCAGGTGGTTTTTCTATAATGCGATTGTTGCTTCTTGTGCAACTCACTTTATAGAAACAGCGCTTAAAGTATTGGCAATGTAATTGCCTTACAGCCAACACATGTTTTAAAAGTTTGCACATTAGAAACAATGTCCCCAATTTTTCAATTGCGTTATAATGAATGTGTTGCTGAAACGCGCATTATAGCAGAACAACCTGCACTTTCCAAACCCACGGCTACTGCCATATAATAGGAGAAGGGCAAGGATTCCATGGTGACAATACTACCCACAAGCTCCCCTTCAAGCCATTCACTGTTCTGACTTGGAAATATATCGCCATTGCTTCAGTGTCACTAGATCAAAATCTTGGAATTCCCTCCATATCAGCATTACGGATTTACCTACAACACAGGGGCTGCAGCAGTTCAAGAAGGCAGCTCATCACCACCTTCTCAAAAACAACTAGGGAGCTTGAAGTGCAATGAAACCATTAAACATTGAGTGCACTGCCCCTTTAAATGGTTCCCTGAAGCTGGTTTGCACAGAGAGTTAAATGTTGCCTGATGAGGGGTCAACCCCTATCACAAAGAAGCATGTGCCAAGTGTATTAGAATAAATAACATTTTAATGCAATGCCCACAAGTCAGCAAATAGCCTCTCAAAAACACAAATGACAAAGAATTGCACAAGGTCGGAGCAATCAAATCATTCATCCTAATTAAAGTTTTTGTTAATAATCAGTGGTCATTGTCCACAAGATTGATGCGGAACTAATCAAACCTCTTAGCAGGCCCTAGCCAGGAGCATTTGAGAACAGGCTTTGGAGGATTAATATCTCAATGGATGTGGCATATCCATTTCTGCAACTATTAAAGAATTTACAATAATTTTCTGGACATTTGTCAAACTCTTATCAATTAAAACCCTTAAAAAGTATATGCCTGCTTCAGCTGACCTCATGTATAGATTGTTCTCCTCCTTCCTGATTTTATCCAGCCCAATTCTCTCACACTTCTCTTCAGAGGAAGCTGACTTATATATATTTATATAGGGCCAACATCCCTGAAGTTGCACACAAAGAAAGTGTATTTACATAGCTTATTCCACAACTTTAGGACATCCCAAAGCACTTGAAGGGTACGTTTGAATGGCAGTCACTGCTGTCTTGTGGAATAAGATAGCTAATTACGCACAGCATGGAAGGACAAACAACAATGTCATAATGACCATATCACCCGCTTTTTTCTCAGTGATTCTAATTGAGAAGTATGTGTTGACCAGGACACCTAGGAGCTAGAAACTTTACAGCTTGGAAATGAGATAAAAGGATTTATGCTCCTGATCCTCCTGGAAAAAGTCTGTGTGTGAGAGAGTGAATGTGGATGTTAGTTATATATAGGACTTGTGTTGGCCATGATGCCATTCCTGGTTAAATAGCTGACCAACACACAGCACTGTTCCACTTCCAACATGGATTGTTATCTGAGAGCTGTGGGTACTTCAGTATTAGAGAGTGCCCTCAGTGCAACAGAAAGATTCATTACTGTCAAATTAATATATAAATAAATTGCACTTCATAAAGAAATGCTTATTATTTGTTCTTTCTCTTTTAAAGTGCATTGTGGTGATTTCACAAGTACGCTTAAATGATGACCTCACACACATTGTGTCAAGATAGAAAATTATAAAGGTCTCCAACTCTCCTCCAGGGTTGAAGGTTGGTCAGATATAGTGACATCTTCTTCTTACCGTTGAAATGACAGCCATTCTGTTTGTCGTTAGTAAAAGATCAGCTGTTTTGGTATTACACATTCTCTCATTAAGATGCACCCATTACCCATCACACTAATGAAGGACTGTGTAATGTAAAGTCTGTTAAGCAGTCTATGTGTATTTGTGTGTGTGTGATACGAGGTGATAGAGAATTACTTCAGTGTCTCCTTCCTATCCAGCACCTGATCATTGCTGACTCTGGGGAAGGCGACTCAAGGTACAGTGCAGCCTTCTGGGATAGGCATCAGCTGGGCCTGAACTTGGTAAGGAGGCCCGCGGAGAGAGCTTGGCAGTCGGCATCTCTCTGATAGATGGATTGCCATAAAAAGCCAATCGTTGTGGTCATTGCTTGAGTTTTGAGGCTGGGAATTGTCTGCCCCCGGGGAGAAAATGAGACACTGTTTACCCAATCAAAGTGCTCCTAACTGCTCCTGAGAGGGTAATGGTTTTGGAGCGAGGCCAATGAAGATGAAAGTGTGTGTAAATTCTCTCTGCTGTCACTGACATGGGGAATTAGAGACATTTTGTGAATTTCTATGGACAAGTAAAAGCAAAGAACAGAGCTGGGATCTCAACATTCCTTCTTTCAGGATGAACAATTGAGGGGCTGGTTATTAACCCTTCAACAATCCCTTGTGTTAATACTAAACAGCTTGTCCATACCATACGATGCCAGCTGCTGTAAAGTTACATTTGGAGTCTGTTCTTCCTTACTGGTCATTAATGTGCAGCATGATTGCAGAACAAAAAAACTGTTTGGCATTACAAGTTTTAATTTGAACTGTGGCAACTTTAGACATCTGTCCTATTTAAAGAAAAAACGTATTAACCAAAAACTATATTGATCGTAAAAGTTCTATAAGACATTTATTTTCTTAGCAGATTTTATCAAAAATTAATCATAAGAGAAATTTGACCGTGACCCATTCTGATATCCAATCTCGCATTACACAATCTCTCAATTTACAGCTTCTGATTCAAGTTATTTTTTAAATTATTTAATTCTTTTGCACAATTTTAAATACTCGGACCATTCTTTTTGGCCATTGTTGTTGGCAGAAAATGCTTCTTACAACAATGTTTTTTGATTGTGTTTGCTGAAGCATCTTTCCTGGCTGACTGACAAACTGAGAGATTTTAATTAAAAAATAAACAGTTTCTAACATCTGGTATTAAAGAGCGTTAATGTAACAACAGTGCAAAGAAGTCATGCCAGAATAGATTAATTTTTAACTTCAGTGGTTGCTTTGACACGTAATGTCCTCCAAAAACTGTAGTGGAATCAGAATCTATAACTGCCTAAGAAGGAAATGAATAATGGCAGTCAAATGAATTTTAGTGAGGAAAGGGTTAATTCATCATGATTTTTCAAATCAAGCAAGATACTTCAGAAGGCTATCATATTTTTAAAATAGGGATTTGAAAATAAGTGTAAGATACATTATTGTTTTCATTAACCTAATAATTCAATTAGGTAAATTAAAGGCATTCTAAAGGTCAGAAATTTTAAAATGTGAAGTTCAAGTGTTGGTCTTGTGCTGCTGGGCTATCAGTAACTTTCCCACTATAAGCTGCAATATCCCAGTGAACATACACAAAGCAAACCCAATTTACTGCTTAATCACTGATCAGATTGTCAATCTGAACAGCTCTGGAAGGATATCCATTGTTTCTGTGTTGTATCAAGTAATTTGGGGAATTTTGCTTCCGGGGATTGTTTGAACAAACTAAATACCCTTTCCAGAAAATGGACCAAGCCCCATTGCCTGTCAATTGCAGAATCTGCTTGACTGAAACAGGCAAACAGGATAAAGAGCATATGGGCTATATTAAAGGCAGGCAATCCACTCCACAACCAACAATGACAACTTGGATTCACATAGTACCTTTAATCCAACAAACAGTCCCAAGGTACTTCATGGATGCTGTAAAAAAGCAGAATTAGTCATTGAATTCTATAAGTTGATGGCTAAACGTTTGGTTGAAAAAAGGTAAAGGTTTAAGGAGTATCTTGAAGGAGATAAAGAAGGAAGGTAGGGAGGCAGGGAAATTTAAGGAGGGAATTTGAGAACTGAGGACCCAGCAGGTGAAGGCAAAGCCACCAATCTGTGTTTTTCAGGAGTTTCTTTTCTTCCAACAGTAAACTTCAAAGGTACTTAGTTGGCTGTAAAGTGCCATCAGATGTTCTGAGATCACAAAAGGCAACATATCAATGCAAGTTCTTTCACTTTTCAATAAATCCAGTGAAATATAGACAGGCTGATTTTTGGATGTCATTGGGCCATGCTGAATGAACAATTGTGAGCAGTTTGTGGCTGATTTCCAAACATCTGCGATCCACGTGCAAGATTCCTGAAACAGCAATATGAACTGTGAAAATCTTCCCTCAAAGAAATTTCTTCTTCATATATTTATGTGTTCTGTCAAAAATTATGATAAATGTTGACTTTTGTGCAATAGTGTGAAATAGACGAGTGCTCTTCTGCTCATTGATGTCCATGAAATTAAAAGCGGGGAGATTAAAATGATTACTGACATTGATTTTATACAACTGCAAAGTCATAATTTAACCAAGTAACATTCAGGAATCTTCCCTTTATTTCAGAAAACTACAACACAGAGCAAATCTCGCCCTTCTCCCACCTAATGTACAAACAAGAGGGGGTCAGTTAGCTCTGGGTAACTAGCTTGAGATGCAGAGTAATGCCAACAGCATGGGTTCAATTCCCACACTGGCTGAGGTGACCATGAAGGAGTCTCTTCTTCAAACTATTGACTTACCTAAGGTGTGATGATCCTTAAACCAACACTGGTTGGCTCTTTCTCACCAGTGAAAGAGCAGGACAATGGTGACTTCACAATAGTCCATGTGAATATTAGTATGCTTGCTTTTAACCAGTAAACAATATCAATTAATTCAGAGAAATTTCTAAAGCACTAAAAATACAATATGCCTACTGACTTCATTCAGTATTAATGTATTTAACAAATCCAGGTTCATGGCAGTTTTTCTGCCAATTTTGAAGAAGTTCATCTGACAGAAAAGCTGATTGTAATATTACAGTCAGTCCACCCTGTGTGCTTGGCATTTCACCAAGGATCCTTGCCACTGGTTAATGGTTATGCCTCATGTCACACTTCTTATGAGTGAGGTCTCTGTGAAAATAACAGTAAGGAATAAATTGACACGGAGTCATAACCACCATCATAAAATCCTTTACTTTATATCTTTATTATTAATTTTATCGTCTCTCACTGTGAAATGTGAGAGAGGCCATTATCAGGGTCACTGGTTTATGGTAATTAAATAACTCAAATTCTGTTTTCATTGCAGGGATTCCGGGATTTGCACAGGGTCTTTTCAGGATCATATTCTCTTATTCTGTCTGCCGTTTCTGCAGAAAAGAAATATAACTACCTTTCTCTTTATCAAGGTGAGCAGAAAGTAAGAGAATGTTCATGAAATCCTCAACCATCACAGAAGGAGGCCATTCAACAATATTGTGCTTCTGAAAGAGTTATTCAATTAATCCCACACTCCAGCATTTTTCTCAATTATCCAGCATCCTTTGCTCAAAGTTTGTGAGAAGATTTGTAGCTCGGGTGCTCGTTGCTGTGGTTCTGTTCGCCGAGCTGGAAGTTTTTGTTGCAAACGTTTCGTCCCCTGTCTAGGTGACATCCTCAGTGCTTGGGAGCCTCCTGTGAAGCGCTTCTGAAACGTTTGCAACAAAAACTTCCAGCTCGGCGAACAGAACCACAACAACATCCTTTGCATTTGATAATGCAAACAAAGACAGGACTTACCCAATTAATGGTCATCTTGTAGAACAGACAGACCTGGGGGCTCAGGTATTTAATTCTTAGAAATTTGCGCCACAGATAAACAGATTGGTTAAGAAGGCATTTAGCATGATTACCTTACTTGCTGAGACCTTTGAGTATAGGAATTGGGGCATCATGTTGAGGTTGTATATGATGTTGGTGAATCCTCTTCTGGAGTACAATGTGCAGTTCTGGATGCCCTGTCATCGGAAGGATATTGTTAAGCTGGAGAGTGATCAGAAACATCCCTCACCCGCCCTCAACCCATTCCCGGCACTTTCCCCTGCCACCGCAGGAAGTGCAAAACCTGTGCTCACACCTCCCTCCTCACCTCCATCCAAGGCCTCTATGGATCCTTCTACATCCAACAGAAATTTACTTGTACCTCCACTAATGTCATCTACTGCATCCGTTGAACCCGATATGGTCTCCTCTACATCAGGGAGCTAGGACGCCAACTTGCGGATCATTTCAGGGAACATCTCTGGGACACCCACATCAACCAACCCCATTGCCCCATGGCTGAACACTTCAACTCCTCTTCCCACTCCACCAAGGACATGCAGGTCCTAGGCCTACTCATCGCCAAACCCTAACCACACGAGGCCTGGAGGAAGAACACCTCACCTTCAGCTTTGGGACCCTGCAACCACAAGGGATTAATGTGAATTTCACCAGTTTCCTCATATCCCCTCTCCCCACCTTATCCCAGTCCCAGGCCTCCAACTCAGCACCGCCCTCTTGACCTGTTCATCATCTTTCCCATCTCTCCATTCCACCCTCCTCTCCAACCTATTACCTTCTCCCAATCTTCATCCAGCTATTGCATTCTCAGCTACCTTTCTTCCAGCCCCACCCCCTTCCCATTTATCTCTCAGTCCCCTGGTCCATTAGCCTCATTCCTGATGAAGGGGTATGCCCGAAATGTCGATTCTCCTGCTCCTCAGATGCTGCCTGACCTGCTGTGCTTTTCCAGCGCTACACTCTCAACTCTGATCTCCAGCATCTGCAGTCATCACTTTCTCCTTGTATCTAAATACATTAAAGTTTCCAAAATATTGGTTACCATGTCTTCAGAGGGTTGGTGTGGACTTTTTGAGCCAAATGACCTGTTTCCACACTGTAGGGACTCTATGTCAGTCTCAGTATTATACCAGAATTGGCTTCAAGAATGAAACCCTGAGCTATGATTTTTGATGACCAAGATGAGATATTCCCCCATCAATGTCTTTGCCCTATGTACCCACCAATTCTGCACAAGCAGAAACCTGACCCCAATCAAAATGTATTCTATTGCCAAAAAAAGTGAATAAATCTTAAATGCTTAACATCTGAGTGAAAGTACAAATACACAGTAAGCCAGTTAGCAGGAGAGTATGAAGTTGTGGTGTTGTTCAAAGCTTCTCAAAGTTGGGACCTCATGTAGGGTTGTGAACTGAAATTTTGGGATCCCCAGTTCGGGGACAACAATAGCTGCTGAGATGTAATAGCTCTTCTTCCATTCCAGGCTCCTGCGACCATAGCCACCCAACTTCACCCTCACAGTTCTCACTGACGGAGGTTGTGAAAATTTTCAAGCCATGATATGGGGTCCCAGTGGGTAAAGTTATGGAAGCATCCATGTAGATTTGCCTCAGGAAAGGCCTAAAACTTTAACCCAGGTTTTCCCAGTGTGCTTTGAACATTTTTTATTTGGATGCCTTGGCATCTATTTAAATTGTTACCCCTCTTGCAGGGGGTTTAATTCTTTGGATTCTGATTTGTTCCTACTTCACTGTGTGAAAGAAGTGCCATTGATAATCACCAAAGTGTTTCACATCGTTACTTAATGAAATATAAATAGATACTACTCACAGCTATGCGATGATCTTCAACTTGCCATTTCCTTAGAGTTGATCCTGGAGGCTTCAGATATAAAGATAACACTTTTCCAAGGCCCCTGACTGCAATTAAAAGCTCCAACTTTTCCCTGTGTTTCTGGTGCAGTGTTTCAGATTATTGACCGTTGATTTCTTGGGTTCAATACCACTGTGAGGTGCAGCTGTCAAGTTTGGTACTGATCTTGCCACATCTGGGGTTTGTGGTCCTGACTTGGTTCAGGCCCAGCTGAGACCTATCCCAGGAGGTTGTGCTTCAGGGCTTCACTCAGGTTGGCCTCCCTAGAGATGTGATGGAGTGCTAGATAGGCAGCAGATGGCAAAATAATTCTCTATCACATACAGGTATACATATAAAAGACATACTCATTTGTGTATCTATATACATCTATGTATATTTACATATGAATATATATATAAACACTCATATAAATACATGCATTGTTCATAACATATACAAAAATTTACACTGAATGAACTTCCTGCCTAACAAACTGAATAGTGTTTCATTTTCTGCTCAGTAGTATGAATTTCCTGAAGTATAGATTTGGGAAATTTTCCACATCGGATGCCAATAAAGAAGCCATGGTTAGTAATTTTGTCGATGACACCAAACTTGGTGGCATAGTAGACAATGAGGAAGGTTTTCTAAGATTACAAAGGAATCTTGGTCAAATAGGTCAATGAGCTGAAAAACGGCAGATGGAGTTCAATCTGGATAAATGTAAGACATCGCATTTTGATACAACAAATAAGGGTAGGACTTATGCAATTAATGGTGGGGCCTTGGGTAGTGTTGTAGAACAGAGGGACCTAGGAGTTCAGGTACATAATTATTTGAAGTTTAAATCACATATAGATAGGGTGGTTAAAAAGGTGTTTGGCATGCTTGCCTTCATTACTCAGTCCTTTGAGTACAGGAGTTGGGAAGTCATGTTGAGGTTTCACTGGACATTGCTGAGGCCTCTTCTGGAATACTGTGTCCAATTCTGGTCACCCAGTTATAGGAAGGATATTATTAAGCTGGAGAGGGTTCAGAAGAGATTTACTAGGATGTTGCTGACTATGGAAGGTTTGAGTTATAAAGAAAGGCTGGATAGACTGGGACTTTTTTTACTGGTGCTTAGGAGGTTCAGAGGTGACCTGATGGAAGTTTTTAAAATAATGAAAGGTATAGATGGAGGTTGAAGGAACTCAAGACTAGGGGGCACATTTTTAAGGTGCAAGGACAGAGATTTTAAAAAAGACATGAGAGGCATTTTTTTTTACACAGAGGGTGTTTCGAGTATGGAATGAACTTCCTGAGGAAGTGGTGAATGTGGGTACAATTACAACATCTGAGAGATATTTGGACAGGTACATGAATAGGAAAGATATGGTGGGATATGGGTCAGGAGCAGGCAAGTGGGATTAGTTTAGTTCGGGATTATGTTCGGCATGGACTGGTCAGACCGAAGGGTCTCTTTCTGTGCTGTATGACTCTATGACGATCATCAAGGCAACTTGAGATTTTTTGTTGATTGTGGGATATGGGCCTCATTGGCTGTCCTCAGTTGTCGTTAGGTTGCAGCAAGGCCAGACTTTATCATCTATCAGAAATTTCTGTTGTCAAGATAAACCTCTGCAGTCTGAATAATGAAGATGTTCCCAACTTGCTGTTAGGCAGAGAGTTGCAGTATTGATAAAGGAATGGTGATAGTTTTCATATTTGGCTAACGTATGATATGGAGGGTATATAGAGGTAGTGGCCTTCCCCTGTATTTGCTGCACTTATTCTTCCAGGTGGAGAATGCAGGTTTGGCAAGTGTTGTTAAGAAGCCTCAGCAAGATGTTCAGTGTATCACAAAAGCCATAGTGCCTTGGTGGTTGAGGTAGTGTATCTGTAATAAAGCAATAAGTGCCAACTATTTAGGCGCCTTTTCCTGTATGTGTCAAGGGACTTGATGTTATTTTAATGATCTCAAAAATACAACAAAATGAAACCTCATCTTGTTTTCTGGTACATTCTTTAATGGACACTCAAATCCACAGAAAATTCCCCTCCATATCAAATATTCAACTTTGGCTTAGTTTATTCTCCCCAGTCCTGTGAACTGTGAAATACTCACAAAATTGACAACTTAGCCTTTCTCATTTTTTAAAAGACCTGCAGATTTCTAACTGAAGTCCTAACTCCTTGTTTGGAAGTTTCACATAACTAAATGTTTACACTGAGTTAGCTGTGCTTTCCCTAAAATGTCCTGTACTCCTTTATAAGAGGGAAACTTTATTTGCCTCTGACCCAAGTCAAGTCTCCTCTGAACTACCCTAACCTTCTAAACTCTGGGTTTCTTAAGCTAAAATCAATCTTTGATTATTCTGACCAAAGTCAAGTTAATGGCCTTCAATATTAACCCTACTTGTCATAAACCAACATGGTGAAAACAAATTTCTACTAATGTTCCAGATAGTCCTTGCTCTCTGACACATACTGGATTAGTTCTCTATTTTGGAAGGATTGTCTGATTTGATTTCTTTAAAACAAAATATTCACATCAATAACCCACCCATATGGCACTATTTTAAAATCCAAACACTAAAGCTATATCTAAATTTACATGTAGAAATCATACAGCTCTTATCATATCAGCTCCATTCCAAGAACAACCTGAAATGAAGTTCCCATTTTCACAGTTGATAGCTTCTACAAAGGTTTGCCCTCCAACACAAAATTTCAGTCAAGTTTTCATGGCACATCTTTAAGCAGAATATTCCAAGATCCTGAACAACATGGGCTAGCAGGAGCAATTTGGGAGAATTGTGTGAAATGTTGAGAACGATCTTTCTTTTCACCAGGAGTAAGAAGTCAAATTTTCAGAGTTTTGAACATTGAGACAAGATACTTGCCAGTGTGTGATAAGAGACCTATAAATGGGAATATTGCTCATTATCATCTAATCTTGCCTTATTAATATGCAGATTCCTACTACAAAGAATGGAGTTGTCATCATTCCAGGAGAGGAAATGGCTGTCCTCTCATTCGAGTGAGGTGACCGGGTGATGAGTTTAACCTGAGGGTCACCACACCTCAGGTGAGGGACGAGGTGGAGATGCCATCTTTATGGTAACTTCAGCTGCAGCGGCGATTAAACCTGCACTATTGGCATCACTCTGCATTGCAAACCAGCCATCCAGCCAACTGAACTTCTCAGCTTTCTCCTACTTGACCACATGGTGGCTAGAAACTAGATGCCTAGGATTACTGAAATGAAAGTCAGAGTGGGTTCCTGGCAGGTTTCTGGTCTCTAGCTCATCACTTGCTTCTCCAGACTTCAATCTTAGACATTCGGCACGAACATCTCACGGCACACTCCACGGACAGTGGCTGCACCCATCCTCAGGTGCTAGCTTCCAACACATGGCAGCCTCGACACGTCATCATGGTACATTACTGATTCATTTACTGTAGACTCCTGCACTTCATTATTGCATGTCAGAATGCACTGACAGCTAGCATTGAATCCTGATGTGAGGACACTGCATACACGGGTGCCCAGTTTGTGAACTGGACCACGTTGCAAGTTGGGGCTGCTCTTTTGGCACTTACACACTTTGAGCTTACCTGGATTCTCCCAGCATCCTTGCTGTGCCTTACTTTTTTGAATTTTGTCCCCTCAGCCAGAGCAACTAGACTCACAGTACTTCTGTCTTGCCTTGCCTTTTAGTACAGACACATAGCCAGACAGTTTGACATGGTTGTCAGCAGTGACCAGTCACGGGGGTGGACATATGCTGTACAGCAATGTGTTATGCCAACCTCATGCCTGCACCAAGTGCAAAATCACTGCATACACTACAACTATGAACACTTCCCATAGCCTTGGAATTTGTTTCTATTCAGAAAATTATCCAATTCCATTTGAAAGCTGTAATTAAATCGGTCTTCACAACATGCACAGCAGTGCATTTCAGATTCCACACACCTTCTGAGAAAAGACTTCCTTCTCAAATCACCTTCAGTTCTTTTGCAGTTCACTTAAACTTGATTGCTTTGGTTCTTGACTTTTGTGTCAATGGAAACTGTTTCTCCTCTTCTAGCTCCAATTTCTCATGATTTTAGACAACTTCACCAAAACTGCTATCAATACTTTTGTCACGAGGGCAGAGTTTCATTAATGTTTCACATAACTGTAATGCTTCATCCTGAAAAATTACCTTGTAAAACTGCACCCTCACTAAAACCTTCACATTGTTTCTTAAATATGGCAGCAAGAATTGGACAAAATTCTGTTGAACTAGTGTTTGATAAAAGTTCGCCATAAGTTTCTTGCTTTTATATTCTTTTGCTTGTAATTGTAATGGATCACATATGCCTTATTAATGTCACTTAACCTGCCTTGATACCTTCAATGACTTTTACATCCCTCTAAATGCCGGGTTCTTATTGAAAGAGTGTGACTTTCACTCTTGGGAGTTCCTTGGGAGCAGAACGCCAGTAGAATCTCAGCCGAGAGACCATTCTGATTTTCAGTGTCAATGGTAGTTGTGATAGAAAACAGAAAATGCTGGAGAAACACGGTAGGTCTGGCAACAACTAAAAATCAGAACAAAAGAGGGAAAAACAGAGTGAACCGTATTGTTATTGTTGTGTTGTAGTTATGATAGTATGAGATTTCATGTCTGAGGCCAATCTCATTTTCACCCCATACACATGACCATCATATTCGCAAGCAGTCCATATACTGCCCCTACAAGCAGACAGAAAAGACCATAAGAAACATTTTCAAAGACAAGTAGGAGAGCTCTTCCTGGTATCCTGGCCATTATTAACCCTCAAAGACAATCTGTAGAAGCAGATAATCTGGTCATTTATTTTGCTGCTGCAATGGGGTCTTGCTGTGTGCATGTTGACTGTCACATTTCCCTCCACGTCAACAGCATGCAGACTTGCAAAGTGCTACAAAAATGCAAGTTATTTCTCTCTGCGATCATTCCTGACAGTTATTGTTTTACTGGCAGCTTTGAAGCGTAACAGGTTGTGAAAGTGCCGGACTCTTTAAAAATCCTATGATTCATATGTGGTGCTGCCTTGACAGAATTTCTGAGGCTGTCAGACCGCTTCATTGTCTGCCAGGTTGCAGGTAGAGCATGTTGGTCCTCTGAAGGGTAGCCTTCAGTGGTAAACAGTTCATTGCTCTTTTGGCCCGTGTCTTGAAGGCACAGCTTGTGTTCCTCATGGGCACTGAGCCATTGCATTGCAATGCTGTGCACACTTGCTGCCTTTGACATTCCTATTGCCAGCAAAATGAACTTCCTTTGTGGCAGCAAAACAGCTCCTTGAAGAGCGGGGGTGACACCCTTTCTGCAAATTTCCATTTTGTAAACCTCCTACAGTCAACTAAGTCCAGGCTGGGAACACACTAAAAACTCATAATGAGGCCAAAGATCTGATACGATCAAACAATGTGAGTATAGAGCCTTTAGCTATCTGATCGCTCAGCCTCTGCTCCATGGCTGGAAAGTTTACAGCTTTTGGATGCTCCAAATTACTCATGTTTCTGAGGAAACACATATGCAGAAGACATATGTACAAACTCTGAAGCATGTACACACACACGCTGCATGTGTACATACAAGACAAAACATGTCTTATTCATTCACATGCACTCCATACACAGGCACGTTGCACGCCGTATGTGTATGCATGATTCACATATATGTATTCATTTATTATGAAAACTGTTCACACGTGTCAAACTGCTTTTAGTTGAAAGATTCAAAGTAATAATATAACATCAGAAATATGCAAAAAGGTATTCTTGCCCTTAAATGTGAGTTACCCCTGGGCTTCATTGTAAATCTAGTCAGTATTGCACCCCTTTTAAAACAGGTTCACACCATTCTATTCAGTCTCTGCATGGGTATAAGCTCCTGTCACTTCACAAAAGCTGAACGAGCCAGGATGAATCAGGTTGTTGGGGCCATCTGGCTACAGGAAGTTTAGCTTATTAAGCAAGAAATGTTCATGTCTTCCCAACTCAAGATGGAATGTTTCTGATCCAGAAGGCAGTGTAACCAGCTGAGAGTTGATGGAACATATCCCAGTGTGGCTGCTGGGTTTGAGAGACAGCACTGAGACCCGAACGAGTAACCATCTGGTGGGGAAGCCTGCTCCTCTCTGCTTCTGACACCGCACTGCTGGGCTTTAGCCCTTTTTATTTCTCTCTAAAGGCCTCTTTGGCTCCCTGGACAGGGCAGATGGGACTGTGGATTTTTCCATAAACACTGCTGTCAATGTTACTCACTGCGTGAGACTGGCAGTGTCGATTTATACTGAGTGGCACCTAGTGGCTGGCATTGGCATTAATTGACAGGGAGCTCTTATTACTTAATTGTGAAAACACTCTTACTCAAAATAAGCTTAACACTTTTACCAAGTCAAAGATTTTAAGTATGTATGGTGTAGTGGCAATGATGCAGAAGAGATGGGAGCCAGGCCTTTGTTCTGAGAATTTTACTTTACTGACAATGAAATCACCACAGAAATTTTAATTTCATCAATTTCTGATGCTTCCACAGTCTGAAACAGAAAATATAAAAGGAAAAAAATGTGAATTATTTGTCTTAAAGAGGTTAAGGGCCTAGATCTTCTTCTACCTGTACAAGGAGTGAATGGAAATAATCATAGATCATTGACCTTACCACAAATGGTGAGGTCAATTCTTCACTCAAGTTATGCTCAGCTGAGTCTTGATTCCAAGAAAACATTTCCCAGCATTGTGGAATTGACTGTTTTGGTCCTGTTAATCTCTGCATGTCCTTCTTGTTCTTTTTCTGCATGTCAGCTTCTCAAAGACTTTCCTTTTCGTGCATTTTTCTTCTCTTTTCCTCACCTCACACTCCTTCTTCCTGATCTTGTCCTGCTGGGGCACTAAGAGGGAGGAAAAATATTAGCATTAGCTTGATCCAGCCTAAGTCAATGCCATAGGCATTCTTTCCTTCCATGCACGGGAAATATGACAGTCAAGGGGAATTGAGTAGGCAGCACAATGACTTGGAGTAGGCTTAACATTCTGGTCAAGCCAAGGAACAGACACAGTGATTACAGAGCTCAGGATCAGGAAGATTTATTTGAGTGGGTGTTAGGGAAGGAATAACAGGAGACCAAAGTTCATGAGGTTGTTTAATCATATAGTGAGTGCTAACTGTGGATTTACTTGTGCTCCCCATAAAAGAGAATAGGCTGAAACTGTCCCAGTCGGAAAATCTAGTAGAATTTATAAATGACACATTTTGATCAAACTCATTGTGCACCCTTCAAAATGGATCTCCGTAATGATCAGTACATTAATTTTCAAGTATTTTCTTTTCACTAGTTTTTGTTTCTGGGAGGAGTTATGCAGTTGAAGAGGTGCATGTAAGTAAGTATATCTCTGTAAATAAATGCTCATTAATGAATGTAAAAATTTCGCTTCAACTTCTGGATGAAAACTGTGGTAACTCAATTTGACACAACTAAAATCCTATTGGTAAAACATTTTGAATTATAATTCTGGGTCTGCATTTCAACACTTTATGAAGTAGGATTTTGTTTTAAATGTACTGTGGAAGGAATAATATTTTGGGAGCTTTATTATATTCATCAGGGGTGAAAATTGGAACCAATTGGAAAAATCCAAAATATGATGGTGGATTCCAGATTGGGAAGGAGGACTTGTCAAAGGTGAGTCAAATCAAAGTCTGGAGGTGATATCAAGCAATAGTAAAGCCCATTGAAGTTTCCATCAGGAACATGAATTAGTCGATACCAAAATATACTGGGGCAAGATGTTACAAAATAGAACAATGGGAAACAGGTTGGATAATTTAGTCTTTCGATACATACAGAAAAAAGTCACCTGTGATGATGCTCACAATGACTCAGGAGAAAAGTGTGACAAGAAGCAAGCCTAATGCTTACAGTATGTGTTATACACAAGATTCATCAAGGCGATTTTGAAACAAGCTTTCATATCTGATTTTAACCTGAGATTTCAGCAGTTACAGACATGGTTTGTTTTACGATCCAAATTGGATGTGGTTTGTTTTGTTATCCAAATTATATAATTCTGTGAAAAGAGAAGTACTTCATTTTGAAAGAAAAGTTAAACTCATATGGTGTGTTTAAGATGGGCTGGGGATAGAGGGAAGGGGAGGGAGCCTGCATTTTGCTTCCCCTATTTTACCACGCACTTCCAAGTACTCCAAAATCTCATCTTTGATAATGGAGTCTAAAATCTTACCAATGACGAAGGTCGGGCTAACTGGCCTACAATTTCATGTCTTCTGCCTCCCTTCCTTAAAAAGGGATATTACATCAGCCATTTTCCAGTCCTCTGGAATCCTACTTGACACTAGTGATGCCTGAAAGATCACCACCAGTGCCCCCAATCTCCTCAACTATCTCCTTCAGAACTCTGGGGTGCAGTCCATCTGTTCCAGACTATTTATCTACCCTCAGATCCTTTTCAGCTTTCCCAGCACCTTCTCCATAGTGACAGACACTACACTCACCTCTGCCCCCTGACTCTTGAAGTTTTGGTATGCTGCTGATGTCCTCCCAACATTGTTCTTAGCATTGAATCTTCTGCAAAGGTAGATTCAGGGTCTGGCAGGGAGACTCTTTCTTGGGTTTTGGAAGTGGGCATTCGGCAACACGTGAATGGTGAGGTTGAAGGGGGTTGAAGAGGGTTTCTGATGGCAGACCCAGGTTAAGGGACTTTGTAGCGCTCCTTGTGGGACAAGAAAAGCAGGAGTGCTTTGAAAGCTCTCCATCCTTTATTTCCATCAGACAGCCCTCATATAAAGTACCCAAAGCTAGGATCACACCCGCCTTGGGGTTAGACCTTCACTGCGATAGAAACATTGTACATAGAAACCAGGAGTAGGCCATTCAGCCCTTCAAGCCAGCTCTGCCATTCAGTATGATCGTGGCTGATCCTCTATCTCAATGCCATATTCTTGCTTTCTCTCATATTCCTTAATGCCTTTAATAACTTAAAAATAACTCTTTCTCGAATATATTCAATGACTTGGCATCCATAGCCTTCTTTAGTAGAGAATTCCATAGATCACTACCCCTTGAGTGAAGAAATCTTTCCTCACCACTTATCCTATATCCTAAGATTGAATTGAATTGAATTGAAATTATTGTCACATGTACCGAGGTGCAGTGAAAAGTTTTGCCTTGCGAGCAATACAGGCAGATCACAGAGTTAAGTAGCATAACTAAGTAATGATTTGGAGACAAAAAACAAAGAACAAAGAAAATATATATCCCAGGAACAGGCCCTTTGGCCCTACAAGCCTGAGATGCCGGTGTTGGACTGGGGTGTACAAAGTTAAAAGTCACACAACACCAGGTTACAGTCCAACAGGTTTATTTGCAAGCACTAGCTTTCAGAGCGCTGCTCCTTCATCAGGTGATTGTGGAGAATAAGATTGTAAGACAGAATTTATAGCAAAAGCTTACAGTGTGATGTAAATGAAATTATATATTGAAGAAGACCTGGATTGTTTGTTAAGTCTCTTATCTTTTGGAAGGAACATGTTGGTTTCAATTCTTTCATATGTAAATCGCAAAACTTTTTTTAAAAGTTACATTCTCAACTGAACTTTAACAATTAGTGTCATGTCAGCCCAGATAATATATCGAAGGTGTTACCTCCCTGAGTGAGGCTGTCTGTGCTACAATGGTCAGAGTGATTCTAATCTAAAAAATGGATTTACAGAATCTTACATGGATTCATGCAGTTTTTGAGCCAAGTAAAATGTAATTCTGCAAGTATAAATTCACTCCATAAATTTATATGTGTATGCGTGCATGTGGATGTGTGTGTATGTGGTGGGGGGGGGAGGTTATGAGTGTCTGTGAGAAGGTGTGTGTATGTCTATGAGTGTAAAGGGGTTTAAGTCTGTGAGAGGGTGTTTGTGGGAGTGTATATGTGAGTGTATGAGAGAGGGTCTGCATGAGTGTGTGTGTGTGTCTATCTGTGTATGTGTGTGTGTGTGTGTGTGCGTGTGTGTCTGTCTGTCTGTGTATGTAATGCGATGGGGTCACCTGTAGTGTGGCATGAACCCAAGGTCCCAGTTGAGGCCATCCCCATGGGTACTGAACTTTGCTATCAGCCTCTGCTCAGCCACTTTTCCTGAAGAAGGGCTTATGCCCGAAATGTCGATTCTCCTGCTCCTTTGATGCTGCCTGACCTGCTGCGCTTTTCCAGCAACACATTTTTCAGCACTTTTCGCTGCTGCCTGTCCCGAAGTCCGCTTTGGAGGACGGTCACCCGAAGGTCTGAGGTCAAATGTCCCGGACTGCTTAAGTGTTCTCCAATTGGGAGGGAACACTCCTGTCTGTTGATTGTTGTCCGGTGTCCATTCATCCACTGCCATAGCTTCTGTTTGGTCTCGCCAATATATCATGCCTCAGGGCATCCTTGCCTGCAGCATATAACACAGACAATGCTGGCTGATTCGCATGAGTACCTGCCACGTACATGGTGGTATCCATGTTGAAATTCTGACATGTCTTGCAGTGTCTATTATGACAGGGTTGTATGGTATTGTCCTGAAAGCCAGGCAGTTTGCTACAAACAATGATCTGTTTGAGGTTTGGTGGCTATTTAAAGGCGAGAAATGGAAGTGTGGGGAAGGTCTTGGCGAGGTGATCATCCTCATTGATAATGTGTTGCAGGCTGTGAAGAACATTGTGTAATTTTTTGGGTCCCAGGAAGTGCTGGACAACGAAGGGTGCCCTATCGTTACAGCTCCTGAGGAGGTCAATACGGTTCCTCACTGTGGCACGTCGGAACTGGTGGTTGATGAGTTGAGCATCGTACCGCGTTCTTATGAGGGCATCATTGAGTACTTCCAAGTTGCCCGTCACACTCCTCCTCATCTGAACAATTCCTATATATGCGTAGGGCTTGTCCATAAGGGATGACTGTTTAATATGTTTTGGGTGGAAGCTGGAGAAGTGTAGCATCATGAAGTTATCCATAGGTTTGTGGAAGAGTGAGATGCTGAGGTGCCCATCCTTGATGGAGATGCATGTGTCCAAGAATGAGACAGATAGTAGAGAGTAATCCATGGTGAGTTGTTTGGTGGGATGGAACTTGTTGATGTCACTGTGTAGTTTTTTCAGTGACTCCTCTCCATGGGTCCAGAGGAAGAAAATGTCATCAATGTACCTGGTGATGGTTGGAGGTCCCACATAGAGAAGAAGTCTTGTTCAAACCTATTCATGAAAATGTGGGGATATTGGGGTGCAAATTTGATCCCCATGGCTGTTCCATGTGTCTGGATGAAGACCTGGTTGTCAAAGGTGAAGACGTTGTGATTGAGGATAAAGCAGATGAGTTGTAGGACGGTGCTCGGAGATTGGCAGTTGTTGGTGTTGAGTACTGAGGCTGTTGCCATGATGCCATCATTGTGGAGGGTGCTGGTGTAGACTGCGGAAATGCCCATTGTGACAAGGAAGGTTCCTGGTTCGACTGGTCCGTGGGTGCTGAGTTTCTGTAAGAAATCTATAGTGTCGCGACAGAAGCTGGGGGCCCCCTGTAGAATGAGTTTCAAGATGCATTCGACATAGCCAGAGAGGTTCTCACACAGAGTCCTATTGCCTGATACGATGGGACATCCTGGTGTATTGGCTTTGTGTATCTTTGGAAGGCAGTAGAAGTCGCCTACATGAGAAGTACGTGGGATGAGTGCGCATAGGGAACTCTGAAGAACTGGGTTTAGTTCACGGGTGTGCTGTTTGGTCGAATCGGCTGATAGTTGCCTGTAGTGTTCCTTTTCATTTGCCCTTCCTAATTAATGAATATCCCTGGATGTTCAGTGACCATCTTTAGTCACCCTGTAGCTATGTCTCCATAATCATAACTATATCAGAATTGTTTCTGTCTACTTGGTGGGCGGCACGGTGGCACAGTGGTTAGCACTGCTGCCTCACAGTGCCAGAGACCCGGGTTCAATTCCCGCCTCAGGCGACTGACTGTGTGGAGTTAGCACATTCTCCCCGTGTCTGCGTGGGTTTCCTCCGGGTGCTCCGGTTTCCTCCCACAGTCACAAAGATGTGCAGGTCAGGTGAATTGACCATGCTAAATTGCCCATAGTGTTAGGTAAGGGGTAAATGTAGGTTATGGGTGGATTGCGCTTCGGCGGGGCGGTGTGGACTTGGTGGGCCGAAGGGCCTGTTTCCACACTGTAAGTAATCTAATCTACTTGTGCTGCTAACACATTTACTTTATCGTGAATGTACTATATCTTAAGACCATAAGACATCGGAGCAGGAATTAGGCTATTCAGCCCATTGAGTCTGCTCCGCCATTCAATAATGGCTGATGTTCTTAACCCCATTCTCATAACCCTTGATCCCCTTGATATTCGAGAACCTATCTATCTCAGTCTTAAATGTACCAAATGACCTGGCCTCCACAGCCTTCTATAGCAGTGAATTCCTTAGATTCACCACTCTCTGGCTGAAGACGTTTCTCCTTATCACTGTTCTAAAAGGTCTTCCCTTTACTCTAAGGATATGCGCTCAGGTCCTGGTCTCTCTGACCAATGGAAACATCTTCCCAACATCTAATCTGTCCAGCCCTTCAGTATTCTGTATGCCAACTAGGAGAAAGCCAGGACTGCATGTGCTGAAGATCAGAGTCAAAAGGTATGGTGCTGGAAAAGCACAGCTGGTCAGGCAGCATCTGAGGAGCAGGAGAGTTGACATTTCAAGCATAAGCTCTTCAGCAGGAATGTGGGTGCGGCTAAGGGGGCTGAGAGATAAATGGGAGGGAGGTGGGGCTGGGGGGAAGATAGCTGGGAATGCGATAGGTAGATGAAGGTGGGGGGTTGATAGCGATAGGTCGGAGCAGAGGGTGGACTGGATAGGTGGGAAGGAAGATGGGCTGTTAGGACAGTTCAAGAGGGCGGTTCCGAATCGGAAGGTTGGACCTGGGATAAGGTTGGGGGAGGGGAGATAAGGAAACAGGTGAAATCGACATTGATCCTGCGTAGTTGGAGGGTCACAAGGCGGAAGATGGGATGTTCCTCCAGGTGTCGGGTGGCTAGAATTTGGCGATGGAGGAGGCCCAGGACTTGCATGTCCTTGGTGGAATGGGACGGAGAGTTGAAGTGTTTGGCCATGGGACGGTGGGGTTTTTAGTGCATGTGTCCCAGAGATGTTCTCTGAAATATTCTGCAAGTTGGTGTCCTATCTCCCCAATGTAGAGGACACTACATTGAGAGCAATGGACATGGTAGATGATGTGTGTGGAGGTGCAGGAAAACCTCTGTTGGATGTGGAATGATCCTTTGGGGTCTTAGATGGAGGTGAGGGGGAAGGTCTGGGCGCAGGTTTCACACCTTTTGTGGTAGCGACCGACTCAACATGGACATCTACTTCATACCCACCGACTCCCACAGGTACCTGGACTACAGCTCCTCCCACCCAGCCTCCTGTAAAAATGTTATCCCTTACTTCCAATTCGTCCACCTCCACCGTATCTATCCCAAGAGGACTAATTCCACCACAGAACATCTCAGATGGCTTCCTTCTTCAAGGACCGCAATTTTCCCTCCCAGGTGCCCAACAATGCTCTCCAGCATATCGCCTTCACTTACTGCACCTCCACCCTGGAACCCCACACCTCCAATCGCAACAAAGACAGAAACCCCCTAGTCCTCACCTTCCATCCCACCAACCTCCGGATACAACGCATCATCATCCGCCATTTCTGCCACTACAAACAGACCCCACCACCAGAGATACATTTCCCTCCCCCCTCCTATATCCATTCCGCAGAGACCATTCCTTCCATGACTCCGTTGTTAGTTCATGCCCCCTCAACTCACCCTCCACTCCCGGCACCTTCTTTTGTCACCGCAAGATGTGTAAAACCTGTGCCCACACCTCCCCCTTCACCTCCATCCAAGGCCCTAAAGGATCCTTCCACATTTGACAGAGATTTTCCTGCACTGCCAAACAGGTCATCTGCTGTATCTGTTGCTCTTGATGTGGAATCCTCTACATTTGGTTCCTCATCTCCCTTCCCCCAACCTGATTCTAGATACAACCTTCCAACTTGGCACCACAGTCTTGAACTGTCCTACCTGTCCACCCTCCTTCCCACCTATCCGCTCTACCCTCTACTCTAACCTATCACCATCACCCCCTCACCTTCATCTACCTATCACATTCTCAGCTACCTTCTCCCTAATCCCATTCCCCTCCCACTTATCTCTCAGCCCCCTTATGCCCCTACACATTCCTGATGAAACGCTTACACTCAAAATGTCGACTCTCCTGCTCCTCGGACACTGCCTGACCAGTTATGCTTTTCCAGCACCATATCTTTGAACAGTATTCTGTATGTTTTAATGAGATCCCCCCTCATCCTTCTAAACTTTATTGAGTATCGAGCCAGAATCCTCAAACATTGGTCATATGTGAAACTTTTCATTCCGGGGACCATTCTAGGGAACCTCCTCTGAACAGGCTCCAGGGCCAGTACATCCTTCCTGAGATATGGGGCCCAAAGCTGTGTACAATACTCCAAATATGGTCTGACCACAGCCTTATAGAGCCTCAGAAGTACAGTCCTCTCAAAATAAATGCCACCATTGCATCTTCCTTCCTAATTACTAACTCGACCTGCAAGTTTACCTTGAGAGAATCTTGGACTAGAACTCCCAAGTCTCTTTGCACTTTAGAGTTCTGAATATTTTCCCGCATTTAGAAAATAGTCCATGCCTCTATTCTTCATACCAAAGTGCATGACCTCACACTTTCCCATGATGTAATCCATCTTCCACTTCCTTTCCCATTCTCTTAACCTGTCCAAATCCTTCTGTAGCTTCTTCACCTCCTGAATGCTACCTGTCCCTCTATCTATCTTTGTATTTTCTGCAAACTTAGCCAGAATGCCCTCAGTTCCTTCGTCTAGATCGTTAATGTATAAAGTGAAAGGTTGTGGTTCCAACACTGACCCTTATGGAACACCACTTGTCACCAGCTGCCATCCTGAGAAGGACCCTTGCATCCCCTCTATCTGCTTTCTGCCAGACAGCCAAGCTCCTAACCATGCTTGCACCTTGCCTCTAACACCATGGGTCCTTATCTTACTCAGTAGCCTCCTGAGCAGCACCTTGTCAAAGGGCTTCTTGAAGTCCAGGTAGATAACATCCATTGACTCTCCTTGGTCTAACATGCTTATTACTTCCTCAAAGAATTGGTTCAGATTTGTCAGGCATGACCTCCCCCTGATGAAACCATGCTGACTTTGCCCTATTTTACCATACACTTCCAAGTATTCAGAAATCTCATCCTTCACGATGGATTCCAAGATCTTAACCACTTAGGCTAGTGGGTCTGTAATTTTCCATCTTTTGCCTTACTCCCTTTTTATAGCAATTTTCCAGTCTTCTGGGAACCTCCCTGATTTTAGCGATACCTGAAAAATCACCATTAACACCTCCACTATCTCTTTAGCTATCTCCCTTAAAACTCTGGGGTGTAGTCCATCTGGTCCAGGTGATTTGTCCACCTTCATCCCATTTGGGTTTTCTAGCACCTTCTCCTTGGTGATAGTCACCATGCTCAGCTCTGCTTGCTCACTCTCTTGAAATTTTAGGAGATTACTCGTGTCTTCCACTGTGAAGACTGGCACGAAATAATTGTTCAGTTCCTCAGCCATTTCCTGTTCCCCACTACTATCTCTCCAGCATTATTTTCCAGCAGCCCAATGTCCACTTTTGTTCTCTTTTGTCTTTTATATATCTAAAGAAATATTTAAAAATTCCTTTATATTACTGGCTAGCTTACCTTCATATTTAACCTTCTTCCTCTTATTTCTTTTTTTGTTGCCCTCTGTTGGTCTTTATAAGCTTCCAAATCCTCTGCTTTCCCACTGACCTTAGCCACATTATATGCTTTCTCTTTTGTTTTTATGCTATCCCTGACTTTCCTAGTCAGCCACAGTTGCCTCATCCTTCCTGTACCGTGCTTTTTTTCCCTCGGGATGAATCTCTGCTCAGTCTGCTGAATTAATCCCAGAAACTCCTGCTATCGCTGTTCCACTGCCTTTCCTACTAGTCTCCTCTCCCAGTCAATTTTATCCAGCTCCTCCATCATGCCTCTGTAGTCGCCTTTATTCATCGGCAGTACCATTTCCTCTGAGTCTATCTTCTCTGTCTCAAATTGCAGAGTAAATTTAATCATATTATGATCACTGCCTCCTAAGGGTTCCTTCACTTTATCAAGTCTGCCTCATTGCACAGCACTAAAACTAGTATTGCCTGTTCCTTGGTGGGCTCCACCACAAGCTGCTCCAAAAAGCCATCTAGTAGACATTCCTCAAATCCATTTTCTTGCAATCCACTTCAAATCAATTTTCCCAGTCCACCTGCATACTGAAATCTCCCATGATCACTGCATCTTTGCCTTTCCCACACATCTTTTCTATCTCCTGGTATATCTGGCACCCAGTTCCTGCCTACTGTTTGGAGACCTGTACATATCTCCAACTATGGTTTTTTTACCTTTGTGATTCCTCAATTCTACTCACACAGATTCTACATCATCTGACCCTACTTTGTTTCTTACTATTGATTTAATTTCATCTCCTCTGCCACCCTGCCTATCTTTTCGATGGATGTTTATCCTTGAATATTCAGTTCCCAATCCTGATCCCCTTGCAGCCATGTCTCCATGACGCCCACTACGTCATACTGCCAATTTCAACCTGTGCCACAAGATCATTTGCCTTATTCTTTATACTGAATGCATTCATATATAATACCTTCAGGCGCATATTAACCGTCCCTCTTCTCATTGTCATTCGTTTGTCAAGTGTGCGTGAAGTTTGATTGCTAACCCTTTCGATATTTGTGTCTGTGCTAGAGATTTTAATAACCTCACCTGTGTTCTGCACTCCTATCTCCTCCTTTAATTTGGGTTTTCTGATTTCCCCTATAACTGAGTCCTTCCCAATTTAGCATAAAGCCCTGTCTACAGCCCTAGTTATGCGACTCACAAGGACTCTCATCCCAGCATGATTCAGTTGAAGACCATCCTATCGGAACAGGTCCCTTCTTTCCCAGTATGGGTGCCAATGTCCCCTGAATTCAAATTCATTTCTCCCAAGCCAATCTTTGAGCTACATGTTTACCTGCTTAATTTTATTGATCCTGTGCCAATTAGCTCGTGGCTCAGGTAGTAATCCAAAGATTATTACCCTTTTGGTTCTGCTTTTTAATTTAGCTCCTAGCTGTTAATACTCCCTTAGCAGAACCTCTGCCATAGTTTTATCCATATTGTTGGTACCTACGTGGACCATGACCACTAGATCTGTACAAACCACCCCCCACCCCCCTCCAATTCCAAGTTCCTCTGTAGCCCAGATGAGATATCCCGGACCTGAGCACCGGCCAGGCAACATAACCTTCAGGACTCTCAATCCTGGTCACAAAGAACAGTGTCTATGCCTCTAACTATACTATCCCTAAATACAACAACATTTCTCTTCACTCCCCCCAGTTGAATGGCTCCCTGCGCCACGGTGCTGCAGTCAGTTTGCTCATCCTCCCTGCAGTCCCTATTCCTGTCCACACAGGGAACAAAACTCTTGAACTGTTGGACAAGCCAGGGACTGAGGCTCCTGCAATTCTACCTCCTGGATCCTTCTATCTGCCTCATTTACAGCCACAACCTCCTTTCCCTGATCAGTGGCTGAATTCGAGTTTGTTTGTCTAATGGGAATGACTGTCTCCTGAAATACTGCACCCAGGTAACTCTCCTCCTCCCTGATGTGTCACAATGTTTGAAGCTCAGACCCCAGCTGACTGACTCTGAGCCACATCGTCTGTTAAGCCACAAAGCCTTTGGACCTTTTAGCCTTGTTGGTCATCTAAACTTTAGTTTACACTATGGTCCTATTTGTTTTTCTCCTGTATTCTTTCTGCCTTCCACTGTCTTTTGTTTCTATCCTTATTTTTCTCTCCTCTGTCTTCATGGTCAACTTTCCACCTCTCCGCCATTGTAGGTTAAACACTCTCTCATAGCAATAGAAAACATCTTACTGAGGACATTGGAACTGGTTGTCTCCAGGGACATCGTCCGGTCCCATCGTCCCAGTACCAGTCCCATTGTCCCAAGAAATGATCACAATGTTCCAGAAATCTGAATCCCTCCCTCCAGCACAATTCACCTGGTATATCCTGTTATTCCTGCTCTTGCTAATACATGGCATCTTGAGATTACCACTTCTGCGGTCCTACCTTTTAAACTATGTCTTAACTCCCCATATTCTGCCTGTGGGACCTCATTCCTTTTTTAACCTGTGTTGGTTGTATTAGCATCAGTATGTCCAATAGTTGTTCACTGTTCTCCTACAAAATGCCCTGCGGCTACTCTGAAACATCCTTGGCTCTTTTGTGGCCTCAGAAATGTCTGTCTGTTCTGCTCTTTCTTGAACACCCTACAGTATCACTATAGCCCTGCCATTCTTCCTCCTCCCCTCTTCAGTACCAGAACCATGCATAATGGCGTGGACTTGGTTTTTACTGCTATCCACTGGGAAGCAATCACTTAACAATATCCAAAATGATATATCTGTAGAGAGAGAGATGGCCAAAGGAGACTCCTGCATTACCGGTCTTCCTCTTTTATGTCTGTTGGTCACCCATCCTCTTCCTGCCTGTTCAGTCATTACCTGTGGTGCGACCACCTTTCTGAATGAGCTGTCCATGATAATCTCAGTATTGTGGATGCTCCACTGTCAGTCCACCTACCACTCAAACTCCAAAATGTGGTTATCCAATAGCTGCCACTAGACGCACTTCCTGCATACATGTTCACCATACATAAAGGTGCAGGAGAATGTCAAACCTACAAGCTCTGCTGTCACGAATTCCCTTCAGTTTATGCTTGATAATTGCTCCCTTTAAAGAATAATAATTATGCTAGGCATGTAATTTCTCTTCTAATACTCCCACTGCAATGCAATTTCCTTCCAGGAATCTCTGGAGAGCTTATTTTAAGCCTTAAATTCCCTTATAATATTTTATTATCTTAATACATTAGGCTTAACATTCACAATGAAATCCAAGTTGCTTGTGCACCTCAAAGCATTCTCCATCCATATTTGATAACACAGTGAAACAATTGTTAGGGTAAATCGTGTGATGTAAATTTACACATCTATCTTTAATGTAAATCTTTGGTTCAACTAGTAGTGAGTTTTTATGTATGTAAGAAGTGAATAGTTAACTTGCAAATACTGTTATTCTTTCACAATGATGATTTCTTTTAAAACGAGTTTTTGAAACTGGCTGTAGAGTGGATGGTTTTTTGCACTAATGGACTTTTGTCTTAGATTGTTTGTCACCCTGCATGATAAATAATAGGGCCTCAAAGGTTTGTTAGAGAGTACTGTAATCTATTTTCTTTAAGTTTGGGGGAAGGTACACTTGACTGAGAGAGAAAAAATTAGTTTCATTTTTAACTTTGGGTGGTGGTAGTCCTATGGATATTGTGGCATAGGATGGCTGTAAGGAGTATGTTCCTGAGAAGATGATATAGAGAGTTATAACTTTAGAATGAAGAGTTAGTGTCGATTCAAACCAGACTGAAAAAAACTAGAAGTGGTTATTAAAGATGAGTGCAATAAGGCTCAAGTGTATGATAGCTCCAGGAAGAACCTATCACAGTTTTAGCTTAAAATTCAAGTCTCCAGTGATTTAAACCTACAGCTTGAAACAGATGCTGTTTGTTGTTTTGGAGTACTTGTACCAGAGCATGTTTTGGGTATTATACAAACCCACTTTAATTTCTTTTCAATTTATAAACAAGTGTTTTGGGATTAATGTGATTATATTCTGACCATGTGTTTAAAATCTTTAAATTAGTCTTATAAACAAATCGTTTGAATTATTCTATTTTATACATGTTTCTTTTGGAAACAAACTTTTGTTTTATTGTTAAAGCACAATCTGCAACATTGCATGCTTATGATCCAGCAAGAGACCATTTTATCAAAACCAAAACAAATAAAATTATGACTCATCAAGCCAGTTCTCTTCTGTAATCTGATTTGTTCGGTAATTATTTCAACTGGGATCATAACAGTAGAAAGAACTTGTTCCCTGCTGGTCTCATCTTCAGTTTACATAGGATTTATACACTGCACATTTTGTATGAAACCACATGGAGCACATGATCATTTCAGGAGCAGGGACAGGAAAGGGAAAAGGAGAAAAATCATTATTACTTCTGTACATGAAAGAAGCAATGTCTTTGTTTATGCATCTCTCTAATATTAAGAGAACCATGAAGCAGCACAGTTAGAGTGTTACACATATCAATCCACTTAAATAGCACCCTCCAAGTAGTAAAATAGCCTAAGACACTTCATAGTAGTTGTTTATTGTGTGTGTGTTATCATCCTTCTGTAGCCTCTAAGCATACAAGTTCTTGAAAAAACTATGTGGCCTAACGTGGGTGAGGGAAGCTACAGCCACTTTCTGGTCTAACAAGAATAGTCTTGAAGAATAAGAAAGATGTACACAATTTGCTTCTCTGCAACTATTTACAGGTTACAAGAATTGCTTCTGCATTACAACAAAGGTGGAAGAGAGGTCCTAGCCCCAAGTCTGTCTCCTTTACTACTTGCTACTTTACTCTCCCATTAATTCCTCACCATGTCATCACAGTGAGTGGTGTTTACTGCAAACAATAAAGAACTAACCCTTTTGAACCCATACACAGCAGTTGGCACCACCACACCTTTTACCAGATAACGATTATTATTTGTTTATATAATTACATCCATCACAAGTCCATCCCCATCCTTAAATCTTTGACTTTACAAATTCAGATGAATCTGAAAGTTTCACAATCATACCTGAATGTGTTCTCTTCAGATTTCGAAAACTAGCAGTTTGTTGGGGAAAAGGCAGTGACCAAATAGTCTGAAGTTCTATTCTGAACTGGGAAACCTTTAACTTCTTGTGTTTCTTTTGCACCAGACATCATTCCTGCTAGAGCAGACACTTCTCTCTTTGCAATATCTTGAATTTTCAGACATTGCTAGTCATTTCTTCATGGTATCTTGCATGAATTATATGCACCACTTCTTTAATTTATATTGGATTTTTGCTCTCAATCTGCCAATAGATCTGTGCGGAAGTAGTTGATTTGTAGATTCAATTTCTTAATTAGTTTGGACTTTCACATTCTCCCTTAGCAGTAAATTATTGGTAAAATTAACTTGTTTACTTTCTCAATTGTGTTACCTGAAGATTTCTTCTTGTTTGATGTGATATCTGTTATGGTTGTTTAAAATTTTACATGGAGAAAGACTGTAGAAAGCTATAGCAGAGAGGGATTTGGGAGTTCTCGTGCATAAATCACAAAAAGCTAGCATTGAAGTTCAGCAGGTAATAGGAATAACAAATGAAATGTTGACTTTAATTTAAGAGAGAGGGGAGTATAAAAATTGGGAGGTCTCGCTAATTCTATACAAGACATTTTTCCCGGATAGAATACTGTGAACTATTCTGTGTCCCTTATCTAAGGAAAGATATACCACCATTGGAGGCAGTCCAGAGAAGGTCCACTAGGCTCATTCTGGGTATAGATTGACTTCCTTATGAAGAGAGGTCCCTATACTCTTTGGAGTTTAAAAGAATGAAAGGTGAAACATACCTGAGAAACTTGTGAATTGACAGGGTAGATGTGAAAGATTGTTTCTTCTTATGATAGAGCCTTCAGTCAGAGAGCATAATCTCAGGATAAGGGGTTGCACATTTCAGTTAGAGATGAGAAGGAATTTCTTCTTTGAGGAGGTCATGAATTCTTCATCACTGAGCCCTGTAGTTGTTGGATTGTTAAGTATGTTCAAGGCTGAGATGAACAGATTTTTCATCAGTAAGGGAATCAAGTGTTTTGGGGAAAAGGCAGACAAGTGGAGTTAAGGATTGTTAGATCAATTATGATCTAACAATCCTTAACTCAATGGGCTGAAAGGCCTTGTTCTGCTCCCTTGACTTATGGTGTTCTTTGTAAGGTAGGGAGATCAGATGTTTTACTTGAATTTGTCTCTTCCAAGTCTTCTGCAAATCTAATATATGACTTCAATTTTCATACCTTGCTGTTCATTGTGCTTTGTTACAATGTGACTCATTTATTTGATAATGCTTCAATTGTTTTGAGTGGGGCATACTGTTCAGTTGCTGCCACTTTATTTGCTTTCTTCTCAAAGTTTATTGGCACTTGGAACCTGAATTATCTTCAGTGTTGATAGCAATTGAAAATAATTCCACCAAACCAGTATATTTACAGATTTCCATCTCATTGAACCCCATTCACTGAACCCCTGACTTTCAACATTCTGGTGGTGACATTGACCAGAAAGTAAAATGAACCAGCTATATATATTGTGGCAACAAGTCAAGGGCAGATGCTAGAAATTCTGCAGTCCTGTCTTCCCACTGCCTGCTCACTATGTACAAGGCACATGTCAGGAAAATGATGTCATACATTTCACTTAACTCGATGGGTGTTGTTCCAATAATACTCAAAAACCTTCAGTGATTGTTATTGGCCATGACACTGGGAGAATTTCAAGGTCTTCTTCAAATTGTCATAAGATCTTTTGCACTCATCTGAGATGGCTGAGGTGCAATAATATTCTTTTGTCATTAAAGTGCAACAGTGAGGAGGTAATGTCATAATAATGTCATTAGACTAGAAATCCAGAACTCTGGGGTAGCAAGTTCAAATCCCACCATGGTAGATGAAGAAATCTAAATGAATAAAATCTGGAATTAAAAGCTGTCTATTACAATAAAAACGCATCTGGATTACATATGATTCTAGAGCTAGAGCAATGAGGTTAACTTTTAACTAGCTTCTGGATCATTAAGTGACAGCAGCACCCAAATCCCATGAATTAATTTTTAAAAAATGAAATAAAGTACATTAGTTCCTTTTTCCTCAAGACCTCAGCTTAGATTATAGTTAAACTAATATACATACAGACGAATCTCTAGACACAGCCTGTTCCTTGAGTGCTATGGTGCAGACAGTCTGTATTTGGCTCACTTGCTTAAGATCTGAAAGGGATAGGACTCAAAAAGTAATGATACATCAGCATGGGTCTCAAGTTGATACTCATCCAATAAACACCACCTTTAGCAGTGTGGTACACCGCCAGAGTATCATGCCCAAACCTCAGGAGTGAGACCTGAACACATCTTCTGACTCAGAGGCAAGGGTATTACTACTAAAGCACAGCTGAGAGCCGACTGATCGTTGAATGATGCATATGTTTTCCCTGTGACAACAGAGTCTTCTACCATTAGAAAGGCAGAAATGCATTGAAAACTTATCCGTTTTTTGCTCAAGTAAGAGTGTTGAGTCAGATTCAGAATTATGGACTATATCTGTGATTTCAGGAGAGAGGAACATCGGCACTGGAGTGTTAGCTCATTAAGCCTGTTCTCCCATTCAATGACATCATGGCTGATTTGTGATCTTTGCCCCATATCCTTTAATATCACATTAGAAATCACAGATTTAAACTTTACAATTGATGTATGATCAACTTCCATTTGAGGAAGGTTACTTTTTTTTATTTTCATCACTCAGTCCTAGTTTCATTGCTGATAGATCTGGTTCCATGTAAGTGAATGTAAGTGAAACCCCCTAGTTCTAGACCAACGGAAATAGTTCATCTTCACCTGTCCTGGCAACCCTCTTAATGTTTGAAAATCTTACTATACCGTCTAAATTCCAAAGGGGTCATTTGTTTGGAATATGTTTTGCTAATTAACAGTAAACTGATGTGAGATTCTTTAAAACAGCTTTTAAGGTAGTGTTTTTCATATACTTTTACAATGTTTTTGAGAAACCTTTCTTTACAAAATTATAAAATTACAAAAATATAACAATATAAAATTATAAGATCAATTACAATTAACTAACAACTATCCTACTCTACAAAACACAACAAAACTATACTCACTACAAATCAATAAATAAAGTCACTCAGTGCAACAAAACTGAAGCTCCCAACCTTCGAAAGCATTATTTATTACATCCATATATATTCGGGATTCTTCCTCTCAGGGCATCAGGTTCACTCAACCTAATCATCATGGCTAAACAAAGGCCCTAATTAAAATAGCAGGCAAATCTGCTTCCAGGTAATTCAAAAATGGCTGCCATGTCGTATAAAAAAGTTCCGTTTCATGATGAGCCATATTTGTGAAGAAATCCAAAGTGACGTGTTCCATAATTAACTTATGTCACCCCGATAGGCCCAGGAGGTTCTCAGACACCCAACTCATCAGAATGTTCTTCCTCGCACAGTAAGTGAAGATGTTAAAAAGCTTTTTTTCCCATGTACATCTAAGGAAGGTAAATTCAGCAAGCCCAGGAGAAGAGAGAACGGGTGTACCTCAACTACCCAGGACCCTCATTATTACTCCGGCCACAGCGCTCCAATACCTGCGAAGCTTGCAGCATGAACACAAATGATGAGAGAGGGTACCTGTGCTTATTTTGCACTTGGGGCACTTTGGAGATGCTCCCTTTTTGAATTTCCAAGACAATCTGGGGCCAAATGAATCCTATGAAGAACCGTCAACTGCATGGCATATGTTCTGTTACAGACTGAGATTTTTCTCACGTTCTCCCAAATGTCCTCCCATGTCTTGGAGGACATCTTGCACTCAGACCTCACATAGTTGCTCAATACCATCTGAGGCCTTGCCCCAAGTAGGCAGGAGAAAGTACTAACCGAGAGAGTGCTTTTGGCATGAAACTCTCTCTTCTCTGTATCAGATCTATAGGGGTTGGTCAAAAGTGTAGTTCCTTTTTGGATGAAGTCCCTGACCTGGAAAAAATAAAGAAGATCTTTGCTAGACAATCCATACTTGCAGCTCAACTGGTCAAAGGACATCATGATTTCCCCCTCAAACATGTCATCCAGACAGGACATTCCCCTAATTGCCCAAAATTTAAATCCAGGGTCCATTATCTCTGGCCAGAACCTTGACATACCAACTAAAGGTGTGAGAATGGTGTTAGATAGATTGCCCTCAGCCTGTCGCATTACTCTCCATGCTTTGACTGTATCAACAGTGATTGGATTCCGACAGTACAGGTATACAATCCTTTATCCGAAATCGTCGAGACCAGGTAGTTTTTGGAATAAGTGACAGTTTAACAGAGAAATTTTTAAAAAATCTTATTGAACAGCAGATGCACCTGTGAGTACTACGAGCCCAGAGACAGACTTGATGTCTGCCAGTGCTGGCCACAGCCCCATGTCACATTTGAATGACATGGCTCAAGTGGGTGTGGAGTTGGGTTAACTGTTTGCATGCCAAACAACCTTGTTCGGGAGAAAAAAACACAAGAAAAACTTTGGATTTTGAAGATTTTCAGATTTTGGATAAAGGATTGTGTACCTATACTCCATAACTGTCCTCATCTTATCCATAAACAACAGATTAGTAAGAGGGCACTTTGCTGGGAGGCCTTGATATCCAACCGTATTGACATCAGGTCCTCACAAGCCCAGTCACTCACGACAGAAGCGAGCTTAGTTGGTATCTCTTAATATCGGGAAGTCTATGCCTCCCAGCCCTTGGGGTAGGTGCAATTTGGCGAGCTTAATGAGGAGTCACCTATGATGCCAAATAAAAGAACTAAACCAACCAGTAAGTCTCTGCAATATTTGCCTGGGAAACATCAGAGGGAATATATGCATGAGATATAGCAAATGAGGAAGAACATTCACTTTAATAAGGGTTATTTGACCTAACCAGGACATTGGAAGGGCCTCCCATCTTTAAAGATCTTGTTTAATTTTGTCAAGCAAGCGAGCAAAAATAGCCTTAAATAACTGATCAAAAGTGGGAGAAACAAAAATACCTAATTAAAGAAACCCCCCCATGACCATTTAAAGGGGAATCGTGATTCACCTTCAATGTCAGGTATTCCCTTAAGCCCTCCCAGGGGCATAGCCTCCAACTTTGCAAACTTCATCTTATTTCCCAAAAAAGAGCCAAATAAGTTAATAAATTATACTAAGTGGGGTACAGAAACTGCTGGGTTTGATAGGAAGAGGGGAACATGATCTGCATATAATGTGATCTTATGTGCCCTTGATTCCACTTCTGGGGCAACTATCTTAGGGTCCCTATGGATAGCCTCTGCCAGTAATCACCAACATAAACAGTAGCAGTGAGAGGGGACAATCTTGCTGACTGCCCCTACAGATACTGACATTACTGGATCTTACACCATTGGTAAGAACCGCAGCCAGAGGGTCACTATACAGGACCTCCATCCATTTGACAAAGACCTCACCTAGTACAAACCATTCCAGAGAGTAAGATATGACCATTCCACTCGATCGAATACCTTCTCTGTGTCCAAGGAAATCAACAACCCCTGAACCGATTGCTGCTGACACACTTGAACCATATTCAGTAACCTTCTAATATTATTGGAGGACCTGAGGCACTTTAGAAAACCCATCTTGATCTCCTTAACAATAGAGGGCGACACCTTCACTAATCTTAATGCAAGCATTTTGGATAAAATTTTGAAGTCTGAATTTAATTGCGAGATGGGCCTATACGAAGCTCAGTCCTCCAGGGTCTTCTCTTTCTTGAGGATGAGAGAGATATTAGCTCTCTCAAGGACGGCAGGAGGCAGTCATGACTGTGCGAGTAGTTGTAACTGTCCAGCATCAGCCCTGGGAGGATATTTATGAATTCTTTGTAGAATTCACAAGGGAGACCATCAGGCTTCGGGCGCCTTCCACTTTGGAACTGTTTTACTGCCTCGAGTATCTCTTGCACTGTTAAGGGGACATTAAGGAGAGATGCCTGTTCCAAGGTTACACCTGGATTCTTAAAAAAAAACTCCATCTTAGCCAACCTATCCTCACAGCATACCGACCAGTATAGTTCAGAGTAAAATCTCCGAAATGCTGCATTGATCATTTTAGAGTCACAAGTAAGCATTCCAGAGTCTTCTCAGATTGATGCAATAGATTGGAGGCATTCTTTTACCTGGCGAGATATGCCAGGTATTCGCCCGGCCAATCACTATGTTCAAACTGCCTTTGTTTCGCGAGAAAGTTCTCTCTTTACTGTCTGAATGAGCATGGAGTTCAAAGTAACCCGGAGATCTGTGACTCGCTGCAGTTTAGTCACCGATGGTCTCTCAAAATACACTGTCTCGGCTGCCTTCAACCATGCCTCAAGCAGACGCTGCTGCTCTCCCTTCTGTCACTTCTGACTGATCGAATAGGAGAGAATTATCCCCCGAGCGTAGGCCTTGGCAGTCTCCCAGAGCACAGATGAGTTGCTGGCCATACCCAAGTTAATAACCAAGAATGCCTGAACTCACTTGAGATGTACTCTATAAACATATTGTCCTTGAGAACACTGCCAATGCCACAAATCTGTCCCATTGCCCTTAATCTTATCCTCCAAATATACTGCCGCATGAACAGAAATGGAAATGTTTCCAATTGTACAGGACATCACCGAATCCAGAAACACCGAGGGAACTAAGAAAAGTTCATCCTTGTATGATACTTGTGCGGATTAGAAACAAAGGTAAAATCCCTACCCGTGGGGTGGAGACATCTCCAAATGTCCACCAGCCCGAGTTCCACACACAAATCAACCAGTTGCTTAGGTTGCGGAGAAATGTTTGGGGGACATTTGGGCATTCTATCCACTATGGGATCCATGAGGCAATTAAAATCTCCTCATGTAATAGTGCGTCGCATTCCAAGGGCAATTAATTTAGAAAGTGCATCAGTTAGGAACTTGAGGGGATAGTAAACATTCAGAATGCCATACTCTTCACCATGTATTAAAGCTTCAAGGATTACAAACTGCCCAATTTCATCTTTGATATGACCTAGTAACTTAAATGGGAAATTTTTCTGAACAGGTATGGCCACTCATCTGCTCTTAATGTTAAAGGACCAAAAGAACACCTGATCAAACCCACCCTGCTGTAACTTTATATGCTCCTTATCATCAAAGTGGGTTTCCTGCAATAGGGCAATGACAACCCTCTTCTTCCTGAGACTCGAGAGCACTTTTTTTCTCTTGACTGGTGAGTGACTCCCTTTAACATTCCAGGTGGACCATTTAAAAAGACACTTAGCCATATCCCTCTTTAACAACCCTTGAACCCCCAAGAAGAAGAACCGTACTCACAATGCATTTTGTGCAAATAAATAGACTCATGGAATCTAGAAAATACACACACTAAAATGCATTAACAAAACTTTCAAAAACAACATCTACAAAAACCAACAAACTAAGCCAAATACAAAAAACACTTGATGAGAGACTCTACCCCCTGCCCACAGGGGGCACTTACGCTACACGTGTACACCTCGATAACTCCTTCTAGCTTGAGCTGCACCCCAGACTCTGGTGAAGGATAAAAGAAAAAACAAGCATTACAAACAATGAAACCAATAGTGGGCATTCCACCTATCCTCAACCATACATTAACCTCAATAAAAAAATCCAACAAAACTTCCTGTGATAAAGAAAAAAGGGAGAAGTAAACAGGGAAAAGAAAGAGAAAAACCATTATTGTCCATGTTCTTTGGACCATCCGATCTATTTTAAAGTTTCCAGAAAGTTTTTCACTTTTTCTGATGAGTCAAATACATGCACAGACGCCTCGTGGTTAAAATGGAGCACCGCCGGGTGCCTTACGGAATACTGAATATCCAGATCCCTCAGTTTCTTCTTCACCTCATCAAAGGACTTCCTCACGGCTGCAGAAAAGTCCTGAAAAAACATAATCTTTGATCTCTTGTAAATCAGGTCCAGTGGAGCCTTCCCCAGTGATCTGGAGGCTTCCACTACCTTTTGTTAGTCCCTGTAGGACTGGAATCGTACTAGGATCGGGTGGAAGCGCTCGTCTGAACTGGGCCTGCACACCGCAACCCGGTACACTCTGTCAATCTTCACCCAGCCCGCCTCAGACCCCCAGCCAAGAAATTGTGGCAGCCACGCTTAAAAAAAAACTGGCTTGCTGTGCGCCTTCCTCTCCCTCCGGTAGCCCGACAACCCGGATGTTTCCTCTTCACCCTTGATTTGAGGTTGTTGTCGACCTGCTCTACTAAGGCCCGTACCTGCTTCTCCACGGACTGGATCCACCCCGCCAAGGTTTCGATCATGGTCTCTGACATTGCACTTCACTGCTCGACCTCCTCCACTTGCTTCCCCAGACTCGGTAGCTCCTCCTCATGCTTCAGCAGCATGGCAGAGATGGTTCCAGCCTGGTGTGCTTTTCTTCAATCAATGCTTTGATCTTCTCCCGGAACTTCACGAACTCTGCAGCCAAGCCTTGTTGAGTGGGTGAGTCTATCGGGGTTTCAGCGGAGGCCAAAGCTGCGGCCGTGGGTGTGTCCAATGCTGCAGGAGAATGTCTAGCCTGTTGCCATTTGTTCGGTCCTTTGCCTCTAGTCATCTTTCCTTACTAAAAAAAAGTATGTAGCAATTCTACCAAGATTTAACTATCGATTTTCTCCAAAATAGCTTAGGTGGGGAGGTCAAAAGCACCACTTTGCCTAAGTTTTGGTGCAGAGCTCAGCAAGGCAGACCTGTTAGATCTCCGCCATCTTGGATTCCCCCCCTTTCATGTACTTTTAACTAATTTATGTATTAAGAAACTAAAGTTTAATTAGGTGTACAGAGGATCCTCGATTATCTGAAGGACATGGGTGGAGAGTACAGGTATTTTGATCTGTTAATCAAATTCCGGATAATCGAATGCCGGATAACATTGTTTAGCCAAGCGTTGGGACCTTGCGATCTTGCCGGATAATCCGATATTTGGATAGTAAAATGTGGGATAATAGAGGTTTCTCTGTATTTGCATCATTAAGTTCAGCACAGAAGGATGTCATTTAACTCATTGTGCCTGTCAGTTCATTGGGGAGAAAGTGAGGTCTGCAGACGCTGGAGATCAAAGCTGAAACTTTATTGCTGGAACAGCACAGCAGGTCAGGCAGCATCTAGGGAACAGAAGATTCGACGTTTCGGGCACATGCCCTTCTTCAGGCTATCTAATTTGTCCCATTACTATATTCTTCTCCAGATTTTCAAAAGTTTTCACTTTAAGTATTTAACCAATACTTCCATTTGAAAAATGTTCCTTCCGCTAGCTTTTCAGATGATGCATTTCAGATAATGACTCGTTATATAAGAAAAATCCTCTTGGCACCTCTAACTTTTTTTGTTGATTACCATAAATGTCTCCTCACGACACATCTATTTATGAAGCAGTTTGTCCTTATGTACTTAATCAAAACCCTAATCTTGCCTTCACTTTCACTGGTCTAAGGTGAATAACTCTAGCCTCTCTTGTCCCTTCAGGTAAATGAAGTCCTTCATCTCTGGCACATTATAGTAAATATCGGTGCCTTCTCAAAGGATTTGACAATTACTTTTGCAATAAATATGCCGCTCAGAGCTGAACATGATACTCCAGATGGAACCTAACCAGCACTTGATAAAGGATCAGCATAACTGCCTTATTTTCATATTCTATACCTCTATTTAATAAGCCAAAGGTTCTCTATGCCTTTTTAACAGCCACCATAGCTTGCCCTGCCACCTTCAAAAACCTGTGTGCATATGCAGCCCTAGATATCTCTTTTTCTGCACTCTTAAAATGGCATTATTTAGTTTATGGCTCCTCTTCGCATTTTTCCTTCCAAAATGAATTTCTTCATGCTTCACTGCATTAAACTCCATCTGCCAATTATCTGTCCATTTCATCAGTCTGTTTTCCTGAAGCTGGCTATTAGTTTTCTTACTGTTTACTCGCTCTCTGAGTTTACTGTTATCTGCATACATTAAATTACATGTTCATATCCAGGTCTTTGATATATGCTAAAAATTAATTGTATTCCCAACACAAACCACTGGGAGACACAAATGTATACTCCCCTTATGCTCTACAAAAACTCTTTCACAACTATCCTTTGTTTTCTAAGTCTTACTGTATTTTTTACTGACATTGCCAGCACCTCTGTAATCTTATGGGCTTCATTGTTACTAGCATCTCAATTATGAGATATTTTATCTTATACAATATGAAATTTCAAATGTACATGAACTATATTACCCTCACCAACCTGTTCATCTACATCCGACTAACCAGCTGCAATTTCTGGGTTTCTCTCTCTCTCCCCACCATTTTGGAGCTGGAATTAAATGGGTAAAATTGATACTGGTTATATTTTGGCTTCTTTCCCAGATCCAAGAATGATTGGAAAATTATGGCCTGAGCCTCCAACATTTAAACTCTTATTCCTTTCAATAACCTACGATGCATTGCATCCAGGCTGATGACTGCTTTTACAACAAAAACTGTGATTTTTAAAAAATATATTTTTATCCTATTCAATTTCTTTCCAACTATTTCCTTTCCTCTGAGATTAGCTGCATCTTTACTCTTTAGGAAGGGTTATGCAATGTACTCAGCAAGTTCCACTACCTCAAGAACATTTCCTTTCTGGTCCCACATTGGCACAACCATTGTTTGTCTATCCTTTGTGTATTTGTCTGTAGAAGACTGTGCTCTGTTATTTCAACCACCAATCTACTCTGTGCCCTCTGTGTGTTTCTTATTTCTTCTTCAGTTCTCTGTTATACTTTGTATATTTACTTAGTTCTCTGCTGAACTGTGCATTTTTCTTTTATTTTGAATCTTTATCTCTTTTGTCATACTGGGAACTCAACTTTGAATGCCCTTGCCTTCCCTTCCTGTTCCCATGGAGGTCAATACAGGTACAGCTGTATCTGTGCTTGTAGAATTTGTCTTTAACAAGATTCGCTCGGGACTCCAATCCTTAAGTTTGCGCAAGACCTCAGACAGGCTAAGAACACACACTGGGGAACCGTTGCAAATTTAGGATATGACTTGGTTCCAGTTTCCTATGAGAAGCAGTTGGTGCAGTTACCACTGATGGTAGTAAGTGTGTTGGGCCCAAGCCTATTGGGGCAGAATTGGTTGAAGAAGATTCACTGAGATTGACTCAGCATTTTTCGATTAGAAAATGGCTGCCTCAGTGCATGGAATATCTAGGAGTATTTCAGGAAGGGCTTGAGACTATCACAGGGGCCAATGCAAATTTATATGCTGAGGAGGAAGCAATTCCATGATTTTGAGAGGACTGCCCAGTGCTATTTGCCTTGCAGGCAAAAATACAGGCAGAAATCAGGAGGCGAGAGAGCAAAGGAATCATCAAACCAATGCAGTTTGCAGAATGGGCAGCATCGGTCAGACCAGTTGTGAAGCCAGTTTGATTTTTATGGGGATTTTAGGTAAACAGTAAACCACTTCTCGCAACTGGATAAATACCCCATCTCTTAAAAAGACGACTTGTATGCAATGTTAGTGGGGTGTGGGGAGATGTCCTTTATGATGCAGGACATGAGCCACACCTACTTGCAATTGTGACTGGATGAAAAGTCAGAAGTATGCCGAAATCAACACCCAAAAGGGTTTATACCAGTATACAAGACTGGCATTTGGGGTAACATCAATCTGTGCACTTTTCCAATGGACTATGGAGAACAATTTACAAAGGCTACCTCAGTTGCCATTTATCTGAATGACATGCTAACAACTAGGAAGACCAATAAAGAGCATTTGGAGAACTTGGACATGGTGCTCAAATGTTTCTTCCAGGTGGGAGTATGTCAAAGAAGCGAAATTTGTGTGTTCTAGATGCCCCAAGTGACCCACTTAGGCTACAGAGTCGACAAAACTGGGTTAAACCTGTTGGAAGATGAAGTGAGGGCAAGCAAAGATGCCCTGGCTCCCACATCTGTACTGGAGCTTAGGTCTTTTCTTGGGTTAGTGAATTATTACGGAAAATTCATACGTAACGTGGTTTCAGTCTTGGCATCCTTACACTTACTATTGAAAAAGGGTCAATAGTAATAGCTTTTGTAGTAGCTTTTTGGGAAGTGCTATCGATCAGACGTGAGAGGCAGTGCTGATATGCAATGCATCCCCGTATGGCATGGGGTAGTGTTGGCTCACCGGTAGCCCAATAGAGAGGAATGCTGAATAGTATATGTTTCCCAGACTTTGCCTGATGCCAATTGGAAATATGCCCAGATACAGAAGAAAGGTTTGGCGGTCATCTTTGGTGCAAGGAAGTTCCACCAGTATCTTTATGGATGAGAATTTGTCAGAGTAACAGATCACAAACCCCTACTATGCTATTGAAAGAAGACAAGGTGCTGCCCATTGCTTCTCATAGAATTTAGCGGTGGACCCTTATTCTCAGCGCGTTCAAGTTAGAACACTGTCCAGGAAGTCAAGTGCCGAATGCAGATGCCTTGAGCTGCCTCCTACTGATAGATACTCCACTGGTAGTGTCTCCCCTGGAAGAGTTTGTTTTGGATATAAACTTCCTGTACACTGTTCCACCGCTGACAATATCCAATTGTGGACACAAAAAGATCCTGTCTTAGCAAAACTTAAACAGCTGGTGTTAATGAGGGAGACAGAAAGATCATTGCAACCAGGACTAACACCTTTCTGGACCCAGTGAGATCAACTCTCTGTAGAGGATGACTGCATATTTTTGTGGGGATCAAGGCTGATTGATCAACTCCACCAGGGTCATCCAAGGGTTTCCAAGATGAAGGTGATGGCAAGCAGCTATGCCTGGTAGCCAGGGTTAGATGCAGACATAGCTGCATTGGTGGGGCAGTGCCCAGAGTGCCAACAAGGACAAAAATTGCCATCAGCGGTGGCCCCATATTCGTGTGAATGGCCAGGTAAATCCTGGACTTAGTTATGTGCAAACTACCAGATTTGTGCTGATGAAGGGTTCTTGCCTGAAATGTCGATTCTCCTGCTCCTCAGATGCTGCCTGACCTGCTGTGCTTTTCCAGCACCACACTCTTGACTCTGATCTCCAACATCTGTAGTCCTCACTTTCTCCTACATGTTAACTATGCCAATTCTTTCACCGGCTCAATATCCCTGGTCACTGTGGATGCCTATTCAAAGTGGTTCAATGTACATACAGTCCGTATGGCAAACTCAAGAATGATATTTGAGAAGCCGCGAGCACTGTTCACGATACACAGACTCCGGGAAGTATTGGTCACAGACAACAGAACATCGTTTACCATCAGGGAATTTGAGTATTTCCTGAAGTCGAATGGCATTCGGAACATAAGGACAGCTCCATATCATCCACCATCCAATGGTCTGGCAGAAACAGTGGTCCAAACATTGAAGGCAGGCTTAAGGAAGTAGCCCGCAGCGTCACTAGATACCAAACTGTCCCAGCTCCTGTTCGATTATAGGACCACTCCTCACACAACAACAGGGGTAGCTCCAGCAGAGTTGCTGATGAGGTGAAGACTCTGCACCACGTTAAACCAGATGTTCCCAGACCATGGAGGGGCCGGAGGGGATGAAACGGCAGCAGGAATATCAATGCTGGCTATATGCCTCCTAGATGGAAGAGAGACAGTTTAATTCATGAGTCAAAGTTTGGTGCCAGATCAATGGAAATGGCCCTGTATAGATACAAGGTTAGGTTAATGTGAGATCAGGTACCGTGACTTACAAAGTTTGGATAGGTGACACAGTCCTGAACGAACATGTGGATTATCTGAAAGATGTTACCACACAAACAGGGCAGTAGCAAAATATATCCAGCCCCTCAAAACAGACAGAAGGCCTATCGGAACCTGTGGGTTCTCCCCCTCCATCTAGTGTCAATGAAACCCCAGATTCCAAGATGGATGCAGGCTCAACATCTTTACCGCTGGAAAAAGAAGAGGAAACTCTCTGATGCTCTGGATGTAAAGGGTGGGCTACGGTCTGGTACATCCCACCATGTCAGAGTTTGAGTCAGAGGAACCAAACCTGGGGCGAAAACAATGCATGTTCCAGCTGCATGCGTGTAGACTGAAAATGCTCTGTGTGAAGGAAAAATATATATAAACAGGGGATTTAGAATCTCCTCAGACCAGGAGATAGACTGCGAGCTGGCTGGCAGTCAGCTGTACTGTACACACGTAAACAAAAGGGTGACTCGGATGACGGGATACCGGCCTCTGTCCAGTTATTTCACTTGTACATATTTCAGGAATTCCTCCTCTTCACATTTGACACAGTTATTTTTCCAGTCAATACTAAGAAAATTGAATGACCTCCTTATCATTTCTCTAAAGTTATTTCATCTTTATGGTATTTGTACACAATTCTGAAAGTTGGAAAGTGGAGTTAGGGACCACTCAGCCATTGTGGTTGTGCTGTCTTTATGAGAGAGATATCTAATTACTAATTCTTGCCTGCTCTTTCCCCAAAGCCTTGCAATTTCTTTTTTTTCAAACACACATTCAAATCTCATTTGGAAGTTATCATTAAATCTGCTTCCACCCAGTGTTTATGTTCCTTCCTGAAGGAAAATTTATCAAAAGACTATTCTTACTCATCGCTTAATGTCACTGCAACACAGAGTTGTTACACAAATTTGCAGACAGGTTAATTGCCTGATTTCCTTCTCAAGATAATGCCTGATGAAAGAATAGAAAGAAAAGCAATTGATGATGTGTTCAAATGAACAGATGACAATGCTTTTGACTTATTTCCTTTCCCCTTCTCGCAACTAGGAACCATGTTATCTCCAATTGAGATGTGAACATTTAGCAAGAAAATTAAAACAGAAAGATGTGCATCTGAGATGAGGATGTGATAGCCTCTGCACTTGAACATTCTCCTGATATTCTGAGCCTCTCACACAAGAACTGGCTGCTTAAGCCCAGGTGCCTTTTGGCTGCTGACACCTATGAAATTTTACCATCATAACAGACAGTGCCTTCAAACAATAAACAGAAAATGAAGGCGGAAAAGCACCGACTCAGAGCATTATTGCAACAAAGCATCTTGTGTGATGCCTGTGGCCCAGTCAGTAGTATTCTTGAATCAATGATCTTTTGATTGAGCAGTTCAGGTCCCTTCCCAGCAATATGGGCAAAAAAATCAGACTGATACATCAGTGCATACTGAAGAAGTGATTCACTGTCTATTAGATGATACATAACACCTTGTCTATCTTCTTAGATGAACAAAAACTAATGACATTTCTTGAAGAGAAGCCAGGGAGTTTTCTCTGATATCATTACCAGTGTTTATCTCCTATTAACACCAAAATGTAAAAAAATATCTGGTCATCATCACATTGGTGTTTTAGGATTCTGCTGTCTTCAAAATGCCTGCTGTATTCCTGCACTACAACAATGACTACACTTCAAAGTTTGAAATAGCTGGAGTTTGTGAAAGGTGCTATCTAAATGCATGTCTTTTTTCTCTCAAAAAGAAACAATGACCTAAGAACAAAAAAGCAATGAACGAGACAGAGAAAGATTTTTTTTTAAATGTTGAAGTTATTGTGACACAGGACCTGGAACCCAGTTTGTCCATTACTGGTTATTTCTTTGTTGGGACACAAGGACCATTGTGAGTCATTAGAAAGAAACTCTGTTCCATTTAGTAACGCCATTCACTCTCACTGACAACACAACAGTACACTCAAAAACTACCGCTGAAGCAAGTCATACCAAACTGCAGCACTAACTACATCACCAGGCTGTGTTCCAATCTGCTGTTGGTCTGGCTATGCAGCTTACAAGGGAGCTTGTGTCATTCCACATGGCTTTATTGGCTTTCTCATGTGCTTACAGCAACTCTTTCTTTGTCTCTATCCAAAGATACTAAACAACTTTCATATTTCCTGTTCTGATAGAGATTTATAAAATCATGAGGGGCATGGATAGGGTAAATAGACAAGTCTTTTCCCTGGGAGGAGAGAGTCCAGAACTAGAGGGCAAAGGTTCAGGATGAGAGGGGAAAGATTTAAAAGGAACTTAAGGGGCAACTTTTTCACACACTCTGGAATGAGCTGCCAGAGGAAGTGGTGGAGGCTGGTACAATTACAACATTTAAAAGGCATCTGGATGGGTATATGAATAGAAAGAGTTTAGAGGGATATGGGCCAAGTGCTGGCAAATGGGACTAGATTTATTTGGGATACCTGGTCGGCATGGACGAGTTGGACCGAAGGGTATGTTTCCGTGCTGTGCATCTCTAAGACTCAATTATGTTTCAATAGGTAATACTGACTCTAAATAATTTAACATATTTTATTCATTCGAGAGATGTGAACATTGCTGGCTGATCCAACATTTATTGTCCATCCTTCACTGCCAATGAATGGAGTGTCTTGCTGGGCCATTTCAAATAGCAGTTAAAAATCAACCACATTGCTATGGGTCTGGAGTCACACATAGGCCAGGCCAGGCAAGGATGATAGATTTCCACCCCTGTAGGACATTAAAGAACAAGATTTTTAAAAAAAATGACAGTGGTTTGATAGCCACCATTATAGTAGCTTTTAATTCCAGATTTTTCAAATTTCACCATCTGTCGTGGAGGGATTTGAACCCATGTACCAAGAGCATTAGTCTGGGACTCTAGATTAACATGAATAATAAAGTTCACACTCGGTTCGATCCATATATGTCAATATCAGCATCTGCAATTCTAGATTATGGTATTCTTTCTGACTGGAATAGAAAGGGCTTTTTAAAAAACAATTGTATATCCAGAAACAGTGAAGCAAAGAACAGCTAGACCACAACGTTTCAAAGGGAGGAGGCAATGAGACATAACTAATGCTGCACATAAAATCCATTACAGCCATGTGTTATACGAACAGAAATAGGCTATTCAGCCTTCCAACCAATCCTAGCATTGAACTGGACTTTGAATCATCTCTACCCATATTCCATTTACTTGCTACTGATCCATGACATTTGACATTCTTATCTAATAAAGAATTTTAATCCTTTTTAAATTTAATATCAGGTTTATTCAACTGTAAAAATGTCTTAAGAAGTCCAAAATCCTTATCATTGAACAACAGCAACTAGAATTTATATAGCATCAATTACATATAAAACGTTTTGAGGTTCTTAACAGAATCATTATTAAAAAAAAGTGGTACTGGACCATGTAAGAAGATATTTGGTCAGATCACCAAAAATGTAGTTAAAGGGAAAGGCAGTAGGAAAGTAATAAATAATCCAGAACCCTAGGCTATTGTTTGAAGAGTGAGAGTTCAAATCTCACAAAGCAGATGGACGAAATTTGAAATTGAAAGAAGTTAGGAATTTTAAAAACTGGACTAAGGCAACCATTAAACATAGTAAATTGTTGTACAGACCCACCTGATTCAGTAAACCCCTTAAAGAAGGTAAGTTGCTGTTTTTACCTGGTCTGGCCTACATGTGACTCCAGATTCACAGCAAGGGGTATTTTTTTCTTAACTGCCCTCTGGGCAATTAGGAATGGGTAATAAGCATCTAGGTAGTGATGCTGACATCCAGTGAATTAAAAAAAATATAGGTTTTAAGTAATGAAGAAAGCAAGGAACAGAGTGCTTGAAAATACACTGTCAAATGTGGTGATTTCCCTGCAATTAAAGATAAACCTACTGTTAAGTAGCTTTATTTCTACAGCTGTGTTTATTATTCTCAAAATAATTTCTGTTCCCTCCAAAATTAATTTGTTGATTTAATCCCTAAAGTAATACTCATTTTTACTCTTGGCTTAGAACAGCATGCATTTGCTCGTAATCCATTTCACTCAAATACTTGAACAGAGTCCAGAAGAAAAAAAATACTTGGAAACCAGAGAGATAATTATTCGAACTCAGTCTGACATGACTGACTGGAGCCAAAACGAAGCAAACACAGCACCAATACTGCCATCCAGTGTTCTATTTCTGAATGACTGTTCCACTGTGCAACCAGCATATAAAAAAAACTATGGGAAATGTTTTGAACACAAGAGCAAATTTCCCCAATAGATTCAATACTTTTATACGTCGTCTAACAATGAAAATAATTAATTAATCTCAAAATAAGAGCTATTCCGGTATATTGGAGTGCTTTGCGGGAAGTGCACCTAACTCCGGCTGCTCGAGAACCATGTGAGGGAACTGGAGCTGGATGAATTTCGGATCGTTCAGGAGGTGGAGGGGAGTTACAGGGAGGAATTACAGGGAGGTAGTTACTCCACAGCCACGTGAAGAAGGAAGATGGGTTACCGCCGGGGGTGGGAAAGGGAACTGACAGGCAGTGCAGGGATCTCCTGTGGTGGTTCCCCTCAACAAGTATTCATAGCATTTTGGATACTGTTGGGGGGGACAACTTAACAGGGGTAAGCAATGAGGCACAGCTCTCTGGCACAGAGTCTAACCCTGTTTCTCATAGGGGAAGGGGAAAGAGGAGCAGAGCTTTAGTCATTGGGGACTCTATAGTTAGGGGGACAGATAGGGGGTTTTGTGGGAATGATTGACTCACAATTGGTGTGTTGCCTCCCAGGTGCCAAGGTTTGTGATGTCTCTGATCATGTTTTTGATATTCTTGAGGGGGAGGGAAAGCAGCCCCAAGTTGTGTCCATGTAGGCACCAACGATATACGTAGGAAAAAAAGGTGGGGATCTAAGGCAGAAATTCAGGGAGTTAGCATGGAAGCTTAGAGCTAGAACAAACAAAGTTTTTATCTCTGTGCCACGTGCTAGTGAAGCGAGGAACCGGGAGAGAGCAGAGCTGGATACGTGGCTGCAGGGATGGTGCAGGAAGGGAAGGTTTTGGATTCTTGGATAATTGGAGCACTTTCTGGGGAAGCAGGCCACCGCCTCTCACTCACTGTCCGACGCCTGGAGGAAGAACGCCTCATCTTCTGCCTCGGAACGCTTCAACCCCAGGGCATCAATGTGGACTTCATCAATTTCCTCATTTCCCCTCTCCCCCACCTTACTCCGGTTCCAACCTGCCAGCTCAGCACCATTCCCATGACCTGTCCAACCTGCCAATCTTCCTTCCCACCTATTCGCTCAACCCTCCTCTCCGACTTATCACCTTTATCCCCACCTCCATCCACCTATTGCACTCTTAGCTATCTTCTCCCCAGCCCCAACCCCCTCCCATTTATCTCTCACACCAGAGGCTCCCAGCCTCATTCCTGATGAAGGGCTCCTGCCCGAAATGTCGATTTGCCTACTCCTCGGATGCTTCCTGACCTGCTGTGCTTTTTCAGCACTACTCTAATCAAATACGTGCAGCCTAATTGAAAAGGATCTGTTGCAAAAACAGACCTGCTATCCATATTTTATCAATGGCCATCAAAGGTCACCATTGTCCTTACATTTCTTGCTTCTAGATGCTTCCAGGGCTGTGAGATATATTTGCAGGGTGTGACAGTCAGCAACCTAAAATGCATTATGACAGCTCTGATAGCTTGTTTATTGGGGCAAGTAATTCCATCATCTTTGTCACTGAATTTGTCAGATTAAACTGCTGCATCACACACTGAAGCTGAGGAAGCAGTTCTCCCAAAATGCGAGGTTAATGTGTTGACAAAAAAATGCAGACCAATCACAGAACTCCAAGTGAAGAGAACATAGTGGTCCACCAGGTGATGCTACCAATGAGATATTGCAGAGAAATACTGCAGCTGGCACAAAATCTCTAATGGAAAGGTGTGTCAGTATATACACATTCCAGATGCCACATTCAGCCAGCAGTTTTACTTGGCACAGCTCCACAACGATATGGCAAGATATGCAGAACTTGCCATTCATGCCAGGTTGTGGGAAAACCCCAAATCACATTTAAAAAACTGCACCTATGATGCCTGTGCCAGTTGTAAGATGTTAGTGGACTGCGTGTGGCCCCTGACCAAAACAAATGGAGACTATCAGCACATCCTTACCATCATAGACATGTCTATTCAATTCCCAGAAGCTGTGTCTCCAAGAACCATATCCATCAAAAGAGTGGTGAGGGAATTGATCCAATTCTTCACCCAGTGAGATCCTGTCTAATCAGGCCTCAAATTTCATGCCTGTGATATACTAGCTGTGACTTGGAGGTGCCAGTGTTGGTCTGGGGTGGACAAAGTTAAAAATCACATAACACCAGTTTATAGTCTAACAGGTTTATTCGGAAGTACTAGCTTTCAGAGCGCCACTCCTTCATCAGGTGGTTGTCTAACCTAGCTGTGACGCAGCTGAAGTCTTCAGTGCATTACCCACAGTGACAAGAGACTCTAGAATAGTGCCACCAGACTATTAAAAACCAATGACTGGGATAAAAGAATAGCTATTTTTCTGCTTGCCAACAAGGGACTCCCCCAATTAATTCCCCCAATTTTACTCGGTTTGAATTAGTTTATGGGCTTCAATTGCAAGGGCCTCTGAAACTAATGGAGGTTTTCAGAGCAGAAAGAGGAAGTCTCCAAGTTAAACTATGTAGCAGAGCTCCAGAGAGATTCCAGCAAGCCTGAGAGTTGCCCAAAAGCAAAAACAAACAGTCGAGGACACTACGACCCAAACCGATAGATAAAGCAGCTTACACAATAACAGATTTCAGTATTAATGTTCTTCGGGCAGTAAAGGGACCATGGTAGTAAGGTTCCACCACCTGCAAATTCCCCTCCAAGTCACTCACCATTCTGACTTGGAAATATATCACTGTTTCTTCAGAGTCACTGGGTCAAAATCCTGAAATTCCTTCCCTAAGAGCTGGAATAGTCCCTTGACTGCCCAAAGAAAATCTCTGCCTTTGCAACTCCAGATGCAAGTTGAACTCAAATGGCCCAGCTACCGCCTGTCAAAGACTGATGAACCTAGAAAGTCTCAGGCTTATCTAAATGCCTAGCCTGCTCAGCTAACCTCCATGTACTGAAAATGTGTTGCTGGAAAAGCGCAGCAGGTCAGGCAGCATCCAAGGAACAGGAGAATCGACTTCTCGGGCATAAGTCCTTCTTCAGGAGCAGGTGCAGCAAGTTTGCAAAGGCTCAAGTAACACCCCTAATGTAATGAGTCAAGAATAAGTACTGTGCAGGGTGAAACGTTGTAACACAGTTATTCATTCTCACAACCAGATGGAAAATCATGTGTTTTTTGTGGATCTATGGGTTCCACCAAGGATTGTCCCAAACTTCTTCACAGCAGCTGTGCCACTGATCAACCTACTGCACAATAAAGCAAAGGTAGTATTGACAGAGAAATGGCAGTCAGCTTTCAAAAAGGTGAAGGGCATTGTAATAAGTCAGCCTTGCACTTCCAAAATACATTCAAGCAATTAAAGCAGCCATTGACACAAGTGTCATCTTATAGGGGATGCCTTCCTTTTGGAAGATAAATCTGGACTGGAGACCCCCACAGGGGTTTCTCCAAAACAGGAATCAGAAAAGGTATTTCATAGCAGAGAAGGAAACCCTTAGTTTATTATTGATTCTCAAACACTGGGAAGATTCTTTTTAATTCATGTGTGGGAAGTGGGCATTGCTGGCCAGCCATAATTTATTGCTCATTCCTAATTGACTTTGTGAAGGTGATGATGAGCTGGCTTCTTGAAATGCTGTGCTACCTGTGCTGTAGGTTGATCCACAATCCTCTTTGGGAAGGAATTTCAGGATTTTGACCCAGTGACTCTGAAGAACAGTGATATATTTCCAAGTCAGGATGGTGAGTGACTTGGAGGGGAATTCGCAGGTGGTGGAACCTCACTACCATGTACCTGCTGTCCTTGTCCTTCGAAGTGGTCATGGGTTTGAAAGGTGTTAAGGAGCTCAGGTGAATTCATTCATTCCTGATGATGGGCTTTTGCCCAAAACATTGATTTTCCTGCTCCTTTGGATGCTGCCTGACCTGCTGTGATTTTCCAGCACCACTCTAATCTAGACTCTGATTTCCAACATCTGCAGTACCCACTTCTGCCTAGAGAGAGACCACTGCCTATAGTGACCACAACCCATTAAACCTTTTATATAAAAGACCCAGAATGCTAGGATATTCCATTCGAATTTGCTCCTTCAATTGCATCACCTAAAGATCACCCACTTTGCCTGGAAATCAAATGTAATTATAGATGAACTGTCCAGACTTAAAAGCGACATAGTTAGTACTGAAAAGATAATTTTCACTGAGGCTAGTAAAATGAATGTGTGGGTGTGTGTATGCACGTAATTTTATATTTAATTATTATTCCCCCCTTTATAATGAAATGAGAATGGATCTCACTTCATTGTGGACAGTGTCGTGACAACAGATCAGAACCTTGAACTACTTACAGATAAATTGAACTTCTGGACAAGAAATGTCTTTTTAAGATAAAAGGTCAGCCTGACTGATAATACATGCCAAAGAATAGAATTTGCTGCCTGTTGAAAGATTCCTTATGTGAATCTCCAGAATGTCGTATTTCAGCAGGTGGTATAGAAGCTTCAAAGTGAGAGACTCCTAAGGCAGAGGTGTAAGTAATTTACTTACTACCTCTCAGCAGGAAAATATCCCCTGCAGATTATTTTCAAACTTTGCACAAGTCAAAAGACATATTCATGTTTTACACACCCACCTAACTGTAAATGCTGGTTTCTGTGTGTTAGATAGTTGGTTGTGAACTAGTATGTTGTGAAGGTCATGGCCTGAGGATAGCCATTGAAAAACATCCCCCGCACTGTATATAAAAAGAAAAGACATTATTGAGTGCTAAAAGACAATCAGCAAGGAAACAGGACAAATGAACTTCAACTAACAATGCAAAGTCAAGAATCCCAAATTTGACTGTTCAACTATGAACATCATTACCACAACATCACATAAATTAACGATTGCAAAATTCCATTATCTACTCTTCATGAACAATCCAGAGACTGATCCATGTATTTTATAACTTTAATCATTTTTTGACCCACTTCTCATGTCTGATCTGTCTGTATGTGTATTGATTTATGTGTTCAGTATCGAATAAACTACTTAACTCAAGAAAGCCTGGTTAAATTGGCTTTTAAAATTGAAAGAAAAGGTCTGGGAAAATAATGTCTAAAGGTGGCAAACTAGATTATCATTCCTCACCCAGAAGCACAAAAAATTGGGGTATCCCATCCAGAACTGCAATAAGTCAGGAAATCTTGCCCAGAAGTAATGATGCTACCCAGTACCCACTCTTTACAACTTTTAAACAGTCTAATGACAGGATTTCTTACTTATTCTTAAAACCATAGTCTGGGCAACATCTTCTTACTTTTTTGGGTAGGGGTGGAGGAACGGTGTTGGCGGGTGGGGGTTTATGGAAATCTGTAGGAGTCAGGGATGAGGTTGGGTCCAGGGAAATGGGGGTTGTTGCACATGCTTTGCAGAAGTCTGTAGCAGTTAGGGGAGGGTCAATTTAGTAGTTACCCAGAAAGAAAAAGCAGCTTTTAATTCCCTTATTGTTCCTGAATAACTATTAAGCTAAGTCAGTCAGTTCACTCAGAGGTCTCTGACTTAAATCTAACTTAGAGTTGGGGATTTTTGGATGGTTCCATATCTTAGATAATTTCCTATCAGATGTTTATAAACATCCAGGCCAATTTGATTGAGTGTGCTGCATTAGCACATCTGCATGACTCTGACCAGCAGCACTTATCTCTGCTTCTAAAATGTATATCTTTCAATCAGAAGATTCGGACCTTTGTAATGCAGCTTTCAGTTCTGAAGAAGTCACATCAAACTCAAAACATTAACTCTGTTTCTCCCTCCACAGGTGCTGCCAGACCTGCTGAACTTGTCCAGCTGTAGGATTGTGCAAAAATCCCCATCATCTAAAATACTGGACATTTAAAATTTGGACAAAATCCTGAACTCAGGCTGCAAAAAAATGCACACAGAGCCAGAATGATTTCCGTCTGGGACTACTGTTCAACCTAGAATTCCAAATTACACCTTCACTCTAAGAGAAAAATCAACTAAACTTAATATTCTGGACTAGAACTAACTTTTACACCTTGGGCTACACGATATAGACAGTATGGAGCCATACAGATACTGGACATTCAACTTTTATCACAACATATTCACACATACTCTTAACTTTCAGGAAGCCAACTGACCTCAAAGGGAACACCAGAAACTCAAGTGCAACACAGATTTGAGAGGAGATATCAGGGTACTCAGTCTGTATAACCGCTAGTCCTGATCTTACCTGGGGGAGAGACTTTTTAACCCCAGCTTCTGTAGAAACAGCATCCCCGCAGGTTTCCAGCCTTATCAAGCAGCTTCAGAACCAAGAACCACAGACACCAAACTGAGAAGCTGAATCACGAAGCCAACCCAAGGGCATCATTGCAACAAAGACATCCGAGAGGGGGGAAAGCCAACCAAGCACTATCCAAACAAGAGCTTCCAGACACAGGACTGTTCCGAACCAAGAGAACCAATGGCAAAAACCTCAACAGCCAGCTGTCATTTGCATTTTCACCAGTAGTGAGCTTAAACTCCCCAGATCTCAAAGTTTCCGACCTAGCTAGCAGGGAAGGGAAGGTGGCAGTGCATAGGACCCAGAGGGTAGGAAGCCTGATTAAATTTTCTGTGATTAAAACTCATGTGTTAAATTCTAAAAGCGTTTAATCTAGCTAATAGTGTATTTAATAGTACTACTGTTCTCTGTATAATTGATTGCGTTAATTTCACTGTTTATTGCATTCACTTTTATTTCTCGCATTATACTTAACCTTTTATATTGAAATAAATAGATTATTTTGCAATACTGAAATACGTCTACTGTCTTCTTCCTTTCACATTCTCTACATAAGTCCAGTGTTTAGAACCAGGGATCTGGGGATGATTCGCACCACCTAAATGTCAGAGTTGAAAAGTGTGGCGCTGGAAAAGCACAGCAGGTCAGGCAGCATCCAAACAGCAAGAGTGTCAACGTTTTGGGCATAAGCCCTGCCAGGAGGAACATCCAAACTGTCAACCCTCTTGCTCCTCGGATACTGCCTGACCTGCTGTTCTTTTCCAGTACCATACTTTTCCACTCTGACTCTCCAGTATTTACAGTCTTCACCTTCTCCCAACTAAATGTCAACAAATTACTGATTACAAACCAGAACCCTGCAAGCCTTATCCATTTGTTTCAGATTTTCCGCATCCACAGTAAATTGCTTTTATGTGAAATCCAGCTTACTGGAAACCACACAGCAGCAATCTGGGCAGAAAGGATTATTGTTTTTTTGAATCTTCTCTGACACTTCCTCCTCTTTGCGCTCCTGCTGTTTAATTCTTACCCAAGGTGGGGGCAAGGCTGTTCCCTCATAATGCCCGTTTTACTGATTCACTTCCCCTCAGAGATTGGAGCACATTATGGACACTATGAGGCCAGTAAGTGTCTAGGCACAGGAATTAAATAACATAATTTCAACCCCCAAAACATCTCTAAATCCATCCATTTTATCCCAACAGTTACATACATTATTTATAAATTCCAGTCCTGCTTCTTCACATGTATTAAAATCTATATTTTAACTGGAACATCCTACACACCTACCTTATTCTGACTTGATGCTCACTTTCTGCCCCACAAACACTGCTCTGTCAGGAGCTACCGAAAGAATTGCCAGGAATCCAGTGCTGGAGATCAAATTCCGTGATGGCAATTTATGGAAGCCAATTTAATTAATCCCAGAAGTTGTGGGCGAGCGTACCTTGATGATTGACAATCTGGCAATCGAGCTAAGTAGTTCACTAGTTGAGCAAAGTGAACCCACCCTTGCACTTGGGTTTCGATTGCCAGGTCAACACCATGCAGTTGATCAGGCAGCATCCGAGGAGCAGGAAAACGACATTTCGGGCAAAAGCCTTTCATCATGATCTCCAGCATCTGCAGTCCTCACTTTCTCCTGCCAAATATTGGTTACAATAAGTAAGTTTTTGTTTTCGCATTCATTGATGAAACATGGAGTTGAGAATTAATCTTATTTTAGATAGAGGTTACAGTCAGGCATTAACCACCCAGTTGATTAAATTGGTCATATTTCACACTTCTGATTACATCATGGAATAATGGGGCTTGCTTTCCAGGATATTCATCCCTTCAGGATCATTGACAAAAGAACAGAAAAACCGATGTCTCTTTTAACAAGCAAAAAAGCCAAATTATGAACTTGTCTGATTGCCTTAAATTACTTGTTGGAGCTGGTAGCATTTACGAATGTTCAGCAAGTGCTACACAAGTACAAAATTATATCCATCAGCAAGGGTTTTGTCTTGGACTTTGCAAGTGCAGGCTAGTTAAGTACAGCCTATATATACCCTGCCTACTATGAACAACCGAAGAAATGTGCTGTTTGCTTCAATTACCACTCACTGGGATCAACAGCTCATATGAGACAAAACGTGTGGTGCTGGAAAAGCACAGCTGGTCAGGCACGTTTCAAGGAGCAGGAAAGTTGATGTTTCAAGCATAAGGTCTTCATCAGGAATGTCGGGGGGGGGCAAGGGGCTGAGAGCTAAATGGGAGGGGTGGGGCTAGGGGAAGGTATCTGGGAATGCAATAGGTCGATGAAGTTGGGGGGTGATAGTGATAGGTCAGAGTGGAAGGTGAAGCAGATAGGCGGGAAGGAAGAGGGACAGGTAGGACAGTTCAAGCAGGCGGTGCCAAGTTGGAGGGTTAGAGCTGTGATAAGGTGGGGGAAGGGGAGATGAGAAAACTGGTGAAAGTGACATCGAGCCTGTGTGGTTGGAGGGTCCTAAAGCCGAAGATGAGGCACCTCAACCTGTCCATCCCCCTCACCCACTCCAAGCTCTCACTCTCGCAACGTGCAGCCCTCCCCTCCCACCGCTCCAACCCCAACCTCACCATCAAACCAGTGGATAAGGGTGGGGGGAACGCAATGGTAGTTTGGCGTACCGACCTGTACACTGCTGAAGCCAGATGCCAACTCATGGACACCTCCTCCTACTGACCCCTTGACCACGACGTCACCTCCCATCACCAAACCATCCTCTCCCAGACTATCCACAACCTCATCACCTCAGGGCATCTCCCACCCACAACCTCCAACCTCATTGTCCGGAAACCCCACACCATCTGGTTCTACCTGCTACCAAAAATTCATAAACCTGACTGACCCAGTCGACCCATCGTCTCAGTCTGATCCTGCCCCATTGAACTTATCTCCACATACCTTGACACCATCCTGTCCCCCTCAATCCAGGATCTCCCCACATACATTCAGGACACCGCCCATGCTCTCCACCTCTGCCATAGCTTTCAGTTCCCTGGCCCCCAATGCCTTACCTTCTCCATGGACATCCAGTCCCTGTGCACATCCATCCACCATGACAAAGACTTCCAAGCCCTCCGTTTCTTCCTCTCCCACCAACCCCACCAGTACCCTTCCACTGATACGTTGATCTGATTGGCTGAACTGGTCACCATCAACAACTTCTCCTTTAAATCCTCCCAATTCCTTCAGGCCACGGGGGTAACCATGGGCACCCACACTGTCCTCAGATATGCCTCCATGCTCCCACGTGGAGGTTGAACAGTTCATCAATTTCACGAACACCATCCATCCTGACCCCCAAGTTCACTTGGACCATCTTGAACACCTCCCTCACCTAGACCTCTCCAACTCCATTTCTGGCAACCAAGTCAAACTGGATATTTACTTCAAACCCACCAACTCCCACAGCTACCTGGACTACACCTTTTCCCACTACCCTCTCCTGAAAAATGCTATCCCCCACTCCCAAATCTTCCACATCTGCTCCCAGGAGGACCAATTCCACTCCCAGAACATCCCAGATGGCCTACTTCTTCCAATAACTACAAGTTCCCCTCCGACATGATCAATAATGCTCTCCAGCGTATCTCCTCCACTTCCTGCACTTCTCTGCCCTTGAACCCTATCCCTCCAATCGCAACAGGGACAGAACCCCTTGGTCCTCACCTTCCACCCCACCAACCTCTGGATACGCCTCATCCTCCGCACTTCCATCACCTACAAACAGGCCCCACCACCAGAGATATATTTCCCTCCCCACCCTTATTTGCATTCCACAGAGACCATTCCCTCCACGACTCCCTTATTAGGTCAACATCCCCCATCAAGCCACCTTCCACTCCCAGCATCTTCCCTTGCCACCACAAGAGGTGTAAAACTTGCACCCACACCTCCCCTCTCACCACCATCCAAGGCCCCAAAGGACCCTTGCACGCCCAATAGAGATTTTCCTGCACCTCCATAGACGTCATCCACCGTGTTGATTGCTCTCGATGTGATCTCCTCTACATTGGGGAGATAGGACGCAACTTGCGGAACGTTTCAGAGAACATCTCTGCAACCCATGCACTAAAACCCCCACCACCCCATGGCTGAACGCTTCAACTCCTCCTCCCACTCCACTAAGGACATGTAATTCCTGAGCCTCCTCCACCGCCAAATTCTAGCTACCTGACACCTGGAGGAAAAAAGCCTCATCTTCTGCCTGGGGACTCTCCAACCACACTGGATCAATGCCAATTTTACCAGTTTCCTCATCACCCCTCCCCCCACCTTCTCCCAGATCTAAACCTCCAACTTGGCACCGCCTACTTGAACTGTCCTACCTGTCCATCTTCCTTCCCACCTATCTGCTCCACCGTCCACTCTGACCTATCACCATCACCCCCCAGCTTCATCTACCTATTGCATTCCCAGCTACCTTCCCCCAAGTCCCAACCCCCTCCACCCCCATTTATCTCTCAAACCCCTTGGGCGCCCAACATTCCTGATGAAGATCTTATGCTCGGAATGTCGACTCTCCTGCTCCTGAGATGCTGCCTGACCGGCTGTGCTTTTCCAGCACCACACTTTTTGACATCTGATCTCCAGCATCTGCACTTTCTCCCTACAGCTTATATACCAGGCATCATAATGGCACTGAAATTCATACATGATGTTGGCCTATTGTGTGCTAGGTAGAATGTCATTGTGGACTGATGGTAGCACTGTCAATGAAAAATAGTATATGCGTGGTCACTGTACACTCGTAATATTTCCACTATACGGCATAGGTGTAGCTGTTAAAAGCAGGGAATATTAACCCAGCATGCTTTTGAGGAACAGGATCTGTGGATGTGAACATTTGCACATTTGAATTCTAACAAAACTCCTATTCAAAATGATGTTTCAATTTCAATTTCAGATATGGTGACCTAGCTATGTATTCCCTTGGCTTTCTGATTTTATTTCAGATTTCCAGAATACAGATATTTATCTAAACGTGACCAATTTTTTTTGTTACACATAAAAATAACAAAACAAGTTGAGTGTCAATTCTATTGATTCAAGCGAAGCTCAGTACATGTTGATATCCTAGTCAACAGGTTATGGGTACACAATTTAGGCTGAAATTTAGTATAGTTGGAGGGACGCGTTGTGCTACTGGAGTCTTTTCAATGAATTGTTATACCAGATCTAGTTACTGTCTAAATTGGATGCCAACAACCCACAGCAATTTTGAAGAAATGCATCGATATGGACTTCAGTAAATGTTTGACAAGGTTCCTTATAGTAGACTGGTCAGCAAGTTGAGATCACATGGAATACATGGAGAACTAGCCATTTCAATACAGAACTGGCTCAAAGGTAGAAGACATAGAGTAGTACAGGAGGGTTGCTTTTCAAACTGGAGGCTGGTGACCAGTGGTGTGCCAAAAAGATTGGTGCTTTTCATCATTGGCATAAATGATTTAGATATGAACACAGGAGGTACAGTTAGAAAGTTTGCAGATTACACCAAAATTGGAAGTATGGTGGTCAGTGAAGAAAGTTAACTCAAGAGTACAACAATATCTCGATCAGATGGGCCAATAGGCTGAGGAGTGGCAAATGGAGTTTAATTTAGATAAAGATGAGGTGCAACATTTTAGAAAGGCTGATTTGCAGGACTTATACACTTAATGGTAAGGTCCTGGTGAGTGTTGCTGAACAAAGAGATCTTGGAATACAGGTTTGTAGTTTGTAGTTCATTGAAAGTGCTGTCACAGGTAGATACAATAGTGAAGAAGACATTTGGTATGCTTGCTTTATTGGTCAGTGTATTGAGTACAAGATTTGGAGGTCATGTTGCAGCTGTACAGGACAAGGTTAGGCCACTTTTGGAATACTGCATGCAATTCTGGTCTCCCTCCTGTCGGAAGGATATTGTGAAACTTGAAAAGGTTCAGAAATGATTGACAAGAATGTTGCCAGGATTGGAAGGCTTGTGCTATAGGGAGAGGCTGAATAGGTGGGCTATTTTTTCTGAAGCGTCACAGGCTGAGGGGTGGCCTTATAGAGCTTGATAGAATTATGAGGGGCATGGATAGGGGAAATAAACAAGGTCTTTACCTTGGGTTGGGGAAGTCCAAAATTAGAAGGCATAGGTTTAAGGTGAGAGGGGAAAGATTTAAAGGGGACCTAAGGGGCAACCTTTTCACGCAAGGGGTGGTGCATGTATGGAATGAACTACCAAAGGAAGTGGTGGAGGCTGGTACAGTTGCAATATTTAAAAGGCACCTGGATGGGTATTTGAATATGAAGGGTTTAAAGAGATATGGGCCAAATGCTTGCAAATGGAATGAGATTTATCCAGGATATCTGGTTAGCATGGGTGAGTTGGACCAAAGGGTCTGTTTCCGTGCTGTACATCTCTGTGACTCTATGCAAGGGATATTGTGTATCTTAGTCAATATTAACACCCAATAATGGCTAGATCTGATGGTCTACTCATTTTATATAGCATGGTTATGATATGGATATCATTCAGCAGTGGCTTGCTTAAGGATCAAATGCCACTCCCCTGACCTTTCTCTGTAGCCCTCCTAGTGTCTTTTTCAGACAATGATCTGATCCCTTTGCAAAGCTTACCAAAGGTTGGTCCTGCCTCCACCACATTCAGGTCCTACATACCAGAATATAACAGTTGTTGCATTCAAGTTTTTGCTAATGCCACCATTATTCCTTTTGCCAATTACCTTAAATCATCCTCTTGTCCTTGATCCTTTCTTCAATGAGACCAATTCTACCTATTTACTCTCTCGACATTTTGAACACTTGTATTAAATCTTCTCTTAACTTTTTCTTCTCTAACTTCTCCAATTTTTCTATTTTACTAAAACACATCATCATTAGATCCAGTCTTGTGATCCCTTTTCTGCATTCTCTCTAATACCTGCACCACTCTTCCTGTTAACCTGGTTCTCAGAAACTAGATGCAATACTCCAGCTGAGGTCAAACCAGTAACTTATACTTATAAGTAACTTAAATTGCTTTTCCTAACATATAAATTAGAGACATGAGTAGGCCATTCAGCAAGATCACCGTTGATCTGATTATTCCACATTCCTAACTCCTCATGATAATGTTTCAGCTCCTTGCTTATCAAAGATCTATTTACTTCTGTCTTAAAAATATTTCAGATCTCTGCTTTCACCACTCTTTGAGGGAACTCCAAAGCTGACAATCCTGTGAGAAACATTCCCTCTTATCTCTGCTTTAAACCAGTGACTCCTTAGACCTTGCTCCAGAGTTCAAGATTTTTCCCACAAGTGGAAATTTCATGCTCATATTGAAAAAGCCCAAAATATTGCAAAATGTTTTAACCACTCTCTTCACCTATATCTGTATTCCTGTAACCTCTTTGGAATTATACTCTTTATTTTATATTTGCTTGCTGCTGCTTCTTAACAAAATGAACCATTTCACATTCTCTGCATTATATTTCATGTACTCATTCACACATTTCACCAGGCTGTGGAGGTTCTTTAAAGCTGACAAATATATATGTAAAGAAGACTCCAAACCTTGGGTATTCTTCTATTAACCTTCCTTCAGTGCAGAAAAAAAAGTTAACCACTACTCTATTTCCTGACCTTTTTCCAATATACTCCATGAACTTCAACTTTACTGACAAATCTATTACGTAACACTACAATCAAACATCTTTTAAAATTTCTGTACATACCAGGTAGACAGGGCAGTGATGAAGGCTGTTGGCACATAGGCTTTCGTCAGTCAGGGCATGGAGTATAGAAGTTGGCAAGTCATATTGTGGTTGTACAGGACATTGGTGAGGCTGCACTTAGAGTATTATGTTTAGTTTTGGTTTCCTTGCTATAGGAAGGATGTTATTAAACTGGAAAAAGTGCAGAGAAATTTACAAGTATGTTGCCTGGACTCAACGGTCTGCATTACAGGCAAGCTTGAGGTTAGGCAAGCTAGGACTTTTTTTTAGAAATCATAGGAGACTAAGGGAGGTCTTATAGAAGTGTAAAAGATCATGAGAGACATGAATAGAATGAATGCACTCATTCTTTTTCCCAGGGTTGAGGAATCAAGGACTAGAGGGCATCAGTTTAAGGTTAGAGGGGAAAGAATAAAAGAGGGCCTGAGGGGCAACATTTTTACCCAGATGGTGGTACGCATATGGAATGAGCTGCCAGTGGAAGTGGTTGAGGCGGGTACATTAATAACATATAAACGCCATTTGGAAAAATACATGGATAGGAAAGATTTAGAAAGATATGGGCCAAGTGCAAGGAAATGGAGTTAGCGTTGAAGGACATTTTGGTCGACATGGACCAGTCTGGACCAAAGGGCCTGTCTCCATGCTGTATGACTCTGTGACTCTATGACCACAACAGGTTGATCCCTGATATGGAGTGACTGTCTTATAAGCAAGGGTTAAACAGGTTGGGACTTACTCAATTTTAGAAGAATTAGAGGTGATCTCTTTGAACTTACAGGAGTTTGAAAGGACTTGACGAGGTAAATGTTAAGAGGGCATTTCCCCTCATGTGAGAGAATAGGATCAGAGGGCATAATCTCAGAATAAAGGGTAGCCAATTTAAAATTGAGAAGAGGAAGAATTTCTTCTCTCAGAAGATTCAGTGTTTTTGGAACTCCTTGCCACAGACAGCTGTGGAGGTAGAGTCCTTGTGTACATTTAAGATTGAGATTGATAGATTCACGATCAGTAGGGGAATAAAGGATTACGGAGAAAGCGCGGGGAAGTGGATGCAATGGATGTTGCATCTGCCATGATTCTATTGGATAGCAGTACAGGCTTGAGAGGCCAAACTGCATACTCCTGTTCTTACATCTTACAGTTTTAAGGGGAGGTGATAGCCTTGTGGGATTATTACTGCACTGTTAATCCAGAGACTCAGGTAATGTTCTGGTGACCCAGGTTCAAATCCCACCACAGCAAATAATAAGATTTGAATTCAATAAAAATCAATTAAGAATCTAATAATGACCATGAATTCAGTGTCTTAAAAAAGTCTTTTAGTGAGGGAAACTGCAATCCTTACTTGGTATGGCCTACATGTGACTCCAGACCTACAACAGTGTGGGTGACACATACTAGCCAAGCCAGTGATGCTCTCACCCTGTGAATGAAAAGTATCACTAATATTGTTATGTCATCAGAAAATTTGAACAAGTTCGTGAAATATAGTATAGGCTTTATATTTAACTAACCTGCTGTAGCGTAAGTGATTGGCTATTTGTGGGATGTGCTAGTTCGATGTTGGCTTCATTTCTTAATTAAGCTATTACTCTTACAGTGAAGTGAGCACTTTGGACAGACTCAGGAACGCAAAACTCTCTTTCGTTGACAATAACATTATTGCATTCTCTTAACTTTTAAAAATAATGTACTAATGAAACAATGTACTAACATGGAATTACATTCATAGATACAGGATTCTAATACAAGTATTAATGGCAGCTAATATCAAAGTGATGCTAGGGATATTTGAACTGAATTTGAAGGTCACATTTTAACTTTAATAGAAAAAGACCAAAGGCCAGGACAGATTGAGTGATGCTTTACCGACAGAAATATGTAGTTTTTAAAAATCCCTTTGTCCCATGAGTCACCAAGTATAGCGCCATTTTTGTGCGGGGCATGGTTCTATCTTCCAACGAAATATCGACATGATTCTGTTCATAAAGTGCATATTTTGTATCCACCCGTTATTCTTTTAATGTTTAGATGATGAGGTGCAGACAAAAACAAGTGAACGCTGTCCTGCTGGCCACCATCTTACGCCATATCCATCCCACAATCCAGCGCGCGGCCATCACCCGCCGCCATCTTTGAAGGGGGCATCAGCCTCGCTTCCCCTATGACCTGCTATCATTTAATCTAAAGTACGTACGTTCCTTCGTGTTTTCAACATTGCGTACAGCTGTGAATGTGCTCGGGAGGGAGATAACGGGCGTTAAATACGTTGTGTTAAAATGTTACAATGTCGCTGGGTGGTCAATTTTTGAGGGCTAGTCCGAGAGTTCCCCGAAACTCACGAACGTGTGTGATCACCTTGGCCGCAGGATCCATCTTTGTGGGGGGCACCGGCTCCTCTTCAGCAGAGAAAGCTGCCCCGATTAACACGCTCAAGAAGCTTCCCCTTCGCTGATCTTGGCGCCTCGGCCCTCAGCGTCGCGTGGGGCGCTAACGGAAGCTGAATAAAAAAAAAAGTCTAATCCGCGGGCCGTCCATTTTATGTTGTTGTTTTAGGCGAGAGCGTGTTTTCGGTGGGTGGTGGGGTGAGGGGTGAGTCCTCGCGGGCCCATGTGCTCGGGGAAGAGAGGAAAAAAGGGGGCGGTTTGTCTTCGTTCGAGCCGATTGCGTTTGCGTCACGGGAAATGCCGATTATCGAATTCCTTCGTTTGCCTGTGTCTCTGTGTGTTTCTTTTTGAAGGTGGGGGGAGGGGGAGGTGGAGGTGGAGAGGGGGTGTGGTGGCCTATTGGGCGGCCGCTGCCAGTTAAGCGGCTCCACGCCAGGAATGAGAAGTGACCCCTCGCTCCATGTGACGGCGCCATTTTGGAGACGGGGGGCCGCGGGCGCGAGGGAGGGAGGAGGCCCCACAATCCCCCGGGGGTATAGGCCGGCCGCCATTTTAGTGCGGGGCAGCAGCATTTCACCCCCACCCCCCCTGCCCCCTCTAGGCCTGTATTCCTCCACCCGCCAAACCCCACCCCTCAAACATTCATCCTCATACTATCCGTTATTATTGAAGTGATACCCTTGAAGGCGGTGGAGCTTTGAAGTTCTTTCTTCCTCCCTGTGCCTTGTGCTTGTGGAGGTGAAGGGCACGCCCCGCTGTATCCCACATCCCCCCGGGCCGGTGCCCGGATGTGGACGGTGGACGATGGCGGCGCCCAGCGCAGCGGACTCCCCGAGCCGGAGCTGGACGAGCGCGGCGGCCGAGGCCCCGCTAGACATCGCGGCTCCCGCCTGGGCCGAGGTGGTGGGAGACCCTTCCGCCGAGCCGCCTACCCCCAGCTGGACGGGCGGCGCAGCCGACAACCCGGCGCCCAGCCCGAGCCGGCCTGCCGCCTGCCGCGGGATCTCCTGGACCCCGGCCGAGACAAACGCGCTGATCGCCGTGTGGGGGGACGAGAGGCTGCAGGACGTGCTGGAGGGCAACCTGCGCAACTCGCACATATTCGACCGCATCTCTCAGGCCCTGCGGGAAATGGGCTATGAGAGAAGCGCTAACCAATGCAAGGAGAGAATCAAGGTACCCGACACCCTAACTAGTGAACTAACTAGTAATCAGCTTATTCGGTACTTTATAACTCGCACTCGGGGCGTACTAACTAGTGCCCCATGCTGCAACTTTGTTACATTTGTTAGTTACATGGTGCTAGCTAATATTTTGTAATTAGTATCCTAGCTCACCTTTGCGTCAATAAGTTTCTGTAACTAAACGTCGCGCTTGCTAAAATAATTTGCTACAGCTATCTTACATTCTGAAGCAAGTAAATTAGCTTTCTGCTTCTAATTCAATGTACTGCCACCAGTAATTGTCTTTCTGCCCCCCTCCCCAATTTATCGCTAACTAGGTTACAACAACTGGCTTAATGTTCTCTAGCCATTAGTAGGCCTGCTGCGACTCGCTAATTGTTGTGGTTCTGCCGCTAGTAGCTTTGTGTGACTTACTATATATCACTTTGTAACGGGAACCTTTTTTGTAAATTGATTCAGTTTAAGTATTTTTTTGTTCAGGGCATTTTTTTCTCTAGGAGTTTTGTGGGGGTGGGGCATTCAACAGTCCCAGCGATAGATTCATGCTTCTTTTTGCCTGGCAATGATAACTAGCAGAGTTGCTATAGTATATGATTAATGACTACTGTCCTTGCAGTAATTTGCTTCTTGGCTAAATGGAGTCTGCATGTTGCCACACTTAACAGGATTTCTATATTTATAACCTCTTGGTTATCCATCCCAAAAAACCCTGTATCTTCTTTGCTATCCAGTTGCACCTTAGATGGCCGGTATTTTATTGTTCTATATTCAAACCATGCACTGATTGTTTCTTCTTGCATGTAACATCTGAAATTTTACTGAACTTTCAATGTTTGACCTTTTCTCTGATTCCCATATTTCATTTTTGATTAATTATTTAGATCTACTTTTAGGTTCTTGTATACTTCCACAAGGCTCTGCCAGTGCCACCTCTTTCTGATGTTCATAAGGCTGTATTTCTCCAGTTTCTCACTTATTTTGGTTCTCTTGAACAAAATTGGCCTTATGCTTCCTTTTTGGATTATATCCAGGGCTTGAATTATTGTGCCTCAGTATTTCAAATTGACTGCAGTCTTGAAGGTGTGGTCTGACTAGAGTATTATATGGATGAGTGACTTTTTCCAACTTGTGCTATTTTTCATATGTGATTACTTCATCAACTGCTTAATTAAACATCTATTCTAGAATAGTCTAGTATCAGTGCAGGACTAAAGGGAGTGCTACACCAATCAAAGTGCCATCATTTGAATGAGATGCTGAGCTAAAAGTCCCTTTGCTTTACAATATCTCACAGAAGCACTCTGAATTTATTCCTTAGTCAATGTAATAAAAACAGATTATCGACTTATCAACTGTTTGTAGGATCTTACTGTGTACAGTGTGTAGTTAATTAGCTGATATCCCTGATCAGGTTTTTTAATAATAGGTAAATATATTATTTAAATAAAACTGAGGCACAAAAATATTTGGGAATTATCGGTTTAAAAAATTATAAATAGTAGTATAATGCCCAATTAGTCAATATAAGAAATTCTGAAGAAGTGTAACAAATTCTTTAGTTTGGGATGAAAGGCAGAGTTAAAAACCCTGCTACAGTGAAATATTTTTTGTTTTATATTCTAGTATCATGATGACATTTAAAACAACTTGGAGCACATTCAAAGGTAGTCTTTTATCTTGTAAACAAAGGTAAGAAGTTGAGTACTCTTCAGAGGAAATGAAAATAGGAAGGAAAATAGGCCTCTTCTTGAGAACTGTGTGGTTCTGGTCTCTTTTTTTAATATACAAAGAATATTATTAAGCTGACGATGGTTCAGAGAAGGTTTGCCAGGATGTAGCTAGGAATGGAGTGTTTAAGTTATAAGGAGAGGTTGGATTGTCCGGGACATTTTCACTGGAGCATCGGAGGTTGAGCAGTGACCTTACAGAAGTTTATACAATCACGAGGGGTATAGATAAGGTGAATGGCAGTGTCTTTTCCTTAAGGTGGGGGATTTCAAGACTGGGGGCTTTTTTTAAGATGAGGTGGGGGGGGGGGGAATTCTTTTTTAAAATCATGAGCGGCAGTTTTTTTTAAACAGTTTGTTTATGGAATGGACTTCCAGAGGAAGTGGTGGATGTGGGTACAGTTATGTTTAAAAGACATTTAGATAAGTACGTGAATAAGAAATGTTTGGAGGAGTATGGGCCAGTTGCAGTCAGATGTGACTAGTTTAGTTCAGGGTTATGGTTGGCATGGGCTGGTTCCATCTCTGTGACTCCATGAAACTCCACAGCAGCTGAGGCAGCATGGAGATTCTGTTTTCAACTCCTTAAATGTGTCTAAAGTTAGATTTTTGTAACAAACTTAACAGTATTATATTCACAAGTAGAATTGACATTCTAAACCTGAATCAGCCCATTAATACAAACAAGAAACTAAACTAGGTAACAAACATATAGTTTGCAAATAAATTCATAATTATGAATTTTGGCTTCAATTAATATATTATACAGTTAGTAACTCACGCCCTGCAAGGTAAGCATGTTTCTTGCCCCTCACTGGTCTAAACTTAATGCCCTGTACGCCATTTGCTCTCTACATAAATAGCTTGTCTATCCCCAATTCTTAGCCTAAAATGCATGAACAGTAGTAAATTATGGCCTGCAAATAACATGCAATCTACTAATTAGAAATAGCATTTAAGTCATCTGTTGAAAACATAAACTTATATTACGCACGTCATGGCTGAAAGCAGTTTGTACACAATTGCCTACTTTGTTAAAGTGCAGTAGCCTCCAAATGCAAATACAATAACCACATGAATGAATGAAAGTAATCCATTTGCTCGTGTTCACCTCGATACTCACTGCTATCCTGACAGTGCTTCTACAGTCATCTGAATAAGGCCTTCGTCAATGCCCCAACTGAATTATGGTTTCTCCAACAATGCAGTTCTCCCTGACTCAGTGCTATCAGCTGAACCAGGAGTTAAACCAGTAATTTGTACCTTTGTCCTCAATAACCACCTAAAGTAATAAAGATGCCATACTGTGACTAGTATTCTGCTGGCAAACCATTAAATAATACCCTGCGTTTAAAACAGCGAAAGTACTGTAAATACTCAGGCCATGCAACATCTATGATGAGAAGCAGAATTATGTTTCAGGTCAAATACCTTTTTTGTGAGCAGTAGTAATGCTTCTTATACAATCACCATATGTACACACTTGGATCCATTTCTTTTGTTTACTCCCTCTTGTCCATTCTTGCAATAGTGGTATTGGGAACTTCAAAGGAAGCTGCAGCCATCATTTAGCTCATTGTCTCTGGGGTCAAAATCTTCTATTTGAATTGTTACATTTCATGCTACTGGATTACTTTTTTAAAAAAAAGCAAGCAAGGTAACGCATATAAAAGACTGTCATATCACCCCTAACCAGTATAAAGTTGGGACAGTAAAATTAAGAAATGGTGAGGTTGCTCCATTTGGGTAATTTGTGTACTCTGCAAGCTGAAAGTAATGATCGTGCATTACAGTTATCTTTGAACTGTTGCTTGGTGATCAAAAAAAGTGGGACTTCAAAGGGGGAGACTCTGGTACCAAAACCAGAGAATTAGTATTAAATTCACCTTTTACTCTCTCAATTCATTTGTGCTTTTAATTCAAACTCTTAACCTTTATGTTGAGGAAGGCATCAATCCCCTAGCCAGTTTCACTAAGTTGTTGGGATATACGATCTGTAGAACATCTTACTTCTCATCCGTATTCTGTATTGCTTAGAAAGTTGTCAGGTTTTTTTTTGGTGGACAAGAACAGTGTGTTCTATGCAAAACTGACAACTCTGAAATGGAACAGAGGTGGAATGTGTGTGAAATAATCATGTTAAAAAAAAATACATAACAGACTTTGGCAGGATCATCAGTATTTGTTTCACCTCCTACAGTTTTAAATTTAACGTGTTGCATCTTTCAAAATGCAATGAAGCAACTGAGATTTAAAGAACACAATCTCATTATGCTTTCACTCCTACCATAACTAAAAACATGTAAATATTGGGATACCTCTTGATTTTAATTTCCTTCCCTAATAATAACAACATAACCAATGTACAAACCATTTGCTTACAAAGTGAAGACGACTGACTATCGCTCAAAGTGGAACGTAGGAGCACGAGTCCCATCAAACTTTTGAGCCTGTTGTATTTAATAAGATCATGGCTGATCTGATTCCATTCTCAACTCAATTTTCCTGGCTGCCTCAATAACCCTTGACTCTCTTGTCTATCAAATCTATGGAACTTAGCCTTGAGTCAATTCAATGACCTTGCCTTCTGAAAAGAGGATTCTGTAGACTAATGATCCTCTGACAATTTCTCATCTCCAGTGCTATTTTAGACCAGCACTCTGTGGCTGCAAGGTAAATTTATTTTTAAATCAAAGCAGCATGCTTCTGTTGTGTAAATAAAATGCTGTGGATGACGCTGATTGCCAGTTGTTCCACTTATGATGGAGGTTAGTATAAATCACTAGTTGTATTGTTTTCTGTTTCTTGTCAAATAACAGAATATACTATAGGCACCACAGATTACTCAGCATTTTGTAAGGAAATAAGTCAGGTTGTGTGTGCATCCTTTGAGGGAAATGTTTCAGCTTGTGTGGCCTTTTCTCTTCAGAGATGCTGGTTGATCGAGTAGTATCTCCAACATTTCCTGTTTATATTTTACTTGGGGAATGGTCTTATTGAGTAGCTCAACACTATCCTGTTCCATTTAATGAGTACACGAACCTGACTCTGACACAAGGCACTGTTCCTTGTTTCTTACTGGGAGAGGACCCTTGAGTTCACTACTATGCATGGTAGGGCCACAGGTAAGCTCAGTCTGTTTGGGAATCAGTCACAGAAAACCCTCTGATCTGATTGTTTGTGTTGCTTAGATTGGATGAATATCGTTAAGTGGCAAATAACTCTCAACATTGAAGACCTTTTTAATGATTCCCATTACCTTGTATGCAAACTTGCTTCTCAACCTAGGTGTGTGCAGTCTCAGAATGGATGTATGCTCTAAAACTGTAGGAGTACATATTTAGGGGTACCTATTCCTTTGCAAGTGCAATAATCCTGGTGTGGATTTTTAGTTCTGGACTGTATCCAAGGGGAAATGAGGAATTGCTGTTTATTGTAATTTGCTTATAGTAACCCTCGTGGTAGGAAACACAGCTGTGTTTCATGCATAATGTAGTAAAGCAGTGATAGCAAAACTAGTTGCTTGGCACTCTGTTATGGGAGGCATGATTTGGAGATGCCGGTGTTGGACTGGGGTGTACAAAGTTAAAAATCACATAACACGAGGTTATAGTCCAACAGGTTTAGTTGGAAGCACTAGCTTACGGAGCACTGCTCCTTCATCTGATGAAGGAGCAGCGCTCCAAAAGCTAGTGCTTCCAATTAAACATGTTGGACTATAACCTCGTGTTATGTGATTTTTAACTTTGTTATGGGAGGTGTCTTTGTCACCAAGGTGTAACACGGTGTGCTAGTTTTTATATTGCAGGAGAGCATATCAGCTTTTCCTGGTCATTTGGAGGATAACCAAGAATAATTGAATAAGTTCATCCTTTTTCTCAAAATAAATTAGGAAAATTTGGGCTTTCAACATACTAATCAAGAACTGGAGGGAGGCAGGTTGAACAAGAATTACTGATTCAAAAATGCAAAAGGGTGGATTTCTGAATCTGCCTGGTGGATGAATGGGAAGACTGAGTTGAGATGTTCTGCAATTCTGTGGTTTCAAGAGAGAATGAATTGTTGTGATGAGTTATGATTTCGACTTGGAAGTGATGCACTGATTTTAGAGTCTAATGTGTTTTCTTTCTCTCACAGACTCTAAAGAGGTGCTATAGTCGAGTAAAGGAACGTGGTCGGGGTAAGAGAACCTGTAACTACACGTTTCAGCAGCTGGAGCAGGTCTTCGGGCGGGTGCCTGTTGTGTGGGAACCACACGCCTATCAGCCAGTCCTTATCGACAGCAGCGGACTGTACCAGGACGCAAAATCAGACACTATTAACCTGGATGACAGCCGGGAGGTGCAGCCAACTCAGTTGGAAGACTGGGGAAACCAGAAGCCAGATTTGCTAATTAAACAAGAGCTGCTTATGAATCAGAAGCAAGAGTTGCAGGCTTACCAGAAACAGGATCTCTCCGTCTACCAGGATGCAGATGAGGACGTAGGTGAGCAACTGGTTTGCTTTTTATAAACCAGGCCATTTATATTGTCCACTGGAACATTGGCAATTGAAAGGATTTGTCTGTTTTTGTTTCAGATATGATCAAGCTTCATTATTGATCTGTTAACTTTTTAAATGGCTCCAAACCTGGAAGATGACAGGTTCATCACAAAGTGGCAACAATATACAATCATGCATCTCCACCTTTAGTACATGGACACTTGTAGTAAACTGTCAAAAGTAGTTACCCATGTCATGAATAAGATAGTCAGTAAAGGTCTCTTGTCACTTGTAATGCTGAGCAAGTCTGACAGCATCACCCTCCTTAATCAAAGGCTGTTGACTGAACTCAAATATCTGAGCACATTAGTGACTCAACCTGAGATGCCTCCTTGTTCAGTTACTCACTTTAAACTTCTTGAGTTGTAGAACGGTATCTAGACTTCTGTAGCCAAACTGGAGCCTTCCCTTACCTTGTTTAAAAATACAGATGTTTAACAAATTGTGGCTTTGTTTGGGGGAGCAACAATAGCCTCAAACATTTTGGTCTTTCATAAAAGAAAGTATTTTTAATTAAAAGTGCTTAATTCAATAGCCTTGCTGCCAAATATATAGTTGTAAGTTGAATACTAGGTACTGAAGGTATTGATGTGTCCAATTTCAGTAAGGTATTCACTTCCTTGTGGCACATGTTCTCTTCTCTTGTAGTCTGCCTGATCCTGGAAGTGCTGGTTCTTCCAAGAGGACCATTTTTTTTCATGTTCAACCCTCGGCGGTGATGCTGCATCATAAATAACTATTAGTGAGGAGAGGTGCGTGGGGCCAGTACGAAATCTAATCCTGTCTTTACCTGATACCCACACCTATACACTCCAAAGTAATCAATAGCAAGAAATTCTGTGTGATTTCTCTCTCTCCCCATCTCACCAGTTAATAATGCTAGATCATTAAGAGCAGTTGAAGTACTTCTCTAGGTCTTTCAACTCGTCATGCATTCGGCCTGTGAACTTCTTAACCAGAGAGGGGACTGGAGTGCCATTGGTGTTAATGGATGTAATGAAAATGGACACTAATCTGACTTAATTTGAAGTGAGAAAGTTTAAAAAGGATCATGTACCTAACAATTTTCTTGACAGCCCCTCCCCCATTTTCTCTGCATAAACTTGCATTTACTATGGGGAGCATATGATGCATTAGTGAAGTTGGCAGCAATGTTCATCCTAGTTCTTAGCTGAAAACATTTAACTGACTTATGATTTCACTTCCATTAAGGAGTGTGGGTAAGAATGAGTGCAAATACAATAACAGAAAGCTTTCTTAATGAGATTTCAGCCCTGCTTAAATCAAACTCTCAATCCCAGTGATCTCTGTCGGGCTAGTTGTTGCTAGGACTGTTGAAGCCACTGTGGCAAGTCACCAGTATAAACATGTTGGTGCCAGTGTTTTGCTATTACATCAGCTGCTGCTCCCATCGCTGCTGCAGGATGCGGTTGCAGAAATTGACACTTTTTGTCTGTCAGAGCTATTCAGAACATGCCAAAATCAACAGCAAAATGTTAGTTTGCGTAACCTCCAGTGAGGTGAGTTTCCAAACCAAGCCTTTTTGACAGAACCTTGGTTTTCTTTTTAAAACATTGATTCAAGCAAACTTAGAAATGCAGTGGCACCTTACTTATATAAAATGTTCAACATTGTACCTAGTGATGCTGGCTAGTTTGTTTGCTTGATATCAACCAGGTCACGTCACTGCCACAGTTTGTCAATCCACTGGCTGTGCCTTTGACTTAAAATCCAAGTTGTAATGCTATGTGACTTGTGCTATCATATAACTAGCTTTTTATTTGCCTAACAAATGTGTTGATCTTCAGTTTTCATCCTCAATTAAAATGCGTGTGTTTTCCACCACAATGCTGAATACAAAAATTGTATAGTAGAAATCTGAAGTAAAACAATGAATCTTATGACATTTTATGACCTCTTAATTTTGTATTGGAGTGCCATTGGGACACAATGTTGAAACTTTTTAAAAAATGTGGATTTACATCTCTCTCGAAGCTTGCCAAAATGTCATCCTCTTTCAGGTGTATTGACTAATCATTCTAATTAGGTGTATTGACTAATCATTCTAATTGTTTGCAAATTTTCTTATTAATAGAGATAAACTAGCATTTAAGGCTTTTCCTTTAACTCTGTCAGTGAAAATAAATGTCTTAAATGTTTGTTCTATAATGTACCAAAATGTTATGGCCAGCAAGGTGAATGTGAAAATCTTCACACTTGAAGCTGAAAATGGTCAGTCTGTGTTGTCTTCAGTTTTTTTTCAATCTTCTCTTTCTTACTATATGCACTTTCCAAAAGGCTGTGCCACATTTATTTCAAACTGATTTCTGTCGGTGTTAAAATCTGATCAGAAGATACAGAACAACCAAGTGTTTTTTTTCAATTGCATCTCTTGATGGCTGTAATAAATAAGTCAGCCAGGAGGAGATCAGTGACATTTAGCTCCTCCAATGCTATCCGTTGGATTTTAGTAATATAATGGGATTTACAAATTTCCATAATGCATAAGTTGAAATGTTCTGTCCTAGAATTTGCATTACTGCATTTGGGTAATGTCTGGAGACAGCATTTTGATTTGTTGAGATGGTGATGTTGACATCTGTCACTGGTGAGGTCACAGCAGATTCAGAGGACACCAAGTTTAAACTTTACAACACAATATTAAGGAGCCTTGATTTTATCTTTGTCCTTTAGAGGGCATTAGTATGCCAGTGTTAAATATTCTCTGTGACTTTGTATCTTGTTATTACAGATCACTTTTTGACTTAATGCATAGAAATTCACTTCTCCAACTAATGAATGTCAAGCTTTTGGATTAGTTAATGCAGTCAGTGGTCCAAGGATTTATTTGATTATAAGGTGTAAATCATAAACTCTTGAGTTCATATTGATACTTAACCACACCTCAATCAATCTCTTTCACTGGCTGAGTTAAATAATTATTGGGCAATCTCTTTTAAAAGCAGGAGAGGCATGCCAGCTTAATGTCCATATACTGTTTATGGTAATGCTGGGAAGCTACACGTCCAATGTAGTCTCCATGACATAGGTGAGGGTCCAGTGGCTCATATATTTTGTGACATTGAATCAGTGTTTGCCGAGATCTACTCCCTTTTTCTTTACTTCCTTTCCTTCTCTTTTCCTCCCTAACCTGCTGCTTTCCCTGTCCTGGACATTACCTGCTTTATTGTGGCTCCCCCACTCAGTTCTCTCTCACCTGCTCTACATTTGCATATTTGTCCCCAACCCCCCCAGCGCCAACCTTGCATTCTGTCCCTGCTTCCACGCACCCACCCAAATTTTATTTCTCCCCCACTTGTTCAATCTCCCTGCTCGTGCCCTGCCCTGATCTCTCCCTCTCATCTCTGCACTTACCCGACTTCACTCCGCCTGCCTCCCACCCTACTCTCTCTGCCTTCCCCGATCTATTCCACCTGCATCATCCCACCTTCCCTAGCCTCCCTCTTGCTCTTTTCACATTTTACACTAATGCAGATCCATCTCATTTGAGAGAGGCTTTGTTTCTTTCTTCAGGTTGAAGCTTATGTTCCTTAGTCCTTCCTATTATAGAGTTCTATCCAACAACACCCTTTCTGTGCAAGATGAGCAAAAAGAATCGGTGTCTGAATGGTTCATCAAGTATTTCAGGCAATCTCGATAAAGATGTTGTCATCTTGTAGTAATCAGTGCATTTTAGTTGATCATTTCTAAAGCTGGAAATGGCAGATGGTTATAATTAAAGGCGAAAGACAGCCCATTGAAGTAATCTCCAAATTGGAGTAGTTCAGATATTATCTGTTGGAGCAATTAGTACTGTCCCTCATTCTAATTGCTCCAAAGAAAGGGCATCAATTTTGATGACTAGATAGGGCTTCCTTTTGACCGTGATTAGTTGAGTTTACATATAGCAGCAGATACTTGAGCAATGTTTGTGTCCTGGATCAGTTGGAAAGTGTGAAACTCTAGATTATTTGGAGGCTGACGGACTCTAGTAGTGGTCTCGATAATATGATTGTGTTCAGTAAACCAGACTTCCTTCTCCATATTAGTTTGCTCAGATTATGTCTAAACTAACATAGTTACACAATCGTATAGATGTGTACTGTATGGTTGATGCACGAGGAAGATATTGAAGTAATGATCCAGATGTGATATCTAGCTGCTCTATCATGCCTGCTTTGATTATCTCCTGCTATTACTTCACTCCCTGTGCTTTTGTTCTTATTTAATTCCATACTAACTACCACAAATGGGTCAGCTTTCTACAAAGCATTTGGAAAGCATAAGAGACATGAAATTGTTTGCTCCTTAGTCTCTGACTGGGAGACGAGATATTCATGTTGTTTCCTTTGTGGAAGTTTTGAAGTAACTTAAATATAGTTACTGGGATGCAACAATTCAGTTGGTTTGCCTATATGTGTCAGGAGTACCAGCTCTAACTTGCTAGTCTGCAGGAGATTCTCTTCTGACTTCAAAATCTATATCAAGAATGATGAGCTGTCCTTGAGCACAGGTTGAATCTGGCATGGAAGAAAGGGATTAATTGTAGAAATGCAGGTGCTGATTAATTGCTGAAATTCACGTTAAATATAGATCCATGGAAGAAGCTGAGTGTAAACTGGCAAAAATGATTACATCGCCAGTAGGCCCGAACGGGGGGACTTGGCTGTACTGTTCTTTGTTCTGATCTTAGATACAGCGTACTGTCAATCTGCTGTACTAGTCAAACACATTTTGTACAGTCACATCCTGCTTGAACAGTTCACATATCACTTGATATCATGAAACATGTCACTTAACTTGAAAAAGGGAACCAAAGTCAAGTTTGTTTTTCCCTCAAATAATATTCTGAAGAGCCAGTTAACTGTAGTAGAATTGCATGTTACAGTCTTTGCTCTTCTCTAGATACCTGAATTCTTTCCCCCTTCAGAAACAGTAGATTCTATGAAAAAGCTTTATGTGGTGAGCTGTAATAGCTGATCGATAGTCTCCTTAGGAACGTTGGGTGCTGTTTGTGTACTCCAGATTTGTATCTTGACTAATTCAACAATTACTTTGCAATCTAGTTAATGATTATCCTCCTCCACAAGTGAAACTCCTTTCAAACCCAACAAGCATTGATGAATTTTATGTTGCGTGTCCCATTAAAATCTGAGATTGCATTGACCAGCGAAGCTATGCAGTCTTTTCACGAAGGGGAAAGAATGTTTTGAGTCTTACTGCAGCAGCTTACAACTCTTGCAAAAGGGGTCTGTGATTGTGGAACTGTACCTCCCAAGATTTGGAAGAAAACATTCTTCTAGTGGAACTGCACAGACTTGTTTCATTGTTGGTTATTACTAGCAGGTTTGTGCTGACGGTTAATAATCTGTAGTTGTCAATTGTACGTACAGAATCCTTGACTTATGTGGTAAACGAACAAAGAGGAGCTGAAATCAGAGTTTATACTGTAATGTTAATAAGACATCTGGTCTTTAGTTTTCACCCTTTTATGTTTGTACATTATTCTCCTTTACACAAGTGTTAAGTGTATTCTTATTTTCTTTCGACTCTTCAGTGCTTTCACATTGCCACAAAATAGGGTTAGAAAGGCTGTGGTTCTGTTACTACGGTCAAATGAATTTAATGAGTGTCAGTCAGCTATACAACGGAGAGTGATCACAACTGAAATATATTTCATTTAGACACAATTTTCCAGAGGAAAGAAAGCCAGATGCCTGGCTATACACTTTATCAGGAACGTTCAAGCCAATCAGTGCCCTTTCGAACCCTTACTACCAACCCAACAAAAATTAATTGAACATTGTGTTTAGGTTGAAGTTGGGATTTTTCTTCTGTATGTCCCTGCTGTACAATAGAAATTGCACTTGTCATTCAGTATTGGCAAAATCCCTGGTATTCCTGGTATTAGTATTAGTCTAATTTTAGTTTAAAATGTTAATAGGAATATAACTTTGGAGTACCTCATCCTTTTGATCAAACTTTTAATCACCCACTTTAATATCTCACTGGGGCCACTTTGCATTTGGGGCAGCCTGGTGGCTCAGTGGTTAGCACTGCTGCGTCACAGTGCCAGGGACCCAGGTTCGATTCCCACCTCTGGCCACTTTCTGTGGAGTTTGCACATTCTCCTTGTGTCTGTGTAGGTTTCCTTTCACAGTCTAAAGATGGGTAGATCAGGTGAATTGGCCGTGTTAAATTGCCCATAGTGTTAGGTGCGCTAGTCAGGGGTAAATATATGGTAGGGGAATGGGTCTGCGTGGGATACTCTTTGGAAGGTAGGTGTGGACTTGTTGGGCCGAATGGCCTGTTTCTACACTGTGTAGGTAATCTAATCTAATATCTCCATCTTTCACCTGTTATTGATTTTGTCTGTAGTGCTTTTAATATAAAAATTATTATTGTATTAAAGTTGATAAATTTGAGCTGCTTGACATGACTGTATAACAAATTAAAAAGTACTCGCCAACATTCATCTGCATCCTTGTTTTATGTGCTATGAATCGTGCATTATAAATGGAAGTTTGTCTGCAATAACCGAAGTGAAGAAGAGCAACAGCCTTTTAAGTAATTCATCTTAAAATGGAGGCCTTCGGAGTAATTATGTGCCTAATCTTCCCTAGACCCTGGTTTTACTGACTCAGTGGTTTGGTTCAGTTTAGGTTGTGCCAAAAAGTAAAACTTACATTTAATTGAATAGGCACATTTTTAAATTGGATGCTATATCTGCATTGTTGCCTCTTTTAAGTAGAGTAATGGTTATGGAATGTTTTAAAGCCAAAAAAACTAGCATTATGTGACTTGATTGCCTCTGCCTCTGTAGAGATCATTTTGACCTCCTAAGAAGAGGGCAGAGGGGTTAATTATAAATATCCCAGAAGCAATACATATAAGGGCTTATGTGCAGTTTTGATCATTCTATTCAGTCAAAATAATTTTTGCTTGAAATGATCATGTTGCTCAAATTCAGAAATTGAATTAGGACAGCAAGTAGTTTATGCTTGATAAACTTTTGACTTCACAGTTGACTGAAATATAGCAACTTTGAATTGTAGTTAGACCATCGCATAATGGTATGAGTTTTTGCGAATTAAATCCTTGTAATCAGCTGAATGTACTTAAATATGTGTATATCTTTCCGTTCAGGCAGTGTGAGCAAGTTAGTTAGTAATTTGCTGAATAATAAATCCAGTGCTGCTGGTTCATATCTTTTTGTTAAGGATAAGGCAAAGCTGGTGTATGCCTACCTAGAATTGCGTGGTTTCTTTAGAATTCTTAGGATGTGAGGAAATGTTGAGTATTTCCAGCAGGTGGGCAAACCACTGAATGTGATGCTCAAATCCAGGGAATAGACTGGAATGTTCCTTTGGTCAGACCCTGGGAAAGGGCTGACAGGTGTTATACCGCCACCAGTTGTCTCTATTGAGAGAGTAGCCTACATGATTTTACCTTTGCTATTAGCTTTCGATTCATTAGATTCCAAGGTGTGATGTATAGCAATCCTAAAAAGATGAACCAAGGTACAAAAACATTTAAATGGGTAGATCGGCATTAAGTATTCTTGTATATTATATGCCATTCTGTGGTGCCAATTCCCACTAAGGCAAGCAATGTATCTGTGTTCTGTACCAGGCAATCTGGTTGTTACTCGCAGGTCTGTTGTTTTTTTCCTCTTTCCCAAGCCACATGAAAGTAAGCCTTAATTTCCTATATTCAGTTGTGAAATAACACAGCAAGGAATGTGGCTATTCACCCACTCGTGGCTGTGCCAACTCTTTGAAATTAATTCCAATCCCCTGTCCTTTCCCCATAGCCCTGCAAATTGTTTCCCCTTTGATGCTATTCAAATTCCTTTTGAATGTTCCTATTGAAACTGCTTTGCCCAGAAGGATGGTAAATGTAGTGATTTGCTGTGAAAACACATTTCTCTTTTTTTTTTTTCTCCTCTCCCCTCCTAACCTTTTGCCAGTTAATTTCAGTGTGCCCATTGGGTTCCTGTCTTCTGTCACTGGAAGCAGTTTCTCTTTATTTATCCTTTGAAAAATATGATTGTGGGTGCCCCTTTTAAATTGCCCCATAACTTCTGATCTAAGGGTGGCATGGTGGCTAAGTGGTTGGCACTGTTGCCTTTCAGCACTAGGGGCCTGGGTTCGATTCCACCTTTGGACGACTGTCTGCGTGGAGTTTCCACATTCTCCCTGTGTGTGTGTGTGTGTGGGTTTCCTCTGGGTGCTCCGGTTTCCTCCCACAGTCCAAAGATGTGCAGGTTAGGTGAATTGGCCATGCTAAATTGTCCATAGTGTTCAGGTTTAGGTGTGTTAAGGGAAATGTAGAGTAATAAGGTAGAGGAATGGGTCTGCATGGGATACTCTTTGGAGGATTGGTGTGGACTTGGGCCAAATGGCCTGTTTCCACACTGTAGAGATTTTATGATTCATTTCTAGTCTTCCTTTAGCAACACCTTTTTTATATGCATATTGTATTTACAAAGTTTGATACATGGACATATTACTACAGGTGACCAAAGCCTTCGACAAAGTTTGGGATTAAGGAGCAAATTAGAAGGTTAAAACAATGTAAAAACATTGAGGAAGAGAAGTCCAGGCAATAGGACCAAAGCAGCTGAAGCCAAAGCTGTGTGTTGTGGAGAGTTAAAATCCGAGAATCACAAAGAGGCCTGAATTTGAGGTGTGCAGAAATCTCTGAAAGCTCCGGCGGTGGGGGCAAGGCATTTAAGAGATTTGAGAAGGAGAAGAATAATACAACTGAAGTTCCACATTACTAGAAATATGTTGGTAAAACACCACAGAAGCGCTTCACAGGAGGCTCCCAAGCACTGAGGATGTCACCTAGACAGGGGACGAAACGTTTGCAACAAAAACTTCCAGCTCGGCGAACAGAACCACAGCAACGAGCACCCGAGCTACAAATCTTCTCACAAACGTTGGTAAATCTCCTTTGCGTCCATTTTAAGGCCCGCTTAAATGTGGCACCCAAGATTGTACATAGTACCCCAGCCAAGGCCTAATCTGTGATTTGTAAAGGTTTAGCACAACTTCTCTGCTTTTACACTGTACCGTATTAATAAGAGTAGGGTTAAAATGGCTTCTGAACTTGTCTTGCCACCTTAATTTGTACATCCAAGGTCACTGTGTTCTTGCAACCCCCACTTTATTTTGTTGCATCGTGATGTCACATTCAGATAAAAATCTTTGGTTGTGTTATCCAATTCATGAGTTGTTAATAAAATTTACCAGATTTGGTGTCTGTGGATTAGATTTGTAATTTGCCATTTTTCCTCAGACTAAATGTAGCTGAAGAATATTACTATTTTCCTGCTTCGTGGTGTGGTAGAAAACTGTGACGATTGTCCTGGTAAAATAATCTGAGGCTGGAATTATTAAATTTACTAATTCAAGGACCTGAGCAATCAGCACAGACTTGCTTTAATATAGGTGCACGGCATGCTTGTCAATTTTTTGAACATCCTGATTCCTAGATATTATGGTTAATCTGATTAAATTTTAAACAAATAGATTGCAAGAGTATAAACTGCTGGAATTGATTTAACATTAAACAGGAAGTATGGGTTGCGATCTTTTTTTTTAAACAAACAAAAAGTTTTGACAGACAAGAGGGTGCGATTAAGCACAGGCGGCTTTCCTTTCCTGCAGGAATGTGATTTCCACAGGGAGAGTGCAGCATTTGGAAGGAATGTATACAGTTTGAAATTTACAGCCTCCGTCCTTGTTTGTGGTTGTGAGCAGATCCTTATGAAGCAGGGTCTAAACTTATTCAGTTTTGTTCTGGATTGCAGGTGTGAAGCAAAGCGATTGTACTTTTTTTTGGACCTTTGCCATTTTGGCTCAACTCGGACAACATAGCTTGCATTATCAGTCTTATTTGAACTTCTGTTTGTTATTTGACTGCGAGCAGCCATTTTGTGTTAAGCTATCTTTTGAGGACTGCTTTATGTTTCCCATTAGTGGTGGCCTAAAGGAGGAAATCAACATGATCTCTGCAGTCTGCTAAGGGTAAAACCGGGGAGTGACTAGTAAAACCTTTTATACCATGAATTACGTGACCATTGAAGTGAATATGCTTCCTCTTTTCTGCAGTATGTTGAACCACACATACATCTGGTTTATCAGTCTTTTGCGCTTATGCACACATGCATGCACCATTTAAATGGATCTTAAAGAGACATTCTGACTTTAGTAAAGGTCTAAAAACAGTTAGGGCAAATGTATTCTAATTCTAATGATGGAATGAATGCTTTAGTGGTATTTTAAATTTGAGGCCAAACTTGACCGATCAGATGGATGCTAAAAATCGATAGAACTATTTTAGAGAAATGCAGGCATGTTCTGTCCAGTGGCCTGGCAATGTGTATCTCTCAACATTACTAATCAACAATTTAATTGAATGTTATCACATTAATGTTTGTGGCACTTTGTGCAAATTAACTGCTGGGAAACGTGTTGAAGGGCTAACTGCAGTTCATCTCATTTGTTGTAAATCACTTAAGGAAGTGGCAGGTATTCCAACTTTATGAAAATTGTTATATCAGTGCAAGTCCTTTTTTAAGAAAAGATAATCCAATTTATTAGATTCAGGAAAACTAATTTATTTTGTTGCAAGCATTTCCTCTGGTAAGAGTGGAATGGAGGCTCCTGGGTGTCTGTCTGATCCTGAAACTGATTATTTGGAAAATGCAAGTAGCCATATAAACCAAAGCAAGGATGGAGAATCACTAAATTACTAAAGCAGGCAACACCACTCGAGTACATGCCACTTCTCTACAGAGCGATCCAGTCAGTCCCATTGTCCATTAATCTTCAAAGTCTTACAAGTTACTTTTTCTCTTTCTTCCCAGCCCATTTTCTTTTGATACTATCCACTTCTACAATCCTCACAGGTAGAGAGTTCCAGATCATTCCCAGTCTGGATGAGAGCGTATCGTTTTACATTCCCCTTTCAACCCCTAACTGATACTTTTTAAATGTGTGGACTTGTCGGCTAATGGAAAAGCCTTATTTACATTATCTGAAACTGTCACTATCCTATGCACTTGTATCAAATCTCCCTTCCATCTACCTTAACCCACCTGGAAAAACTCAACTTCTTTGATATAATTTTTTTATTTAACATATCAAGACACTCAGACTCAATTTGTCTATGCCGACCAGATATTCTAAATAATTTTAGTCCTACTTGCCAGCATTTCGTCCATATCCCCCTCAACCCTTCGTGTTCATATACCGATCCAGATGCCTCTTAAATGTTGTAATTGTACTAGTTTCCACCACTTCTGGCAGCTGATTCCATATACGTACCACCCTCTGCGTGGAAAAGTTGCCCGCTTTAAACTTTTACGTCTACATTTAAACCTGTGCCCCCTATATTTGGATTCCCCAATCCTGGGGGAAAAGACCTTGTCTATTTACCCTATCCATGTCCCTCATAATTAAGCTCTCTGAGGTCACCCCTCAACCTCCGTTCCGGGGAAAATAGCCCCAGCCTATTCAGTCTCATATTGCTCCCATATAGCTTAAACCCTCCAACCCTGGCAACATCCTTGTAAATCTTTTCTGAACCCTTTCAAGTTTCACAATATCCTTCCTATAGCAGGGAGACCAGAACTGCATGCATTATTCCAAAAGTGGCCTAATCAATGTCCTGCACAGCCTCACATGACCTCCCAAACCTCTACACTCAATGCATTGACCAATAAAGGCAGCCATGTTATATGCCTTCACTATCCTGTCTATCTATGGCTCTACTTTCAAGGAACTATGAAACTGCATTCTAAGGTCTCTTTGTTCAGCAACACTCCCCAGGACTTTACCATGAAGTGAATAAGTCCTGACTTGAAGTATTAAATGAGTTAATTGCTGTATTGAGGATTGCAGGGGGTTCCTGCCAACTGTATCACTTACGAAACCAAGGGCGCCATTGACTTAGACTGGCCCCTCCATGTTCCCTTCAAAGCTACATGCATTTTGTTACGGTCATCTGGAAGGCAATTAGGGATCAGAATCAAATACTGACCTTGCTATGCTCACGTTCTATGAATGAAAAAGAGAGTTCCTACATTAATTGATCAATTATCCAGTACTTTTTTAAAAAAATGACATTTCCCTGCTTCAGTTTTCTGTTCAAAGTTATCGAATGTAAACTAGTTCAGTCAATTACCGCTGGGAATATAAAAAATCATGCCGTGTTTGTATCCTCTGATCAGCACTTTGAGCCATCTTCTGTTTGTAAAAGGTGCTGTTAAGTAGAACTCTGTTTTTCATGACTTGGAAAGACTGAGAATTCAAGTAGTCTTGAAGAAAAATGCTCAGCCAGTCATCACTTTAAAGCAAAAATGTCAATGCTAAGGAACTGAAGTTTTCATTTTCAGGTGCTTTCTTTTTAGCATTCTTGTTATTATTCCAAAGTCTGAAGGAATTCTCAGCTCAACTATTAAATTCTGTTTTCTCTTCATAGCTTGTGAAAAATGTGTGCACTTCTAGTATTTTTGTTTTTGCTGCAAATTTCCAGTATTTTCAGGAACTTTCTAAATTTCCAATAGCACTGTTGGTTGCCACAATCTATAGGTAGAGGATTGCTGAAGAGCAGTTTCTAAAATGTTACCGTGAACATCACGATGTTTGAACATACTGGCTTCCTTAGTTTCACAGCTTAACCAAAGATTTGTGCAGATGAGCTGAGCAAAAAACCATTTGAGGTTTAAGTGTTCTATTGTAAAAACTGTTGCTTGCTATTAATGTCCAGCATTGGGAACCTAGGATATATTGGCCTAAAAACACCAGTTCTCTTTAGGGCAAATGTCCACAGATGGTGGGCATAACCATTTCTGGAGGATGGTGGTAAACTGCTAATGTTGTTTGTCTGTAAATCCAGAGGTCCGGGATAATGCTTTGTGAAACACAAGTTTCACCAGCTGCTGTATTCTAAGTTTAAATTCAACTAAGAGTTTTGCAATTTGTAATTGAAAGCTCGTGTCAGGAATGGTTCTGTTAAATAACCATTGATTCATTCGATGGATTTTTAAGATAATGAGACCATTATATGTCGGAATAGAAGTAGGCCATTCAGCCCATCAAGTCTCCTCCGCCATTCAATGAGATCATGCCTAATCTGATACTCAACTCCATTTTCCTATCTTTTCCTTTAAAATTCTTAATTCCCTTACTGATTAAAAATCTGTCTGCGAGGTCTTTTATGAAAGGAAATATGCTATCCTGACCCACAACAATCTGACTTATAAATGCCATTCAAATTAAACAGTAGGAATGACCAGCAAATGTTGGCCATGCCCTGGTGTCCACATTTCACAGAACCATACAGCACAGAAAAAGCCATTTGGCCCATTGTCTGTACCGCCAAAACTATGCTAAACCTACGCTAGCCACACTTTCCAGCTCTATACCCTTGACTATTACATTTCCAACGTTCATCCAAGTTCTTTGAAAGGTTGAGATTAGTAGTCTCTACTTCCCTCCCCTCCCATCCACTCAACAATATTAGTCCATTCCTAAATAAAATAATCATCAGAACAAAACATTATTCTGCTGACTTCTGAAATCATCTAACATTGAAAGATTTTGTTCTTCTCTGTTTACACCTTTCAGATAGCTGGCTTGACTGGTTGGGTCATTATACCTTGGAGCCGTCTTTGTTGGCATCAGACCAGTCGAGACAGTCTCACTGAACTGTACACACTCTGGCTTCCAATTAAGTTATAGTTTTCCAACTAAGTACTACTGTGCATAGAACAGAGCCCATTTTGGGGGATTTCTTGTTATCATCTAAAGCTTCAAGGAGCTTACAAAAAAGCTCCCTGAACTCATTCGCCAGAGATGATTTGGTGCGTTATCTTCATGTGGTCTGCTGTGTAGAACTCTCCCAGACCTTCAAATGCAGATTTAAGACTCTCAAAGCAAAGTTCAATTTAACGAGAAAGAGTAGAGGAAAGAAAGCAGTGGTCTGGCTGAGACTTTGTGGTTCAACCAAATAAGTCAGTGTGTTAGAAATTCAGTTACTTTGTACATATTCTGGAACAAATAGTCCTAACTGTCACTTTTCACTTTGTAGCTAAATAACTTTTGATTATGTAAAAAATGAATACGCATTTCTTTTCTACTTAACTGCTGTCACAATTTTGCATATTTGCCATTCACTTCATGCAGGATTGGACATCGCATGGCATGACCAGAGTATAAGGTTTAGCTGCATTAGCAGCATGTGATTGTATTACTCCCAGAATTACATGTAAACCTAGTTTATTCTTAAGCTGGCATAATGAAATTGAAATTACTGTCAGGTGGTGTGAAGTGAAGCACACTACTAATGGGATACCACCGCATATAACATAGGTGGTGTTGTGTAGGTTATGTACTTTCTTGTGATTTGATAGTTATTTTTAAATCTCTTAGTGTTCTTAACTAGGTAAAATATTGACACACTGTTTGGCATGGGGCCGTAATGAATGAATTTAGTGGGAGCTGTGACGGATTTGTCACAATTTTTGATTTGCAATACTATTTGAATGTCAAACTTTAGCATCCTGTTTATTTAAAGGGAGCATAGCAGCTATTATTTTTGCCAGTCTGCAGGTATTGAACCAGAAACACATTTCTGCAGAGAAAGCCATTTGTGCATAACCAGGCTTCGCCCAACAATCATATTCTTTGTTATCTTTCTTTGAGGCCTAACTTGTGTTTATAACTTAACATACCCATGCTTGATATTGCTGAAATCTGAGCAATAGCAGTAGACTGTAATGATGGGTGTGTGAAATTTCTGTACTATGTCCACTTGACCTATGAAAAGCAAGCATCTAGTTACATGGTTACAGATGTCAAAGTTTGATTGCCGAGTAGGAGAATTTGGAGCTGTAAAATGCTGTGCTAGGATTGCAAAGAATTTGAGGGAAGAGAATCCTGCCCAAGTATTGCAGTAGATTGAAGAGTATTAATTCAAAGTAGTATTTTCTTCAAAACAATAGTACAAATTATATTAAATAGCATCAAGGATGCCTGATATGGATTCTGAAGAAGTTATTTTAGACTTCATGTTTTCAATCTCCTGCTCTCTGGGTTTCTTAACATTGTTTGATTTTGCTTTTGTTGAAGTGATCGTGTTTACTGTGTAACGTTGTACTGTAGTTAACTTTAGTTTTTCAATAGGAATTTGACTTGTCCTTTTTAAATCACCATCCCTCTCTTTCCTTTTTATAGAAGAAATGAATTTTGTGAAGAAGAAGTCACCAACAAGGCATAATTCTACAGATAACATGCAGTAAGTTTGCTTAAGAGTTTGAATGTAAAACTTAGATGTAACTGATGCTGCATTGGATTTGGAAGTCAGCTCTTGTGTTTGAATGTAGATTTGAACCTCATGTCTCCCAAATAATGTATTTCCTGTAAAAAGCCTGTTTCAATCCTTTTTCTGTGTTGCAGAGGTGGTTTTATTATATGTGATCCTTATCTACAGTGATTAAATTTGGATTTATTATCATGTATATATTAGGTAGTGAAAGTGGTTTTTCGCATGTTATAAGCAAAATATCACCTCACTCTGACATTTTTGCTGCAATAGAGTTCATCTTTCACTCTTGATGTTCCTCCTCCGGTAGCTGCTTGTCATTGCCTGGAGTCTGTGAAACGGCCTCCTGGGTCTCTGCTGCAGCCAAGCTGGAGACCTGAGCCTAGGAATGTTCAGGTTCCGTACCTCCTCCTCCCCATCTGACCCTCCTCCAGACACTGTGGTTGGTCATCAGAGTCCTCGGCCACCTCTTTCGCCAATACTTCCGCTCCTTCAGGCACCCGCACTTAGCTGTGAGCCTGGGCCCTCAGCTCAGCCTGCAAGAGCAGGCCAGGAGAATAGCCCTGGGACCTGCTCCTCACTCTGGGAAACTCCAGGCTGGGATGGAGCCATGTCTGGCTTATCCTGTCATTGCTGCCAGAGGCCACTGCCTCCACCCAGCTTTAAAGCAGAGGGAATAAAAAGAGCAAACACACACAAAAAAAAAGAAAAGCAGACAAGGAGTGGATGAGTCCTGGGCTTAGCTGTGCTACTCTGCTGCCATCTTGAACATCTAGAATGAGAAACATTAGCCAGGATTTTAACTCTGCTGCTGTAGAGGTTGGGTATGTCAGGAAATCAGGTGTACATATTATGCCTGTACAGTAACACAGTTTAGTAATACTTTTTTGCCAGCAAAGGATTGACAGGTTCTGTAGAACAGCAAAGAGCCTCTTCCCAACACTGGGTTCCAGTATTAAGATGGTATTGCTTAAGGTAAGAACTGTTAGCCTGAAGATGCTTTGTTAAGTAGACAGGAATTTGCCATGAACATGTTTATGGTTCTGGAAAATAAAGTTCAGATTGAAGGAGGAATACTTGGGAAGGTAGCAGAATGAATGGAATGTCAATTTCTCATGCTTTGTGTTGCAGTTAGCATTGATTCTCATGTTCTGCTTTTCTTTGCTCAATCCACTTTCATTGATATATGGGACTGATGCAGTTTTGTGTTTGAAGGAACACATTTGACCAGAGCGCTACCTCAAATTAACCGGGGCTGTGGAAATATTTTTACTGTGTAAAATTGATGGCAAAAATGTTAATAAATCGCCTGCACTCTTTAAAAATAAAGGACATTTTCGATCAGTTACAAAACTGCCATTCTGCTAATTTGGGGTATCCAAACTGGAACCTGTGAGCCAAACCCATGAAACCCTTGCTACTTCAATTTGATTTGTGTTTGATGACTTATTTGCTGGCCTACCAAGTTTAAATTCTGGCCTGTAGGATTAGGCTAGACCACTCTTTATTTTAATTTAATTTACAGAATTTGGGCATCGCTGGCTGGGCCTGCATTTATTAGCCATCCCTAATTGCGCATGTGAACGGGATGGTGAGCTGCTTTCTTGAACTGCACATACACCTACAGTACAGTTAGAGACTTCCAGGTTTTTGACTCAGCCATACTGAAGCAATGGTGATATAATTCGAAATCAAGATGGTGTATAGCTTGGAAGGGAGCCTGCAAATATTGGTGCCCCTGTCTTCCTAGGTAATAGTGGTCATGAGATTGGAAAGTGGTGTCAAAGGGGCATTGCTGCAGTGCATCATGTTGATGAAATGCGCACTGCTGCCACTGTGTGGCAGATTAAATCACCTTATGTTTAACTCTAAGTTTGTCATAACAATTTTGAGATGTGTGTGAAATAATGACAACATACTGAGTGGTCACAAAGGCAAAAGGATCAATGTTTGATTTTGAAGGACCCAATGCCACCAGTCGCAAACAAACTTGCTGGTCTAAGTATCTCTCAAAATAAAAACTGGAGTACTTGAATTAATTTCCTGCTCCACTCTTTAGGGAATAATATTTTAATTAGGGCAAAACACTGTTGATGCTGGAAAACTGAAACAGAATGCTGGAGAAACTGGGATTGTTAGTCAGCATCTGCAAAGGGGAGGAAAAAAGAGCAAATGATTTGAACCTAGTTGACTCTTGTTCAGAACAGAAGAACAGACTCTTTTAATGAAGAATCACTGGACTCAAACATTAAGTACTTTCTTCTCTCTTCTCTCTCCCCCCCCCACCGCAATGCTAGACTTGGAGTTATTTTTAGATATTTCTGTTTTTATTTCTGATCTTTGGCACCCGTCCTTGTTTGTTTTGTCTTAATGAACAAGTTGATCACTTTTCCTAATGAAGTACAGTGCCACTTGTCGCTAGTCAGACTTACCTGACTGGTATTTACTGCATTTATTATGCGAATGTTCTTCCCAGCGGAGAATCCTCCTAGGCCAATACAGTGCTCCATCTGTTGCGGAAGAATTGTCACAACTGTTGGAATGATAGACAGCCTAAGAATAATGCTAAGCAACCTATGTTACCTCAGTTTGGTAAAACAATATGTGGCTATAAATCATAATTATTTGCACATCACCAGAGTCCAGTGAGTGACTTGACTTGTGAAATAAACACTGCCAGTCTGCAATCCAGCTTTCTTACCAGGTCTTATGACATATAATAATTTGAGTAGATTAGATGACTTTGCTGTGACTAGATTTAGGGTAGATAACTAGAGGGGACAGGTTTAAGATTTAAAAAAAAAATTAGCGAGAGGTGAACATCCTTTAAAACACAATCAAAATTTTTTGATGTTGCTTGGAAGGATGGTGGAAACAGATTGTAGCATTGATGATACTTAAAAACAAAGAACAGTAGTGTGCACCCAATTAGAAAGCTCTTTTAAAGAGCAAACACAAGGAACTGAGTGTCATACTGCTGCACCATGTGATTTTACATGAGTTTTACAACTCGGGTGCTGTCTTTTTGTTTTTTAACTCACTTTGTTGTTTCCTTCTTTGCAGGAAGCCGGAGATTCTGCAGGCCCTCACAGCACTGCTAGATGCTGTCCAGCCAAGATGGCAGGAGTTCCAAAGTTATGATGAACTCAGCAGTCCACAATTCACAAATAAACTTGGTATTTTTGCCATTGGGTATAATACGCGGTGGGTCGAGGACATTCGGTACCATTATGCGGAAATCAGCTCCCAGGTGTTGGTTGGAAAAAGACTGAAGGAATACTTAAACCCAGATAAACCAGAGGGCAAAGTGATTGCAATCAAGCGTCAAAAAATGAACTGGAAGAAAGTCTATTATAAGGTTTTTGAGATCACTAAAAGTGAAGCGCGCTGTCTCGAGCTGCACTTCGCTTTCGAATGGATACCCATCGCACTTTCCCGAGCAGCCGGTGACAACACTATACAGTATTTGCTTCCGGGCGGGATCCCGGACACCAATGGCCTCTACGTGATTGGCTGTGAGGAGGTAGAGGGTGAGGTTTTCTCCCCGCGGCGAGATTACGGGATACGGGTGCTGCCCAGGGTTTCCTTGCGGCGGGATTCCGGCAGCAACACTGCTGGGCCATCTCTCTTGGAGAGCGAACTCGTCGACGGAAGTGAGGTGAAGTCAAAAATCCGCTACTGTTACTTGGGCTTAGCAGAGGAGGTGACCATTCGTCATTGCATACTGCAACACTTTCAACCACCTGTCAAGATGCTGGGCCTAGAGACCTGTACCATCAACGGCTTCCTTGCTGAAAACTGTCGGGCAGGATCCATCTCAAGATCTATTTACATCAAATTTATAGAAGTAGAAAAGGAGTATCTCTCTTCTGGCTGTGTAATTGAGTGTTTGGAAAAAGCCATGGGGTATTCTTTACGATTCACAAAGTAAATCCGACAGTAACGCACGTATTCAATTGGATGTGCAGAAGAGTCCTGCCTGGTGGCATTTAAAGCTGTAATAATGTCAGGGTTTTGATTTTGAAGCTTCCCACACTCGCTGTCCTAAGGATTTCAATGCCATTGTGGCTGAGGAAGGGGATTGGGTAGAACAAAATTGAATGTTCAAGACTATGGGTGGAATGATTGGGAGGGCAAGGCAGGAGCTTAAATCATGGAGAAAAGGAGTTTGCAGTTACTCTGTTCCACAGAAAGAAGATTCCAACCTGAGAGCGTGAATGTTGGAGCCTTTGCATCAATTAAAGGCTTTAATGGTCCAATGCCTTGGTTACGGTCCTATTAATGTACAGTATACTGTACAGTCCAACCAGTTTGCCTAGGACATGAATACAAGTTGTGAGAGCACCGACCATTCATAATGGTCTGGTAGTATATTGGGCTGCATGCTTCACTTGTATTCTCTACTCATAGCATTTTCCAGCACTCAAATCCACTAGCCACTCTTGGTGATTTCATTGGATTAGGAACTAAGTTACTAAATAATTAATAGGTAATGTGTATTTTAATTGGGGATGGGGGAAGAAAAGATGAAGTAAAATAGAAATTGAGATTGGGTCTCAGTCTGTTGAAAGCATGTCTCTTCTGCTGAAGTTAGCATTGAACCAGGATGGCATGGGTGGGGGGGGGGGCAAAGTTATCTGGATATGTGTGTTGTTCAAATGGCTGCTGGAATGTAGCCCTGGGTAGCCAAAATGTCAACAAAGCCTCCTTTTCTATGGCAAAATATTATAACTATCCTGTTACCATAAACCCAGGTCTGTGAATCACACTTCATATTGGATCCTGACCCAACTCCACTCTGCACAGCTGCAATTATTCTGGCACTTACTGATGTGCACAGTGCCTTGACAATATCCCAGGGTTGGTTCCAGCACAGCTGAACGATTTTGGGATAGATGGCTGTAAGGAAAATGAATGCGTAGAGCCAGAAAGGCATTCGAACGCTTGTTGAGGAAAGCCCTGGTGCAAATTATTCTTTTGGGATTCCCAAGTATAATGCAGATGGTGAAATAAAGTAACTAGATGCCCTCCATTGGCCATTTTCACCTGGGCATTTTAAAATCAGTGGTGCACTTGTGCCCAGACAGAAACTAATATGCTTTCACAGTTGTATTAGCATCCTGGAGTGAGATTCTGAACAAAGCTTCCCAGACTGTTTTGTATTGAAGAAATTTTCTTCTTTTCACAGCTAACTGATCTCTTCTACTTTTTAGTTTCTTTTCTAATCATCTTCGTCATTGCAAAATGAGAGCTACCATGAGACAATCTAAAGTAAAGTGGTGTTTTAAGACCAAATAATCATTTGTTTGCATGGTGGTGTAACCCGCTGGTGTTTTTGCTGCCTTTAGGGGACATTCGCGTTAGTGTGGTGCACCTATGACTGAGATGTTGGGAATGAGGCTTGGGGCTTTGTTTAGTATGGGTTAAGGTAAAGTCATCACTGCTCCAGAGAGCTCTAGGTTGTCTCATTCGAGAGAGAGAGAGAGAGAGAGAGAGAGAGAGAGACAAAGCACAGTTGACTGCACGGCTGGTTTGCAGTGCAGCATGGCGCAAACAGCACGGGTTCGGTTCCCACACCAGCTGTTCTATCTTGTCAAACTCGTCCCTTGGCTGAGATGTGGTGACCCTTGGGTTAAGCACTCCACCAGGCGTGTCTGTATAATGATTGAACAGCCCACTGGTCCTTTAGGATCATGGTGACATAACCTTACTGTGGATTAAGCCTCCCTCAATTGAGTGTCAAGTTAGATAAAATGTTATCAGCAGATTTCAATACAAATTAACTGCCAGGGCTTAATGAATCCATTATAATGCTTGTTTTATAATCACTCGTGTTGTCCTTTGTCATGCACACATCAGTTTTTAATCACTGTTCTTTTTAGCAGAAACATCTTTTGTAATTCACCTTCAAAGTTTGAGATTGAGGACTGAGTAAGAAAGAAATTGCTATCACATTCTGTCAGACCAATTAGTTTTTATTAGAGAGCGCTAGCCCCAAAAGTGTCTCAAAGCAACTTGAGCTTGTCACATGTTGTTCCTAGCATTAGAAATTTAAACTCTTTATAGCAAAATCCCTCAGGAGACTTCAAATGGTTCTTGTAATTGATAGCACTGTACTTTAAAAATTCAGAGTCTTCTGGTTTTTGCTGATGGACCACAGCAAATGTAAAATGTTAACATTTTAAAGCAGGTCCAGTAAAAGAGAAATCCTCTCCACAGTATTCACCCCTCAGTTCCTTACAGGCAATAGCTGAGACTTTATTTCCCAAGGTTTAAAAATAATGAGCTTTCACCTTTTTAATGTTACATTTTGAAGTGAACTCCAAAGTATGAGCTTCAGTAGCAGTTCGATTGGTTAGTCTTCTGCAAACTAAAACAGGACCAAGTAAATGAGAGCAGTCAGGTTTGGTCCCTACCTTGTGCTGCTGTATCGACAGGGAGACTATTGGTACATGGAGGTTGGTATCATATAGAGGGGAAAAGAAACTTGTCTGCTGAAAAGTATGTTGTCCTCATTGGCATATCCCATTGTGTATACCGTAATAATCAAATGAAGCTAGGCTGTAGCGCTTCAAGTTTAATCTTTGCTCTTGTATCCATCATGAGTTCAAATAATTTGCTGTCACTTGTTGTCTAGCCTGAGACAAAGTCTTGGACAAGATAACTAGGATTATCAACATATACAAGCCATACTTCGAATTGATGCCTTCGTAAGAGAAAGAAGTGGGGACAAAACACAGACCTAAGCAAGATAACTTGCCTACGCTGAGATTTCTCAAGTTCTGAAGTTTATTTTTCATTCCCTTTAGTATTCGTTTGTTCATTCCTTTTTAACTCTTACATGACCTATAACTTTCTTTTGGTCTGGTACTTTGAGAAGTGTTACATAGTCAAAACTTAATCCTTTTAATTTGCAGTGTACTTTGTGATGGATCATGGAATATTACAGAAGGCAGGAGCATTAAAGTTACAAGAACATCAAAACTATCTATCTCTGGCACATTTAGTTATTGAGTAAATTAACTCTTAATCACCTGAGCCCAAAGAAGTCAAAAGATCAAAAACTCAATCGACATCCATGTTTTCAGGGTATCAGTAGAGTTATCAATGGCATTGAAGATGACTGGGAGAGATTTTGATGTGATGGAAATGCAATCAGTGTTTGGGATTGTGTTTTGCATCACTTGTCATTTTTCCTCAAACTTGGAAAAAGATTTGATGTATCACAACTTTATTGCTCAGGACAGTTTTTTTAAGATTTATAAGACACTTAATTAACATGTCTTGAAACCATAGAGATAAATATTGAAGTAAAGTCAGTTTGCAGCTTTTGGTGTAGATTCTCTGTTAATGGAACAAGGCGCAATATAGGGTACACTTATAGTGCACTTCCAAGTTTCTTTGAAGATCACTTTTGATATTTAACTCTTCATGTGACCCCGAAACGGAATATGAGTGACAACAACACAGCCAGATATCCTAGAAGTTTTATAAAAAAACAAAAGAACTGTGAATGCTGTATATCAGAAACAAAAACAGAAGTTGCAGGAAAAACAGTTCTGAGGAAGGCTTATTGGACCCGAAACATTAACTTTGATTTTACTTCACAGATGCTGCCAGACCTGCTGAGCCTTTCCAGCAACTTCTGATTTTGATTCTGTAAGCTTTCCCCAGGATCATAACCAATTAGACCAAGACCATGCAGGGTTGGCTAGAAGCATGGAACAGCCGTAACCTGCTGTATTCTGTGGAACTTCACTACACTGGAACCAAAAGACATGGCACTTAAAGTTGGAAACCTAATTTCTCGGAACAACAATATGTAATGATGCAGGTCCGATTCAGTATTATCTTACACTGAAATGATGTAATTGATAAGTGCGTAACATTTTTAACTCCTGAAACAACCTGTTGAAGATGCTGCAGTAGTGCCATTTAGATTCATCAGCCCATTGAGTGAAATGTGACTGGTACTGCAGTGACTTGAGGATAGTGATATTGCAAGTTGTAATAATCCTCAATTTTCTTGAGATACCTATCTTACCAAGATTAATGATAGCCAATATTAATTGGATTCCAAACTGCTTCATTGACCTTGTCTCCCACACAAAGTAACTTCCATTAGGTAGCAAAAACAAGGGACAATAACTGTTTCCTCATCTAATAACTTGAGAAACAGGAGTAGACCATATGGCTGTTCCAGCCAGTTCCATTTCTCAATACTCATGGCTGATCATCTGCTTCAACTTAAATTTCTCTCCTCATCCCTATATCCTCTGATTTCCTGAAACCAAAAATCAGTCTGTCTCAGCCTTAATCCTATGGGATAGAACATTCCAAAGATTCACCACCTTTTGAAGTGGTGGTGGAGGGAAAGAAACTTATGTTCATTTCAGCCCTAAAGATTTTGAGCCTATTGTCCTGAGATTGTTCTTCTGCATTCTTGCATCCCCAGCCAGAGGAAACAACCTTTCACTACCTACCCTAAAGTCCTCTGTTTCAATTCAGTTATGTCTCAAAATAACTGAAAACTAATGGAACAGTCTCAAATTAATGTTGCAACCTTGTAGACATGCCTCAAATTCTGTAACTTAAGTAATTGTCTTTCAAATCGTTTTTAAAAATGAAGTTCAGTAAGTTTAGAGAGGTAGCATTTCTGCTTCGGGTCAGTGTGCATCATTACACTGTTCACCTTCAAGGTGAAGCCTGCATATTGCTGTCTTAAATGTTGTACTTTAGCAAAACTGCTGCCCATTTTAATATGAAGGCAAGAAATTGAAAATACAGAGTGTGCTTTTGAAACCCTTCCTGTATCGTTTTGGAACTGAGACCATTCTGGATGTGACTGTACTTCAGTGATGAGTAGTGGACTTTGGGAGTTTATTTCATTGCCCATTCCTGGGTAAATGCATAGGTCACCTGGAGCACTTGTCTTTTGGTTTAAACTTTCATTGGACACTAGCTTTGATATTATTTATGCCACTTTGTTGCCCTTAAGTAGCAAGATTTGAACAATGGTCATGAGCAGCTCTAAGATGTCAGCATCCATCGTTACAAGTTGGCCAGCTGAGAAATGGGTTAGATTGGATAATTTGTGAACCCAGTTCCAGAAAGCTATGCAAAAAGCCTTGCTGAAATTAAGTAGGGCTTTCATATCCTTTTAGTTTGAATTTTGAAGCTGATTCCAAGAGAAGCATCATTTATAAATAAGTCATTATTAGTGGGGGAAAAAAAACCATGCAATGAAAGTTTTTTTTTTGTCTTACACTCAGCAAGACTGTTGCAACAATACCAAGTTTCAAACGAACACCAATTTGTTACATGAGAAACAGGCAGCTTGTTTGTTGGCAAATTAACTGTGGCCAAAATGTTGCTGTGGAAAGGGCATGTCTATCCAAATCAGTTTCTCTATATCCCTTTCAGCAGTTTTGTGTGTCGATTTGATGCCATCCAGCCTATAAATAATGTCAGTTCCCTTTTCAAGACTCTCTCTTGGTGACTGTAGATATGCTGTGTAGATGGAGTACTTTGTTTGGCAGTAGCCCTTTGACATCTCACTCATGAACCTAACCAGTGAATATTGATGTCTTCTGACTATAGGGAATGACATTTGAATCCAGGTTGAACTCCCATCAGTGTAGTCACGTTTTGTATCACTGGATAACAATCAAGCACCTTTGCTGATTTGTTTCCTCCCCTCATCCCGATAACTGTAAACGCACTGGAAGTAATTACAGATTCTGCTATTGCCCAGGGTATTAGCTAATAAAATACAGCTCAGGAATCAGATCTCAAACCTTGTGTGTATAGTTTATGTACCTAATGGTGCCCTTATCCACAAGACCATTATTGAGGAGCTTCCAACTTAATATTTACCACAGCTCTCGGAGACATCTCCCCCTCATTCCTTTGGAAAATATTAATTCTGCTGATTTCAGCAGCCATCCAATTAGCTTTATTAATCGGGTCTGTGATCCCTCTGTTTAGAAATACAGTTCGGTAATTGTGTGCACACAACATACTCTCAAACTGCTGATGAAAATTTTCACCAATCTATAATTTGAACAGTGTGGAAACATTCCAATCCCACCACAAAAAGCACAGGACTGCTCTGTACATAGTATATTGGCTAATAAAGGCACTAATGCTTAGGACTCTGCACCTACAATAATGGCTTACAGCTCCCTTCGCTTTCATAAATTGCCAGAGTGCACACTATGTCGGCACCTGCCTAGGTTCAATGTTACGTTCTTACATAGTGCAAGCATTCACAAGTGGGTATTTTCAGTACTCTTAAGTTAATATACGACTACTGGAGATCCCATTATAAATGAAGACCAAATGAAAGTCAGAGAAACAAAAACCAAATCACTGGAGAAAATCCCCAGAACAAGCCACTGTTCTGAACGATGACCAACCAGGCAGGCTGAACTGTATCGTTCTTAGTTTAGACACTGTTGATCATATAAAGATGAAGATATAGTTAGAGGTAACTTTAAACAAATAAAATTGTATTTTTTACATTTTTGTGCTTTGATTTTTTTTCCAAAAAGTTTTATTTTGGACGTTTCTTTGCCCTCTGGTAATTAAGCTGTCTAAAGCTTTGATTTTAAACAGGGCAGCCATTCCTCATTGTGTAGCTGACCAATGATGCACATGCTCCATATATAATACAGACGTATGACAGCCAGGACAAGGTGTGAAGTTGTTTTGTCAGCAAGCGGCTGATTGTTGCACTGATGTCCAAATGTCCACATTTAGTGGTAGAACTAAAATCTAATCGAGTTTGCAGCAACAAAAGAAAATCACAGAATAGCAAAGAAAAACATGTTCTTTTTCCATTTTTCTTAACTGAAATATTATGTGGTATTTATCCCTGCTGTTATTGATTATATTGTAATACTTTATGAAATGATTTATCCTTTTAAGAAGGAAAAGAATAAGCATCTATGCTGACTAGCAAGTGCTTGAGACTCATATGGATTAGAATGTTGGCTCAAAGTGAGAAAGACATAAGATCATCTTTTGATTCACAAAGTTGGGGGAATGTAATCCTCACTCACTGCCCCACATAAGAATGTTAGGGATTTTCCATTATTTTCAATGGGAACTCTCAGCGGCTTTGGGATGTTTTGGTGAGATATGTCTTGTATTCTTCTCTTGATGCAGCATTAAGCTATAAATTATTAGATATTAAAGACCATTATGACTTTATTTGTGTGTGTGTGAATGTCTGAAATAGTAAAACTGTCTGAGATTTTACCTTTTCAAAAGCTAAAAGTAGTTTATTAAACTTCAACAGTGAAAAAAGCACAACCATCTGGGGAGCAGGAGAGTCAACATTTTTGGCAGTCCTGATGAAGGGTCCTCCTGAAATGTCAACTCTCCAGCTCTTTGGATGCTGCCTGACCAGCTGTACTTTTTCGAGTACCACATTTTATTGACTCTGACTCTCCAGCATCTGCAATCCTCGCTATCTTCTGAACTTCAGCAGTGTACACTACAACATCATCTTGAACACAGGAGCATGGCATCAGGTTCTTCAGTGCTGAGGATCCACACACAAACTGCTGGACAAATCTAAATTAGTCTGGCAGTATCTGTGGAGAGGAAGCAGTTAATGTTTTGAGTTCAGTGACTCTTCCTCAGAACTAACCTGTTGGTTGATTTAATTGTGGGCCATCTCCCTTGTCCATGTTAAGGTCTACTATTGGCATATACTCCCGTGGATGCCTCTTTTGAGTTCATTGTTTAGGAAATTTAAATAGTGGCCACTTTCTCCTATGGCTCGTGGGATGGGGTGCTAATCAGGCATCTAAATAAAAGTGCCGACTGTGGCAGTTTGGGTTTCTGCTGGGGAGAGTGCCTGTTTGACCTCACCTGAACACCCCCTTCTCTGGCTACTCTTCACATGTCTACCCTCTGGTAGATTCCCACTGTTTTACTGGACTCTGAGTTTAACTTGGTTTTAGCTATACCTTTATGGTGGTTACAAATGTGCTGGAGCTTCGAGGATTACTGACTTTTACTAACTTTGAAGGGTTGGTTTACACATGTCTGATTTCATTTTGGACTCTAGTGCTCTAAGGTCGCTGTCTCATTCCTGCAACAAACTAATCAACTAAATGAGGCATCTCGATCACCGTCTGAATTTTTTGGGGATCTTCATTGTTCTTCCTAGGTTGGAGACAGTGTGTTGATCAGCCAGGCTCCCTGTTAATCCAACGGAAGTTCAGCCTTTGATTAAGACTTCTACCTAAGTTGGAACCTTTGTGCGACCCTGTTCAGTCCTTTATCTCTGGAGACCCATATTGGGCTAGTTTTGCTGCTTTTTTTTTATGGCTTCTCAATTGGGTAAGGCACCTTTCTAAGCAGCTTTGGGGGTAGTTGAGTACCTGTCAGGTCTATTTGGGAATCTTCTAGATCTGTCTCCCAATTCTGAAAGATTGGTTTGCCAAGAGTGAATGTTTCCTTTAAATCTGGGTATGTCAGATTTACCAACTCTATCAATTCAGGGATTTTCCTCTACTTTTTAAAATGTTTTGTTTAGCTACACCTCCTGTTCATACAGTAGGGGTGCAGGCGTTCATGCTTTTAAATGTGGTTATGGTGGCTTTTTCACTAATTGTAGAACTATTTAGAAACTTCTGTGGCCACCTACTAAATATTGCTATGGTCAAAGTAGCTGTTATTACCAGACCAGTCCAATCCTATTGCATGAACTTGGCTTGTTTCTGGTATTTTCAAGTTGTTTTGATCTCTCACTGAAACAAAAGCACACAGTGTTGCAGGTTTTGCTCACACAATAAAACAGAAGCTTATTACAAAAGAAATAGAATAATCCAAACTACTTTATTAAAGGATCAAAGATTTCTGAACACAGTAAAATTGTAATTTCATTAATCCCAAAAACACTTTTTTTATAAATTGAAGTAAAACAATTTCATACTATATCACTCAGATAATACTTAAACCTACTGAAGTGTTAGATACATGGTCACTAGTGTTAAGTCTACTGTGACTTCAACCTTTCGGCTAGAATTGCAGATAGTTTCTTGAGTAACATGCATGCTTAATTATATAGTTTTGTGTAATCTCTTCAGAGTTTTATGCCAACAATTCTAAAGGGGCCTTGTACAGTAATACTGCCCTTACCTCTGGACCAGGACACCCAGTTCTAAGTCCCACAGGCTCCACTGGGGGTTTCATAACATACCTCAATGGGTTTAAAAAAAATCCATCCCTTTTGATCTGGAACCAATAATACCTTCACCCAGTATAACAGAGTTTCCACATATATCCTTTGCTTCTCAGGAGCTTTGTTTTTATGAAGCCATCCTATTCCAAAGACTCCACTCAAAGTCAAATGAAAAGGCCGAACTATGGGTTTTTTCTTTTTCTGAAGAAAGAAATTCTAGAATACACTTAACAAATCTTGAGTCCCCAGTATTTAATTTGCTGGGTTACAGAACAATCAAATTTTTTTTGAAAGTCCATAATTATGCCATAAATCCGACTCACTCGAAAGCCAGGCTTCAAAATATAATTTTCAAAAGTCACCATAGCTACAAAAATAAAAATTAATAATTAACTTCTAACACATAGAAAACATCGCTTGCTAATTCTTCAACCAGAAAACCCAAACTCTCAACAAATAACACTTCAAAAAATTATACCTGTAAATCACATCACGCAGTGTAAAAAGGTTTAAAGTAGCCAATCCTCTCACCTGTCCAACAGAGGTGTAGGCTCCCTTTTCATATTTGCCGGCAAAGCCTGGGAACTTTGTGTCTCTATTTAATCCTGAGGATTAGAATTCAACTTGCTACATTTTGGGTGAATCTCATTCAACCGTGTCTACTTGAAAACTAGCCATCTTTCTTCTTGGTTCCTCAACTAAGCACTGCACACTAGTTTTGGCTACCTGAAAGTTTATTGTAGCACCTGAACTGTTTTTTTTTTGAATGCCTGTAGGTGATTTTTCTATGGTAAGGATTTCCATAATTTTGCTATTGGGGGATGCACTGTTTCCTGTTCTCCCGTATCTCTACTGGGATACCCTGGTGTACATAGGCTAAATAATGGCCACCACTGTCATGTAACATTTTGTGTGAGGCAGCTCCCTTACTATCAGTCTTCTGTTTAATTTAGTAAAGATTTCTCCATCCGTCACTTCACTTTTCTGACCTCTTTACGCTTTACTGGCCAAAACTCAGGTTTTGTAAAACCATGTGACTTTGGCTGAGCCAGCCTAGCCCTGAAGGGTTGCTTTGCTCCAGACATCTGCAGAACTTGGCTGAATTAGTTCAGTTTGTCCAGTTTCTCTAAACTCTCTCTAAGGGTCCATTCTTTGATGTTTTTTGACACCAGCATTTCATTTAGGAGGATCAAGACTTCTTCTGCTTTGGGTAGCTGAATGGAATATTTCTAGCTTGGTCCTGACTTTTATAGTCATCCTTCACTGCTCTGGGTTTTTAGGGCAAAATGACTGGAACTTTAACAAGCAAGTTTTTTTGTAAGTCTCGCTCTTCTAAGCACCCTCTGATCTGTATGTCCTTGTTTGCGATGAAATGCGTGTACTACTCAAAACCAAATTTTTCACTACTTATTGTTGTACACGTGACAACAATAAATCAAAGTAAACATCGCTAATTCCCTCTGTCATTTCTGTTAGTTTTTGAACTCCTCTTAAGTTTTTAATGTCATCTCCAGAACCTCCCTTCTCTTGAAACCCTTAGTCTTTGCTGAAACTGTCTTCAATCCCTTCCGCAGCCAGGGTTATTATTCTGGGCAGAGCACCCCAATCAATTAGAGGTTTTGGTTCTCTTATCCATTCCAGAATTGAATTATTTAGAACAACTCTGGTCCTTCAGCCTCACTCGGCACTACTCCCTGTACTTTCCTAGTTATAACTTCCAACTGGTCAGAGAGGCTGGGTTCTCAGTGGTTAGCCATTTATTTTCTTTGAGTGTTAAGATTATGAAAAATTGTTGTAGATGTTTATTTGACTAAAATGATTCTTGCTTCTAGTCAGTTTCCTCCAGTATCCAATTCAAGCTTGTTTTAACATTTGGCCTCTGCTCAGATTTTTGACTACTTCTATCCCAGATTTCTGTCCGAGATAGATAGGAAATTTGGTAAATTGAGATATTTTTGCCACCGTCCTGTCTGTGACTGGATTTTTCTCCATTCTTTTTCCCCTATTTTAAAAAAAAAACAAGTAGTGGTGTGTTTCTCCAAACCCTTTTGCAAAGTCTCAGTGGTTAGTACTGCTTCCTCACAGCACCAGGGTCTCAGGTTTGATTCCAGCCTCAGGCAACTGTCTGTGTGGAGTTTGCACATTCTCCGTGTCTGCCTGGGTTTCCTCCGGGTGCTATGGTTTCCTCCCACAATCTAAAGATGTGCAGGTCAGGTGAATTGGCCATGCTAAATTGCCCATAGTTTTAGGTGCATCATTCAGAGGGAAATGGGTCTGGGTGGATTACTCTTCGGAGGGTTGGTGTGGACTGGTTAGGCCAAGGGCCTGTTTCCACCCTGTAGGGAATCTAATCTAATCTTAAATATTACCAGTATTAATTATTTGGGGTTCACTGTACCTCCAGCAGGACGCTATCACTACCAGAGTCATAGAGATGTACAGCATGAAAATAGACCCTTCGGTCCAACTTGTCAGTATACCAACCACATATTGTAAATGGATCTAGTGTCATTTTCCAGCATTTGGCCCATATCCCTCTAAACCCTTCCAATTCATGTACACATCCTGATGCCTTTCTTAAAATATTTTTATTGAAAAAAGTTTTCTTTACAAAACTATAATATTACAAAAGTATGAAAATATAACAAACAACAATAAACCATAAACCATCTACTATACTACTCTACAAAAGAACTCACAGCTGCACTTGTTACACATTGATTAGATGCTTTTTAAATGTTGTAATTGCACCAGCCTCCACCACTTCCTCTGGCAGCTCATTCCATACACACACCACCATCTGCGTGAAAATATTGCTCCATGTGTCCCTTTTCCATCTTTCTCTTCTCACTTTAAACCTATGCCCTCTAGTTTTGGATCCCCCTACTCTGGGAAGAAGACTTTGCCTATTCATCTGTCCATGACCCTATCAACCTCCCAAAGGACACCCTTCAGCCTCCAATGCTGCAGGGAAATAGCCCTATCCTGTTCATCTCCCGTAGCTCAAACCCTCCAACCCTGCCAACATCCTTGTAAATCTTTTCTGAAGCCTTTCAAGTTTAGATTAGATTACATTACAGTGTGGAAACAGGCCCTTCGGCCCAACAAGTCCACACCGACCCGCCGAAGCATAACCCACCCATACCCCTACATTTACCCCTTACCTAACACTATGGGCAATTTAGCATAGCCAATTCACCTGACCTGCACATCTTTGGACTGTGGGAGGAAACCGGAGCACCCGGAGGAAACCCACGCAGACACGGGGAGAACGTGCAAACTCCACACAGTCAGTCGCCTGGGGCGGGAATTGAACCCGGGTCTCTGGCGCTGTGAGGCAGCAGTGCTAACCACTGTGCCGCCCAAAGCAATATATTTTCTATAACAGGGAGACTGGAATTAAACACAGCATTCCAAAAGTGGCCTAAACAATGTCTTGTACATCTTCCCTCCTGTCCAGTGTAAGCATTCCCCAAGGATTATTCCCTCCGTGGTACCATCCCTCCATCAGTTCTAACACTTTCTCATCCACCCAACCCCCATGGAACATATGCAGAGGTGTTATGCTCACCCTTTCACCTCCATCCACCTCACTACCCAAGGCCTCAGGCACACCTTCCAGATGAAGTAGTCTTTGAACTAGATTGAAAGAACTACAAGTCAATGTATTTGCTGCTCATACTGAGGACTCCTTTACATTAGAAGACTAAATGCAGAGGGGAGGTGGCAGCCATGGGCTATCACCACTGGGCTGTTAATCCAGAGACCCAGGTAATGTTCTACGGCCTCTGGTTCTAATCCCACCAGGGCGGACAGTTGAACTTTGACTGGGATTAAGAGTCTAAACCTGATTGCTGGAAAAACCCATCTGTATCACTAATAATCTTCAGGAAATGAAACTGCCATAATGTGGTTGACCTTTAACTGCCCTCTGGGCAATTAGAGCTGAGCAATAAATGCCAGTGATACACTTATTCTGTGATTGAATAATGAGAAAAGACTGACCGTTTTGCAGCACACCTCCACTCTGTCCATAGGACTGACTCCAACCTTCTAGTTGCTTGGTCCCACATTGACATTTCCATCCTGGACCTGCTACAATGTTCTAACAAATCCCAACATTAGCTAATGAAAAAAAAACCTTATTTTCAGTTTAGGCATTTGGTAGCCTCCTAGGATTCAATAACTTTAGACCGTGACCTCTATTCTCCATATTGGTCATGATCCTCCAGCAGCTGTGTTTTATTTGTTTCTTCTTGGCTTTTTCAGCAGTTACCCTTCACAATTATGTTAATCTCTTCACACTTACCCTTCACACTAACCCTTCACAATTATGTTAATCTCTATTCTTCCTTTACTGCCATATGTACTCCCTTTGACTTTTGCTCTGAGAACCTTCACCATTTGTTCCACTTCAGGAGGAAAACCCATTGCAATTCTTGCCATTAAGATTATTTGAAAATCAGAATGGTCTCGAATCATAGAAGGAAACAAGTATTAGAATTTTTCAATTTAATCTAAAATCTTATAATTATCTTTTAGCTAAAAGTTAAATACAATGTTACATCAGTAGCCTCTAAGGATCGTTCCCAACCTTAACCTCAAGAAGATTCAAGTCCTTTATCAACCCAGTTCCATCCCTCCATTAAGATTAACATAAAAATCCTGAATATGGAATAATTCCCCAACCTGGCAAGCCACCATGCATTTAAGGCTGCCTTTAATGCAGAGATCCAACACCTGCATTCAGTCTGTGAGCGTTGCCTTTGTTCAAGTAAGGATGAGTATCGTCTATGACCATGGCATCCCTGATATCAACTCATATGTAAGTGTCCAACACATGGACTACTTATAGAGTTCACGTTAAGGCTCTTGAGAAGTACCATCAATGCTTTTTGAGATGGATTCTCCACATTAGCTGAGAAGGTGTGAATAGTAACATCAGCACCAAGGCCACGATTATCCAAACAATCTCCACACGAGAGCCACATGCTCAGGATGCCTGAGTTTTGAGTGTCAACGCAAATTTTTTCACTCAACTCAAGGAAGGCTCTCTTCTCAAATTGAAGGAGGACAAAAGAGGCTTTACAAAGACCCCTGATGGCTTCCCTCAAGAAATGTAACTCATGCAAGGCCCTCATTCAGAAACTAATTTGGAGGAAGCCCCTATATGAAGGGATGCAATTCTTTGAGAACACCAGCTAGCAAAAAGAAAAGGAACAGGAGAAAAGATTGTCAGCAATCTCAAGGCTAAGGACCAATTCCACCTCCCAGAAACACCTGTCAACTGTGTGGTCAGAGATATGGGTCTAGGCTTGGGTTCATCAGCCACACGAGGGCCACAGGACCCATGACTAATGAAACAGAATTTGGTAGGTATACAATCATACTCATTAGTGTGTGATTGCTGCTGACAATGACTGTAGGCAGTAGCATCATGTTTCATTGTTCACTATAGGATATTACTCTGTAAAGGTCCACAAAACTTTTTGATCAGGAGAGTGTCCTGATTGTGTCACACATTTGCTGTGTCCTCTTGCTATGATCTGTTGCTTCATCATCTTTCCTGACATCATGAACTTACATGAGGCGGGAGGATGGTGGTGGAATGTCTCCTCTCTATGCGAGAAAAAAGTTGATGGTCCCCTCATTGAGTTTAACTCATCAGTTGAAGTGAGATACCAGGGCATGCCTCCTGGCATGCATTACTAGCCACTTGGAGGCATGTAGAAAGCTGAAGGTACTATGGATCTCCAATGAAACTTGGCCCACACTCAAAATCAATGTAATTGGTTGTCAATAACTGAAAGGCACTGGTCCTGTCATCGGAATGTCCAACTCCCCCAGGCAAAATATAAATACAGGTAAATGAAGAGTTTGGATCTAGTCTGGCTGATGAACAGACATTCAACAATTAACTAACCTGAGTTAGTGGAAAGTGCCTATTTGGTCTTCTTATCTCAGTGTTTCTTACAACAAAGCAAACAAGAAATCCCACTTGGTTTTCAACTGTTAAAGCTCTCAGTAACTTGAAAAACATGTTTTCATGCACAAATGTCACAGTGAAAACCTTATGTTTTCAATGAAGAGAGAATTTTTCTGTGCAATCTGTTAGCATTGTATGAGGTAGACTGTCTGTCAAGAAGTCTGAAGACTTCTGCACAATTCAGAATTCCTGATGCTTCTATTTAGTCAGGATACAGATGGTCAGAAATATAGATCGATTACAAATGGGAGACAGTTCTGGGATATTCTTTTGAAGCTCAGTTCAGTTGGCCAAGTGATGCATGTGCTGATGCTAAAACTGATTGAATGATGGAGACATGAGCATTACATGTTTTACTATGTGGGGGAGTATATGTGGCCCTTACCTGCTCTGCATGCAGCCAGTGACTGTTCTGACTTGTGCCCAGCCATTGGTGGCAAGTTGGTTATTGTGGTGCCTTTCTATGAAGGCAAATGTAGTTGCAGGATGACCAGGACAAATGATGGCAAGCTGAAAGTGCACATACCTAAGGGCACACATCACAACTACTTGGTCCCTCGGGATGCATCAAAACAGGAGGAGCAGAATTTTTCATCCCTGACTCCATTTCCTGCAGATGATTGAGGCACAATATCAAAACAGGTTGTGTGTCAATGATGTGATGGAACTGTGCTGGCTGCTAGAGTGGGTCCTGAGAGTGCGGGAGCGGAAGACCGTCCCCTCCTAGTGATTGTGAAGGTGACAGTCGCTATGAGCTTCAATATGACTGGCTCCTTCCAGGGAGCAACAGGTGACCTGTGTCAGATCTCTCAGTCGTGCATCCACAAATGTATTAGGATTGAGATTATTGCTATCTGTACACGATCACATTGGTTCATTTTGATCTCCAATGATGTAATCAGTGCTGTAGCCCAGGCAGTAGGATTCAAGAACATATCTGGGTTTCTCCTGATGCAGGAACCATCGGCTGAACACACTTGGCATTGAGGGAGCACTGTCAGAATGCCATGGAATCATGAACAGGAAGAGGTTAACACTTCCTGCAGGTATGCGCCCACTAACCTGGCAGCTGCCTCGACTCCTAAACTCTACACTTCCATCAACTTGGTACGTTTGAGGGTCCAGTGCCTTACAAGGCTGGATTAAGAGGGAAAGGGTCCACTGATTATGACCATGGCTGTTGAGACCATTGCAAAGTCCCTGATTGATGTGGAGCATAGGTACAAATGCTGCCCATGCATTGACCAGGGCTATGGTGGAGCAGGCAATGGGACTGCTGAAGATGCTGATCCATAGCTTGGACCAGTCTGTGGGGGAGCACATGAGTATAGTCCAGACAAAGTGTGTCACCCTATGATGTGTTGTGCACAATTGGAGCAAGTAAAACAGAGGTGTGATAGATACTGAGGAACTGGAGAAATGAGAGCGGCATTCCAAGGAGGGAGAGGAAGTTCTCCATGTGCTTGACAGAGCTTGGCTGCATCGGGCATGACAAAGGAGCTGGCCAACACCTGGTTCCAGCCAATGGGAGCTGGATGCAGCAGACAATCAGAGATTATACAATAGTCATGGTCTTCATGCCTGTATTTTGCTTGCATTGTGAGGTGAAATGCAGCTTCTATTCATTTTGTTTGTGTTCACTTTTGCTGACTGTAAATAAAAGCTCATGTTTGCATTTGTCCAATAATTTGCCTGTACATGGTGTTGCTTTACTGTTCAATGACAAGATGCAGACATGAAGACAAGAGCACTGGTGACTTTCAAGAGGGTGGTTAGATGGGATGTAGCTAAGGATAGATAATCCATGCTGTCAAGTGGTCAAATGGTATTGAGGATGAGAGAATGGGGGATTGTATGTGTGAGGGAGTGACAACCATGCTGTTTATGTGTGGTGAGCAATGTAGGGCTCTGCAGTTGTTGTACTATTACAATACCAGTGAGGGCCAGCACTTATTCACCCTTTCACAGATGTTGCAGAGGGTCAGGGATGCCAGTCTTTTGTAAGATATCCTGCGGGTACCGGGTTGTTTTGGGAACGTTAGAATGGGGCGAGAGCGCACTATTGGGATGGGTAGTTAATGAGGTAGGTTTGGTTAATTACAATGAGAAATCTCAACTGCCTCATGGAGAGAAAGTCTCCATGGAACTTGTTGATAGTGATAGCCTAAAAGTCATGAGATTCAGCCCTTTGTTCTTCCAAAAACTTTAAGCACTGAAACGAGTCATTCAGTTCAATCAGCTCCTGCCAGAAGTTTACTGCTCTCAAATCTCCTTCCATCTTCTCTTGGCTAAATATCTTATTGTAACCCTCTATCCTTACTTCCTGAAATCCATGTCTGGTTTCCTCTAAATTGTATCTACATTACTTACCTCAACCTCTCCCTGCCTTAGCAATTTCTATATTTTCATGCCACTCTTTGTGTAGTTTCCTTTCAACTCCCTGTTGAATTTCTTGACGACTATCTCATATTGATGGCCTCTGATTTCACTTTTCTCCACAGGAGAAACTTTCTCTCCATGTCCAAAATTTCAAAACCATTCATAATTTTAAAGGACCCCATTTATTCAACCCTCAACCTTTTCTGAAGAGAAGAGCAATCCAGCCTGATCATCTTTTCCTGATTATGTTAAAAATGCCTGGGTGTGGATAATTCTTGTAATTCCTCTCTGTACCCTCCCCCGTGCCTCTATATTCAATTTATAATTGCTCTCACCAATTATCCCATAATAAGTTACAATTGCACCTGTTTGTCTTCTTTTTAAAACTGTGCAATATAAGCCAATTTTTAAAAATTAAAAGCAATTCTACTTCATCTAACCCCTTTTCTTCACTGATACAATCTCATTTTGTTTTTTCACTTTTAAGTGTTTAATAAGTTTTATTTGGATATAGTTGCAAGATTTTGTTGCTATTATGCTTGCTTCTGGGTGTTAGCAAGATCAGCCTTTTACAATCTGACAATCAGAACTGAATGCAGTGCTTTAAGTGTTATCTAACCAAGATTCTATACAGGTTTAGCATAACTTCTCAATGCTTGGTTTGCCTATTTCTCATTTATGTCCTTGATTAAATTCTAGTGTTACATTTTGGAACCTATACATTATGGGGTCTGGGCAAGGATCGATTGTACTTAACCACAGCCACTGTTGAATAGCCTAGCATTCATTTTGGAGGCCGACACTTGAGGACTAGCCAACAATACAGATTCCAGAGGCTGCTGGGACTCATGAATCCATACCACAGCAACCATCTGAAGGCAAGGGGAGAAAGTTGGAATAGAATCACGTTTAAGGAATCTGCTCTGATGACTTAATGTGCTCTTTGGCGAGAACACTCAGTGCTAGAGTTTGCCAAACCAAACTGTTGACCTCACTCTTTCAACATTATCTTGGCTTGCACTAACCTAGTTAGGTATCGTCTGGAGTTTGAGAGTCCCCACTCTACATTCCTCATCTTTCTGTTATATGTTGTTTGAAGAGTGTGTAAGGATTGATTGCTGTATATTGCAGCTTCTGTTTGAATGAAATCAAAAAGAAATATGTAGGACTCACACAGCATAGTTGTAAAATGCCTTTGTGCAATCCCATCTGGAGTGCTGTGTTCAATTCTGGCCAGTGTGTCTCAAGAAGGATATGTTAGCTTAGGAAAGGGTGTAGCACAGACTTACCAGGGTATAACTGGAGCTGAAAGGATTAATTATGAAGTCAGGCTGCATAGACAAGACTAGTATTCCCAAAAGCAAACCAGATTAAACATTAATCTAATTAATTTATTTAAGATGCTTAATTGATTTGATTGAGCTCATAAAGATGAACTAATTCCCCAGATGATTTGGAGTTCCAGAACAAGGCTCCTTTGGAGCTGGTTCTCAGGAAATATGTCTTCACAAAGTGAAGAGTTGTAGAAAACTGAGTTACCTCCAAAATATTGATGCTAGGTCTGTTGTAAATTTCAATACTGACCATTTTAAGGCTTTTGATAGAACCCATCTGTTTTGGCCAACCATTTGGTTATCTGTTTTGATATCTCCTTCTGTGGCTTAGTGACAATTTCAGTTAATAACAAAGCCCAAGAGGGGGATTTCAAGACTCGGTGACATATTTTGAAGGTGAGAGGAGAAAGATTTAATAAAAGACATGGTGGCATTTTATTTTTACAGAGAGTGGGTTGTGTGTAAAATGAACTTGCAGAGGAAGTGATGGATGTGATTACAGTTCAACAGTTAAAACACATTTAAATAAGTACATGACTAAGAAATGTTTGGAGGGTGATGGGCCTAGCACAGGCAGGTGAGATTATTTTAGTTTGGGATTATGGTTGTCATGCACTGGTTCAACTGAAGGGTCTATTTCCGTGCTGTATGACTCTACACAAAGCATCTTGGGACATATATGTTAAGGTTGCTATACAAATGCAGGTTACTGATATATAAGGACACAGTGGGGTTACTGGATTATAATCCACAGACTAAGATCATTGCTCCATGACCAGCGTTCAAATTTCATCATGAGATCTGGTGGAATTTAAGTTCAATGTAATCTGGAACTGAAAGATAAACTAAATTAATCTATCATCATCACTTGTCATAAAAACAACCTATCTGGTTCACTCACTCATAATCTTTAAGAAAGAGAATCTGCTGCCTTGGCCTACAATGACTCTACATTTCCAGCAACATGGTTAACTCCACTCTGCCTCTGAAATAGATTAGTAAGGCACTCTAGGGATGGGCAAAATCAAAGCTTGTCCATTTATTGACATAGACATCTCACCAAAGATTAATGCAGGAAAAGGTATGAAAACAAGACAGGTCAATAATTAATGAACTGTCTCTATTGCTACATTCCATTCTGTACATCTCTATGTTTCTATGATATTGCTATTAAACTAAGCTGTGCAAGAATATTAAGCTGGTTCAATCTGACTTGAGACAAATTTAAGGAAAGTGATTTTTGGCATATGATCATGGCTAAAATGAAAGCTTTATTATTTCATTTAAGCCCCTAAAGTATGTCGCAGCATTGTTTATTTTTCTCTGAAACATTTTTGTTGCAATAGTGTTCGTGGCAATTTACTCCGTAAAGTCTTCCGAAAGGCAGCAAGCTTACATGGAGACTACCCTCCCAGATCCACTGAAACAGTACTCCATTTGTTCAATTCATTTTGTTAACTTTTACATCTTTGGCTAATTCCAACTCTGTGACATTGCCTAACTCTTCTGGTTCCTCAACTGAAACCTCTTCTGAGCTATTATTACCTCTAGATTTGGCTATTCCATGACCTTTGAGACAAGACTAGGGACAAGAATCATGGGATCTAGTGTGACTTCCAGCCCAAGCCCTATACCCACTCCCCAACTCCACAGGCGACAAACTCCTCCCACCCTGTCCTACCCTACTGAATAACCCAGCACATAGACCATCACCAATGCCCAACTATGATCGGAGCTTGCACCCCAGGCACGAACAAAACGACCCCTTCCCCACTCTGAGCACAAAGATCCTCCTTAAATCTCTGAACTCAAATGATCAACTCATAAGGTAACTCCTGTTCCATACCATGGTTCGAGGTTGTTTCCGAGTTCCTAATGGCAATAGATTCAAGTCCATTCAAAACTCTTGCTGCTAGTGACTGAACTCAAGCCTGGACATCAGTCATCTACTCATTGATTTATAATGGGTTCTCATTAAGCAATTTCTCAATTTTAAAATCCTTATCCTAATTTTCAAATCCCTCCTTGGGACCTAGGGACCTCTCACCCCTCATCAACAAGAGCCCAAAACTCTCCCTTATCTCTACATTCTCCCAATTCCAGTCTTTAAACCATTTCATTCGCATCATTATTGTTAGCCATATCACAATCTATGAAATTCTTCCGCAAGCCTCTTTTTGCTTCTCTCTCATGTCATGGCTTAGCTGAGGAGAATGCACTGATAATCATACCCCACTATTTCACAAGGCTTTACAAAATGTATAAGGCCTGAATGTGACCACCTATTCAGGCCAAAAGCAATTCATACCAGGTTTCATCACTAGCAGAAAACGGATCTTGTAGGCATATTTAACTTTATCAAATGGCAGAGAAAAGTGTTAATAACTGTATTATGAAGCAATTTTAAAATGCCCCTTTAAAATGGCAACTACATATAAATTTATCCATAATTAAAATAGTCTAAAGACAGATGGTTTGATACAAATGCTATGGTGCAAAACTATAGACAGAGAAATCAAAATTCTGAAGGTAAGAAGAACAGGCCACAGGGATGGATTAAATTGTCTTTCAGAGTTTCTTATGATTTAGACAAGCTGTTATCTGTAAATCCATGATTGTTCTTCAATAGTGGATCCAATAGACCTGGGTCTTTATTTTTACTAGAATGTTTCTTTTAAGTTTCTTTCATTGAGTGTCTTTTCACTCAAAGCAACTGAAGGGAGTTAGATTTGATTTCTGTTTGCTGACTCTGGACATTCTAGCTGCTCTACACATGAAGATCTGTAACAAACTATAGATGGACCAATCTGAGGACTGTTGCCAAGCAGCTTTTCTTTTAATCAAGGATGCCGGGTGCCATTCTATCTCAAAGTATCCAAATCACTGCTTCAAAAATTAATATTGTCTTGCGCAGTCAAAAATGTGCACCACTTTTTAATCCATCTCCTGTTATTTCAAGTTAAATAGCAATGCCCAACATCTATTTCAGTTTATAATTCAACAAAGAAAAATATCAGTTCCTCATACTTACTTTCTTCCTTTAAGACACTCTATAAAACCCATCTGTTTTGGCCAACCATTTGGTTATCTGTTTTGATATCTCCTTCTGTGGCTTAGTGACAATTTCAGTTAATAACAAAGCCCAAGAGGGGGATTTCAAGACTCGGTGACATATTTTGAAGGTGAGAGGAGAAAGATTTAATAAAAGACATGGTGGCATTTTATTTTTACACAGAGAGTGGGTTGTGTGTAAAATGAACTTGCAGAGGAAGTGGTGGATGTGATTACAGTTCAACAGTTAAAACACTACTGATATATTTCTCCTATTTGCTCTCAATAAACCAGGAAATGCTATGTTTTTGGTTTTGAAATCTTGACTCTGCTAATAAAATGACTATTAACGCTATATAGTTATCAGTGGCAAATCAGCAAGACCTTTTATGTTATTCCTTCTTTCAGACTGAATGGACAATTTGACAGGTTGACTGAAGTTTTTAGTGATCACTTTGGTAATAGGCTAAATACTGTTGTCCTCTCCTGCTGATTATTCCTTTTGTCTGTCCTTTCCTAAAGGTGTTAATGGTGAATGGAAATTATCCACTTGATTGCAAGGGCATAATCACCTAGTTTATTTCTGGTCTTACCCAGCAGCCACAAAGATGCAGTCCCAGCCGCAAGTCACTAGAAATTGCCCAGGAGCAGGAAAACTGGCCAATAATCTCCATCCTGGCAAAATTCAACTGCAGCCTCTCTGCCAGCACCTTGGTTAAGATGAATTGACTGATGACAGACTGAGGTTTGAACCCAGAACCATCCTGGACTGTTTGTCCCAAATTGCTCACTGCTTCAAAGGCTCAATGCCTTTCATTAGGGTCTCAATATCACTTGAGCTCTTTCAGCAATATACATTTATGTGGCAACTCTAACATGGTAAAACATCTCAACATGTCTCACAGACAGATGATCAGACAAAACTGGGCATCCCTGCAAATCAGGACATCTTAAGACAAGTGACCATCAGTGTGGTTACAGAGATAGACGCTAAGGATATTCATTAAGGTGTTGGAGTAGAGAGGTTTAGGGAGGAGGTTAAGGATCTTCGAGTCACGCTATTTAAAAGCATGTCTTTTTATAGTGAATGATTAAAACTGGGGATGTGTAAAAGCCAAAAATCAGAGGAAGGCAGAGTTCCTTTACAAAAGCAGCAGTTGCATTTCCCGTGGTTTCACAGCTGCTGTGTATGTGCAACCTCAAGCATCTGGGAAACTGTGATCTGTGACAGGCACATCCTGCTAATGTCAAAACAATTTGAAGAAGATGTAACAGGAATAACATTGACTCTAAAAGCTATCCCTGGGGGCTTCTATTCTCACTCTTAAAAAACACTCTTTAAAAACGAAATTGTGTTTATCGCATTGGGAGTTTATGTTGACTAGCCATGGAAGTACTTGTGTCAACAAGTTGCCTTGGTTGCAGAATACAAACAGATGATTATAGTTCAATTCACAATTCCTCAGATAAAGAAGCAGCAAAATCAGGCAGGGATGTTTGCAGCATACACAAGTGCTTTGTATAATGGCTATCTCCAATAAAAATGAGTTGGAACACGTCACCTTGGCATCTAATGGCATTACCACTAGCTTAGTCACCATCATTAGAATACTGTGGTCAACAATGATCAGAGATGTAACTGAAATAATCATGCAAGTACTGTTACTAGGACTCTTGTAGTGTAGTGGTAATATCCCTACCTCTGAGCCAGGAGGAGAAAGTGAGGAGTGCAGATGCAGGAGATCAGAGTCGAGAGTGTGGAGCTGGTAAAGCACAGCAGGTCAGGCAGCATCGAAGGAGCAGGAGAGTCGACGTTTTGGGCATAAGCCCTTCATCAGGAATGAGGCTTATGCCCGAAATGTCTATTCTCCGGCTCCTCAGATGCTGACTGATCTGCTGTGCCTTTCCAGCACAACACTCTCGATTCTGAGCCAGGAGAGCTGAATTCAAGTCCCAACTGCTCCAGAGTTGTGTATCAGCATCTCGAAGGTTGACTGGGAAATATCTATAAATACAGTGACTACATGGCAGGTCAAAGGCTGGGCAGTCTGTGGCAAGTGACCCACTTTCTAACTCTTCAAGGACTGCTATCTACAAAGCATGATTTAGGAGAGTGATGGAATTCGGGACAAAGCAACCAACTTGATGAGTGTCCCCTTTGTCAATTAATTACTTACTAGACATGCACTACACCAACTGTCTAAAGTATCCCTCAATTACACCCTCCAATGTAGAAATTCTGCCAACTAAAAACAGCAGATGCATAGGAACACAATTATATATAGTATTTAGACTCATACCTGTAAAAGCACTATATAGTTTTCTCTCCAAGGAGCACAACATTCTGACCTGAAAACATCTCTTCCTCACTGCTGAGCCCAAGTTTCTGAACTCCCTGAGTAGGCTTGGCAGTATTTGTGGAGAGAAAATCAGTTAACATTTTGAGTTCAGTGACTCTTCTTCATAACCAACATGTTGGCTGATTTATTGGTGGGGAATCTCCCTTGTCCATGTCATGGACTGCTATTGGATTATAGTGCCATTCTTGATGAAGGGCTTTTGCCTGACACGTCAATTTTCCTGCTCCTCAGATGATGTCCGACCTGCTGTGCTTTTCCAGCACCACTCTAATCTTGATCTGATCTCCAGCATCTGCAGTACTCATTTTCACCTGCTTTTGCATACACTCCAGGAGACACCAATTTTAAGTTTATTTAAATCTCCCGAGAAGAGTGGTCATATAGTCCTATGGATCTTGGCTTGAGGTGCCAGCTGGGCGTATAAGTACAGGTACCTGCTGTGGCAGTCAGGGTTTCTACTGGGGTGGTGCCTGTCTGACCTCAACTGAACCCCCTCTCTGGCTACACTCCAGTACGATTCTGAAGAGTGGTCACCTCACCCAAAATATTAACCAAGTTTCTCTCTCCACAGATACTACTCGGCCTGCTAAGTTTCTGCAGCAATTTCTATTTTTGAGAGAATGAAAAGAACGTGTTCAGACAAAGAAAGTTCAAAACATACAGTTCTGTTGCCACTAACCCCCCAAACTACCAATAGCCCCCTCCCCTCTGCCTCTCTCTCCATCTGCCAGAGAAATGTGTATTCAGCATACAGAGGACAAGGACAGGTACTGGAGAAGATATTTCAGTTTAGGCACTATGTGGAAATTTCCACATTCTTGAAGTTTTGGATGTCGGTTTCTTGCTGAACTGGAAGGTTCATTTCCAGATGTTTCGTCATCCTACTAGGTAACATCTTCAGTGGCCTCCAGGCAGAACACTGTTGATAATTTCTGTTGATAGATATAAATAGAAAGCAGGAATTATCAACAGTGCTTCGACTGGAGGCCCACTGAAGATGTTACCTAGTCGGGTGATGAAACATCTGGAAATGAACCTTCCAGCTCAGTGAGCAAACTTACATGCAGAACCTCAACCTGAGCTACAAATCTTCTCAAAACTCACTAATTCTTGAAGTTTCTCAAAGAGCATCATCAGAACTCGCAAAGAGCTTGAAATGTACTTAGCATTTTGTAAACAACTACTACAGAAAGGACCAAGAATATCCATGCCCCTACCAGCTCTCTCCGGGGCTCAAAATACCTAAGCACAATGAGTGAATTCACCCTAAAGCCCCTAAAATATCCAAAAAGTATTAAATTGTGGGAGCAACCAATTAGAAAAAAGTCCCTTCACCTGGTGAGTAAAGCGTGATAGAATCAGTGAGGAACTTGACAAATCACAGGCTGGTTCACTGCCCTGCATGAGCAAACATAGAGAGAAACAGCCTGTGATCGGAGGCAAACACACAAAGTCCTGGAGAAACTGAACAGGTGACACCTCCCCTCTTAAGAAAAATGAACCATCAATACCAAAAGATGACTTCATTTTTAACCCTTCAAAAACCCAATTAGTAGTCTAAACACACATTTACACTATACTAGCTATAAACGTGCAAACATGCACAACCCTAGGTCGCAGTACACCCATCACCAAATGCTTCTGTATTTCACTTGAGTCTCGATAACGCATCGTCAATCATGTTTTCGTGACCTGTCACATGCACAATTGTTAAAGTGAATGGCTGCAACAACAAGCTCCATTTAAACAGTCTGGCATTTTTGTCCTTAAATTTTTCCACAAATGTCAATGGGTTGTGATCAGTGTATACGATTGTCTCAGATGCATTGCTGGTAATATAAACACTGAAATGTTGTTATGCCAACACCAAGCTTAAAGTCTCTTTCTCCACCGTTGAATATTTCTGTTGATGAACATTCAACTTCCTGGAAAAATACCCGATGTGTCTTTCTATCCCTCGTCATCCACCTGCAGTAGCACTGCAGCAACACTCATATCACTGGAATCAATAGCCACCTTGAAAGTCTTTGTGTAATCCTGTGTGGCTAATACTGGGACAGTGGTTAACACAGTTTGTAGGCTGTCAAATGCCTTTTGACATTCTGCTGTCCACTGAAACTTCTCGCTCTTTTTAAATAATTCGACGAGTGGGGTAGCCACACTGCTAAAATTTGGCACACAAACTTTCGTTAAAATCCACTCAACCCCAGGAATCGTAGTACTGCTTTTTTTGTTGATGGTGTGGGAAATTCCCCATTTACTTTCATTTTTGCGTCTTGTGGGGCCATTTGTCCATGTCCAATAACATGGCCCAAGAAGGTGACTTGGGCTTTGGCATATTCACTTTTAGCCAGGTTTACCACTAAGCCTCCCTTCTGAAGTCCGATCAATGCTGTAAATGTTCCTTCCATGAGTGATTAAAAATCACCAGGTCATCAATCTATGCCACACAGTTGGGTAGTCCGGCAATGACCTTACTAGTCAGTCTCTGAAATGTGGCTAGAGCGTTTTTCTTACCAAATGGCATGACTTTGAACTGATATAGGCCATTTGGCGGTATGAAAGCTTTATCAAGTCTTTATCAAGTAGTTCACCTCACTCAATTTCTTCTCAATTTGATACGGTCCATTAAACCTTGTTTTTAAAGGCTCATTTGTTACTGCAAGTAACACCAATACCTTATCCCCAATTGCAAAATTGCTAATTTGTGATTCCTTATCCACCTCTTGTTTCATTGTATGATGTGATACTTTTAAATGCTGCCTAGCCAACTCTCCAGCTCTATTTAATTGCCTTTGCTTTCTCTGACAGAGGTACTTGCCAGTAGCCTCTGAGCAAGTCCAACTTGGAAATGTAAGTTGCTTGTCCCACTTTTTTGGCACAGTCCTCCAACCGCGGAATTGGATATGCATCAGTCTCATGGGACAGCTCCAGTCACTGTAACTCACTTCAATTATGCCATCTTGGAGCATGTGCTCTATTTCCTTCTGAACCTGTGCCAACTTTAAAGGGTTATGCCTATGAGGATGTTCCTTAATTGGAACAGCATCTCCTATATCCACATCATGCACAATTCGGTTAGTACTTCCCAGTTTATTTCCACATATCTCCCCATGTGATAGTAATAACTCTTTCAGGTCTTTTCTGTTCAATTCAGAATCCTCTGACCCTGGTTCTTCCTTCTGTGCTGTAATCATTAACACCTTCTCCTCTTGCTTTCCTTCCCTATCAAAATACCTTTTGAGCATATTCACATGACATACTCTGTGAGATTCCTTCCTATCTGGAGTCTTTATCAAGTAGTTCACCTGACTCAATTTCTTCTCAATTTGATACGGTTCACTAAACCTTGTTTTTAAAGGCTCATTTGTTACTGCAAGTAACACCAATACCTTATCACCAATTGCAAAATTGTGAATTTGTGATTCCTTATCCACCTCTTGTTTCATTGTATGATATGATACTTTTAAATGCTACCTAGCCAACTCTCCAGCTCTATTTAATTGTTCTCTAGAATTTGACACATAGTCCAAATGGGTGGTCTCTGTATTTTGACTTATTAATTGGTCCTTAATCAATTTTAACAATCCTCTTACTTTATGCCCAAAAATTAATTAAAATGCACTGAATTTGGTAGATTCATTCGGTACATCTCAGATCGCAAAAAGTACAGACGGAACTCCCTTATTCCAATCATCTGCATAATTCTGACCATAGGCCCTCGTCAGTGTTTGATGCCATCACGCTAGCACTCCTTATGACTCCCGATGGAGACAGTAGATTTGAATTGCTTTATTCCCAAGATATCCATATCCTCCTTGAATAGTTTGGATGTGAAGTTTGATCCTTGATCTGATTGGATTTCTATTGGTAGTCCGTATCTAGTAAAAGAATTAAGTAGTTCTTCTACAATCTTTTAGCTGTGATGTTGCGTAATGGGATTGCCTCCAGAAATCTAGTCGGCACATCCATTATTGCTAATAAATGCTTATCCCCACTTTTGTTTGAGGTAGGGGACCTATGCAATCAATCAAGACTCTTGTGAAAGGTTCCTCAAATGTTGGAATAGGTATTGAAGATGCAGGTTTTATTACTATCTGTGATTTTCCAATTCGCTGACATTTGGCAAAATTCAGCTACATCTTTGTGTGGTCCAGGCCAGTAAATACGCCTTTGTATTTTAGCCTGTGTTTTCCTCATCCCTAAATAACCTTCAAGTGGTAGCTCACTTGCAGCACCTCCTTTCTATACTCTACTGGCAAAACAATTTGATGAATCTCTGCCCATTTCTCATCTGCTTGAATGTGTAATTGTCTCCATTTCCTCATTACGACATCATTTGTAAAGTAATAACACACAGGAAGGCATTCACTCTCCTTCTCAGTATATGCCTTTTAATATAGCTGTTTTAACCTCAACTTTCTGCTGTAATTCAATCAGTTTAGCAGACCAAAAGATACTGGTATGTTTACCTATTTGCACCTTCTCTGTTCCACTTATCTGATTAAGTACGTTTCAGATAACACTATGTCAGCTTCCTTATCAGTGTCTTTAGATTTCACCTGCTTCAGTTTGTGCCTCGGTGATCTTGTGATCACACAATCAGGGAAAATTCCTGGATAAACATTCTCCATGTCCTCAGTTGCCTGTGTTTCCACTGGCTTTTCAACTAGAGTAGGCAGCACGCCTACCTGTGAATCAGCTATATCATTTGCAAGGACAAATTGTACTCCTGGAACTGAGAGTTTGTCCAGTACTCCCACCACAATTTCCCCACTCTTCTCTGGACTCTCTAACCTCACTTTACATGATTGAGCACTTTTTGTCTCACCATGAGTTCCTGTTACCAGTACCTTTTCTGGCAGTAGTCCCTCAGGAGTGCATATCTCCTCATCGTTCAGCATTGCAGACTGAGAGGATCCTGTGTCCCTTAATATTGTGATTTCTTTACCTGCTACTCCTGGCCGATGTGAATGAACTTTATCCTTGCATGTATATTTTCTAAGCAGATCTGGCACTTCCTCCTTAATCAAACTCTGATCATCTTGTACACTCTGAGGCAGTTGTCTAACTTCCCTTGTGCTTTTTGTTACGAGTCCAATAAAACTCCCAGGCTTGTCTGGTTTTCCAACGTCTGGCTTTCCCCTACACTACTGTGATTTTGTGTGGCCCACTTCATTACAACAAAAACACCAGAGCTTTTTAACTTCTTGGTCCCCCTCAAGGGTTTCTTTTTGACCCTGTCGTAAGTTATCCTTATGATCTTCACTGAGACCTACCTTTCCCTTTCCACGTGAGGATTTCTCTTTGCCCCAGTTTCTAGCCCTCATGGACTGAAATTGATTCTGGAAGTCAACTGTGTTTTATGGACCAGCTCACAATCATCAGCCACTTCAGCTGCTAACTTTGCCATTTTAACTTTTTGCTCTTTCACATGAGTTCGCACTACTTCCTCACTGAGCCTACCCTCAGCCTTTCTCTCCAACCTTTTAAGCTGATTTTCCTTTTTAAGCGTCAGTTTTTGAAGTTTCAAAAGCTCTCTCTTTTTATTTCTCTGCTCTCTCTTTTTCCCTTCTGCTTTTAATCATTACTCAAAGAGGTTCATTTCTTCTGCTCTTTCCTTATCTCTTCCCTCTAACTCAATCTGCTTCATTTGCAATTGAATTCTTGCCATCTCTATAGATTCTGATGGTTTCTCCAGCAAGTTTAAATGCTGAGCTACTGCTGTAATTATCTCTCCTTTCCTCACAAAAGCAGGCAGTTCCAATTCCAGCTTCTTTGCTAATTCTTGCAACTTGGTCTTATTCACTTTTTGCAAAACTTCCAAAGTCACTGCATCCACATTCAGAAACATTTTGGCGACTGAAAGAGCCATTCCTATCCCAAGCTTTGTCTACCCAACCAAGCCAACACCCGAAATAAAGACAATAGCACCTACCACTTGCTGTTTAAATCCTGGAAGAGCACCCAATCTATTATGGACTAGGTCAGACCACTCAAACATTCTTAAGCAGGCATCTCAGACCATAACTTTGAATTTGTTTCAGTAAGTGTACAGTGAAAATTACCCAGATTAAGTTTGCTAGTTTGACTACTAGATTTTAAAACAGACAAAAATGTATTCATAAAATTTCACAATGAAACACAAAGAACAGAATAGAGAACCCCTGCAGAACTCATCCTATCCAACTAGATCTAATTATGCTGTTCCCAATATACACAACAGTCCCAATAAGCAAACACCCTTTAAAACAAGTATAAATGAAACACATCTTTACAGGTTGAAGTCAAAGGCAGAAAGAGAGAGAGAGAGAGAGTTTCCACACAGTTCCCTGTTCAACTTCTCACCAGTTTAAGACTGAACTAAACTGCTCAGCTCAGGTAGCTAGAGAGTGGACCACTCCCGTTTCATTATACAGGTCACTTCTGAAGGATGAACACTTTGGCCTGAAATCTCATCTGTTTACATATAAACAAAAGGCCTCTCAAAATCCTTTCACTTCTGTACCAAACCAGACTGATCGGAGCCTGGCCTGCTTTATTGCCCCTCTGAAAAAATCAAGGGCAGAGTCTCCTTGAGCCAAGGAACAGCTTTTAGAAAAAAGAGGGACTAACCTTGGAACATAGGTTTGGCAGCATCAACGGACAGAGATACAGGGCTAACTTTTCCAGTCCAGTGACCCTTCTTCAGAAGCCTGAAGTTATGATGAGGACTCATACCAGACTCAAAACATTAATTCTGTGTTTGTCTCCATAGATGCTGCTAGACTTGCTGAGTTTCTCCAGCATTCACTTTGTGTCAGATTTCCAGCATCCACAGTATTTCTGTGATTGGAGAAGCAGTGGGCAGTTAGGAAACTGAGCGGTGACTGTGAGGAGAATGCTAGAAGATGGGGAAAGGAGAAAGCTGAAAGGGATATGGGGGAGGGAGGGGGAAGAGAAATCTCCAAGACTGGTAGGAATGGAAGAGGCTACAAAAGAGGTAGGGAAGGGAAGCTGCAGAGGGAATAGCAAGGGGATGGCTCAACAGAAGGTGGGGAAACGGGAGATGACAAGAATCCTGGAATTCCCTCTTTTCCTCTCTAGCGGCATTTTGGTTCTCCCTATAGCAGATTGACTGTAGCAGTTCAAGAAGACAGCTCACCACCACGTTCACAAGAGCAACTTGGGCTGGGCAGAAATGTTCACATCCCAAGAATGAATTAAAAAAAAACTAAATTAATGATTGCATAATTTGAAGAATTATTTCATGTGGAAAAACATAGTGGATGCTATCATGATATCCCTGCTTGACAATTGTTAAATTTAAATCTTAGATTGAGATCAGAGATACAGTAAAAAGGATAGCAACTGCCTGATTGAAATGTTCCAGCATTGTGTTTATACATTAGCTGCTGTTCACTCATCTGTCAATATTTATGGGTGATGTTTAGAGTGATGGCTTTTTCTGTGTAAGTGTGTGTGTCAATTATTTTGAAAATAAATGCAGTTGTTAAACAGTGCTTATTGTCCTGTGCCAAGTTAAATATTGTAGTGTCTAGGAAATTAATACTTTCCTGGTGCATTATTTTAAGTTTAATAGAGAGAGTTGATAATTATTGAGGGTACTGATACATTTCTTTAGATATGCTTCTGAGAGACTCTAAATGCCCTATACAATAGCAAAAATACAGAAAGTATTCTTACTACATAAATGCACCATTTAATGTTGAACAGTTAGTGAGAATGAGAAAGCACTCCATTAACATCTACAGAGGGGTGGCACAGTGGCTCAGTGGTCAATCCTGCTGTCTCACAGTGCCACGGACCTGGGTTTGATGCTAGTCTGTGTGGAGTTTGCACATTCTCCCCGTGTCTGCATTCATTTGCTCTGGGTGCTCCGGTTTCCTCCCACAGTCTAAAGATGTGCAGGTTAGGTGGACTGGCCACAGTAAATTATTTGTAGTGTCCAAGGATGTGTAGGTTAAGTGGGTTGAAGGTGGTAAATGTCAGGCTATGATAATCGGGTTGGGTGCTCTTCGGAGAGTCAGTGCGGACTTGATGGGTTAAATAGCCTCCTTCCACACTGTAGGGATTCTATAATGTAGCCCTCAAGAAAGTCGAATGGATGAAAAACAATTATGTCCTGCCTTGCTTTCTTTTGGTGGGTTAAAGTGAGAGAAGAGGTTTAAATATCCTCAGAGCTGTGCTTTCCCAGATCATGGTGGTTTGAATGAGCATCTTAAAATATGGAGTAAAGGTAGAGAAGCAGAGGAGTTTCAGGAGGACATTCCATGTTTGAGGGCTCTGACAGCTAGGGGGTGCCTTCAAAATCAGGGAAGAGAACAGCATTTGATGAAGTGCAGATATCTCAGATGGTCGCAAGGCTGGAATGAGAGTTTAGAGATAAAGTGGGGTAGTGCCACACAGGGGTTGGAAAATTAGGATGAGAATTCTTAAACCAAAACTTCAAGCCAATGAGGTAAGTGATGGGCAAACTGAACTTGCTGCAATCCAAGTCAGGGCTGCAGGTTTTGGATGTTCCTAAGTTCATGTGGGTCAGAATGTACCCTACATTCTGGAATTCCCTCCTTGCAATGATCAATTTTGTTTCTCCACATTAAGACATTCCTTCAAACTCTTTCTTTGACTAAGTATTTGATAAATGTATCAGGAATGCATTAGAATTGGGTCCGCCGTGGTCGCTCAGAGGTTAACACTGTTGCCTCACAATGCCAGGGACCTGGGTTCAGTTCCACCCTTAGGCGACTGTGTGGAGTTTGCAACTTCTCCCCGTGTCTGTGTGGGTTTTCACCCACAGTCCAAAAATGTACAGATTAGATGGATTGGCCATGCTAAATTGCCATTGTATGTAGGCTAGGTGGATTAGACATGGGAAATACAGGGATAGGGTAGGGGCATAGGTCTGGGATGGATGTTGTTCAGAGGGTTGGTGTGGACTTAATGGGCTGAATGGCCTGCTTCCACACTGTAGGGATTCTATGAAATTGCCATCTAAGGTGATGTAGACTGTGGTAATGATTTTAAACGCACAGGATGAATGTAGATTTCCCCAGCTTCCTCATTTCCCCTCCCCCCACCTTATCTCAGTCCCAACCCCCGGATTCAGCACCACCCTCCTAACTTGCAATCCTCTTCCCGACCTCTCTGCCCCCACCCCCTGTCTGGCCAATCGCCCTCATCCTCACCTCCTTCCACCTATCATATTACCAGTGCCCCTCCTCCAAATTCCTCCCCTCCCACCTTTTATTTCAACCTGCTTGGCACAACAGCCTCATTCCTGAAAAGGGCTTATGCCTGAAACTTTGATTCTCCTGCTCCTCGGATGCTGCCTGGCCTGCTGTGCTTTTCCAGCACCACACTTTTCAACTTATGATTTTAACAGCAGATTAGCTGAGACAGGGTGAATCAGGCAATATTAAGAAAATGTCTTAATGATGGCACAAACATGAGGTTGGAGGCTCATTTTATGGTCAAATGTAATGCTAAGGTTGCAGGCAGACTGGCTTGACCTCAGTCTGTTTCCAGGGAGAAGGAGGAGTTTTTAATGGAGATTTGAGATCAAAGCAATTCCTTCCCTGTTTACTACCAAAGGAGTATTGGTCAAGTAGAATTTTGTGATTAAAATTATTATTATTTTGAGAAACACGGCAATCCTTATAAAAGAAATGAAAAATAAGTTTGTTGGACAAAGCTTCAAATACATGAATTCCAAGTGTTGGATATGTGTCGCTGATCTATTGATAGTGTGATGGACAAGGCCAGACCCCTCAAAACCTCTTTGAGCAGGTAGCCCAGACCATAACTTTGCTATTTGTTTTAGCGAGGTGTATAGTAGAGATTCCTGGAGTAAATTAGCTGGTTTGACTGCCAAGTTTTAAAGAAACAAAATTTATTTACAAAAATATGGAATGAAACACAAAGAACAGAAAACAGAATACTGGATAACGTATCCTATCCAAACCCGGCTTGATGATGCTGTTCCGAACGTACTTGCAACAGACCCAATACACACATCCCTTCGCACAAACAGTAGACAATGGCACAGGCAGCTTTACAGTTTTTGAAGTGAGAAGGGCAGATGGAAAAAGACAGTTTCCAGTTTCAACTATGTGTCTTACTCAGCTAACTCCTGAACTGAATTGAATGGCACAAGTAGAGAGCTGGCCATGCCCCCTTGACAATACCAGTTTTCAAAAGACTTTTCAAGCTTTTGGCCTGAAGCATTATCTGTTAGGGTAAACAAAAAGGCCCCAATGAACCATTCAAGCTTCAAACATGAGAGAGTCTGGCCTAATATCCCCTCTCTGAAAAAAATCTCAATGGCATAATAACCTTGTAACAGATCAGCATTGTGACAACATCCCCCCCACTTATAAACAGTGAACCATCAACATCCAAAGAGGGCTTCATTTTTCGAAACCTCAGAAAACATAATAAAAAGTTAGTACTTTAAACACACATATATATTTACTAACTATAAATGTGCAAACATCACAACTACATTTGGATTCAGTCTGTGGTTCTCCCACCACCAATCACCTTTGTTTTTCACTCAAGTCTCAACAATGCATCAGCAATCACGTTTTTTTGTCCTGCCACATGCACAGTTTTCAAATTGAATGGCTGTAATGATAAGCTCCATCTAAACAGTCTGGCAGTTTTGTCCTTAGTCTTCTTCACAAACTTCAATGGATTATGATCAGTGTATACGATTGTCTCAGATGCACTGCTGGTAACATAAACATTGAAATGTTGTAGTGCTAACACTAAGCTTAAAGTCTCTTTCTCAACCATTGAGTATTTCTGCTGATGAACATTCAATTTCCTGGAGAAATACCCAATAGGCCTTTCCATCTTCTCGCCATCTTTCTGGAGGAGCACAGCACCAACACACGCATCACTGGCATTGATAGCCACCTTGAAAAGCTTTGTGTAATCAGATTGGCTAATACCGGGGCAGTAGTTAACACAGGCCTCAGGCTGTCAAATTTCTTCTGACAGTCCGCTGCCCACTGAAACTTCTGGTCTTTCTTTAGCGATTCAATGAGTGAAGCTGCTACACGGCTAAATGTCAGCACAAACTTTTGATAAAATCCATTCAATCCAAAGAACCATAGTACTGCTCTTTTTGTCGATGGTGTGGGAAACTCTGCAATTATTTTCATTTTTGCATCCCATGGGGCCATTAGTCCATGTCCAATAACGTGGTCCAGGAAGGTGACTTGGGCTTTTGCAAAATTCACTTTTAGCTTGGTTTACCACCTGGCCTGTCCTCTGAAGTCGATCAAACAAATCCAATAAATATTGTAAATATTCCTTCCATGAGCAACTAAAAATCACCAGGTCATCAATGTACACAACACAGTTGGATAATCTGGCAATTACCTTATTAGTCACTAAAATGTGACCAGAGCATTTTTCATACTAAATGACATGACTTTAAACTGATGCAGTCCATTTCGCGTTACGAAAGCTGAAATTGCCTTTGCTCTTTCGGACAAAGGTACCTGCCAGTATCTTCTGAGCAAGTCCAACTTAGAAATGCAAGTTGCTTGTCCCACCTTTCCAACTCAATCTTCCAACCACAGAATTGGAAATGCATTAGTCTTTGTAACTGCATTGACTTTGCCATAGTCCACACATAACCATTGGGTACCATCTGGCTTTGGCATCATTACTATGGGTGAGCTCTAGCCACTGTAACTCACTTTGATTATGCCATCTTGGAGTATGCATTCTATCTCCTGTTGAACCTATGCCAACTTTAGAGGGTTATGCCTATAAGGATGTTGCTTAATTGGAACAGTATCTCCTATATCTACGTCAAGCATGATTAGGTTAGTACTTCCCAGTTTATTTCCACATATTTTCCATGTGATAGCAATAACTCTTTCAGGTTATTTTGATTTTTCTCAGGAAGGTAACCCAATAATTTATCCCAATTTTTGACAACTTCCTCATTGTCCAACTTAATTTGAGAAATGTCTAATTCAGAATCCTCTGAACTTGGTTCTTCCTTCTGTACTGTAATCATTAACACCGTCTCCTCTTGCTTTCCTTTCCCGTCAAAACACCTTTTGAGTTATTCACATGGCACACTCTGTGAGATTTTTTCCTGTCTGAGGTTCTTATCAAGTAGTTTACCTCACTCAATTTCTTTCCAATTTGATAAGGTCCATTAAACTTTGCTTTTAAAGGTTCACCTACTACAGGAAGTAACACTAGCACCTTATCCCCAATAGCAAAATTGCAAATTTTTGATTTCTTGTCCATTTCCTGCTTCACTGTATGCTGTGACACTTTTAAATGCTGTCTGGCCAACTCCCTAGTTCTATTTAGTCATTCTCTAAAATTTGACACATAGGCCAAATGGCTGGTCTCTGAATTCTGACTTACCAATTCCTCCTTAATCAATTTTAATGGTCCTCTCACTTCATACCCAAAAACTAATTCAAATGGACTGAATTTGGTCAATTTATTTGGTGCATCTCTGATGACAAAAAGCATAAACAAAATTCCCTTATCCCAATCATCTGGATAATCCTGACTATATGCTTTCAACATGGTCTTTTGTGTTTGATGCCATCTTTCTAGTGCTCACTGCTATTCTGGATTGTACACAATAGATTTGAATTGCTTTATGCCTAAGCTGTCCATAACTTCCTTGAATAGTATGGATGTGAAATTTGACCCTTGATCTGACTGTATCTCTGTTGGTAGTCCATATCTAGTAAAAAAATTGAGTAATTCCTTTACAATCTTTTTAGCTGTGATATTGGATAATGGAATGACATCTAGAAATTTCGTCGATACGTCCATAAATGTATTATTGTTAACAAATACTGATTCCCACATTTTGTTTGGGTTATGGACCTACGGAATCAATTAAGACTCTTGCAAAAGGTTCATCAAATGCTGGAATAGATATTAAAAGTACAGGTTTATTACCACCTGTGGATTTCCATTTACCTGATATGTATGACACATCTGGTGCAATTCAACAACATCCTTGTGCAGTCCAGGCCAGTAAAAATGTCTTTGTTTTTTTAGCCTGTATTTTCCTCACTCCTAAATGAGCTGCAAGTGGTACGTCACATATTACTCACAACACCTCCTTTCTATACCCCACTGGCAGTACAATTTGATGAATCTCTGCCCATTTCTCATCTGCTTGAATATGTGATGGTCTCAATTTCCTCATTTAGACATCATTTTTCAGGTAATAACACACAGGGATACATTCATACTCTTTCTCTGTATATGCCATTGGATACAACTGCTCTAAATTTTCATCTTTTCTGCTGCAACTCAATGAGCTTTGCAGAGGTAAAGATATTTGCATGATTATTTATTTGCTCCTAGTTTGTCCCAACTAACTGATCAAACACAGTCTCTGCTAAAGCCACTTCATCTTCATTATCTGTATCCTTTGATCTCTCCTCCTTCGACTGGTAACTCTGTGAGCTTGTTACTACCCAATCAGAGAAGATTCCCAGATAAGAATCTTGCATTGCATCAGTTGCTTAAGTTTCCACAGGCTTTTCAACTACAGTAGGCAGCATGCCTACTGATGAATCAGCTATTTCATTTGCAAGGACAAATTGTATTTCTGGAGCTGAGAGTTTGTCCTGTACTTCTACCACAAACTCTCCACTCTTTTCTGGACACTCTAACCTCACTTTACATAAGTGAGTGCTCTTTGTCTCAACATGAATTCCTGTTACCAGTACTTTTTCTGGCAATAGTCCCTCAGGAATACGTATCTCCTTATCCTTCAGCAGCACAGACTGAGAAGATCCTGTGTTCCTTAATATTGTAACCTGCTTTCCTACTACTCCTGGCCAATGTGAATAAACTTTAATGTCGTAGATATATTCTTTAAGCAGATCTGGCACTTCCTCCTGAACTAACCTCTGATCAGCTTGTACATTCTGATGCAGCTTTCTAACTTCCACTGTGCTTTCTGTTACCATTACAACAAAACTTCCAGGTGTATCTTGCTTTCCCACATCTGGCTTTCCTGTGCTTCTCCTAGCCCGCTAACACTGTGATTTCATGTGGCCTAATTTATTGCAATGAAAACACTGGGGCCTTTCACTTTCTTTGTCCCCTTCAAGGGTTTCCTTTTTACCCTGTGGTGAGTTCTCCTTATGACCTTCACTGAGATCTACCTTACCTTTTCCACATGAAGATTTCTCTTTTCCCCAACTTCTATCCCTCATGGACTGAAATTGATTCTGGAAGCCAAACCATGGTTTATGGACCAGCTTGTAATCATCAGTCCCATCACCTGCTAACCTTGCTGTTATAACTCTCTGCTCTTCCACATGAGTTCACATTTTGCCAGGCAGTGAAATTTTGAACTCCTCCAAAATAATTGTCTCAGGACATCATAGATTTGCACTATTTTTAAAGCTCTTATCCACCTATCTAAATGACTTTGTTTGATCCTTTCAAACTCAATATAGGTTTGACAAGGGTCCCTCCTTAGATTCCTGAAACATTGTCTATAGGCTTCTCGTACAAGCTCATATGCACTTAAGATAGCTTTTCTTCAACTCCTTATATTCCCCAGATACCTCCTCTGATAAGGATGCGAAGACCTCACTACCTCTATCTACAAGTTTGGTTTGGATTAACACACCCAAATTGCCACTGGCCCACTGCATTTGTTTAGCCACTTTTTCAAATGCGATGAAAAATGCTTCCACATCCTTCTCATCTAATTTAGGCAATGCTTGAATATATTTAAACAGTTTCTCACTAGGCTTTTGACTAGCAGGGGTTGGCTCATCCTCACTCTCTTCCTCACTAAGTCTACCCTCAGCCTTTATCTCCTGCCTTTTAAGGTGACTTCCCTTTTTAAGTGTCAATTTCTGAAGTTCAAACTCTCTCTCTCTACCTTTCTCTTCTGGTAAAGCCCTTCATTCTTTTTCTTTCTGTTCCAATTTTAAACTTTTACGCTGCCCTTTCCTTGTCTCTTGCCTCTAACTCAAGCTGCTTCATTTGCAATGAATTTGTGCCATTTCTACAGATCCTGATGGTGTTTCCAGCAAACTTAAATGTTGAGCTACTGCTGAAATCATCTCGTCCTTCCTCACATTAGGAGGTAAATTCAACCCCAGCTTGTCTATTAGTTCCCACAGCTTGGTCGTATTTGCCTTTTGTAAAACCTCCAAGGTCACTGTTTCCACCTCCAGAAACTCCTTGGTGACTGAAAGAGCCATTGCTATCTGAACACTGTTTAAACCAACCAAATCAACACCTGAAATAAAAGACTCAAACACCTAACACTTGCTGGTTAAATCCCGCAAAGAGCCCCCAGTCTATTATGGATAGGGCCAGACCCCTCAAAACCCCTTTAAACAGGTAGTCCAGACTGTAACTTTACTATTTGTTTTAGCTAGGTGTATAGTGGAGATCCCCAGTGTAAATTAGCTGGGTTGACTGCTAGGTTTTAAACAAACAAAATTTATTTAGATTAGATTAGATTAGATTACTTACAGTGTGGAAACAGGCCCTTCGGTCCAACAAGTCCACACCGACCCACCGAAGCGCAACCCACCCATTCCCCTACAAAATTACAGAATGAAATACAAAGAACAGAAAACAGAATACCAGATAACTTATCCTATCCAAACCTGACTTAATGATGCTGTTCTGAAAATATTTGCAACAGTCCCAATACACACGTTCCTTTGCTCAAACAGTAAACAATAGCACAGGCAACTTACATGTTTTTGAAGTGAGACGGGCAGAAGGAAAAAGAATTTCCAGTTTCAACTATGTCTCTTACTCAGCTAACCCCTGAACTGAATTGAATGGCACAGATAGAGAGCTGGCTACGCTCCTTGACAATTCCAATTTTCAAAAGACTTTTCAAGCTTTTGGCCTGAAGCACTATCTGTTAGGGTCAACAAAAAGGCCCCAATGAACTATTCAAACTTCAAACATGATGGAGCCTAGCCAATTACCCCATCTCTGAAAAGAAAACTTGAAGGCATAGTAACCTTGTAACAGACCAGCATTGTGACGGTAGAATTCATTAGATGAATGAGTGGCATGGTGGCTGAGTGGTTGGCACTGCTGCCTCACAGCACCAGGGACCCAGATTCGATTCCAGCCTTGGGTGCACATTCTCTCCTTGACTGTGTGGGTTTACCTTAGGTGATCTGGTTTCCTCCCACAATCCAAAGCTGTGCAGGGTAGGTGAATTGGCCATGCTAAATTGCCCATAGTGTTCAGGTGCCTTAGTTAGGGGTAAATGTAGAGTAATAGGATAAGGGAAAGGGTCTGGGTGAGTTACTCTTCGGAGGGTTGGTGTGGAACGTTGGGCCAAATGGCCTGTTTCCACACTTTAGGGATTCTATGATTCTTTGATACAATAGTCTGGTTAAAATTTGAAAGAATGAGTGCCTCAAAATGGTTAAATAGCAAATAAAAGACTTTAAAAGCTTGGATGTAGAAGAATTTACTGTGCGTCTGATTGAAACTGGCTGGATAAGTAAGGGAAGATTTTATTTCCCACTTTTGACCCCACAACATCATGTCTGTAAACATTCATTTTAAAAATGATGCAGGTGAAATTTTAACTCATTCAAACCTATATGAAATTTTTGAACATCCTGAACCTCTCCCCAACTATATCCTTGGCCTAGAGGTCCCAAACTGTAAAGTAGATAATTTTGAATCAAACCATTCTGGCAAATTTTGGAATACATCTTGAGTTGGTGGGAGTTGAGTCCAGACCTTCTGTTGGGACACTACCACTGCACCACAGCAGTTTGCCAGTTATATTTTTCTTTTATTTTCTTAATCTTAAATTATTCAAAGTGGTGTTGTTTAATGGTGGCAAATGAAAATTTTTCACTGTATTTTACTGTAATCTTACTGTAAAATGCATATGACAATAGAATGAAAATCAAATCAAAACTCAATTGGAAATGTAAGTTGAGGGCAGAGGCCACCTTTTGAGCTAGAATTCCCCTTATTGGTGTCAGGCTGGGGGAGAAGGTGGTGGAAGGAAGGTCAAAATCCGATCTGTAATGCAGTATATTTCTCCCTCTATGACTACATGTACACTTGCACAACCCTTAAATGCAGGGACATCTTATATACAGATATTCAGCTTCTGTGTAATCCCATTATCATGGACTGCCCATGATGATTACTTGCTTGTGTATGCTTGGTTTAGTGAACTTAATTAAAGGTTATAGATCTCTGTAAAGTCCAAAATTACTTTTTAATAACTTGGGGAATTCAGATTCTAACCATTAGATTGTTGTCAGTTAACTAATTAATTAAAATTATTCTTCAAAATGTAACCATTGAATTGACAAGAGATTTAAATCACTTTGTCTTCTATCTTCATTCTATCAAATTCTGGAAATGTAAATCACAAATTTTCCATCTTGCTGTATCTTTGGGTTTTTCAACAGAATGACCGCTACTGTCCCCGCTAGGTACAGACAAGACTTCGGTGTCACTGTGAGCTGTGAACTTGTTATTCTCGGTGCTGGGGAATTGCTGAATGATCTGGATCATGTTAATCTGAAGCAAAAAATACTATGCTGCAACTCAACAAGCAAAACATTATGGATGCTGGAAAACTGAAATTAAAAAAAAACAGAGAATCCTAGAGAAAGTCAGCAGACCTGGCAAAATCTGTGGAGAGAAAAATATAATTGTTTCTAGTCCACCATAACTCTTCTTTAGACACTTTTGCTCAAAAGATTAATTCCCTCTCCACACAGATACTGTAACTCAAAGCTTGTCCACAGGAGGGCAGCATGACCCAGGCTGCAAAACACATTCTCTGGAACTTTTTAGCGGAATGTGATCCTGAAGCCTCTATGAACTATTCTTACACAATAGGGGTTCAGGCCATTTGAAAATATTTGGGTAATTTATTGTAAATAGTGCAATACCCATTGGAATAACATATTATGGATTTGAAATGTGTAACATTAATTAGGGGCAAGTTTATTTGTACTTGTTCATGTGATATAAGCATCACTGATCAGGTCAGCATTTATTTCCCATCCCACATTGTCCTTGAGAAGATTATGTTGAACTGTTGCAATCCATGTAACCAGTGTGGTCAGGGAGGGAGTTCCAGGATTTTGATTCAGCAACAGTGAAAGAATAATCATGTATTTCCAAACCAGAAGGTTGTGTGACCTGGAGGGGAACTTTTAAGTGCTGATGTTCCCATGCATCTGCTATGTGTCTATTCCCATGCATCTCCTGTGGTGATGTTCCCATGCATCTCTTGTGGATGTGTTCCCATGCATCTGTTGTTAGGGTGTTCCCATGCATCTGCTGTGTGGCTATTCCCATGCATCTGCTGCATTTGTAATTCTACTTGGTAAGGGGTGCATGTTTGGAAGATGATTTTGAAGAAGTCCTGGTGGGTCACAGTATTGCATTTTGTAGGTAGTATTCACTGCAGCCAATGTATATTGGTGGTGGGGGGAGTGAAATGGACAGTCAAACAGGCTGCCTTTTCCTGGAAATTTTTGAGTTTTATCAAGATGCACTGAAATGACCAAGTGATACAAAACATGATGCAGTCATTAATGAACCTTTGGCTTTATGTTGAAGCAACTAAAGATGGTTGTACCATGGTAACTGCCCTGAGTTAGGTTTACTCCCTTTCCCAGGAGAGAACTTAAATTGTGATACATAAGGTACTGACATTGTTTGTGACAGGCATGTAGATCCTTCTCATTGTTTTTAATATTAAGTGCCAACCTGACAGCAGCCTGTACAGTCTGGTGTTTAATATTACAAAAAGGTGTTGGGATCTTAACTTCCTTTTGACCACTGAAGACCAAAAAGAGCAAAGAAGGGGACAATGGTTGAAAAGAAGTTCCTATTGCAGTATGGGTGCCGCAAGGACTATCAGTACCTGACTCATCTACTCCCCTCGCACTTGCAATTCTCGCTGCAGAATGTCAGGCGACCTGTGATGCTGATGGACATTAATGAAAATGTTGATGATGCATTGCATTTTTTAAAATAGACTCATTCACTGGATGTGGGCCAGCATTTACTTCCCATCCCTAATTGCCCTTGAGTAGCTGGTGATCTGCTTACTTAAGCTGTTGCAGTACACAGGATATAGTTCCCACACAGAATGCTGTTCGAAAGGGAAGTCGAGAATTAGGAATCCAAACCAGCATGTGGGAGAGGGATAAAAACCATCATCCATTTTGGCAAAATCCAGTATTTCAGATGTTAAAGTTTGTTTTTGATATCTGTTTGATAATGATGGCCCCAAAGCGTCCATAGTGACCTCCCCCCATTTTCCCATCTGTAACCTTGCTGTCAGCTCCATGTTGTTTAGTCGCAGGCTTTGATAGTCTTTCTTCAGTGGGTTACAGGCTGGATGTTGGGCTTACAGGACTCCTGTGCCATTTCAGTGTTCGTGACAGCAACAATTACTGCTTTGGTTTTTCATCTCAAGAGCACAAACAAATTACAAGCTGAAACAGTGATATGTTAGGTCTAGCAAGCAACAGGCCAGTCTCAAATATCATGCAGTTTAAAACTGCATGAACTGAGCCTTAATCTTTGTGATGTCCTCCCAAAACCTCTGTGTTCTTTCAAAACACTGCTTAAAATCTGCTTCTTTGATCAAGTCTGAAGGTCTCTTCAACTTCCCTTTTGTCTAAGTGTACTCCTTGTAGTACTTTGGAACACACTAATGGTGTTCAATAATTACAATGTGTTCCAAAATGTAGTTGCTGTTACAATACAGGATTAATGGCTGCCAACTTGTACATAGCAAGATCCTACCAAGAGCCATGTAATAATGGCCAGATCATCTGATTTAGTGAAGTTGGTTGAGGGATAAGGATTGATCAGAGACAATGTCTCTTCTTGTCTTCAAATGGTATAATTTTACAATATACCTAAGAGTTACTGGGTGGCACGGTGTCTCAGTGGTTAGCACTGCTGCTTCACAGTGCCAGGGACCTGGTTGACTGTTGGTGTAGAGTTTCCATATTCTCCCCGGGTCTATGTGGGTTTCCTCTGGGTGCTCTAGTTTCATTCCACAGTCCAAAGATGTGCAGGCTAGGTGGAATGGCCATGGCAAATGCAGGGTTACAGGGATGGGGGGAGGGGGAGGTCTTAGCAGGATGCTGTTTGGAGGGTTGGTAGTTCTTAATGGGACAAATGGCCTGCTTCCACACTGTGGGGAGTCTATTTTTAACATCTGATCTGAAAGATGACACCTCTAGCATTGCTGCAATCCCTCAGTGTTGTGTTAGTAGCACCAGCCTAAAGCTTGTGCGCAGGTCTCTGGAGCAAGTGTAGGAATCATAACTCAGAAGCGGGAGGGCTGCAGCAGAGTCATGAGCAGCACCAAGAGGCTATGTACGTGTAACACACTTTGGGCATGCTATATCGGCCTGAGTCCAGGTTGGAGGGAAAGACAGGATTGTGGGGCCTCTGCAGTCTTCCTTCCATTGGGATTTCTTCTCAAAGTTCAAGAGGGTACTATTGATTGTAATCCAGAAAACATGCTCATTCTAATAATCTTTTTCTAATGTAAAGGAGGAGTTGGATATGTTGGCGACAATCCAATATCAGTCTTTAGCCCGTTCCCTTTGTGATTTACTGCTCAGTCAGGGATCAGATGACACATGTCCCAGATGTAAAGCTAAATGACCAAAGCTAGTGTCCTGGTATTATTGTTAAAATGGATTTTGATGTTATTAAAAAGAGTTTTTTTTAAAGATTAGTTTCCCTACAGTGTGGAAACAGGCCCTTTGGCCCAACACGTCCACACCGACCCTCTGAAGAGTAACCCACCCAGACCCATTTCCCTTTGACTAATGCACCTGACCTGCACATCTTTGGACTGTGGGAGGAAACCAGAGCACCCGGAGAAAACTCACGCAGACACGGGGGAGAATGTGCAAACTCCACATTGTGAAGGGGCACCCAATTTGGATCCAAATCTAGATGTCATTGATTATGGGGGCAGCATAGTGGCTCAGTGGTTAGCACTGCTATCTCACAGTGCTAGGGATCTGGGTTCGATTCCAGCCTCAGGTGACTGTCTGTGTGGAGTTTGTACATTCCCCCCCCATGTCTACATCAGTTTCCTTTGGGTGCTCTAGTTCCCTCCCACAGTCTGAAGATGAGCAGCTTAGGTGGATTGGCCATGGGAAATGCAGGAATACAGGTATGGAGGAGGGGTGGGCATCTGGGTGGGATGCTGTTTGAAGGGGTGGTGTGTAATCAATGGGCCAAATACCCTACTTCCACCCTTAGTATTGAGTACAGGAGTTGGGAGGTCATGTTGCATTTGTACAGGACATTGGTTAGGCTACCTTTGGAATATTATGTGCAATTCTGGTTGTCTTCTTATCAGAAGGATGTTGTGAAACTTGAAAGGGTTCAGGAAAGATTTACAAGGATATTGCCAAGCTTAGAGGGTTTGAGCTATAGGGAGAGGTTGCACAGGCTGGGGCTGCTTTCCCAGGAGTGTTGGAGGCTGAGGAGTGATCTTATAGAGGTTTATAAAATCATGAGGGGCATGGATAGGGTAAATAGACAAGGTCTAGAGTCCAGAACTAGAGTGCATAGGTTTAGTGTGACAGGGCAAAGATAGAAAAGAGACCTAAGGGTCAGCATTTTCACGCAGAGGGTGGTACGTGTGTGGAATGGGCTGCCAGAGGAAGTGGTGGAGATGAGTACAATTGTAACATTTAAAAGGATACTGGATGGGTATATGAATAGGAAGGGTTTGGAGGGATATGGGCCGGGTGCTGGCAAGTGGGACTAGATTGAGTTGGGATATCTGGTCGGCGTGGACGAGTTGAACCGAAGGGTCTCTTTCCGTGCTGTACGTCTCTATGCCTCTACACGGATTCTATGGTTACCACCTGACAATAATCATAGAGTGAGTGAGTCTCTGAATTGGTCAGTTTCTGACAAGTACAACAGCAACCCATTTCTAGAGCAATCTTTCCCTGGAGATTTAGTAAACGAAGGAGCAATCGAAGGGCCAAGAGATCTCTGGGTTTGAATATTCAGTTCTTGGTCGCTTTGCAATCACATCTCTGTAATGACTACCATTTGATATCCATTTATTTCTATCTGTGCCATCAATCCATCCATCTTGTTGCGAATGCTGCTTGCATTCAGAAACAGAGCTTTGAATCCTGTCTTTTTAAATTTTCTTTCCTATTCAAACTCTATTTGCTTGTACATTTTTTCATTTGTATGCTTTGTTATTTCCTATCATGCTCTGATTATCACTATCCATATTGTTACCCTGCACCGTCTTTTCTAATTCTCTCAATCTCCCTTCATGTGAACCCTTCTCCATCCCGTACCCTTGATTTCTCTAAAGTCCTCTTTATGATCCGAGTTGTAAAATTTGCCATGGCTGCGGGTTTTGAGCACAATTCAAGCAGTCTGTCCCATCGATAGAGTTCCCTCTTTCTCTAGTACTGGAGTCAGTGTCGCTTAAATTAAAACCCACTTCTGTCACCCCAATCTTTCAGGCATGTATCCAACTCTCCAATCTTATTGACCTCATGCCAATTTGGTCATGGCTTTGATAGTAATCAGAGTAATAACTTTGTAGTACTGCTTTTTAATTTTACCCCACCCCCACGCCATCCTCCCTCCCCCCAGCTGTGCATACATCAGGAATCAGATTTTGGACTTGATATTGCTCTGCTTATTGACATAAAGAAAACTGTTTTTCAGCCTTATAGTAAAAAAAAATGCATTTCTGTAGCACTCTTCACAATCGCAGGTTATCCCAAAGTGATTTCCAGCCCAACAAGTGTTCCAACATTGACATAGAAAAACAGTAATCAATTTGCTCACCGGAAGATCGTATATACTGTGATATAATAATGGTCCCATACTCTGCTCATTGAGATACAAATAGCCATGACTGTGGGGAAATTTCATCTGCTTCTCTTCAAAGCAATGCTGTGGGATCCTTCTATCCCTATAGAAAGGCAGGTATTTGATGTTTCATCAAACAGACATCCTTGAGGGAGACTTTGTATCCAGAATGGGGCTTGAACATGCAACATCCAATTCAAAGGGTGAGAGCGTTAATAATGGAGAAACACCTACAACCATAGGGAAATCCCATTTGAAATGTAATATATTCCTCCTTCTCCTCCCTTCTTCATGTTATACAATATCAACATGCACCTTATTACTTTAGAAAGAGCAAGATGGAGCTATTGCCAATCATGAAAAGGCCAAAGAAAATTTACAAAATATCAAGAATAATGCCAACTTTTTGTTCTTATTGCAGGGATGTTCTTAAGACTGAGACTGCCAAATTAGGGAGAAAATTGAAGGAAAAGGGAGGAAATAATTAACCAAAAATACAAATGTAATGAGCAGAAACTGAAGTTCAACAAACCCCCAGACTAAGGAGTACAGGGAAATTATTAACAAAATTTGAACGTGTTTTTGCAAATAATCTACAAATGGTTATATGTCAATGACCCTGTTTACTGTTGCAAGCATGAGTAGAAGATTCACATTGTTTATCCAATATAAAATGTCCAGGGAAAGGGAAGGACAGTGACATTTTAAAGTTGACTTGAATTGCGATCTTGCCTTTTATGCCTTGTTCCACTTGTGGTTTGACATGTAGACGGAAATAACCAATTGTTGAGATTTAACCATTTCTGTGGAAATAAATTAGCACAATTGGTAGAATTCATCTTTGAGTTACAAAGTCATGGGTTTTAATAACATCATACTGTGTAGCACCATCACCATGATAAATGAAACAGACTATCAAGAGATCAATCAGTTCAAGACATCCATGAGGTGCTGTAGGCCATCAGCAACTCCAGAATTGTACCCTAATACAATCTGCAACCTCATGACTGGGCATATTTCCCACTCTGCCATTACCATCAAACCAAGGGATCAACTCTGGTTCAATGAAGGGTGCAAGAGGGCATGCATTGGAGCAGACTTAGAAATGAGGTGTCAACCTGGTGAAGCTATAAAACAGGGTTGCCTGGATGCCAACGCAGAAAATGATAGACAGGGCTAAGTGAGTCCACAACCAATGGCTAAGATCTACACTCTGCAGTCCTGCCACATCCAGTCAGGAATATTGGTGGACAATTAAACAACTCACTGGAGAAGGAGGCTTCTCAAGTATTTTCATCCTCGATGATGGAAGAACGTAGCACATCAATGTAAAAGAAAAGACTGAAGCATTTTCTACAATCTTCAGCTAGAAATGCTAAGTGGATGGTCTAGCTTGACCTTCTCTGGAAAACTACATCATCACAAATGCCAGTTAACTGTATTCACTCTGTGGGACATCAAGAAATGGCAGAAATCATAAGATACTGCAAAGGCCAAGAGTCCTGACAACATTCCAGCAATTGTACTGAATACACACGCTCTGGAATTTGCCTCGCCCATTAGCTAAGCTGTTCTGGTGCAGCTACAACACTGGCGTCCACCCTACAATGCGGAAAATTGCCCAGGTATGTCCTGTATGCAGAAGCTGGGAAAAATCCAACCTGGCCAACTCCGGCCCCATCAGTCTGCTCTTAATCATCATCAAAGTAGTGGGTGGTGTCATCAATGGTGCTATCAAGCAGCTCTTACTTAACAATAACTTGCTTACTGATGCCCAGCTGGAGTCCCGCCAGATCCACTCAGCTTTTGACGTTGGCTCAAACATTAACAAAAGAGCAGAATTCCAAAGGTGAGGTGAGTTACTGACCTTGACATCAAGGTCATAATTCAACAGAGTGCGGCATCAATGAGACCTAGCAAAACTAGAGTCAACAAATCCAATGGATTCTTGCTGTTTGGAGTCATACCTGATACAGAGGAAGATGGTTGTGGCTGTTGGAGGTCATCATCTCAGTTCCTGAGGGTAGTGTCCTAAGCTATGCCATTGTCAGTTGCTTTGTCAACAACCTTCCCTCCATCAGAAAGTGAGAAGTGGGAATGTTCACTAATGATTATACAATGCTCATCACCACTCATGAGTCCTCAGACACCAAAGCCATCCAAGTTCAAATGAGGTAAGATCTAGACAATATCCAGGCTTGGACTGACAATTGGCAAGTAACATTTGCACCACACAAATGCCAGGCAATGACTAGCTCCAACAAGAGAGAATCTAACCATCGCCAATGTCGTTACCTTCACTGATTTCCCCACTGACAGCATCCTGGTTGTTACACTTAACAAGAAACTGAACTGGATTAGCTATAAAAATACAATAGCTACAAAAGGAGGTCAGAGGCTAGGAACCCTGCAGCGAGTAACACATCTCCTGTCTCCCAAAGACTGTCTGCCATCTATAGGGGACAAGTCAGGAGTGTGATGGAATACTCCCAACTTGCCTAGATGGATGCAGCTACAACAACATCCAAGAATCTTGACACTGTCCTGGACAAAGCAGTCTGCTTGTTGATTGGAACCACATCCACAAACACCCATTACCAATGTTGAGCAGTAGCATTGTGTATCATCCACAAAATGCACTGTAGAAAACTCCTTAGACAGTACCATCCAAACCCATGAGCATCATCATCATCTAGAAAGACAAGGGAAGCAGATGTGGGGATATCACCAGCTGCAAATTCCCCTCCAAGACTCACTATCCAGACTTGGAAATACATCACTGTTACTTCAGTTTTGCTGCGTCAAAATCCTGAATCTCCTCCCTCACAACACTATGGGGATACATACCTTAAATGGGCTGCTGCAGTTCAAGAAGGCAGCTCACTACCACTTTCTAAAAGCAACTAGGTGTGGGCAGTAGCTGCTGGGCCAGCTGACGCCATCATCTTCAATGAACGAACAAAATATAACAGGAGAGCAAAGTCGTCATTCACGCTTCAGTGCAGTGCAGTGCTGAGGGAACAGCTGCACTTTCAAATGAGACATCAAAATGAGATCCCACATGCCCTCTCTGACAGGAAGTGCCTCAACTGTTAGCTCAAAGAACAGGAATGTGAGTCTTCTGGCCTAGGTAGACATTTACCCATCTGCCAACATTGTTGGCGAACGGGAGATCATGTCTTTTCTGTTTGTGGGAGCTGGCTGTGTGCAATTTGGCGATCTGGCTTCCTGCAGTATTATTGCAACCACAATTCAAAAAGTGTACCATTGACAATAAAATGCTTTCTGACGTTGCAAAACATGCTGCAAAAGCAGGATTTTTGAATGCAAGTTTCAGTACCACATCCTGAAGCATTAAAGCAGTGGTGATGATTTTAATGCTGAGATGGATAGTAAAGTGTTTAAGCCGTAAGGGTCAAGGATGTGAAGCTGAAACTGCAGAAAAAAATCTGTAGGCCCGGCAGTATCTGTTGATCCGAAATGTTAGCTCTGCTTTCCCTCCACAGGTGCCCAGACCTGTTGAGTTTCTTCAGCCATTTTGATCTTTGTTTCAGCTTTTCAGCATCTGCAGTTTTTCTGTTTTATTTGGAATACCAGGATCTGTTTTTAAGGCAGTTGGGAAGATATTAGATTAAATTCCCTACAGTGTGGAAACAGGCCCTTCGGCCCAACCAGTCCACATCGACCCTCCGAAGAGTAACCCACCCCAGACCCATTTCCCTCTGGCTAATGCACCTAACACTATGGGCAATTTAGCATGGCCAATTCACCTAACCTGCACATCTTTGGACTGTGGGAGGAAACCGCCGCAGACACGGCAAGAATGTGCAAACTCCACACAGACAGTCATCTGAGGTTGGAATCGAACTTGGGACCCTGGTGCTGTTAGGCAGCAGTGCTAACCACTGAGCCACTGTGCCACCCCCATTGAACCTGTTTTCATTACAGATAACAAAAGTAAATTCCATGAAAGAATTTTAAAAAAATCACTGAAATAATAGCATGATTGGGCATAGATTTAAAGTGATGTGAGAGAATATAATTTTTCTCACAAAGTAAGTCGACAGGGTATGGAATGCACTGCTTGGAAATGTAATGGAAGCAGGTTCAGCTAAGGTGTTCAAGTGGGCATTGGATGGTTATTTGGATAGAAATGGTGTTTAGGGATATAGGGGAAAGGCAGATGATTGGCAGTAGGTAATAGAACTGGTGCAGGCACAATGGGCCAAATGGCCTCCTTCTGCACCATAATAATCTTAAAGTAATTATTGTTAAACCTAACAATAATAAATAAATTTGAAACTCTTTTAATGTGCCTGAAGTTAAGGAATTTATTTATCGATTTAATGGTAACGTATAATGAGAACTATTACTGAATTTTTTTTTGCAAACACTTTTCTCAATGGGTACAAAACCCATTCTTTACTCAGAGGCACGTTTTTGGGGGCTGGGGGTGGAGTCATCCTTCAGGTAAAGTTTCATTGACAGACAGTAAGCCAATCAAACCACTCCAGACAAAACGCTGATTGCGATTGGCCCCCAGTGCGTGCCGGGGCGAGGCTTCATGCCCGGACAGGTAGAGGCTTTGATTGACAGGCGGCTCCCGGGGACCGGAGAGTGCCTGCAAATACTTCAGGCCACCAGTGCGGGATATCACTGATGGTCTGCATCACAGTCTCTGCCGGCCAGCGGAGATTTAAACAACCACATCAGTGCAGCAGGTCGGTGTCCTGAATTAACTGAGGTCGTGTGTTCGCAAGCTTCTAGTGCAAGAGATTACTTTCAAGGGAAACTAATCCGGAGCTGCCTGTCTCTTTGGATATTAAACTGTGGGAACCACCATGAACGCCGTGCAGTTGACACTCTGGACTTCAATACTGACAGCACTGGCTGTACTTAATGGTAAGAATGTTGTTTTAAAATCACAATGGAAGGTTGCTGTTTTACTTGTTCCATTTGTGCTAAACACGTTTAAGCATTTTTGTATCCACAATTAAAAGGCAAATGCTTTTTTTTTTACTTTCAGCATCTCAATTTACATGTACACTGAGCGTTTACGATTACAGCATAGATACCATGAACAGTAAAACATTATTGCGCCGATTGCTGCAGTCAAATTCCATCTCAAAATGACATTTGCGGATATTTAAGATAAACCGGTGGAGTCTCTAAGTTATTTAATTAACCAGAAATAAAAACCCAGTGCAGTGATCTTGAATTTTCGGTTTGCAGTTGTGATAGCAAACCTTCAGGGAATTTGCATGAGGCAGGTGGAATTCACAAAGAATCAGAGATGGTCCGTATTTTTCTGCCTGGCTCCGTTCACACTGTGAAACACTGTTTAACTCCTTTCAAACTGGAGGTGGAAGTCCCTGACTGCCCCAAAAAGTGAGACAGACTTCCAAAACGGTTTAATTTTACCACCCCCCACCCCCTCCCCATGATGTAAGACGAGAATTTGTTTTAGAGGTGAGGTTGAACCAACGAGACTTTTCTTTTGAGTTGATTCTTTTATTTATTAGAAATTTGGCTGCAGCGATAAATTTAGCTAAGATATATTAACCAAAGGAACAGAATTTGAGGTACTCAACACAAAACACTAGGAAATTCCAGTCTTTACACGATACATCGATTCCATGTAATGTATCTGATTATGAAATGGGCTTCACTATTCAAAGAAAAACCCTCTTATCTTCAGAACAACTCCCCATCCATTGTTAATCTTATTTATACATTGCAATCTGATGCTTTGAGTTCAGCTCTCAAGCAGTTCTGACTGTACTGTCCCAGTTATTTGACTTGCATCGTTGGAAAACAATGAATGAGCTTTCACTATTCTAGATACAGAAAACCTCCTGTTTCTAAGCAGTAGAGATTGGCAGTTGACCTATTATATCAGTTTGCTAAAATGTTTTAAAAGGTTTATTCTGTTGAAATAAATTATAGATGTTAGAAAACTAAAAACATGCACAAGTGCATAATGTAGATCTGTAACTCAAAGCAGTGCTGAAGGAGGGTTGAATGGTATAAGGTGCAGTTTTCTGGACAATAGGTCACACAGAGGTTCTTTCAGTAGATGAAAAGGTTTCATAGTACTATTTAATGAAGAACAGTGGAACTATTTCAGGAGAAGAAAACTCTGGAATACCTCATTATTTATCTCATTGTTGTTAGTGGGAACTTGCTGTGTAGAAACTGGCTGCACATTTCCTATATCATGACAGTGATTATGCTTTAGAATTACCTGAGATTTTTAGGATGTTCTGAGGTCATGGAAGATGTGCCTTATAATGTTATCCCCAAGCTGTTCAATAAGAGAAATGAATAGCTGCGTCAAGACCTTTTGAATTTCTATTGTCTTAATTGAGTTTTGAAAATAACCTCCTTTTATTTCTTGATTTATTATTGTCATACGTACCAAGATACAGTGAAAATTATTGTTTTGTGTGTTATCCAGACAAACCACAACTTACATAAGTACATTGAAGTAATAGAAAGAATGCAGAAAATAGTGTTACAGCTACAGAGAAGATGCAGAGAAATATCAACTCCAATACATGTGAAGTCCATTCATAAGTCTGTTAACAATTAATGGTGGGGTCCTGTGGAGGGCTGCCAAGCAAAGAGGTCTAAGGGTACAGGTGCATAGTTCCTTTACAGTGAAGTTGCAGGTAGACAGGGTGGTGAAGAAGGCATTTACATGCTTGGCTTTATTAATCACTGCATTCAGTATATGTGTTGGGATGTTATGCTGCAGCTGTACAGGACATTAGTGAGGCCACTTTTAGAATACTGCGTTCTCTTCTGGTCTTCCTGCTATTGGAAAGATGTTGTTAATTTTGCAGGGTTTGAGCTATAGGGAGAGGTAGGATAGGCTGGGGCTTTTTTCCCTGGAGTGTCAGAGGTTGAGAGATGACCTTACAGAGGTTTATAAAATCATGAGGGGGATGGATAGGGTGAATAACAGGTCTTTTTCCCAGGGTAGGGGAGTCTAAAACTAGAGGGCATAGGTTTAAAGTGAGAGGGGAAAGATTTAGAAGGGACCTGAAAGGCAATGTTTTCATGCAGAGCATGGTGTGTGTATGGAACAGGCTGCCAGATGAGGTTGTGGAGGAAGGTACGATTACAACATTTAAAAGGCATCTGGATGGGTAAATGAATGGGAAGCGTTAAGAGAGATATGGACAAAATGCAGGCAAATGGGACTAGATCAGTTTTGAATATCTGGTTGGCGTGGATGAGTTGGACTGAAAGGTCTGTGTCCGTGCTGTACAACTCCATGACTACAGAACAGTGGGGAAGATGTTGTTCTTAAATCTTCTGCCTGATGGAAGAGGGTGGAAGAGAGTATAACAGGCGGAAGGGGTCTTTGATGATGTTGACTGCTTTCCCAAGGCAGTAGGAAGAGTAGATGGAGTAAATAGAAGGAATGCTGGTTTTGAGTGTAGTTGATTTAGATTTGAATGTAATTGACTGACTGTATAGAGTCCAACATTAAACTTTATCTGATATACTTTTGTTGATAATTTGGTGAGTTTTGCAGCAAGGTTTACCCAAGGGTGATGTGGATCTTCAGTAATGTTGGATTTTACACAATGTACTTCCTGTGGGAAGTAGCTAACAGCACAGATTTGTCTGTGTGCAACTTATAGTTAAGCTTTCTTTGCATTCTCTGGTATTGGTGCAAAGGAGTCATTGAATGCAGCCCTTAACAATAAAAACCTGCATTTGTAGAACATTTTTAACATAACAAATAGTCATACTCATTGAATCAATTAAGTTTTCCTTCCAGGTAAAAAGAATATTTCTCCCACGTTTCATACTTAAAAACACCGAGAGCTTACTTCTACACATTTGAAAGAAAGATTCTCTAGCTGCAGTCGTTATAAATCTTCCCTGTGAAACTGTAACTCACTTACTAAGTCCTGGTGTTTTTCTATCCTTAATGTTTCAAGACCTTTTTCTGCTAGGCTCTCTCGTTGAACTATGCCAAGCAGTAGGAAGGTGAGATACTTTTAAAGGGCACCCTCATGATGTCGTCACCATGTTATGACATTTAACCTAATGGTCGCAATCGTACAAAGTTCCTTTGCAGCATGTCACCCTGAAGATAACATGTTATATAGCTGCTGAATTGCTAAGCTTGAGCTCAGTTGTGCAGGTGCCTGTGATTGGAGTGTATGTATGTACTGGGTGCTATAATAAAAGTTAATTTAAATCTTCAGTACTACTAAGACCCATGTCTCAGGAGCTAATGTAAGTATCACATACGATCATCAACCATCACATTATAGTAGTAAATTCCACTAACAACCTGTAATAGAATCCTTACAGAAGGTTAAACATTTCTGGACCAAATATATCATAATATATCTTATCTTTCAGGGTCAGATCGTTAACTCAGTTAACCAGTGGGCAGACTTACCTGCTTTCTACTTAAAGTTCAATATAAGGCAAGCTAGAAGCTCTCCAATTGTTTTATAAAAATAAAGAAAATGAAGTTGCAGCCTGTTCCTGATATAAAAGTGAAGTTACAGTAGTTAAAATACTATTTAGAGGATAAAAGTGAAATCAGCAGCAAAACAGCTTTCTACTGTTGGATTCCAAAAGCCAAGCCAGACCTGAGAACAACACCCTGGTGATCAACAAGATGGTACGATACCATAATGCTAGCAGTTGGAAAGTGACCTAAATATACACACAGGTATCAACAAATAGCCACCAAACCAAAAAGCAAACTGGAAGATGACCAAGCCTATCATATTGTCAGCTTAACACATCATATAAGTGATGCAATGATCAGAAGCTTTTACAACAAACAACATCATTTCTCTCCAAAAGGTAGGTTGATACTCCCTGAAGGCTAAAATGGATGTAGGATTAAATGCTAATATATTACTACTACTCATCTAATGACAGACAGACGTACTCCAATCCATACAGTGGCACATTCACAGTGCAGTACCAATGTGAAAATTCAGTTTGGATTTCCAACATCTTCCAACTGGTAAATGCCAGTGTTCCAACAAAGGCAGGGCTACCACAATGTACATGTCTCAACATCATAACCATTCAGGAGATTCAAACTCCAGCCACTGTGGCTCAAAGACATAGGAAAATGAAATAGGTACAACACAGTGGAGCAGGTAGAGAACTAATGCAACTACACACAGGACAGAGAGTGAGAGTCAAAAATCCAGTCACAAATATCTGGGTACCAGCCAAAAGTTTCAAAGATAACAAATCAGCTCAGGTTGTATGAAGTCATTAATGATCATGGTGCCACAGTTCAAAGAAACAGAAGAATGACTATGTGTCATAAGTAAGTAAATTCTAATCACAAGTATGAACTATGAGCTATCAACACACAACTTGGTTAATTACAAATCTAAGCTCCTTTTAAACCATTAAACGCTCGCAGACAGACAAAAATAAAACATTGCTTTCATGGTGGAGGGTACAAAATACTGCAAACTAATAGAATTATTTCTCAGTGTTTGCTGAGATAATTCTTTTGACTTGCCAGGACTTTCCATTCTTCAGTCTCTTTTCTCCAGGTTCCTTCGCTTCATTACATGAGGCAATTGGTACACTAACTGCAAAGTCTCTTAGTTACTGGTTAAAGGCAATAACTTACAGCAACTGACTGGAGAAAAAAAATTGGTCTCTTCAGGAATCAGGTATTTTTACTGCAGAGACGGAGACATACAACCTGTCTTTCAATGGCCCGAAGGCTCTTCACTGCAACATCCACACCTATTCTACTACTTAAAAACCAATCAAGGTCACTGTTTGACTGATGACCTTTGGTGTCCATGATTAATCACACTGCATTAACCCATCAGCTACTTTTTACTGACCAAATCTGTCTGCATAAAATCTTGGTACCAGGCCATCTGCAAACAGCTTCCGTCACTTCTTGAACAAAACAGCAGTGTAAGCACAATACACAATCAGTTTCAGTAGCTTGTTTTTAAAAGTGCATCAATTCCTATCACAGTCAATGGTTTTAAAACATTAATTGTTATTCATTGCATGATTCATGCAAGAAAACGAGGACTGCAGATGCTGGAGGTCAGAGTTGAAAAGTGTGGTGCAGGAAAAGCACAGGGGGTCAGGCAGCATCTGAGGAGCAGGAGATTCAACATTTTGGGCAAAAGCTGTTTACCAGGAATTGATTCATGGTCATCATTAGGCTCTTAGTTCCAGATTTTTATTAAATTTAAATTTCATCTTCTGCCATGGTGGGATTTGAACTGACGCCTCTGTATTAACATTCCAGTGAGAACAAAAATAGGCCATCGTCTCCCCGAAGAGGCAGAGATGGAAAATTGTACTTTTATTTTACTCTCCTTATCATAGAAGCAGGTTCCATTGTGCTTGTTCCAACTCTCTGGGAGGGTGTCCAATTATTACAAACCTTTCCTTTCCTAACTACCTAGCAATTTATTTTTATCTTCAAATACTTATCCGATTCAATTTTGAAAATTACTATTGGATCCGATTCCAGTGCCTTGGACAACAGTGCATTTTAAGACATAATAACTTGCTTTTTTTAAAATCCTTATCTTTTCTAGTTCTTTTGCTAATCAACTTAAATTTATACTTTGTGTTTGACAACCCTTCTGACATTGGAAACAGCTGCTATTTACTCTGACTTTGAACACCTTTATCAAATCTTCTATTCACCTTGTCTATCTTGAAAGAACAACACCAGCTTCTCCAGACTCTCCACAGAACTGATTTCTCACACCCTCAGGAGCATTATGTCTCTTCTGCACCTTCCCAAAGGCCTAATTCTTCCTATGTGACATCCTGAACTGAACACAATACTCTAACTGCATGAGATCTAACTATTGTTCTACAAAGTTCTCACATAATTTCCTTGTTTTTAAATACTATTTCTCTACAAAGAAGCTAAGGATTCCAGGCATTTTAACCCCCTTCTCAATGTATACTGCCACCTTCAAAGTCTTGTGCGTATATAATCCCGGATCTTTCTGTTTCCGCACCATCTTTAAAATTGTGGCGTTCAGTTTATGGTACTCTCCTACATTTTTTCTACTGAAATGTATCTCTTTATATTTCAAAATCAAATTTCATCTGGCGTTTGTCCACCTATTTTGCCAGTCTCTTTATACCCTCATGAAACTGTACTTATAACCTTACTATACTTGACTCTGTTTACTTCATTGCTGAGGTCTGTGTGATCTACAGAATGTGAAGTTGTGTGACGATTACCCAAGACCAGGCTATTAGTAAATATCAAAAAGGAGAATAGTCCCAATTCCAGCACCTGGTAAGAACGATCCAATACTGGCCACCATTCTGAAAATCAGTTCATCATCAAAACACTCTCTGTCTCTGTTCACACTGCCAGTATTCTGTCAAATCCACAGACTTCATTTTCCATCCAGTTAATTGTATTTCAAGCACTTGTTGAAAGTCCACATATACAGCATCAACCTTACAATCCTCATAAATCCTCTCTATTAATTTATAGAATGATAGAATCCCGACAGGGTGGAAGCAGGCCATTCGGCCCATTGAGTCCACACCAACCTTCTGAAGAGCATCCCATCCACCCTCACGACATCTTTGTAACTCTGCATTTCCCGTAGCTAATCCACCTAGCCTATTGGACACTATGGGCAACTTAGCATAGCCAAACCACCTCACCTGCACATCATTGGACAGTGGGAGGAAACTGGAGCACCTGGAGGGAACCCATGCAGATAAGGGAAAAACATGCAAACGTCAGACAGTCAGCTATTGAGGCTGGAATCGAACCCAAGTCCCCAGCACTGTGAGGCAGCAGTGCTAATCACTGTGCCACCATTCAACCCCTTTGCAGAATTCAATCAAACTGGTCATTACTTTTGCCCATTAATTAAACCATGTTGACATTCTTTCCCAAAGATGTTACACTTTTCCAAATGGGATGTCTGGAGTTAGGGACAGCTCAGCTTGTGTACGTCTCCAGTGCATACTTGTGACAGATTATGGAAAGTTTCTGCTTGACATTGGTATGTTTGCTTTTTGTACGGACGTAAGCTGTGTTGCTGTTGAGAAACTTACCCACTGTTTTTCTCACGACCCCAGGGCAGGGGGCAGCATTTAACTCAAGAGAAAGGAAGCGAAAAAATAATGTTACTGCACATTAAAGTGACATTAGGAGTGTCTGCCCCCATCCATTAACCCTCCAAGGACCAGTGTTTACATCACAAACCCAGTAAAGATTGTATGATTTTGCTGAGACTTATTGTTGCAAGATTCACTTCATTCGAAACTTATCTGTTGAAGTACTTGCCAAAAGTGTATGTTGCTGAATGCTGCTGCCTGGGATGTGCTGGCCTATTCCTTACAATTCACTAATTTTTATCAAAACATTTTGAATTATTCAACATATCAAATTAAACAGAATTTTTTCATTACTTTTATGCTATCAAAGTGATTATTTAATATGTACTTCAAACTCAGAGGAGTAGGCTACTTAAATAACTCCTATTTTCCCTTCTGTCTTGAAGACCTATCTAACAATGGAATGAATTTCAAAGGATGGGTAAACCTGATATTTTTGATAGTCATTCTTAACATAGGAGGTGTTGGCCTAGTGGTATTGTTGCTAGACTATTAGTCTCCAGAGACTCAGGCAACATTCAGGGGAGACAGGTTCAAACCTCCAGATTTTAGTTGAATTTGAATTAAGAGTCTATTGATGACCATGAAATTATTGTCAACTGTTAGGAAGTCAAGAGTGTGGTGCTGGAAAAGCACAGCAGGTCAGGCAGCATCTGAGGAGCAGGAAAATCGATGTTTCGGGCATTTCTGATGAAGGGCTTTTGCCCGAAATGTCGATTTTCCTGCTCCTTGGATGCTGCCTGACCTGCTATGCTTTTCCAGCACCACACTCTTGACTCTAATCCCCAGCATCTGCAGTCCTCACTTTCGACTGTTAGTGAACCTTATGGGTACTTCCTAACATCCTTTAGAGAAGGAAACTGCCATCTTTACCCAGTCTAGCCTACATGTGACTCCAACCACAACAGCACGGTTGACTCTCAACAGTCCTCTGGGCAGTAAGATTAGATTCCCTACAGTGTGGAAACAGGCCCTTCGGCCCAACAAGTCCTCACTGACCCTCCAAAGAGTAATCTACCCAGACCCATTTCCCTCAGACTAATGCACATAACACTATGGGCAATTTAGCATGGCCAATCTACCTAACCCGTGCATCTTTGGACTATGGGAGGAAACTGGGGCACCCAGAGGAAACCCACACAGACACAGGGAGAATGTGCAAACTCCACAGACAGTTGCCTGAGGCGGGAATTGAACCTGGGTCTTTGGTACTATGAGGCTGCAGTGCTAACCACTTAGCCACCGTGCCGCCATAGAAGTATCTTTTTACAAGCAATAAATGCTTGTCTAGCCAACGATGCCCTCACCTTGTGAACAAATAAACAAAAAATGAGCTTAGGTAATGAGAAATTTTCAGGTGAGTACATCCCTGAACACAATGCATGTTTCTGCACAGGTTTGGGATGCAAATTCTAGATGATTCTCCTGCCTTTGCCCCTGTTCACCAGCTTCGCTGCCTCATTCAGTTTAGAGGCAGTAAAACCAAGAGTAATGCTCCCCTAATTCGATATGAACATGAGCCTTTCCTTGCATACAATAAATCTGTCAACATACTTCCTATTTCAGTTTGGGAAAGGTGCCGGAGCAGTGCTCTGAAGAGATGCAATAGGCTTTTGCATTGCAACAGAAACAGACTCCAGTCAGCCAAAATAGATGTGAATACACACCCTGAACAGCAGCACAAAGCTTCTGATCCCAGTACACTAGCAAAGTCATTACACAAGCTAGAAGGACATTTAATTCACTTTTCATGCCAACATAGCATAGTGGCTCATGACATTTTCTGACATATATGTTCCCTACTTGCATCCAGAAATCAAAGGTATACACCTCACACAACTGAGGCCTTTTATGCTATGCAAATTTGTGTGTGTGTGTGTGTGTGTGTGTGTGTGTGTGTGTGTGTGTGTGTGTGTGTGTGTGTGTGTGTGTGTGTGTGTGTGTGTGTGTGTGTTGCATGTATGGGTTTTCAATTAACTTTTCACTTTATGACATGAGCCTAAGATAAGTAAGCCTTGCTGTGCTCATCTCGACAATCAAGCATGGCAATTAGACCTGAGACAACAAATAGGTCATTTTTCTTTTATGTTGGTAACTGATTGTCTCCATTGCTGAGCTCTCTGTTATTTGAAGCCTTTGAACTGGCACATTATTAGAATTGTGGCATAGGACAACCATTTCCATCATACATTGTGAAGACCTGTAAAATATGGTCCATAAAATGGGATAATAACTTCCTTTAAATATCAGCTTAACAACTCGCAGCCTAATGCAAACTGAATCCCAAAATGTCTGTGTCAGCAAATGCCCAGTTTTGGACAGCAGTCTTTGGTATCTCTTTCTGCGAAACCTCCAGTTCAATTAAGATACAACAGTTCTTTGTTATAAAACTACCTGAAAGAAAGACTTGCATTTACATAGCACCTTTCATGATCACAGGATTTCTTGAAGCTAATGAAGTAGAAAAAGAGGCCTGCAAGACTTATAAGTAAACATTGGGTTCAGAGATGCAAACATTAAAAAAAATACTGCAGATGCTGTAGAGTAAAGGGAATTATACCTTTATCCTGAATACTTATGTGTGGAAGCAACTATGGCAGAGTGATGTTAGGTCACGTGCAACAGATTAAATCCAGACGAGATGTCCTCTCTTACTAACCTCTGTATACACAGAAGTTATGTTCGATAAAGCCAGTTGCTGTTCACTTGCAAGACTTTAGATCCTATCTTGACATAGATGCTGTAAATTTGTAAGCAAACTGAAAATGCTGTAAATAATCAGCTGGTCAAGGGGAGAAATAGTCACTGTTTCAAGTCAATGACCTGTCCTCAGAACCGAGGAAAGATAGAAATACAATTGCCTGGAACAAGTAAAAGTCAACTTAGGAGAAAGAAAGGAAAGGGATATGATAGGGTAGAGGACAAAGAGGGATTAACTGTCAGAAAGTTTCATGACAGAAAAGCCAAAGGGAATGATAGTGGACAAAGTAAGGAAACCAAAGCCATCTAATTGAACTGTGGACACTGCATAGCAGCCATCTGAATACAAAGTGAAAGAATAAACAATGTGATCTGAAGAAACTCAAACAGCAAGACAAAAAAACAAGATGCAGGTTGTGGTTAAAATTGATAAACTGACTGTTGCTTCCCAAAGTCTAGGAAGTGCCTGTTTGAAAGATGCATGTATTGAGATTCATTGCAGCAATGTGGCAGTCCAAAGATAGAAAGGTCAGAATAAGAGCAAGATAGAGAATTGAAATGACACATGACACAAAGTTTGGAATTGTGCCTGTGAACCGAATATAGTTGCTTTCTGCAAAGCGGCCATCCAGTTTTTGTTTGCTGTTCTCAGTGTGGAGGCGGCTGCATCATTAATATTGAATAGAATACACTAGACTGAAAACAATAGAAGGAAATTGCTACTTCACTTGGAAAGCATGTTTGGGTCCCAGAATAATTAGAAGAGAGACCAAAGGGTATGTATTCCATTCCCTGCACTTGTATGGATATGTGCCTGAGAAAAAGGATGACTATGGAATACACTGTAGGGAAAGTGAGGTCTGCAGATGCTGGAGATCAGAGCTGGAAATGTGTTGCTGGAAAAGCGCAGCAGGTCAGGCAGCATCCAGGGAACAGGAGAATCGACGTTTCGGGCATAAGCCCTTCTTAAGATTCTCCTGTTCCCTGGATGCTGCCTGACCTGCTGTGCTTTTCCAGCAACACATTTCCAGCATGGAATACACTGTAGCCACACAGATGGAACATCCCTTTGGAATGTCAGAAGTAAGGGCAGGGGAAGATATGTTTGCAGTTGGCATCATGCTAGAGGTGACAGAAATGGCAAAGGACAATCTTTTGAACATGGAGATTGAGAGGGTGGTAGGCAATGATGAGGGGAAACTTTCTGGGAGGGAGGAGGAGGGGTAAAAGAGGAACACCTGAAATGGATCAGACACAGTGGGGGGGGCCCTATTAACCTAAGTGGGAATCTTAGGTTGACGGACAAAAAAGAAGGCACATCAGAAATGCCAGAATGGAAGTTTGCATTAATTGAACAGAGGAGAAAATGAGAACTACAGATGCTGGAAATCAGAGTCGAAATGTGTGGTGCTGGAAAAGCACAGCAGATCAGGCAGCAAGAGGCAGGAGAATTGATGTTTCGATCATGAGCTCTTCATCAAGAATTCCTGATGAAGAGCTTATACTTGAAACATCGACTCATTGGATGCTGTCTGACCAGCTGTGCTTTTCCAGCACCACACATTTTGACCCCTCATTTGAACAGATGCAACAGAAAAGGTGAAACTGGATGAATGGAGTCAAGTTTTTACAGGTAGTGGGATGTAAGAATCAGAAATGAAAATAGCCAAAGAGAAAACTTTTTGGGCAAGATATATACGATCGATGTATACTTGGTCATGGACAGAAGTACGAAGGCATGGTGGCATGCCAGCAACAGTTCCATGCTTTAGGTGCAACCTGATGCTAGGTTGAGCAAAGTGCACCAAACCAACAAAGTTGACAACAATTGCAGTTTGCAGCACCTACCCAAAAGCTGTACAGAGATCCTTGCTATCTGTAAAGCATGAGGCATCAATGAGGTTCAAAGTCAACCAAACAAAAGACAAATTTCAGAAGATGACCAATTTTTCCATATTGTTAACCTGACATACCATGTGGATGGTATAAGGCAATCAGAAGCTTTTAGAAACATCAAGATCATATCCTGAAAAGGCAGGGCTGTACACACCAAAGACTTGTTCCTCAGCAAGTGGCACTCTGGTACATCCTACAAATGACTGTTTCACAACATACAAGAATAATCAATTCTGTACATTGGCAGAATCACACTGCAGTGCTAATAGGCAAGTTCAGGTTGGCTTCCTAAAATCTTCTACCAGGTAGATACCAACAGTCCAGCAATAGCAGGACTATCAGTGTACACAGATCTCAATATAGCCACAGTTCATAAGATTGAAATTGCAACCAAGGTGACAGAACAAATGTGATGCAATCAAATCAGCCAATAATTTGCAAGGATGTGCCTTTGAAGTGAGACATAAGACTGATATCAGGATAATTTTGTCTGACATACCGAGCTGATTATCTAACCCACACTAGGCCCAAGATATTCCTCTTGATCTACACACTGCTGCTCTTGATTGTGAAGTTGAAGATATCCTCAAGGTTCATTGGATACACTTTGGCCAGTGCCAGTGTGAACAGTTGCAGTTGGCAACTGCTGAAGGTGAGCAACTTCAAGAGTCATAAAAGATCGTCAGCCAGAGATGGCTTGACAGTATTAAAGGTGTGTTTGAGAAGATTCACTCATTTTGGTTATACAGAGACAAACTGGGTATATCATAAGAAGCCATTTTCAAGGTCAAACGAATCCTAATACCAAAAGCATATACCACATATCATGTCCTTGTTTTATCCAAGAACATGTGGATGTTGAACACACACAAGACATTTCGCATGTAAATCTATATACTGCTAAGAGATGTATCAGGATAATCAATGACTCGTGAATGCATGTGAGATGCACCAAACACATCAACCTCAGCAGCAGAGGGAGCCTTTATATCCGTACGATACTCCATCCATTCCTTGGACTAAAGTAATAACAGGCCTATTCACAATGCATGAGGAAGATAACATCCTTGTGTCAATTAATTCTCTGAAATTTCTTGACATAGCAACACAATGAGCATGCCAACTGCAATTTTAAATTTTTTCAGAATTCCAGAATGGTTAGTACCAGACATCAAACTAAGTGGGAAGTGGCCAATATTATATTATTACACCAGTGATCACACTCAAACAGTCTAGTAGAGCATATGGCATGTACCACCAAATCAACGATTATTAAGTGTCGAGCAACAATGCAAGATTTTTGCTTTGCTGAATTTTCATGCAACAGCAATAGCAACGGATTACCACATCAGGTAAAATATTCTGCTGGAGGGAAAACTCACTCCAGTTTGTTTAACCTTTCCTCATGGTTTAATCCTCAGCATCCAGGTATCATCCTAGTAAACCTGCACTGCACTCCTTCCAAGACCAGTTACTCTGAGGCATGGGTATGGTGAATTGCTCACAGTATTCTAGCTGTGATGATTAGCTTGCAGGTATCCCTGTGCATTGATCATATGGGTTTGCTGTTCTCTTTGTTCTCTGTGATGGAATATCTTGGAAGGAATGCTGACGCAACATCCCACCAGTAGACGTAATCGTGTCGCATGTTGGAATTATGCCTCCACTCATTTCTTTTCCAGTAGACTGCAGTCTGAATGTGAGCCAGCCTTTTGGAAGATGGTAAGGTTCTGATTTCGAACAATGAAACAGACTCCTGTACTTCACCTTAACAGTTAACAAAACTTCACTATTGTTGGTGAAGGTCAAGCACAGTTGCCTTTGATGGCCATGACATGAAAGATGTTAACCAACAATATGGTCTTTTCAAGTTAATGGGATCATGGTGACTGTTTCAACTGTGAAACCTTTAACTCATTTACTCTTTACAATGTCAGGAAGTTTAGATCTTTTCTTAGGAACTATTCCAGACAATTGGAACCTGACTAATGCAAGGGGTGGGGCGGATGTAGAGAAGTTTAAATTCAGGCACTTGTGCTGCAAATATTCATTCAGAAATGACAATTAGTGACATATTTAGAACAATGACCGTATCCTGAGGAAACTGAACAATAAGCATTGAATTAGTTATACACTATGTGTCCTGTTTAGACTTGCAGCAGGAATAGTCCACAGCCCCAACTACACTTCACAATTTGGCGTTGGAGTCAAACATATTCTATTTCTACATATGCTGCTTTTGGCCTAGTATGTTCTATTTTAATTTTGAGAGTTTAAAAAAAGACCCCATCTTCGTGTTGTTGCCTCAGAACATCACAGTCTCTCTACGTCAATACCTCAAGACTTGTGATAGATATTGAGCAGGAGAATCGACGTTTCGGGCATGAGCCCTTCTTCAGGAATGCCCTGAATGTCAATTCTCCTGCTCTTTGGATGCTGCCTGACCTGCTGCGCTTTTCCAGCAACACATTTTCAGCTCTGATCTCCAGCATCTGCAGTCCTCACTTTCTCCTTGTGATAGATATTACAAACTTTCTACTTCATATCTATCAAGGAGAGGAAACATTCTCTATGATGTTGGTTAAGGGAGGAAAATTAAATACCGCCTCCATATCAATGTGAAGCTATCTTGTATTCCTCTATCTTTAAGAGACAATACACCATATGTCTAATCACAGAGAAACTTCTGCATTCCTCTGAATGATAGGATGGAGTCTTCAACATTTATTGCACCATTTAACTGGGCAGACAGAACTTGGTTTAATCATAGTTACTATATTTAGTTCAGTTACAATTGTCACTGCACTCAGAGTTAATTGGTTGGTGAAGTTTGACATTGCGTATTGATAACCTGATAAGCCAACAAATAAGTACATACAATTCCATTCTAACTTGCAGTTGCATTTCTAACCAATTAATTCTCAAGTATTTTTAAGAGCAGAAGTTTTAGCATTATGTTATGTTATATAATCACATAATAACAAAATGTTACACATCCTTACTAAAATGAGGCCACCAGAACTGAACACAATATTCCAAGTGTGGTCTAACCAGGATTCTATACGGCTGCAGCATAATCTCACAGTTTTTAAATTCAATCCCCGTACTAATGAAAGCCAACACACCATATGCCTTCTTAACAACCCTATCAACTTGGGTGGCAACGTTGAGGGATCTATGGATATGGACCCCAAGATCCCTCTGTTCCTCCACATTGCCAAGAATCCTGGTTTTAACCCTGTATTCTGCATTCAAATTTGCCCTTCCAAAATGAATCACTTCCCACTTTTCCAGGTTGAAATCCATCTGCCACTTATCAGCTCAGTTCTGCATCATGTCAGTGTCCTGTTGCAACCTACAACAGGCCTCCACACTGTCCACAACTCCACCATCCTTCATGTCATTGGCAAAAGTACTAACCCACCCTTCCACTTCCTCATCCAAGTCATTTATAAAAATCACATAAATCAGAGGTCCCAGAACAGATCCCTGCAGAACACCACTGGTCACTGAGCTCCAGGCTGAATACTTTCCATCTACTACCATCCTCTGTCTTCTATGGGCCAGCCAATTCTTTTACCTCAATTCTGTATCTAGACAGCCAGATTGCCCTGTATCCCATGCCTCCTTAAATTCTGAATGAGCCTACCATGGGGAACCTTATCAAATGACTTGCTAAAATCGATGTACACTACATCCACTGCTGTACCTTCATCAATGTGTTTTGTCTCATCCTCAAAGAATGCAATAAGGCTTGTGAGGCATAACCTGCCCCTCACAAAGCCATGCTGACTATCTCTAATCAAACATGGTTTTCCAAGTAATCATATCTTTCCAATAGTTCTCTCCAATAATTTGCCCACCGCCGATGTAAGACTGACTGGTCTGTAATTCCCAGGATTATCCTGATTCCCTTTCTTGAACAAAGGAATAACATTTGCCACTCTCCAATCATCTGACACTACTCCAGTGGACAGTGAGAATGGAAAGATCATTGTCAAAAGGTACAGCAATCTCCTCCCGCGCTTCCTGTAGTAACTTTGGGTATATCTCGTCTGGCCCAGAGGATTTATCTGTCCTTATTTTTTCAAAATTTTCAGCACATCTTCCTTCGATCTGTTCGAGTATATCAGCTTGTTTCATGTTGTCCTCATAAACAACAAGGTCCCTCTCAGTAGTGAATACTGAAGCAAAGTATTCATTAAGGATCTCCCCTACCTCCTCTGACACCAGGCACAAATTCACTCCACAATCTCTGAGCAGCCCTACCCTCACTCTGGCCATCATCTTGTTCCTCACATAAATGTAGAACTCCTTAGGGTTTTCCTTAATCCTACCAGCTATAGCTTTGTCATGTGCCCTGCTAGCTCTCCTAAGTCTATTCTACAGTTCCTTCCTGACTACCTTGTAACCCTCTAGAGCCCTGTCTGATCCTTACCTCCTCAACCTTAAGTAAGCTTCCTTCTTCCCCTTGACTAATGTTCTACCTCCCTTGTCACCCGAGGTTCCTCCACCCTCCCATGCCTTTCTTGCCCACAGTAGGACAAACCTATTCAGCACTATCAGCAAGTGCTCCCTAAACAACCTCCATACTTATGTTGTGCATTTCCCTGAGAATATCTGCCCAATATAGCTGCCCCAGTTCCTGTCTTATAGCATTTTAATTACCCTTCCCCCAAATAAATACTTTCCCATATGGTCTTCTCCTATCCTTCTCCATGACTATGGTAAAAGTCAGGGAGTTGTGATCACTATCACCGAAATGCTGCCCACTGAGAGATCTGACACCTGGCCTGGTTCATTGCCAAGCACCAAATCCAATATGGCCTCCCTTCTAGTCAGCCTATCTACATATTGAGTCAGGAATCCTTCCTGGACACACCTAACAAAAACTGCTCCATCCAAACTATTTGAATTAAGGAGGATCCAATCAATATTAGGAAAGGTCAAGTTACCCATGACAAAAACCCTGCACCTTTCCAAAATCTTCCTTCCAATCTGTTCCTTTGTGTTGCTGTTGCTACTGGGGGGGAGGGGGCATCTGTAGAAGACTCCCAATAAAGTGACTGTTGCATCCCTGTTTCTGACTTCCATCCATACTGACTCTGTAGATAAACCCACCCAGCTAACCTCCCTTTTCACAGCTGTGATACTATCCCTGATTAACAATGCCACTCCACGACCTCTTTTACTTCACCCCCCCTCCTCCCCCCCCCATTCCTTTTGAAAAATCTTAACTCTGGAATATCCAACAACTATTCCTACCCCTGTGATATCCAAGTCTCTGCAATGGCCACAACCTCATTGTTCCAAGTACTGATCCATGCTCTAAGTTATCACCCTTATTCCTGATACTTGTTGCATTAAAATAGACACACTTCAACCCATCACACTGCTAATTTGTCTGTCCCTCCTCACAGACTCACTGCACACTGTATCTGGCTGTTCACTAGCTACTCCATCCGGGGATCCATAGCTCGGTTCCCACTCCTTGCCGAACTAGTTTAAACCATCCAAAGAGCTCTAACAAACTTCCCGCCCAGGATATTTGTGCCCCTCCAGTTCAGGTCTTTTTGTACAGGTCCCACCTTCCCCAGAAGGTATCCCAATGATCCACATATCTAAAGCCGTCCCTCGTACACCGGTCCTGCAGACACATATTCATCTGCACTCGCTCTCTGTTCCTAGACTCAGTAGCCCGTGGCACCAGTAGCAATCCTGAGATTATTATTCTGCTCATCCTGCTCTTTATCTTCCAACTTAACTCTCTCATAATCACTTTTCAGGTCCTCATCCCTTTTCCTAGCTATGTCATTGGGTACCGATGTGTACCACGACTTCTGGCTGCTCCCCATCCCCCTTAAGAATCTTGTAGGCTCGATCCAAGACATCGCTGACCCTGGTGCCCAGGAGGCAATGAACTATCCAGGAGTCATGTTTGCAAACAATCTCCTATTACTATCACTCTCCTATTCTCCCCCTTCCCTTCTGAGCCACAGAGCCAGGCTCAGTGCCAGAAACCTAGCCGTTGAGGCTTTTCCCTGGTAGGTCATCTTCCCCAACAGTATCCAAAATCGCATACTTATTGTTGAGGAGGACTGCCACAGGGGTTCCTGCACTGCTGGCCTATTCCCTGACTCTCTCCTGACGGTCACCCAGCTACCTTTGTCCTGTAACTTAAGTGTGATGGTCTCCATGTAGCTCCTCTCTATCACCCCCTCAGCCTCCCGAATGATCCGAAGCTCATCCAGCTCCAGCACCAGTTCCCTAACACGGTGTGTGAGGAGCTGGAGTTGGGTGCACTTCTCTCAGGTGAAGTCAGCAGGGACACTAGTGGTGACCCTTACCTTCCACATCCTGCAAGAGGAGCATGCAGCTGCCCTAGCCTCCATCTCTTCTGCTCTCAATTTCCAAGGAAGATTGAATAAATATAAAAAAACTTAGCTTCCTAACCCTCCACACAATGTAATATTGAAATAAATATTTATAGATATAATTTCATCAATTATAGAATTTGCACTGTAAAAATGACAATCAATGACTATCTCCAATGAGAGAAAGAGAGAGAGAATCCAACACCTCCCCTTGACAGACAATATTACCATTGCTCAGTTTACATTGATATTGTCAACACCCTGGAGGTTATGATTAACCAGAAACTTAACTGGACCAGCCACATAAATACCATAACTACAGGAGCAGATTGGAAACAATGCCATGTAACTGACTTCCCAATGGTTTCCACTATCTTCAATTCACAAATCAGGAATGTGATGTAATACTGCCCCACTAGCCTGGATGAGTGCAACTGCACTCTGGAAGCTTGAAACTAGTTAGGACAAAGCAGTCCATTTGTTTGACATTTTACTAACTACTGAAAATATTACTGCCCTCTCCAGCCTTGACACAGGTGTAACAATATGTGCAATCTGCAAGTTTCAGTGCAGAAGCTCACTAAGGCTTCTTCAAAAGATGTCTGTAATCTTTATCACTTTAAAAGACAAGGTCAGCAAATGTATGGGAACACCACCACCTGCTAGTTTCCTTTAGTCACAATATACTTTGGAAATATATTGCTGTTCCTCCATTGTCACTGGGTCTGCACCCTGAAACACAGTCCACAACAGCACTGTTGGAATACTCGGTGAACTATAGATGTTTAGAAAGGCAGCTAGCTCACTATCATCTTCTCCAAGGCCAGTAAAGATAGGAACTAAATAGTGATCCTGTTAATGATGCTGACATTACATTTTAAAGTGATGAAAACAGGCAATGGCTGGTGAGGTTATCTCTGGAATGTTGATCCAGAGACCCAGAATATGTTCCGGAGACTCCGGTTCGAATCCGACCATGGCAGGAATGGTGGAATTTGAATTCCATAAATATCTGGAATTGAGAGTCTAATAAAGGCCATTAACCCATTGTCAATTGTTGGGAAAAAACCCCTCATCTGATTCACTAATGTCCTTCAGGGAAATAGATAATAGACAATAGGTGCAGGAGTAGGCCATTGTGCCCTTCGGGCCTGCACCACCATTCAATATGATCATGGCTGATCATCCTTAATCAGTATCCTGTTCCTGCCTTATCTGCATAACCCTTGATTCCACTATCCTTGAGAGCTCTATCCAACTCTTTCTTAAATGAATCCAGAGACTGGGCCTCCACTGCCCTCTGGGGGAGAGCATTCCCCACAGCCACCAGTCTCTGGGTGAAGAAGTTTCTCCTCATCTCTGTCCTAAATGGTCTACCCCGTATTTTTAAGCTGCGTCCTCCTTTCCTGGACTGGCCTTCATGTGACTACAGCAGTGTAGTTGACTCTTAACTGCCCTCTGGGCAATTTTGAATGGGTAATAAATGCTGGACTAGTGAGACAATGCTCTCATTTCATGAATGAATAAAAAACAGTGTAGATATGGGCAGATTATTTGCATTTTCATATGAATTTGTCACTGATGCTAAAGGTTCATAGATTACAAATATCTCCACTCATAGGGCATTTTTTCCTGTAAGTGATAAAACCAGTTGGGTGACGGCTGAAGTAAAATATGTATGTTTTGGTATAATTGAATGTATGTGAATATTTTATGAAATATTTCAGAAGCGTCACTTTATCACTCCTTTATTCCAACTCACTTGATGTTAAAGCCTTTTTGGTTGCTTGTGGCACCAAATTATCTGGTGCTGAGGCACAAAGACTAGACAGGCCAGGAGGAGAAAGTGAGGACTGCAGATGCTGGAGATCAGAGCTGAAAATGTGTTGCTGGAAAAGCGCAGCAGGTCAGGCAGCATCCAAGGAACAGGTGAATCGACGTTTCAGACATAAGCCCTTCTTCAGGAATGAGACAGGCCAGGAGTCCACTCACGAGTTGTGGTTAAAAGAGTTTGTGTGAGCTGGTGAGCAGTTGGCCTCATTGTTTCTAACAATGGAGAAAGAGAATGCTTCCAATCTTCATTCAGTGATTCCCACAACAAAATACATTTGTGGATTTTGGATGAAAGCTGATTTAGGCTTTAGACCAAGGTGAAATCTAGGCCCACAAGCCAAATAGGTAATGAAGAGCTCCACATATCTATGGGGTTGGATCTAAGCATGCTTCTGGGAAGCAGGGGGAGAGAAAGTTAATATTATTTTCAATCTAACAGGAAAGAATGAAATGAAACAAGTGTTAGTGTGTGATCAGGAAGAGCAATGTATGTGACACTGTCACATGACATGGAATTTAATGTTTATACTATGGTTTAACACAGTTATAAATCAAACTTGTAAAGATGAGAAGTGTTGAATTCTATTTTGAGAAGTTGCTGTTTATAGGACTTGCTGGGAACTTAATGCTGAGTGTATGGTTCTGTGGGATGGAGCTCCACACTGACTGGGTTTAGGAGAGGGATTAGATTACACAGTGTGGAAACAAGCCCTACGGCCCAACAAATCCACACCGACCCACCAAAGCGCACCCACCCAGACCCATTCACCTACGTTTACCCCACACCTAACGCTACGGGTAATTTAGCATGGCCAATTCACCTAACCTGCACATTTTTGGACTGTGGGAGGAAACCGGAGCACCCGGAGGAAACCCACGCAGACACGGGGAGAATGTGCACACTCCACACAGACAGTCGCCTGAGGCGGGAATTCAACGGTCACTGTGCCACCGTGCCATCCATAAATGATGTCACATGCTGTCATTGTCAGAGGCAGGCAGGGTGCTGAGATTGGGATGATGCTGGAGATGACTTGTGCAATGCTGGGTTTTTTTAGCTATGAGAAAGGTTTTCTATTTTTTGACAGGTTTGTAATTTCTCTCTATTCTGCATAAATTACTATTTCACTATTAGTAATTCTGAAGACAGAATAGAGAGTAGGCATGGGCATTGGAAATATGTTGTCTGTATTATGTGGAATGAATTCAACACATTTAATCAACATATCTTTTTTGGTAAACAAAAAGGAATAACAATCCAGAGATTAAAGAACTCTCGACAACTAGTTGTTCAAGCAAGGGTCAAAATACCCAAAGGTCAAAAACAAATTGGAAAAGAATGGACCAGTACTTCAAAATTTGAGTTCTGGTTTGAGGCCACATATATTGTAGACATGGCCCATTCCTTTAATTTGGAAGTAATGTAGGGTCTTATACATGTGTCACAATCTTGGAATCTCCTTCACTAAGTGAGAATCACTTGAATATAAAATGTATCCTTGGACTTTCATTCTATTTCTAGAAAAGAGACCTCAGTGCACAATTGGCTTTCTTTGCTATTTGCTTCTTTACAAGAAGATGAATGACATGGGCAATTAAGACTCAATGGGATTGTCCATCATATCTTATTTCCTGAGATCTGATTGGTCTTCATCATGTTTCATTTCAATGAAGGAGTTGTGGAGTGGATATTGGGCAGGTGTTGTGTATTGGATGTTGAATTGTTCCAGGGAAAGGGCTTCCTAAGAAAAAAACACCATGAGCAACATGTCCTCTCAAGTTTGGATCAGGTGCAATGGATGAAGAGTATTGAAAGTTTTTCAGTGGTAAATACTCATGGTATCACAAAGCCAAACAGGAGTAGAGAAAAGGAGTCAGGAAGACCTGAAAGATTGTATTATGGCCTCATTCATCTTGCAGCTTTTCATATTCAGTTTATACTCGTGTTTGTATTAAATATACATAATTTGTTTTGGGTGGGAGTGTGTCTTGGAACAAGATAAAAGCCAAGAGAGTGACTAAAATCGTAAAGAAAATGCCACTTAATGTTGGAGTGGAAACTTTTATATTTTTTGGGGACAGAGGTGTTTGCTGACAAGACCCAAAGAGAGATTTGTCTGTGATCCTTTGCTGTCACCATTGTTTTCAATGAAAACCTGGAATTTGAAAATGCATTAACCCCATTCCAAGCACCAGAAATCTGTTATTTTATAGATATTTTAATCAACCAGGTTAGATGTATTGTGGCACAGTAGCAATTCCAGCCTTGGGTGACTGTGTGGGTTTCCTCCCACAGTCCAAAGATGTGTGGGTCAGGTGAATTGCCCATAATGATGGGTGTGGGTGGTAGGTTTTTGTTTGGAGGGTTGGTGTGGACTTGCTGGGCCGAAGGGCCTGTTTCCGCACCTTAGGGAATCTAATCTCTGGAATAGGTGAGACTTGAACCCAGACCTCCGAGTTTAGAGGTAGGCAGTCTAATTTTGGGCAATAAGTTAGACTTTACCCAATCTGATGGCACTGTACAGTCTTTGTTGGGGATGGAACAGGGTCTCATGCAGAGTAGACCTATATCCACAGGTTTTCTCATTATTTTTGTAGTGATGTTCATCTCACCAATAAATTACATCTCGTTAAGACAAGAGCCTCATCTTTGTTAAGACTCACTTGTGGCTGTTCCCCTCCCATTGCAAACTAAATAGGCCCTTAGACAGCATCTGTTACCAACAGATAACACAGATGAGAACATCTGATGAGAGTTGTGCACTCCATTAAATGCATTTTATGGCTATAATGCTGAAATTTGATGATTAAACATGAACTTTTCTGTTCAAAATTAATTTAGTAGGTTAAGAACATTCAGCAACACTCAATTCTTCGAACCAAGGAAATTTCATTCAAGCCACTTTATAGGACATCTAGTAAGTAAGTTGTGAAGATGTTGCAGATAAGTTCAGGCACTACTCAGAGCACCCACTGTCAATCCCACATCCCTTCTGGGCATCCACTTACTTTGAATGCATGTGGCTCCTGGGGATTCAACCCACTACCTTCAGGGGAGAAGATGAAGAACAAGCGAGTCATAGAGATGTACAGCATAGAAACAGACCCTTCGGTCCAACCTGTCCACGCCGACCAGACATCCCAACCCAATCTAGTCCCACCTGCCAGCACCCGGCCCATATCCCTCCAAACCCTTCCTATTCATATACCCATCCAAATGCCTCTTAAATGTTGCAATTGTACCAGTCTCCACCACTTCCTCTGGCAGCTCATTCCATACACGTACCACCCTCTGCGTGAAAAAGCTGTCCCTTAGGTCTCTTTTATATCTTTCCCCTCTCACCCTAAACCTGTGCCCTCTAGTTCTGGACTCCCCGACCCCAGGGAAAAGACTTTCTCTATTTATCCTATCCATGCCCCTCATAATTTTCAAACCTCTATAAGGTCGCCCCTCAGCCTCTGATGCTCGAGGGAAAACCATTCCAGTCTATTCAGCCTCTCCCTATAGCTCAAATCCTCCAACCCTGGCAACATCCTTGTAAATCTTTTCTGAACCCTTTCAAGTTTCACAACATCTTTCCGATAGGAAGGAGACCAGAATTGCACGCAATACTCCAACAGTGGCCTAACCAATGTCCTATGCAGCTGCAACATGACATCCCAACTCCTGTACTCAATACTCTGACCAATAAAGGAAAGCATACCAAACACCTTCTTCACTATCCTATCTACCTGCGACTCCACTTTCAAGGAGCTATGAACCTGCACTCCAAGGTCTCTTTGTTCAGCAGCACTCCCGAGGACCTTACCATTAAGTGTATAAGTCCTGCTAAGATTTGCTTTCCCAAATTGCTGCACCTCGCATTTATCTGAATTAAACTCCATCTGCCACTTCTCAGCCCATTAGTCCATCTGGTCCAGATCCTGTTGTAATCTGAGGTAACCCTCTTCGCTGTCCACTACACCTCCAATTTTGGTGTCATCTGCAAACTTACTAACTGAACTTCTTATGCTCGCATCCAAATCATTTATGTAAATGACAAAAAGTAGAGGGCCCAGCACCGATCCTTGTGGCAGTCCACTGGTCACAGGCCTCCAGTCTGAAAAACAATCCTCCTCCACCACCTTCTGTCTTCTACCTTTGAGCCAGTTCTGTATCCAAATGGCTAGTTCTCCCTTTATTCCATGAGATCTAACCTTGCTAATCAGTCTCCCATGGGGAACTTTGTCAAACGCCTTACTGAAGTCCATATAGATCTCATTTACTGCTCTGCCCTCATCAATCTTCTTTGTTACTTCTTCAAAAAACTCAATCAAGTTTGTGAGACATGATTTCCCACGCACAAAACCATGTTTACTATCCCTAATCAGTCCTTGCCTTTCCAAATACATGTACATCCTGTCCCTCAGGATTCCCTCCAACAACTTGCCCACCACTGAGGTCAGGCTCACTGGTCTATAGTTCCCTGGCTTGTTTTTACCGTCCTTCTTAAACAGTGACACCACGTTTGCCAACTTCTAGTCTTCCGGTACCTTACCTGTGACTATCGATGATACAAATATCCCAGCAAGAGGCCCAGCAATCACTTCTCTAGCTTCCCACAGAGTTCTCGGTACACCTTTAATCGTTTCAAGACATCCAGCACTTCCTCCTCTGTAATTTGAACATTTTGCAAGATATCACCATCTATTTCCCTACAGTCTATATCTTCAATATCCTTTTCCACATAAATACTGATGCAAAATATTCATTTAGTATCTCCCCCATTTTCTGTGGCTCCACACAAAGGCTACCTTGCTGATCTCTGTGGGGCCCTATTCTCTCCCTAGTTACCCTTTTGTCCTTAATATATTTGTAAAAACCCTTTGGATTCTCCTTAATTCTATTTGCCAATGCTATCTCATGTCCCCTTTTTGCCCTCCTGATTTCCCGCTTAAGTATACTCCTACTTTCTTTATACTCTTCGAAGGATTCACTCGATCTATCTTGTCCATACCTGACATATGCTTCCTTTTTCTTAACCAAACCCTCAATTTCTTTAGCCATCCAGCATTCCCTACACCTACCAGCCTTCCCTTTCACCCTGACAGGAATATACTTTCTCTGGATTCTTGTTATCTCATTTCTGAAGGCTTCCCATTTTCCAGCCGTCCCTTTACCTGTGAACATCTGCCTCCAATCAGCTTTTGAAAGTTCTTGCCTAATACCGTCAAAATTGGCCTTTCTCCAATTTAGAACTTCAACTTTTAGATCTGGTCTTTCCTTTTCCATCACGATTTTAAAACCAATAGAATTATGGTCGCTGGCCCCAAAGTGCTCTCCTACTGACACCTCAGTCACCTGCCCTGCCTTATTTCCCAAGGTCAGGTTTTGCACCTTCTCTCGTAGGTACATCTACATACTGAATCAGAAAATTGTCTTGTACGCACTAAAGAAATTCCTCTTCATCTAAACCTTTAACACTATGGCGGTCCCAGTCGATGTTTGGAAAGTTAAAATCCCCGACCATAACTACCCTATTATTCTTACAGATAGCTGAGATCTCCTTTCAAGTTTGTTTCTTAATTTCCCTCTGACTATTGGGGGGGTCTATAATACAATCCCAATAAGGTGATCATCCCTTTCTTATTTCTCAGTTCTACCCAAATAACTTCCCTGGATGTATTTCCGGGAATATCCTCCCTCAGCACAGCTACAATGCTATCCCTTATCAAAAATGCCACTCCCCCTCCTCTCTTGCCTCCCTTTCTATCCTTCCTGTAGCATTTATATCCTGGAACATTGAGCTGCCAGTCCTGCTCATCCCTGAGCCATGTTTCTGTCATTGTTATGATATCCCAGTCCCATGTTCCTAACCATGCCCTGAGTTCATCTGCCTTCCCTGTTAGCTCCCTTGCATTGAAATAAATGCAGTTTAATTTATTAGTCCTACCTTGTCCCTGCCTGCCCTGACTGTTTGACTCACTTCTGTTCTCAACTGTACAAGACTCAGATTGATCTCTTTCCTCACTATTTCCCTGGGTCCCACCCCCCCCCCAACTTTACTAGTTTAAATCCTCCCAAGCAGCTCTAGCAAATTTCCCTGCCAGAATATTAGTCCCCTTCCAATTTAGATGCAATCCGTCCTTCTTGTACAGGTCACTTCAACCCCAAAAGAGATTCCAATGATCCAAAAATGTGAATCCTTCTCCCATACACCAGCTCCTGAGCCATGCATTCATCTGCTCTACCCTCCTATTCCTGCCCTCACTAGCTCGTAGCACTGGGAGTAATCCAGATATTACTACCCTTGAGAACGTCCTTTTTAAATTTCTGTCTAACTCTCTGTAATCTCCCTTCAGAATCTCAACCTTTTCCCTTCCTATGTCGTTGGTTCCAATGTGGACAATGACCTCCTGCTGGCCCCTCTCCCCCGTGAGAACATTCTGCACCCTCTCTGAGACATCCTTGATTTTGCACCAGGGAAATAACACACTATTCTGCTTTTTCTCTGCTGGCCACAGAAAAGTCTGTCTGTACCTCGGACTACAGAATCTCCTAACACAATTGATCTCTTAGAAGCTGACGTACCCCTAGTTGCATTAGAGCCAGTCTCAATACCAGAAACTTGGCTGTTCATGCTACGTTCCCCTGAAAATCCATCACCCCCTACATTTTCCAAAACCGCATACCTGTTTGAAATGGGTATATCCACAAATGACCCCTGCCCTAGGTGCCGACCTCTCTCTTACCCTTCCTGGAGTTAACCCATCTATGTGACTGTATCTGAGACTTTCCCCCCTTCCTATAACCGCCATCCATCACGTACTGTTGCTGTTGTAAATTCCTCATCGCTTCTATCTGTCTCTCCAACCGATCCACTCGATCTGATAAGATTCGCATCCAACAGCATTTTTGGCAGATATAATCCGCAGTAACCCTTAAACTTTCTTTAAACTCCCACATCTGACAACAACTACATATCACTGCAAAGGCCATTTTTGCTCCTTCACGATCTACAGACCCAGAAAATAACACCGTCTTATTCCTCTACAAACACTGCCCCAGGTTAAATTAATAGCTATGGCTTATTTTAAGTTTAATAAAGAGACTTATCTCCAGAAACACATAATCAAGAAAGAACCCCCTGTACTCACTAATACAGCCTTTCTCTTGGACAGACTTAAAACAACAATTAACTTATCTGATTCTGGGCTGTGAACATCGCCCAAACCAGTTCCTCCAAGATTAGTTGTGAAATTCACTGTTTGTTAATTTTTGCAAGAGTTTTATAAATGTATAGAGTTAACTTATTCAGCTTTCCTCATTCAATTTAAGCTTTTTTTTGACATCATGTGGAGGTACCAGTGTTGGACTGGGTTGGACAAGGTCAAAAATAACACAACATCCGGTTATAGTCCAATGGGTTTATTTGAAAATACTAGGTTTCGGAGTGTTGCTCCTTCAACAGGTGCTAGTTTTCAAATAAAGCCGTTACACTATAACCTTGTATCGTGTGGTTATTGACCCTTTTTGACATAGTATGGCTTCCAACCCTGGTGGATGCATCATAGTCTTCATGACCTCGAGATTTGACAAATATTGTCGGCCCAATATGTATGTATTTATGTATCTTTCTTTCTCTCTTTCTTTCTCTCTTTTCTTTTCTTTCTTTCCTTTTTTCTCTCTCTCTCATATCTCTTCCTGCCAAGGCACGAGACACAATCCACAGTTAAACCGGTCACCTTGCTCCCTGATCAATTAAAATTTTATTAACTGGTGCCCTCTCATGATGATATAATGATTAATGAAGCTATTCTTGATGTTCTAGTCAGATAGCTGCCTTTGATTACGTTCATCAAAGTGCAGTTTGTAGTGTGTCTCTGGGTTTGGTGAATGAATATTGTTTTCAAACTCAGTAAGTGGCTTTAAAAGGGATTGATTTAAACTGGATTGAATTGAGCAAAATGTTTCTGATGGTAGTTTGGGCTGGTAATTAATTTGAGTTAATGATCAGACAAAGTAGGCCCTTTAATGAACCATTCTGAGACTAGGTTTTAACCTTCTTTTGACACTACCACTGATGTGAATTATCAACAGTCATTGAAGTCAGCATCAGCAAGCTGTTTAATTGTTAACCAAGAAGTCGGCACCTTTACAGCTACTTAGCTGCTGTTAGTGAATTAATAACTTTGAATCCTTTGGGTATTGTTCAATATTGCTCAGTACTTTAAGGGGATACAAACAATAATTGCCCCAGGGTTTAATTTTCTCTCATTTGTGCAATGAACTTGAACAGGCAAATGTGGCAGAATCTTATCAGGTCTGAGCAATGGGGCCATGGTGAGCTGTGTGGGGGTATCAGACGAGGAGGTCTATGAGGCTCATCTTGACCAGAGTGTATACCTGACAAATTTACCCGAACGATCTCCACATTGCCTGTGACCAAATCGTGGCAGAGGGCACAATTAAACACCCCCCCCCCCCCCCCCCCCCACCCCCTCCTCCATGGCATCTGACATCTGCCAAACCATGCCATGAGGACTACCCCAATACATTGACTATACACTGGCAGTGTGCTCTGGGAACACTGACCTACATTGTAGAAGCACCATTGAAAAGCTGTAATTGGGGGCACTTTGCACACCGGGACAGACACACAGTGCATTGACTGGACTAGACTAACCCTTGGAGCTGCTTACTTATTCTCTTAGTGCTTACCACTGAAGATCTTCCTGCATACTCATGGTATTTGTGCTCTGCCATGCCTTGCTGTACCAATTAGCGAAGTTAGACAACCTAGCACATTGTCTCACTGATCATCAGTCCTCAGTCTACAGGACACATGTTTTGCTGTATAGCATCTTGCTACCTTAATCTCACAAATGCTCCACAAACCAACAGCTTATGCAGGAAACACACTGCATGTGCAGCAAGTAGGCAGCAACATCTCAAAGTCTGAGTGGAGTTGTTCTCACTGAAATCTCTGGAGACTCTTGTCCGGGAACCCTGATGCAGTAAGTCAAGGGCTGCCTTCCGTTACCAGGGCAGGAGATTGTCCACAGTCAGGCAACTCATCATGGGGTTTTCAGCCATGGGCTCCATGCCTCTGCAGTCTAGGGAGTGGCTCGCTGTTAGTCTTGTGACTCTACATTGGCAAGTTGAGCGCTAACAAGGTCAGGGAGATGTCTCAGTTCCCGTTAAGAGTCTACAGATATCTTGCTCAGGAGTAGTCTGTCATTTGGCTGAGGAGGTGGACCATGGTCTATCTGTCAGATAGGTGGCTTGGTGGTTCAGTGGTTAGCACTGCTGCCTCACAGCACCAGCAACCTGGGTTTGATTCCAGCCTTGGCTGACTGTGTGGGGTTTGCACACTCTCGCCGTGTCTGTGTGGGTTTCCGCCAGGTGCTCCGGTTTCCTCCCACCGTCCAAAGATGTGCAGGTCAGGTGAATTGGCCATGCTAAATTGCCCACAGTGTTAGGTGTGTTAGTCACGGGTAAATATAGGATAGGGAATGGGTTTGGGTGGGTTTCTCTTCGGAGGGGTGGTGTGGACATGCTGAGCCGAAGGGCCTGTTTCCACACTGTTGAGAATCTAATCTAATCTAAATTGCCTATAGTGTTCAGAAATCTGTAAGTTAAGTGTATTAGTCAGGCAAAATGTAGAATAATAGGGTAGGGGATGGGTCTGGGTGGGTTACTCTTCGGGGGGTCGATGTGGACTTGATGGGCCAAATGGCCTGTTGCCAAACTTTTGTGATTCTATGATTCTATGGAATGAAGGGGAAGGGCACAGATGGGAAAGTGAGGTTGTTTTCCTAGGACTGAGGTTTGTCTTTGTGTCTGGAGGCTGTGGGCAAGGGTGCAGTATTGTGAAGGAAGGAACAGAAGATTGCATAAGGGGGAGATTTGTGGTCCCTTCGTATGCCTGAGCCTGGATGGGAAAGGTCAGTAGGTATAGGCACATGTAGATGGCTTGAGGGGGGACTCAGTGAAGTGTGAAACCTGTAGGTTTAATGGGATTGGTTACTGGGAAGGAGATATGGATTTCTGGGGGCTCCATGTTATGTTCAGGCTGAAGCTGGAAGCCACTGGCAAAGGAGCCCTCACTGTCCCTTTCCATCATGATGCAAATCGAAAGCGCAGAATGGGGAAGAAAATGGCTGTGAGCACACTCAGAGAAGGCAAGGTAAACAAGTGGATCTGTGAGGGAAGGGATTCCACCAAGCACTGAGCACAGGTATTTAAATGGATAGAACATTGTACAGAGGCTCGTGCATCATACAACACATAGGTTGCCTGTTCCCTGCCCATCAGCAGTGATTCTTTGTGTACGTTGCATGTCTCTGGCACAGCCACTGCTATGCAACTCTGTTAGTTGACAGCAACACCTTTGTGCACAAGGAGGGAGCCAAACATTGGGGATGTTGAATGAGGAGGAACAATGGTGTCACTATGACCCAGTGCCTTATGTACCCATTGTTCCCTGCTTGCTGATGGGTACGCAGGGTCTCAGTACACACCTCTGTCCGTGCAGCCTTATCTGAGGCCATGATGTGCAGTGAGATGGTATGGAAATGTGTTTAATGCTTACTCACAAACACAGGAAAGTTAACACCAGGAACATTTATGCAGAAGCCATTTTTACCCGTGCCATGGAACTGCACTGAATACATTTTCTTCTTTCCCTTGCTCCCACTACATCTTAGTGTACTCCCTGGTTCCGCAGCTAGGTGGAGGGAGCCTGCTCAGCAGCGGAACCAATGGAGGTTTCTGGAGTGACCCCAGGCATACTTGTGTTGAGATGGGCCAGATATATTGAGGGTCTTCTTGCCAGAGGCGACTTGACTCTTGATGGCTTAACCTTCCAAGGGTTGGAGGAGGGCAGGCAGGGTGGAGGTGGAGGACCTGCCCATTTCTACAGTTTCCTGAGTGGCAAGTGCCAGGGAGTCTGTGTATGACTACATCTACTCCATGCCTTCGGATCTGAGGACCAATGGGTTTGGCGATGGAGTGCCAAGTGTGGGAGCACACCAGTAGCCCCTGAGGGTGCTGGACCCAGCTCTCCATGGCAGCTGCCAGCCAGTCGATAAAGGCAGCCAGATGGTCGCAAGATTTATTGCACTGCTGCAGCCTCTGGCGCAATCAAAGCCATTGTAGCTGCTGCTGCATTACTCCATGTGTTCAGGTAAAGCCCCTGATTGGCTGCACCTCAGGATCCTCTCCTCCTGGAGTTGAGCTGGTGCCTAGTCTCTGACAGTCCTCCAAGTGGGAATGGCCTGGGCCATTTCTTCCTCAGCCAGGACTGTCACTCACCAGATTGTGCATTCTCTGTGTCTACATTTGCCCTTCCCCCCCCCACCCCCACCCCCTCCAAGTTGTCAGCATCTGAGCCAGTGGGGTGCAGATGGCAGCCTTGCCAAAGCTTCCCCTGATGCCTCCATATTCTTGTCCTCAGAGTTTGAAGATGATGCATCTGGTGCAGTTGTGCATTTCTCTGGGCAGGGTAAGGGCACCTGCAAGACCAAAGAGAGAGAAGGCATTGCAGCCAGTAGTTAGTAGTCATGTGCAATAATTGAAAGTGACAGCAGGATTAATGTGAAAGTTGCATTGGAATGAATAGTGGTACTTAACCGTTTGTTGAAACCTGGTTGTCTTGGAAACTCCACAGCAGCATTCCCAGATTTCTCTCGCAAGGGCAGGATTCTTTCCTTGTCGAGGGTGAGGGCATTGAGATCCCCATTAGGATTCCATCTGCCCTGTTATGGGCTGTCTTCTCCTGTGATGAGTAAAAGGGGTAAATGAGTGACATGTTAGTTGATAGCATGTCTGTAAGTGTTGGTGCATCTGGGATAATGTTGGTGAAAGGTCTGAGGAGGCAGCACAGAGAGTATTGCAGGATTGGTGATGTGGAAGATTGGGAGTGGAACGAAGACGGGTGAGAGAGAATGTTGCAGAGTGGCAGAGCATGAGCCCTTGCTGCAGTAAATACTGAGTACAGACCTTTTAAAGAGTAAGGTGTGGCGGCAGTAACAGAGATGTAGTAAGCATGAGGTGGCAGGGAAAATAAAATGGCACTTACCCTGGCAGACCAGAGAAGGTCATTGACCTTCTTTCTGCATTGCTGACCATTCCATTGCACCCTGGAGATGGCACTGACCCAGGCTGGCAGGGATTGGTGCCTTGGCCTTTGGGGAGATGATATCTCTGTTCTGGACCTGCGAGTCTCTATCAGAGAATAGCAATGCTATCGTTCCCTAATCCGACATGTTCAGATGCCATTTTTGACCAGGCTTGAGAATGCCAGAGCTTGCCCTGGTGCAACTGCAGGGCTTTCAAAGGTGCAATGGATGCCAGTGTTTTGGCTGGTACCTGCAGAGTGGCAAGTTGTTCTGGAAATGGCATGTGGTAAAATGGGGCCAAAAGTGGATATGGGAGACACCAGAGGGGCAGGGTTTGCTAAGGTAGGATGAGAAAACATACCAGATCTCACAGTAAAAATCCTTTCCAAAACTCATCATAATGGACCTTTATAAGCATTATGCCAACCGAATCCAAGCTAAGACCAACCTGTGCCACTATCCAGCACCTTGTATCCTCTATGCCAACTCCTGGTGTCCACCAGGGGCAGATTAATGAATAGATTCAGCATTTCAAAATCAATGATTAAACATCCACTCACTGTCACCAGTGGTGGACCACAAGGATCGGTGCTGGGTCCCCTGCTTTTTGTCATTTATATAAATGAGTTGGATGTCAACATAGAAGGTACAGTTAGTAAGTTTGCAGATGACATTAAAATTGGAGGCGCAATGGACAGCCAAGATGGTTACCTCAGTAAAATGGGATCTTGATCAGATGGCCAATGGGCTGAGGAATGGCAAATGGAGCTTAATTTAGATAAATGTGAGGTGCTGCATTTTGGGAAAGCAAATCTTAGCAGGACTTATACACTTAATGGTAAGGTCCTGCTGAGCAAAGAGACCTTGGAGTGCAAGTTCATAGTTCCTTGAAAGTGGAGTAGATAAGACAGTGAAGAAGGCGTTTGGTATGCTTTTGGAATATTGTGTGTGATTCTGGTCACCCTCCTATTGGAAGGATGTTGTGAAACTTGAAAGGATTGAGGAAATATTTACAAGGATGTTGCCAGAGTTGGAGAGTTTGAGCTATAGGGAGAAGCTGAATAGGCTGGGGCTGTTTTCACTGGAGTCTCAGAGCCTGAGAGGTGACCTTATAGAGGTTTATAAAACCATGAGGGGCATGGATAGGGTAAATGGGCAAGGTCTTTTCCATGGGTTGGTGCGTGTATGGAATGAGCTGCCAGAGGAAGAGGTGGAGGCTGGTACAATTGCAGCATTTAAGAAGCATCTGGATGGGTATATGAATAGGAAGGTTTAGAGGGAGATGGGCCAAGTGCTGGCAAATGGGACTAGATTAGGTTAGATGTCTGGTTGGCATGGATGAGTTGGTCCGAAGGGTCTGTTTCCGTGCTGTACATCTCTGACTCTGACTCTAATTAACTCAGATAGAGACTAAATAACAAAGTTAACTGATCTATGCTACTGCACCACAGCTGTGATCCTCCATTTAAAACAAATGAATTTTGTCCGGTTTTACTGAACAGTTGCTTGTGTATTCCTGTTCTTTGTACCTTTGTCCAAATAGTGAACAGAGGAAGTTGTAAACTGTAAAATGTTGACAGACATTTGTAAGTCGGTGATGCACAACACATGCCATTGTGTCAATTTGTGTCAGCAACTGATTTACAAATCTCAGCAGTTCCAAGTTGAGTTGGTGAACCCCAATACATCAGATGTCCCACAGATGTTCCATCTAATTTGTGTTCTTAATCATCAAGCTAGAAATACCTTTCAACAACCTGTTAAAATACCCCTCCAGGATGAGTCAAACTTGAGGTAGGGACATTACAACTACACCCCTTGCCGATATTTTTATAAGTCAACCTGTTCAGTCACAACTCTAGAGCCTACTGACTCGCGTTTGAGGCACTTACTATAGCACTACATCTTGCAGATGCAAATTGTTGTCTATAGGTATTTCCCTAACCTACCTGTATCTGAGATGTTATCTCAGAATGAGCTATGAGACTGACAGTATTTTGAATCAGTGTGTTCAGGTAGAGGGAGAGCTTGGATCCAGGCCATCTAACCTGGAGGCTGGAATACTACCACTATGCCACAGAATCCTCACTGACAGCATTAATGCTGAGATGAAATGACGTTTATCTACACATGCAGCTTTAGTTATCTTGCTGCTTAAAGGTTAGAGGACAGAGGGTGCATAAATCTTGGGATTTGGTGTAGAGTTCAAAATAAAATGTTGGTGATCTCATCCAATGCCGTTACATTACTTAGATACTGGTAGCAAATGAAAATCATGCGAAGGAGCAGATAAAATTTTCCTTAAGTCCTCACCATGGGGCCCTCGCCAGGGAAGAGGCACATTTGCACCCAAGACCTTCCCAATGTACAAAGATTCACACAAAAAAATGGCATGGGATCAGAAATGCAAAGGAAGATTGCCCAAAACCAATTCACTGTTTCACGACAAGATTCACACCTCCACAGGGAGACGATAATCCAGTCCATGAACTCTTGTTTGTAAAAATTAAATGCATGCATATGGTTTATGTGACAGATTTTAAGAAAGCATTTCTTGAAATGTGGGAGACTTTATTTGACAATTCACTTTAACTCTAACTGAAACTGGCTCCCACAGATGGAGTCCTGACCACAGAATTTTCCCCGCAAGTATCCTTTCTGAGACATTGCATGACCAGTTGGTGCTAGCCAACTCTAGTTATCTTTCAGCCTGTGATATTTAATTCTGTTGAGAAGGTGGGGGTGGGGTCAGGAAAGAAAAGATACTTGGGTTGTCTGCAGATAGTGTTGCGTCATATACACTGGGAGTTAATACCTTTCTAATCCATCACAAGATTATACATTTCTATTAATCCTTATGCCTACACGACATTGCCTTCATCTCCGCAGGTGATTATGTTCAGCTGGGGACGTTTGATGACATTAGATTTAATAGCTGACAATCTTCCAAGCTCTTGGTAGTCAGCTGTAACTGATTTGTAAAACATTTATATTTCAAAAATTATATCCACATGTCGAAGGGCTTAGAACTGGGATTCTGTCCTTTAATGTTCATGATATTTAAAGTCCTTGATTGAATTATTGTCATTAACCCTTTCTTACCCAGATAGCTTAGATTCATTCTGGCCTCAAGCTTGGGACAACTTGAATGAGCAGCTAATTTCCATTATATGATGTGGTTTGGTGGTGGCTGTTTCTAAAGCACATAATGGGCAAATTGACTCTTGGGGAATCACCAGTGAGCTTAAACCTTCCTCATCTGACACATAAAGCAACGAGCCTGGATAGCTCAGTTGGCAGAGCATCAGACTTTGAGGCCAGCATGATAGCTCTGTGGTTGGCACTGCTACCTCACAATACCAGGGACCCAGGTTGGATTCCAGCCTTGGGCCACTGTTTGTGTGGAGTTTTCATATTCTCTCCGTGTCTGCGTTACTCCGGGTGCTCCAGTTTCCTCCCACAGTGCAAAGATATGCAGGTTAGGTGAATTGGTCGTGCTGAATTGCGCATAATGTTCTGGGATATGTAAATGAGGTACATTAGTTAGGGGTAAATATAGAGTAATAGGGTAGGGGAATGGGTGTGGGTGGGTTACTCTTTGGGGGGTTAGTCGGGACTTGTTGGGCCAAACGGCCTGTTTCCACACTGTAGGGATTCTATGTAAAGTAATGTCAATAGTGCTGTCAAGCAGCACCTGCTCAGCAATGACTTGCTCAGTGATGCTCACTTGGGCTCCACCAGGGCCACTCAGTTCCTGACCTCATTATAGCTTTGGTCCAAATATAGATAAAAGAGCTGAATTCCAGAGGTGAGATGAGAGGCTGCATTTGATCTAACGTGACATTAGTGAGCCCTAGCAAAACTGGAATCAGTGGCTAATAGGGAGCAAACTGTCGCTGAATAGAGTTATAGGAAGATGGTTATGGCTGTTGGTGGCCAGTCATCTCAGCTCCAGGACACCTCTGCAGGAGTTTCTCAGGGTAATGTCCTAGGCCCAACCATCTTCAGCTGCTTCAGAAACCACTTTCCCTCCATCATAAGGTCAGAAGTGGGGATGTTCGTCAATGATTGCACAAAGTTCAGCACCATTTGTGACTCCTGAGATACTGAAGCAGTCCATGTTTAAGTGCAGCAAGATCTTGGGCTAAAAAATAGAAGTAATAGTTTTTGGGTTTTTGGTAAAGGGTTTATCACCACAGGGCCTTGCCTTTTGCTCCATAGCATACAAAACTGTAGCATTTCTCATGTCCAATTTTAGTCCCAGAATTAACCAGCATCCCTTGCATTGCACCATATTTAAAAGCCTGTTGTGCACTCAGATAAGCGTCATCAGCTCAGAGCTGACCCACACAGTTCATGATATTTGCCCTAGACATGGTAGAAGGGAAAAATGTGTGATCTACTTTGTGTACAGGTGCCTAGACATCCTCCTGGATGGGCTGGGGGCAGGTGGAGGTGTAGGCTATCCTCCTCCCCCAGGACAAGGTGAGGAAGCCAAAAAAAATAGGCCATGCCCAACAGCTCTGAGGTTGGCACGCAGGTTAATGTTTTCCCAGCCATCTGGATGAATGCCCAGTATTGTACGAGGAAGGTTAATATCCTTCACTATTCCACAAGTGTTAGTGCCACCATCTTCCCTCCTATATCTCACTCTCACTCTATCTCTGCTTCTACTGCACCCATTTCTCACCAAGCCTCTGCCACTCTCACTATTGCCTTCAACATGTTTCTTCACTCGCGCTCTCCTTTTCCAGTGTAGGTAATTGGATATTTGTAGGAAGGTAATTCAATTACAATAGTAGATAATTGAATATTTACATGTAGGTAATTGAATATTTGCATGTAGGTAATTGGATATTTACATGTAGGTAATTGGATATTTATATGTAGGTATTTGGATATTTATATGTAGGTATTTGGATATTTATATGTATGCAGTTGGATGTTTACATGTAGGTAATTGAATATTTACATGTAGGTAATTGAATATTTGCATGTAGGTAATTGAATATTTGCATGTAGGTAATTAGATATTTATATGTAGGTATTTGGATATTTATATGTATGCAGTTGGATGTTTACATGTAGGTAATTGAATATTTACATGTAGGTAATTGGATATTTATATGTAGGTAATTGAATATTTGCATGTAGGTAATTGGATATTTATATGTAGGTATTTGGATATTTATATGTATGCAGTTGGATGTTTACATGTAGGCAATTGAATATTTGCATGTAGGTAATTGGATATTTATATGTAGGTATTTGGATATTTATATGTATGCAGTTGGATGTTCACATGTAAAGCCTTTCACGGGAAATGCAAACTGTCAAGGTGAAAGTGGGGTAGGGAGAGCAGAACGGGGCTTGGAGTTGGAGGGGGAGATAAATCACTGTATCCCCTGTGGTGCCAACCTCTCTCTAAAGGCATTGAGAATATTGGTGGACATCGCAGTCTCCCTCTCCAACAACGCCTGAGCACAAATGTAGCTATGGAAGAGGGGCAGGTAGTTGACAGAAATGACCCCCTCCATGGCCCACTACCTGAGCTGGTTAATAATCTGCTTGGCCAGGCCCAGGAGCAGACACATGAGGAGATCCTCCAATCTGCCCACATCCCTCCGCACCAGATGTCCAGAGATCAGGAGTGTGGAGATAAGTGGTTTTTCAAATCACTAAAAAGGAAGCCCAATACCTGCAACCGATATGTACATGGTCTATGGACTCCACAGCACTGCAAAATTATCAGTTGGGCTGGGAGTCTCACAGTCTGCGAATATAACAGATTGCTGCATGCAACATCCTCCACCCCAGGTTTCCAATAGAAAGTGGGAGGACTCCTGGGTAGAGAGCCCTCCACTGGAGATCCCCACTGCCCGGTGGTAATTAAGCATGCAAGGGCATGTCCAGGCTGTGGACAATAGAGTCAAGGTCAATGGTGTGCAGCAGTAGCATGTACAAAAAAAACTCTTTGCAAGCTGGAAGGGAAGCTCGATATTATTGAAGTGAATGAGTCATGAACAAGACATTTTAAAAAGCAACAATTCCTCTTAATTGTAACTCACCACTGCCTAGAGAGAATTGCAGTGAGTTGTCCCAATGTTGAGATAGGCCTCGATGGACTTGTCATTCAAACCAATCTCACCACAGCCCACATCGCTGAGCTCCCTATAGGATTCTGCCTAATATGTTAAACAGGTATAATGCCTTGGTTAAACTGCCCTATATTCATCTGTTTAGGAGCAGTAATAACAGAAGATGATTTTTGTTATAAAATGCGATGGAACAGAGATAGCCAGATGTCTTCCATTCACATTGTAGTGTATCTCAATAGTGGATATTGAGTAAAGATCTGTGGAAGAAAATAGAGGTATTTGAAATCTGGATGCTCAGTAATATGCTAAAAATCTCACATTCACAGCAGAAAATAAATGACGATGTACTTGGAATTTTGACAGCAAAAACAAAGCTTGAAAAGTGACATCAGTTAAAGAAAATGTCAGTATTTTGATGACTTGGTCAGAGCTGAAAAGCTATGGAGATCCTTTCTGGAGGGAAAAGAGAGGGGTGGTGGAAAGATAGGTCAATCTCAGTATTGCTGGATGATAGATGTCACAGAGTGGTTGTAGCTGTATGTAGTGAATGTCAGAGAATGGCACAAGACACTAGTATGACACAACCTGACAATAGATCCCCTGGTGGGAATAGCTAGAGTTGGAATTAGAATTAGAATTAGGTTTACTGTTACATGTGCTTATATAAGTCCAGTGAAAAGTTTACAGATTTTTGCCACTTACAGTGCCATCTTAGGTACAAAGGTATCGAGGTTCAGCACCTTAGGAATATTGATGAGAGAGACTGTACTTTGAATACTATGCACAATTTTGGTGTCCATTTTTTTTTAAAGAAAGATAGAGGCACTGGAGAAGATGCAAAAAAAAAATGAGAATGACCCCGAACTGAGAGGTCATACCCCATGAGGAATAATTGAGCATGCTAGAGCCGTTTTTACTCTAGATTGACTTGATAAAGGCTTTTAAAATTGTGAAAAGATTTTAAAGAATAGACATAGAGAAGTTGTTCCCACCTGTTATGGGATACCAGAACCACAGGCCACAAATATAAGGTAGTTGCTCGTATGGTGTCCAGTACCATATGGAATTTTCTGATTCTTTACCACTAAACCTTCTCATTAGCATTGGTCTAAGTTAGTGATACCATGTGAGGATGGATGCAGCATGGCCATCTTCAATAGAAGATGAAGAATAAATATATTGACTTCATATTTCCTAATAACTAGTTACATGACATCAGAGATATATGATATTCTCTTGTGAGACATCAGGTTAAACCTAAGAGAAAATAATATTACTACTTAAGCTCCATGCTCTTAACACCTGCTGGGGAACAATTGCTGAACTACCATACACACACCAATGAACACATAGAGAACTGGTTAGCTTTACATCTTGATGGACAGAACTAAACTAGTGATGACCGTTAAACCTTTCAGGTACTAACTGCCTTATGCAATAAATGTCAATAAGTCCAATAGAGATTTCATTGAAAAACCTTTGGACAATGAACCTGGTTAAAAGAGTTGAACTCACTACCCATAAGCAGTGATTGAAATGACTGGCATGAGAGTATTTATTGGGGTATTAGATAAGTCCCTGACATGAAAAGTAAAGGTGAAAGGGTGGGGGAAGGCTCATGTGAAATATAAGCAATGGGCCTGGGCTGAAAGATCTGTGTTTTTGCTGTAGAAAAAAACTCTACATGTTTGCACATTCTTTATGACTTCAGGATGACTCCAGTGATTCTTCAATTATTGAAGTGTTGCTGTTGTTGTGTAAGTAAATGAGGTGGCCAGTTGATGTGCAACATCCACATTTTTTACATTTCTTTTAATGCTATTTGTTAGGAAATACATCTTCTGTGGAATGCCTGGCAAACAGCTGCTCTTTAAGGAGAGCTGTAGATCCTTTCACAATCACCTGAAAAGACAAACAGTCATGTCTGAACAACTCATCCAAGGCATGTTCACTCTTAACAGTGCATCACTCCCTTCGTATTGCACTGAAGTAGCAGTCTAGATAATGTGCTATAGCTTGTGAACCTCAGGCTTTAATCCACTAGCTTTTGCTTTAGAAATCAGGCCATTACCTTGAATCCAGGCCAATGTCTTTATTAGGCCTTTGTTGAATTCTCAAATGTCCTGTGTGTCAATGGTGCACATTATAATCAGTTACCAGTGCATGACACTCCATGAGAACCTCAAGGAGAGGCAATAGCCTGGTGCTATTATTGTTGTTAATCCAGAGACCCAGGTAATGCTCTGGGGACCTGGGTTCAAATCCTGCTACTGCAGAGGGTAAAATTTGAATTAAAAAATCTGGAATTAAAAAGTCTCATGATGACCATAGATCTGTTGTTGATTGTCAGGGAAAAACCCTGTGGGCAATTAGGGATGGGCAATAAATGCTGGTCTAGCCAGTGACGCTTACATCCAATGAATGAAGTTTAAAAAAAATCATGGCAGACAGAGGAGCTGTGGGGGGATTCAGTTGACAATGCAAGACTGAATTAAACTCCTGATCTCAGTTAATCGTTCCACCCATCCTCAAAAGCCATCATTTACACAGCCCTGTATCTTAATAGGATTTGCATGGTAAAGCACTTTATTAACACAATGCTCATCAATGGGTTGGGCTGATTTTCAGCTTGTTTGTTGCTTATGAAAGAAGCTTGATGGATTTGTCATACCCAAAGCCTGAATGGACCTTGTACACAAAAAATAAAATCTTTATTTAAAACTCATTGAAAAAATATTAAAATGTCTGGGTCTATATGTGAAGGTATATGATTTCGGATGTTCTGAATTCAGATCAGTGATGTTATTATTGGTTTTTAAGATCATTTGAAACTCTATCCCACTAATTGTCACAATTGTTTCTTCTCTGGTGGGAGCACATTGCGCAGTTTGCTACTGTCATTGTTTGTGTTCCTTTCCTCAACAATTAAAATTGGCACCCTCCATGGCCATCTGGAAACTACAATCTTTTCACGTTAAGGTAAAATTGCTAACTTACATATCTTTCTGCCATTGCTTCAGTTACCTGGGGAGATTAGAGAGGCTGGGATTGTTCTCCTTAGAGTAGAAAATGTTATGGGGCTGATAATAGATTTAATGGATGTGTCCAAATAAATTAGCTTTAGGCAGAGTTAATATTGAGACGCCATTGAGAAGGAGGGTTGATGATCAGAAAGCATAAAATAATTAGCAAAAGACCCAGAGGGAAAATGAGAAATGTTGTTATGGTTTGGGAATGCCAGCAAGAATGTTTGAAGCTGGCTCAGCAGTTATATTGTACAAGATGCTTTCACCATTGGTCAAGAGATTGTCTTCCAATTGATAAAGAGTACCTCAAGAGAGTCAATGGTTTTGAGAAATATGATAACATAAAAATAAGAATATTTATTGCAGCATTTGAAATGAGGTAAATTTGACGGTAACTTTAAAAAAGGACAAGGATATGCTTCCCTATACAAAAATGTTCAGGATTGTTGGGAAGGAGCAGAAGAATGGGATGACTAAGGCATTGTTTATTGAAGAGTTCCATTGCCCAGGCATAAAGGCTTAAGTGGCTTCCTGCTGTGCTATGTTATTGCTGATGTTGGGGCTTTGTAAGTTGGTATGTGAATGGGAAGGTTTAGAAGGGTATGGACCAAATGTTGGTAAATGGGACTAGGTCAGATTAGGATGTCTGATTGGCAGGGATGAGTTGGACTGAAGGGACTGTTTCCATGCTGTATGACTCTATGACTTTATGACCTTACCTCTGACCCAGGAGGCCTGGGTTCAGTGTCATTTATCCCAGAGGTGTGTAATAACATCTCTGAACATGTTGAGTAGAAAATATAAAATGAGCAGCAGGTAAGACACGATACATGAGTTAGTTAGACAAAATATACCACTGCAACATCTGGGGATGGGTCACTGATACGAGAGGACAGACAGGCTGTTGGTCTTGTCAAAGTTGCTAAGGTAGCATCCTGCTCTCTCGCCACAGCATTAGGGAACTGTTTTCTGGGTCTTTCTCCTTCTGTTCTGTTCCATCTTCCACATAGGGAACATGATTTGGAGATGCTGGTGTTGGACTGGGCTGTACAAAGTTAAAAATCACACAACACCAGGTTATAGTCCACAGGTTTAATTGGAAGCACACTAGCTTTCGGAGCGTCACTCCTTCATCAGGTGGTAGTGGGGGGCTCAATCCCAACACACAGAATTTATAGCAAAAATTTACAGTGTGATGTAACTGAAATTATACATTGAAAAATTGATTGTTAAGCCTTTCATCTGTTAGAATACCATGATAGTTTCACTTCTTTCATGTGTAAATCACAAAACCTTTTTTTTAAAGTTGCATTCTCAGTTTAGCTGTTAACAATGGTGATAGCTAGACAATATGTTGAAGATTTTGGCCCCCTGTGTTCTCTGTCTATGCCATGATGTTTAGATTGATTCTAATCTAAAAGGTGAGATAATGGAGTTTTATATGAATTCATGCAGTTTTTGAGCTCAGAGTTCTACATGAATGCATGCAGTTTTTGAGCAACGTACAATGTAACCCTGCAAGTACAAATTCACCCCACAAAATATATGTGTGCATGTGGGTCTTTGTCTGTCTGTGTGTGTCTGTCTGGTTTGGGGGTTGTGAGGGTGAGAAAGTGTATGTGTGTGTGTAGTGAGTGTAGAGTGCCTTAAATCTGTGAGGGGGTGCATGTGTGAGTGTGGGAGTGTGTGTGTCTGTAAGGGTGTGTGTGGGTGTCTGTGTGCGCGTCTGTACACTGTAGACAGGCAGCAGCGAAAAGTGGCCGAGCAGAGGCTGATAGCTAAGTTCGGTACCCATAGGGAGGGCCTCAACCGGGACCTTGGGTTTATGTCACATTACAGGTGACCACCATTGCACTTTACATACACACACAGGCACTCCTAAACACACACACACTCTCACACACACACAGGCACTCCTATACACACATACACATGGACACACATATACACAGACGCGCACACAGACACCCACACACACCCTTGCAGACACACACATACCCACACTCACACATGCACCCTCTCACAGACTTAAGGCACTCTACACTCACTACACACACACATATACACTTTCTCACACTCTCAACCCCCAACCCTGACAGACACACACATACAGACAGACAAAGACCCACATGCACACATATATTTTGTGGGGTGAATTTGTACTTGCAGGGTTACATTGTACTTTGCTCAAAAACTGCATGCATTCATGTAGAACTCTGAGCTCAAAAACTGCATGAATTAATGTAAAACTCTGTTATCTCACTTTTTAGATTTGAATCAATCTAAACATCATGGCATAGACAGGGAACACAGGGGGCTAACACCTTCAACATATTGTCTAGCTATCACCATTGTTAACAGCTAACCTGAGAATGCAACTTTAAAAAAAAAGGTTTTGTGGTTTATACATGAAAGAAGTGAAACTATCATGGTATTCTAACAGATGAAAGGCTTAACAGACAATCAATTTTTCAATGTATAATTTCAGTTACATCACACTGTAAATTTTTGCTATAAATTCTCTGTGTTAGGATTGAGCCCTCCACTATCACCTGATGAAGGAGCATCGCTCCGAAAGCTAGTGTGCTTCCAATTAAACCTGTTGGACTATAACCTGGTGTTGTGTGATTTTTAACCACATAGGTAAGAGAGCTCTCTGAGAATGTGTAATGAGGACTGCTGTCTGCCCTTGACCACTTGTTGGTATCTGTTATTTCTTGGAGCTGGTAGCTTATGCTGTGTCAATCAATTGTCTGAATCCTTTCAGCCAATGACCATGGCACAACAACTATTGTCCTCTTGTCCATCTCCATTTGGAGGTTCATTTCCATTCCTTCCGAGAAAAAAAAGTTCCCTTCCGAAACACGGAATATTTAATAAGGTAGTGTAAATCTTTTTTTTTAATGCTTGTAGAAGGTTAGATGTTACTATCACCCTGTTAAGTGATGATTCGGAGATGCCGGTGTTGGACTGGGGTGTACAAAGTTAAAAATCACACAACACCAGGTTATAGTCCAACAGGTTTAATTGGAAGCACACTAGCTTTCGGAGCGACGCTCCTTCATCAGGTGATTGTGGAGGGCTCGATCGTAACACAGAATTTATAGCAAAAATTTGCAGTGTGATGTAACTGAAATTATACATTGATATAATGTGTTGTGTGATTTTTTAACCCTGTTAAGTGAGGCCTTGTGCTGCACAGGAAATACTAAATATAGAATGCTAAGAGATCACGATTGTAAAGAGGACTCCAATATCCAACAGTATGATGCTGTTTTTGTACTGAGGGTATCTTACACTTTGGTGACAATCATGGTGTCTAGCAATCTGCAGTTGAAATCTGTTGATGGCAATACCAATGATATACTACCAGCTGTAGTTGACTCCCACATCAAAAGAAAGAATCATGTGATTCCAGTCTAATCATTCCCTGGACAGTAACTATTAAACATTAGGAGAAGGCAAGAAAGGGTATCCATTTTTTCTCAACTTATAAAAAAAAATGCTTAAACTCGTGAAATCTCCTGTTGAACAGTGGACTTCTATTTTTAAACAGTGGACTGAGAGATTGCATGATCTGTCTTGCTCCTAATTCTTCTGTTCTTATGTTTTGAACTAAAGCTCCAGCAGATTCCTTAGGCACTTTCCACACTTGAACACCAGGCTGGAGTTATACCTAATGAAGTCCTAAACAATACAAGGTGATCTCCTGTACCTGGGCCTAGTCCTGCTGCACTTCAACTTGGATTGGGATCTGATTCCTGAGTTACCCAGTGCTGCTGCAGTATGGAAACACATTTGCAATGGCTCAGAGAATCATCTCCCTGTTCACAACAGTAACAAATAGTTAAAAAGTGAAATGAGTTGTTTAACTTGTGTAACTGAGTGCCTGTCCCCTTTCTCTTTCCCAGGAAGTTAAAAATATCCAGTGCAATAATCCCAAATGCTTCATAACAGTGTGAATGTTCCCAGAATTCAAGGATTTTGTGATACTGATCAAATGAGAGAAAGTTGCCAACAAAACAGGATAGAATGCTTGCAGAATGTATACTGTTTATAAATCTTGGCTGCTTTAGATGATGCAGTCTGAACACTTCACTCTTAGCTTACTAGTATTAAAAGTCCTCAGTATGATCACAATAATCTCTGCTTAATCGTCGCATGTATAATATTGGAAAGTTTTCATTTGTTTTTTTGAGTTGTAAAAATGACACTTTCATACTGCTTGAAGCTATACAATTTGGAGGAAAGAAAATTAGATTGATCTTCCTGTCCAAAAAAGGCTTGATGCCTAGTAATACACATGGGAATTCTGTGATGTTTTCACAGCCTGATGCTTGGCTCACAAAGTTATGTGGGAACAGTGTTAAAACTGACTGACTGTTTAGTAGATTGATGTATGGAGAATGTATAAGGGTTATACCCTAGATGCAAAGTAAGGAGAGAGTTTTGCTCTGCACCTACCTCAACATCTATGCCTGCTATATCTTACTGAGATTCATGTGATTCTTGTCATCTGCAAGTGTGTCCCATTTCTCATTCATTTGATGGCAATCAAATTGGCAATAATGACATTAACTTCTGTGGTTCTTTTTCTTCATAACATGTATGCATTGCAGTGTGGAAACAAATTCACCTGACATCACTAAAATCATACAATACAGAGGAGGGGCCATTCAGCTCTTTCAAAGAGCTATCTCCTCAATCTCACTTTCATGCACTTTTTTCCAACATTTTCCCCTTAAACCATTTATCCAGTTTTATCTCTTACACTCCATTTTCCATGCATTCCAGTTTGTGACAAAATGCTGTATAAAATAAATTTGCTTCTTCTCCACGCTGGTTCTTTTAAAATGAGACCCAAACAGTAATTTATTATAATTGAGTGAAAATCCTGGAGTCTCTGATGCTGATTCAATGCCAGCTGAGTTTGTTCAGCTGATAGTTTGGAATTGCACCATTCAATATTAATGACAAGAAAGCATTAGTTTTTTTTTTCTGGATTCACTTTTGTAATGACAATATCAAATAGTTCAATGCTTTCATTAAAACAATTGATAGAAGAATTTTTAAAAATTGCTTCAGTATGTTCAGTGTTTATTTCATACAGGATAATTTCATCTGCTAAGTGTTGCAGGAAGTTGGTTTGGTTTAATTGTAAGATGAAGTGTGCCTTTGTATTCTCAGTAGGTATAGAGTGCCAATGGTTGTATTTTAGAGTTGGGTAAAGTTAGTGATGTCATCCTGTAAACTGGAATACCATGGAGAACAGCTCTTTATCTAAGGTAATGGCTCTGAAAGATTGAGAGACTGAATTAAGCTCCAGTCAACCTGATGATGTCAGGTCTCAACGTGGGCAGATCTGCTATCCATGTCTCCTCAATGTCATACAGCACAGAAACAGACCCTTCCGGTCCAAACAGTCCACGCTGACCATAATCCCAAACTAAACTAGCACCACCTGTCTATGCTTGGCCCATGTCCCTCAAAACTTTTCTTATTTGCATACTCATTCAATTGTCTTTTAAATATTCTAACTTGTTCCCACATCCACCACTGCCTCTGGAAGTTCATTTCACATACAAACCACTGTATGGAAAAATTTCCCCTCATTTCTTTTCTAAATCTTTCTCCTCTCACCTTAAAAATTGGCCCCTTAGACTTGAAATCCCCCACCCTAGGGAAAAAAAGACCTTCACCTGATCTATATCCATCATGATTTTATGAAACATCTATAAAGCTCCCCCCTCTATATGATTAAAAAAAGCAAGAAGAGACATTTAAGACATTCTGAAAAATATATAGCAGCAGCCAGGTAATACAGTTGATTGAGCATCATAAATGCTAATATTTTTTCCACATAGACACACATGGATATCCTAAATCTTGCTGGAACACATTCAACATAAGAATCATAGAATCATAGAAGATTACTGTTTTGTGAGCCCCACCCTACAGCTGCATCTTAATTAGACTTACACACAAAGACTTAGGGAAATGTGCATCCTGCTAGACAATGCCTTCGTAAATCCAGCATTTATAATTCAGTAAAGCCAGGAATAAAAACAGAAAACCCGGATTCCTACATTTACAGTAATGATGCCACACGTTTTTTGAAGACCTTACAAGGTTTAGAAAGTAGTAGAGTAAGACTGCAATTTAGGATGCAAAACTAAAAGTAGTATACAATGGAACTGGCTTCATAAAATAATTCTAATAGTAGCAAAGGTCATATTGCAATTTTACAAAAATCATAACAATGGCCTTCTTGAATACAAAATGAAAAGGCATGATTAACCATACTCAAAACTGGATCTGCATCAGGAACATGATGAATACTTGCTTAAATCCTAGAGTTCCTCCGATTCCTGAAGAGCTAGTAAACCAGGACCTTACACTCCATGTGCCTGATACAGCTCAATAGGCATCAGAAGAAATCCAAAGTATAGCTAGCACTAATAAAGCTACTACCTAAATTATATGACATAGATCATCTGTATCCAGATTAACTGTTGGAGATGAAATCCAATTGTCACTGAGCTTCAGAACCTGTCATTTGATTTGACATTGTATCCAAAATTGAAGGCACAGGACCAAATAGTGCCAATTTAAAAATAATATTTTATTTTATTGAGAATACAAAACAATATATCAGTATGGAAAGATTTTTCTTGGTTCAACTTTACATGTCTGCAACTGCTTGTACTGGTATTTCATGCTACATATATATTGATGCATTAATAAAAATTCAGATGGACTGTCAGTTCCTATACATACATACTAAAATATATTAGCTTATGATGTAAATGAAAACACATTCCTCAGAGTGAAAGAGCATGGAAACAGTCCCTTTGGGTCTAACCAGTCCATGTCGAACATAATCCCAAACTGAACTACTCCCACCTGCCTGCTCCTGGCCCATATGCCTCCAAACCTTTCCTATTCACATATCTGTCCAGATGTCTTTAGACATTGTAATCCAAACTACAATAACATGTACCCAGTTGCTATCATGTAATAAGCTACATCTTGTAAAGACAAGAGCCTCTTCTTATTAAGACTCACTAGCAGTTGTTCCTCTCATCAAGATCGGAAGAGGCTTGGGCAGCTTGCGCACTGCAGTGATCGGAACAAGGTTGGCCAGGTTGTCTCATTGACTGTGACATCCCTAATTGCATTTGTTAGTCTGGGCCAATCAGGGAGTGCTGGCTGACAGAGAAAAAAAACAGGAGTCTAAAAATAAAAAGGAGTTTTAAAAAAAAAAGAAAAAAAACCAGAAGTCTTAGGGAGTCTCCTTATTCTCGGGTCTAGCTCTGACCTCAGTACTATGCATGTGTATATAAAGGGTGACTTGGTGACAGGATACTTGCTTATGTGCAGGTATTTCACCCACTATAGTGCTTATGAAGATATTTGTCTGACCAATTAAAGACTACCTAAGTGCTTCCTCATATCCCGCTGGTATTTTACCTGTGGCAAGGGGGCAGACTCATACCATGTGGGCTGGACAGGTAGATGTGAAATAAATTCCTTTGGGCCTCTTGTGCTCATTATAACACAATATCCCTACCAATATCTTATTAAAGCAACTTCACCTCTTCTCCCCCTCCCAACTTCATGGAGACCCTTTATCCCAGAATATTTTGGCTCCTCCATATTGTCGGGCAGCCTGCAGTCCTACCGATGGCCACCACTGCCTGCTGGCGCTGCTGGGATTATGGGAGTAATGATAATCTGATTGGCCAGCATATCTTGGGCTGGACATCCCCTTGAGATATGGATAAAAGTTTTGTTTTAAAATATTTGATGCTGCTGTCAATGTCAAATTGCAGGAGGCAGCCGTCAGGATTCATCCTGACTTTTAAATGGACAGATAAGGCACCTTACAAAATCTAGCCCTTGGACTTTGGAGGAATGTTCACTGTTCAACCCAACATCATTTGTGTTTACTATCTGACCAAGTTAATGATAGGTTTAAGGAAATATGACAAATATAACTATTCCAACACCATCTCTGTCTTTCTATATGCCTCTGCACTTCACAGTGGCAGATTAGAATTCAGTTGAGTGACCGTGTCCATTGAGAATGCTGATAAACCAGCCAGCAAACATCTATCAACATTTGTTGAGTCCATTCAGATGCCAGCTACAACTTGCAATTCACTTTCTATGGTTAAATTCAGATTGATTGATTCATCCACCATTTTCAGAGATTTCTTTTCAAACAGCACTTTTCACTTCCTAAGGGAAGTATATTGTTCTCACTTCCAACCAACAAGCCATCTGTTACTATCTAAACAGTCTCTATGCACCAATACACACAATTCTGGCTATGTAAGTTACTTACACCCATGATTGACATGACTTCAGATTTATTGCATTATTTACAACTTTCACATTCCACTTGAAAGACTAATAGTTACTGTTACTTGCGAGGCCTGTGAACGGAAGTGAAAAAGGGAAACAAGTTCACTGCAGCAACATTTATTGATGTGGCAACAATTTCACTTCAAATCAAATGCTGCCAGTTAATTATTACAAGTGGGATTTATCTAGAAGGCTGTGTATATTGTTTTGACAATGCTTTAAGTATGCAGTTTTCTAAAAAAGATTTTGCGGCTCAGATACTCAAATACTTTGGGTGTGTTACAAACCTAGTTACTTAAGCTAACGGAATACTTTTTTAAAAGCAATCTTGCAAACTGAATATCAACAATAAAGCCCATCCATAACTGCTGCTGAGAAGTAGTTGAATCACGTTCTTGAACAGTTGCAGATCCTGTGGTCTAGATGCATCCCCAGTACCTTCTGTTGTAGTGACTTGATATAAATGAGTGAATTCTGAGGGCATTTGGGAATCAACCATATAGAGGCCATCGTGGATAAGGACCACAGATCTCCTTCCCTGAATGGCGTTAGTGAACCAAATAGGCTTTTAGTAGTGTTTTAATATTACTAATCAAACTCAGCATTTTACTCTAAATTTATTAATTGTATTGAAAATCCATCAGTAATTGTGGAATTTAAGCTCCTAATTTTGGATCATAAACCTGCATTGCTACTGCAGTGACATTGCTGCCATCTCCTGATTTCTGTTCCGTGACACTGCACAAACATTCCTTTTGCCTAATGCCATTCCTGTCTGTGCAATGTCATTCATATGTAGAGAATGTGCAGTGAATCAATAATTTGCTTCAAAGGTAAGAAGGATTTAACAAGCACACGTGCATCACTAGAGCATTAATCAACTTCTTGTGGAACATACAGGTGATCCATGACTAATAACAGAGGACATTTTTTATGTGTTAAAAATAATTAAAATAGCCAAATTCTTTTTTGCTACTCCTTTGATTTTTCTGCAGAGTTGTCAAAACAGAGGTTTGAACTTTCATTCCTGGAGACAATCTTGGAGCATTGGTAATCTTCTACCAATGGCTATTGGAAAAGTATGGGCTCACAGGCCCTTCCTTCAAAATGTATGTTTTAAAAGAAAATTAGATTACTTATGCTCTTTGTTTACTCCCATTATTTAACATCCCTATCCTGATGTAACTGCATTTGGGTTAATGGCCCTTTGACCATGTCAGAATTCTGAAATGTACACCCTGTTATAAAAGTGTGTTGCAGAGGCCAACAGACGGGTGACTGCACTGCAAAACGAAATTTTGATATTTGCAATCCTATGCTCCTGCCACAGCTCCCTGTTATTAATGCTGTCATATGATGGAATTGCCTTATGGTTGTGTACAATGAAGATACACTGGATCAGCCACGTTACTCATATTAGCATGTGTATAATTGATGTTGTATATACCAAACCCATGATTACTTTCAGCTAGAAGGACAAGGACAGCAGATACATGAGTACATCACCACCTGCAAGTTCTGTCCAAGGCTCCCATCAACCTTGGATACCCTCCCTAACGGCATTGTGCATCAACCTCTAGCAGGTTGATTGTAAGTAGTTCAAGAAGGCAGCTCATCTCCTCCTTCACAAGGGCAGCTAGGGGCAGACAATAAGTGTTGACCCAGCCAGTGATGCCCACATCCTGTGGAAGAATGAAAAAAAACACAAGGTAAAGTACCATAGTCTCACCAAACCATAGGACTGCTCTTTCTTTAGAGAGACCATTGGTGGTGATTGAACCTGAGGTTCGCCATTACCTGTGGGTGACTTAGGCAAGGGGAGTTGTTGAAAAGGTGAGCCCTTCATGGTAATCTCAGCCATTGTGGGAATTGAACTTATGCTGTTGGTATCTCTCTACATCCTAAACCAGCTGTCCAGCCAACCAAGCTAACTGACACCACATAAATCACAGAAAAGATAGATATAAGCCTTTGTTTTCATTCTATGGAACTTAAGGTCATTCAGTACTTACATTCCACCTTCTCATTGGTTAGGGCGAGGTCTCTTCCGAGAGGGATAAATGGAAAGCTAATTCCTCAATACATTCTTCTGTCTAGCTTTCCTGCTGTCCAGTTCCCTCTTACACTTTCAATCCAGAGGCTGACCTGACTAGGCTGCTTTCATCCCCTCCTTGATTGTCTTTAACTTTGGCTATCAGAGTACAGTGCCAGGGAAATGACAACATGGAAAGAGAGAGAGAAATAGGAAATGGGAACATATGGAGAGATTAAGGTGAACAAATGCAGAGATTTCCACAAAGTGAGATGTGAGAGAGGATGTTTTGTCCTCATCTCAGTATTCATTCCTACATGTGAGAGGCATTCAAGGAAATGAAAGAAAGGGAGACAGAAAGAACTGAATTCTGGCACAGTGGTTAGCACTGCTGCCTCACACCGCCAGAGACCCGGGTTCAATTCCTCTCAGGCGACTGACTGTGTGGAGTTTGCACGTTCTCCCCGTGTCTGTGTGGGTTTCCTCCGGGTGCTCCGGTTTCCTCCCACAGTCCAAAGATGTGCAGGTCAGATGAATTGGCCATGCTAAATTGCCCGTAGTGTTAGGTAAGGGGTAAATGTAGGGGTGTGGGTGGGTTGCGCTTCGGCGGGGCGGTGTGGACTTGTTGGGCCGAAGGGCCTGTTTCCACACTGTCAGTAATCTAATCTAATCTAATCTAATCTAATGAAGGCCAATAAAGGAATGATGCAAGAATTAAAGAATAGCTAAAGGTATGAGGGAAAAGTGGCAAGCAAAATGAGAAAACACGTAATGATGCAATTATATCAAAAATGTAACATTACTTCTGCACGGAAAGGGTGTGAAGAATATGGGGTGAAGGAAGGCAAAAAGCTACAGATCTGCCATGACCTAATGAATGAGGGACATATTCAAGGGCTAAATAATCTGCTCTAATCCTCCTCAAAGTTGGAGCCAATAGATGTTTAAACCATTAATGTCCCTTTTACACCTCTCCCTTGACCTATTCTGTACTTCTGAACACAACAGAAAGGTGAAGATTATCCTGATGTCTGCTCAATAAGATGTATGATAGCTAAAGTGTTACCAAAATGTTGGAAATTACAGTGTGGTTGACAAAACTGCAGTTAAATCAGTTACTTGCCCGCACTCTGGGCTATTGTAACTTGATTGACAATTTAAGTATTAGAAACTGATGGCAATATTTTATTCAGGAATTTAGAAATCAATTTGTCTTCACCTTAGGAGCTTAATAAAAAAAAAGTCTAGCTTTCCCTGAATAAATATAATCTATTTATTCTGTCGGTTTAGTTACTTATTTTATCAACTCCATTCCCCCCTAGAAACCAACAATGCTGTGCTGGGCATTTACTCCTCCTAGCCTGTCCTTTTAAAGTGATTTCATGAGACAAAGTGCTGATATTGAGTTTGGACTCCATCCATTATTTAAGAATTTGCTCCATGCCTTTTCATGGGGAACTCTGAAACGGTTCACAGGAATAATATTAAATAATTTTCCATAGCTGCAGGGAAATAAGAGGAGGAGGAAAATGACCTAATTTACTCACTTGCTACCGTTTATTTCAAATGGCTGGCGCCTTGTTTGACATGTAATTTCTGCAATTGTTTTGGATCATTGTAGGATTTGTTGTGATGTATTTCATTTGGAATGTCGGGGTTTGATAATGGGCACTTGGTGGTTTATGTAAAGGAAATTAACAGTGGGTTGTGGCTGAAATAAAACAATACCCAACAAATAGGGTAGGCTCCATTCTTTATTCATGCCACAAGCGAGCTAGCGCTGTTGAAAGATGGCCAGTACTGAACTTCTATTCTATAGCCAGTTTAATTGAGAACATTCATAAAACTGTTTTAAGAAAATTAAAAGTTTAAATTCATGCTTGACTTTGTACGGAAAAGGAATGGCTGTAAGAGAGCAGACAATGACAAAAATGAAGCTCTAAATAAATGCAATGCAATTTTGCAATTGAATATTGGTCAGGGTAAAAAGAAAGAGATATTAAACTTGAAATGGTTCAAAAAAGATTTACAAGAATGTTGCTGGGGTTGGAGGGTTTGAGCTGAAGGGAGAGGCTTAATAGATTGGGGTTATTTTCCCTGGACCATTGGTGGTTGAGGGGTGACCTTATGGAGATTCATAAAATCAGGAGAAGCATGTATAGGGTGAATAGACAAAGTCTTTTTCTCAGTATAAGAGAGTCCAGAACTAGAAGGTATAGGTTGAAGGTGAGAGTGGAAAGATTTGAAGGGACCTAAGGGGTAACATTTTCACACAGAGGGTGATGCATGTACGGAATGATCTGCCAGAGAAAGAGATGGAGGATGGTGTAATTACAATATTTAAAAGGCATATGGATGAGTACATGAATAGGAAGGGTTTAGCGGGATATGGGCCGAATGCTTCCAAAGAGACAAGATTAATTTAGGATATCTGGTTAGCATGGACAGCCTGGACCGGAGGGTTTGTTTCTTTGCTGTACATCTCTATGACTTTCTAAAGACTGCTGTTTATTTCATGCCTTTCCTGACTACAAGAAGTTCAGGAAAGCTTTACTGCCAATGCAGTAACTTTTGAAGTACAATGAAGTGTAATATAGGACAAGAGACAGCCAGTTTCATACATCAAGCTCTCACAAGCAAAAATACAATAATGACCAGATAATCTGTTTTTGTGATGTTGGGTTTGAGGGTTAAATATTGATCAGGAGATGTAAAGATTTTCCCAGTCTATTGCCAAAGAAGTGGCACAGGACCCTTCAATTCCAGCAAAGCAGGAAGAAAGCTTTTGTTTAAGAACTCCTCCATCAGTACTGCACTGGGATGTCAGCTTAGGTTAGATGTTCTGAAGTGGGCTTCAATCCAAAACCTTCTTCCACTGAGGAAAGAGTGTGCCACAATTAGCCAGCCTTCCCAAGGGCTAGAAGGGAAACAAGTGAAAGAGAAGCATGTAACGTCTGGCTATGCAACCAAAAATATTTCTGATGAATTATGATTAGAACATAGTTTAACTGCATAAGGTATTTTAAAATCCTTTAATAAACAAATTGTTCTTTCAACCATAGAGATATGAAGCAATTGAGGTATGAAAAATATCTTCCTAATGGTTCAAACCTCTTTCTTATTGATATATTCTGATGTGATTCAGATCAGAAGAAAGGATTAAAAGAGTACAAGGTGGAATGAAGTAAAAGATTGCATGGACCATTAAAACTGGCACAGATCATGGGGCTGAATGACCTGGTTGTGTGTAGAGATATTTTAGGGAGGGACAGGAGCAGGATCAATTTGTGGTTATTTTATTCACAGGAATGGGTATTACTGGTGAGGTCAACGTCATTGCCATTCATATTTGCACTTGAGAAGTGGTGAGCTGCCCTTATTGGGGAGGAATGGCATAGTATATCTGCAATACTGTTCGAGAGGGAGTTCCAGCCTCTTGATTCATAAGCAATGAAATAACAATGGTATAGTTCTGAGTCAGAAAATGAAAGGAAATTGTAGGTGGGGGTGTTCATTTGCATCCCATTTAAAAACCAGGTATCATAGAATCCCCACAGTATGGAAGCAGGCTATTCAGCCCATTGAGTCCATGCCCACAGTCTGAATAGTATCCCACCCTCTACCTAATAACCATGTAATTTTCACGGCTAATCTAGCTTGCATACTGCTGGACACTATGGGTAATTTAGCATGGCCAATCGATCTAACCTGCCCATCTTTAGACCGTAGGAGGAAACCAGACACTCTGGACAAAACTCATGCAGACCCGGGGAGACCCGAGGCTAGAATCGAACCTGGGCCCCTGGTGCTATGAGGCAGCAGTGCTAACCGCTGAGCCACTGGGCCACCCCTGCAGAGTGTGCATAACAAAATAATGGTTGCATCACATTGAAGCTTTTAAATAGCAGAGGATGGTTTTGATCCATCAACCTCTGGGTTATGGACTCAGCATGCTCCTGCTGTGCCATTCTACTCACCAGACTCATTGAAAACAGAGAATGAGACAAATTCTTTTCTCTGAGAGGGTTGTGAGTTTTGGAACGGTTCCTGAAAAGATGGCAGAGGCAGAGTCCTTGAAGACCTTTAAGGCAGAGGGAAATTGATTCTTGTTAAGCAAGGGAGTGAATAATTATTAGGGGAAGTATGTGGTTTAAGATTGCAATAAGAGCAGCCATGATTTTAGTGAATGACAGAGTAGGCTTGAAGAGCCAAGGGGTGACTTTATAGAGGTTTCTTAAATCATGAGGGGCATGGATAGGATAAATAGACAAAGTCTTTTCCCTGGGGTGAGGGAGTCCGGAACTAAAAGGCATAGGTTTAGGATGGGAGGGGAAAGGTATAAAAGAGACCTAAGGGGCAACTTTTTCACGCAGAGTGTGGTATGTGTATGGAATGAGCTGCCAAA